>NC_073224.2:196447500-197079000 GCF_029281585.2 Gorilla gorilla gorilla
CATCATCAGAGAAATTTCAGGAATATAAAAGTCGATCAGTAGTAAAATTAAAAACAGGATTACTATCTTTTAAATCACGGGAGATGACAAAAGAAATCATAGAACTTCTATATAGCAAAGAGCAAAAAATAAAGTATCCCTAAGTAATAGAGACACAATGTGAAAAAAGATTTTAAAAAACCCAATCTGGTACTAAGATCTCAAATGATTTTAATAAAACAAGGGAAATGAGGCCTGGGAAGTTGGGTTCAAGTGTATTAATGATTTTTATTTTGTTTAGGGGAGGTTATGAATTGATTGGATTCCTGATATTGACAGAAAAATTTGTTTCAGTATTTAACAAAATATGCAAGAGCAACCACAAGAAGCATAGCAACAGAACACAGAACTTCTAGACCACGAAAGGAACAAAGAAATGCTACCAAGCCTCAACAGGCAGGCAATGAAAAAAGAAACCAGAAAGCATGGTCAATGGAAAATATAGAATAGAGGCCAGGCGCGGTGGCTCAAGCTTGTAATCCCAGCACTTTGGGAGGCTGAGGCGGGTGGATCACTTGAAGTCAGGAGTTCGAGACCAGCCTGGCCAACATGGCAAAACCCCATCTCTACTAAAAATACAAAAAATTAGCTGGGCGTGTCCGGGCACGGTGGCTCACGCCTGTAATCCCAGCACTTTGGGAGGCCAAGGTGGGCGGATCACGAGGTCAGGAGATCGAGACCATCCTGGCTAACATGGTGAAACCCCGTCTCTACTAAAAATATAAAAAATCAGCTGGGCGTGGTGGCGGGCGCCTGTAGTCCCAGCTACTTGGGAGGCTGAGGCAGGAGAATGGCATGAACTCGGAAGGTGGAGCTTGCAGTGAGCCAAGAATGCACCCTGCACTCCAGCCTGGGCGACAGAGTGAGACTCCATCTGAAAAAAAAAAAAAAAAAATTAGCCGGGCGTGGTGGCGGGTGCCTGTGATCCCAGCTACTCAGGAGGCTGAGGCAGGAGAATCGCTTGAACCCAGGTGGCAGAGGTTGCAGTGAGCCGAGATTGCACCATTGCACTCTAACCTGGGCAACAAGAAAGAAACTCTGCCTCGAAAAAAAAAAATATATATATATATAGAATAAAAATAGTAGGCATAAGTCCAAATACATCAGTAATCACAATAAACCATTATTGCAAATGATACGATAGTCTCCCTAGGCAAAAAAGATAATCAATTGTAAAACTATTAAAATCAAGAAAAATGTTCAGAAAGAATGCCAGAAACAAGACTGATGTACTAAAAATCAATAGCTTTTCTATTCATCTGTAGTAATCATTTACAACAACTTCAAAATACCTAGGAATAAACTTAAAACGACATGTGCAAGATAAGGAAATGACAAACGATCCAATAGAAAGCAAAGGTTATGAATAGTCAGTTTACAGAAAAAGAAAAACAGCCAATAAACATAAAAAAGTTCCACCTCACTAGCAACCAGAGATATGGAAATTGAAACAATACTAATATCAAAGGTGAAAAATGATTCTTAATATTTAGTGATGGTGATGGAGGGGGGAAACAGACATTCCTATTGGAATAAAAATTGGTAAAGCATTTTTGTAGGGCAATTTGGGAATGTTTTAAATTTAAATGCTTATGTCTTTTGACCCAATATTCTGCTTTCAAGAATCTAGTCTAAAGAAATATTTTGCACTCATGCCAAGATATTCATTGCAGAATTATTTATAATAATAAAAAAGGAGGAAAAGAAATATCCAAAAGTAGAGGAACGATCAATTAAATTATAGTACATCTGTATGTAAGAGAGTGCCAAGGGGCTGCCCCTCTTCTCTGCTTATACGGATTGAATGTTTCACCTTGAAACAGATCTCTTCCTTTCAGGATAACTTTAGTGGTATCCGTTATTTATGGCAGTGTATATTAGATACGGACTCCTTGCCCTAAGAGAATGGTGAAATGGAGCCTTTTATGGCTTCATAAAAGCAGGATTCTTACATATGTCTTCAATATGTAGACTTGGTTTTTGAGGAGAAGGTGAACGGATTTGCAAAGAAGGCCAAGGCCTCCCGGGAAGGAGTGGATGGTCATCTTAGCCCCTCTTCTCTGATATTTGGGATTGGGGAGAGACCTGATCAGGGGGAGCGTGATCCTGAAGTAGGTCTGCTGGCAGGAGAACATACTGTGGTTTCCAGTGGGGAAATCACCATGAAGGTAGAATCTGGACTCAAAGCAAGTATCCAAGAGATCATAGGGAAAGCTGTTTTGAGAATCTATAGCTAAGTTGCAGCACAGCTAAGAAAGACTCAGGCCAGCAAGGGAGCACAGAGCAGAGACACATTAATGGAACTGTGGGGGCCGGGGCTCAACAGGAACACCCTGTGGTGCCAGCTGAAGTGAAAGGGGATCCAGCTAACCCACTTCCATGGAATGACATGTAGAGACAGGAAACTACAGTGGCCTCCAAGGCGCAGCACCACTTGGGCCTCTACAGCAATCTGACCTTATCTCTTACTGCACCTGCTCACTCCACATCACACACACTGGCCTCTTGACTGCTCCCCCAAACACACTGGCAGATGCCGCCAAGTCCTCCCTCCTGCTGTTCCCAGTGCCTGGAGAGTTCTTTTCTCATACCACCTCACTTCTTCTGAGCCACTCAAACGTCAACTTCCTTGTTCACTCTTTAAATAATTTGCCAACACCTTCTCTTCCCAGATAGTTAGCAATCCTATTGCCTTTCCCACTTAATTTTTCTCCACGGCACACAACACCTTATTTATTTTGTTAATTGTTTATTTCTGATTCACCTCCTCCCACCCTGGCTAGACTATAACCTCCATGAAGGCAAGTTTTTTTGTAAGTTTGGTTCACTGATTTATCTCCAGGACTTAGAACAGTGCCTGATACATAGCAAGTGCTCTATGAATACCTGATGAAAGAATAAATATGTACTCACAGAAAATCTCTAAAAAACATACTAAGTGAAAACAAAGTAGATTACTAAATAATACACATAAAATCATACCATTCATGTAAAAGCCATATATGTGTCTGTGTGTGTCTGTAAAGATACATGCCAAATTATCATGGAGAGGGGAGTGGGATGGGAATAATTAAAGTGATTAATTTTTTAATTACCTAAAAATTAACTTTTCTTTTGTATATTTCTGTATCATTTGGCAATTTTTAAACATATAAGTATTTATTACTTGTACAGTAAAATGGGTAATGAATACCTAATAACATATTACAAGGGTAACAGTTCTGGAACAAGGTCTTAACTTTTGGTATTGGCAGAGTGGCTTATATCAGACTAGTCCTCTTTAAGATAACAATGATAAACTCTGATCTAAATATCTTTAAAAATGGTTTGAAACTGCTGGAGAATGACAAAAACAAACAAACAAACAAACAAGCAAACAACCCCCCCCAAAAACAGGCATAAACTTGATGGGATTTAATTCTTAAAAGAAAGGAACCATGCTGGGTGAGAGCCACATTTCTATGGCTTCTCTTTGGAGAGCACCTCCCGGTTCTTGTGGAACTTGGGGACACAGAACATATAGAAGCTGTGGCCTGAGGAGTCTGAGGAGTCGGAGGACAGAGTTGGAGGCTGCTGGAGCAGCAGGAAATTGAGGAGGGAGAACCAGACAGGAGGGAGCTAAGCAGAGCACCGAATCTATGTGCACATTTTTCTCAAATCTGCGGCTGACCCCTAACCTACATGAGTGAAGATTCCAAAGAGATTAGGGGAAAATAACAGCTGGAAGCCTGAAATTGCTGAGTGGAGATGTCTGTACTTGTGCACTTCAGGGCAAACAGTGTTTGGAGTTTGAGTCTCATTATGTTAGGCAAGCTTGGTAAACACCTCGGGCTTTCTGTTGACATCCCAGGGGGACCATGTCCAGATCCAAGAGATTCTCTCTAGGAATGAGGACAAAACTAAAATAAATGCATTCTAATAAAGTGTGAAAACCAAGCCTCCACTAGTTCCAGGTCATATGCTAGTAATCTAACTGTCCGCTAGAACAAAACTCAACTCTGTTTGAAGGTGGGTAATAGAATCCAGAATCTCCACAATGTTTTACCTGCAAAGTCCTGTATGCAATAATACATTATCAGACATGTGGAGAAACAGGAAAACATGACTCTTAGTTAAGAAAAAAATAAGATAATAGAAACAAATTATCAGATAATCCAGTGTTGGAATTAGCAGGCAAAATAAGTGATAAATATGTTAAAGATCCCATAAGAAAAGTTAAAAATAATGCATTGAGATGGAGAATTTCAACAAAGATATAAAAATGGTTAAAAAAAAAACTACAACTCTGTGTTATACCACAACTCTAAATGTGAATTGAATTGTACACTTTAACTGGTGAACTGTATAGTATATAAATTATGTTTGAATAAAGCTATTTTATTAAAAAGAAAAAAAGCCTGGCCTGGTACAGTGGCTCATGTCTGTAATCCCAGCCCAAGATTTTGAGACCAGCCTGGGAAACATAGTTAGACCTCATTTCTACAAAAAATTAAAAAATTAGCCAGGTGTGGTGGCATATGCCTATAGTTCCAGCTACTCAAGAGACTGAGGTGAGAGGATCACTTGAGCCCAGGGGGTTGAGGCTGCAGTGAGCTATAATTACACCACTGAACTCCAGCCTGGGCAACAGAGTGAGACCCTTGTCTCAAAAACAAAACAAAACACCCTAATGAAAATTCTTGTACTAAAAAACATGCTAACTAAACTAAAAACACTCATTGGTGTTATAGGCCAAGAAAATGGGGGTCGTGACCAACTCAGTATACCACTGGAGGCCATATGAGTAAACGGAAAACTGTTCTCATGAAAGCAGGATGTTGGAAAACTGACAACTGCGTCTGCTGCCAGAAGGGATGCTGAGGGCAGTCACGTCCCCGGCACAGTGTTCCTTGTGATTATCTATAGGAAATCTGAAGCCTGTTGTACAAAAAAAAATTACGTATACCTGTGATAAATCAAGCAACTGACCAACTCTTACCTCTCCCTCCCTGCTCTTTCCACCTAGTAAATATGAAGGGCTGTGGAAGCTCAGGGCTGACTTTGCTCATGAGAAGCAAGGAGCCCCCTGACCCCTTCTTTTAAAATAGATCCTCTTGTATTTGTCTTTATTTCTGTGTTCATCCCCCTTCGTTTACTCCTGTAGAAACCATCAGCGACACATTGGCACTGGGCATGGTGGTGCACGCTTATAGTCCTAGCTACCCTGGAGGCTGAGGCAGGAGGACTGTTTGAGCCCAGGAGTTCAAGTCCAGACTGGGCAACATAGTGAGAAGCAAGATTCTGTCTCAATAAATAAATAAATAAATAAATACTCACTGGACAGGATTAAAAGCAGATTGGGAAAACGGCCTCCAAAAGACCCTCCAAAACTTTACCCCTTGAGGCCCCATAAGCAGCAATAGCAATGATAACAACAATAAAAACTGGCAAAAAATGGGTAGAATCAACTTTTTCAAAATTCTGAAAATTAACCAAAGGCTTGCAGCTACTTGGGGACAGTGTACTTAGAAGAAACAAAAGTTGAATCTCAGTAAGCACAGCAAACTTTGTGCCATTTTAACTTGCCCTAGTCTCATTCCCCACTCACCAGCTTGGCAGTAGCCTTGAAAAATAACAGCTTGCATTCCCTCTTAGGAAGTCCTCTTGGCAGCCACTAGAGGAGGCAAATAGAGGTGGAACCCTTCCAAAGACCTGTGCTTAAGGAAATTGTCATTATTTGGCTTGTCTGGTAGTTCCTCGGAAGACCCCAGTTACAAGGCTGGCTTGAAGTTAGCCCATTGTGAACAGCCTTCCTCCTGGGGTAGGAAGAAATGTGTGTTGGAAACAATTAAAGGCAAATGTTTTAACTTCATGGCTGCCTGAAGCAATGAATAACAGTTGGGACACACACACACACACACACACACACACACACACACACACACACAGAACTTCCCTTCTACCCCCCACAAACTCAGACTAACTAAAAGGCTTAAAAGGAAAAGCTGGGAAATTAGATGTCCACAGGAGCCTCAAAGAATTCTGCCATATTCCTGGAAATCTGCAAGGTGACACACATGTGTAGGGCTGTGTGTGTGCTTAGGATAGAATGGGAAAGCTCTAAGCTCTCACTTGTGGCTGATTTTGATTTTCTGTGCAAGTAGGAAGTGAAGGTTAAGGTGTAGTTGGACACTACCTGGCTGAGTGTTAAAGGTGTCTCCTAGGCTGGGTGAGGTGTTTCACACCTGTAATCTCAGTACTTTGGGAGGCTGAGGTGGGCGGATCATGAGGTCAGGAGTTTGAGACCAGTCTGGCCAACATAATGAAACCCTGTCTGTACCAAAAATATAAAAATTAGCTGGCATGGTGGCAGGTGCCTCTAATCCCAGCTGTTTGGGAGGCTGAGGCAGGAGAATCACTGGAACCCTGGTAGTGGAGGTTGCAGTGAGCCGAGTTCATGCCACTGTCCTCCAGCCTGGGTGACAGAGCGAGACTCTGTCTCAAAAAAAAAGAAAAAAAAAAGGGTGTGTCCCAACACACACACACACACACACACACACACACACACACACACAAGCACACAAAGCACCCCTCAGTAAAGACTGGGATGACTTTTTTGCTTCTAGTTAATAAAGGAAATCATTGGCCAATCATTAACTGACCACTAAGATGGCTGACTAGAGACTTCATTAGCCACATACAACAAAGAATATAGACTTTACAGAATTAATCCAGAGAAGTCACTGAATAAATAAACAACTGTAACAACAACAACACAGGAGTCGGGGGAAGAGTCTGACTTTCAGGGTACCACATTATAGCTTTAAAAAGTCTAATTTCAACCAAAAATTGTGAAACAGAAAGGTATTCACAAGAAAAAAAGGAATACATAGAAATTGCCTCTGAAAAAAGCCACATATTGGACTTACTAGGCAAAGACTTTAAATCAACTATTTAAATATGTTCAAAACAATGAAAAAAATCTATGTCTGAATACTACATACTATAGGAAAGTATGAGAATATGTCTGTATCTGTAATGTGTCACTAGGTATAAAATATCAATAGAGAGATATAAATTATTATTATTACTATTCTGAGTTGGGGTCTTACTCTGTCACCCAGGTTGGAGTGCAGTGGCACAATCTTGGTTCACTGCAGTCTCTGCTTCCCAGGCTCAAGCAATTCTCCCACCTTAGCCTCCAAAGTAGCTGGGACCACAGGCACATGCCACATCTGACTAATGTTTTGTATTTTTGGCAGAGACAGGGTTTTGTCATGTTGCCCAGGCTGGTCTCAAACTTCTGAGCTCAGGCCGTCCACCCACCTTGGCCATCCAAAGTGCTGGGATTACAGGCATGAGCCACCATGCCTGGCTGAGAAATCATTTTTTTAAAAATAGAAACTCTGGAGTTGAAAAATACAATAACTAGAATAACATATTCACTAGAGGGGCTAAATAGCAAGTTTGAGCTTGCAGAAGAAATAGTGATTTTGGAGATAGCTTCAAATTACAAATGCAAAAATTGACAATTAGAAAAAAGATCAGAATGAAAAAGAGGAATTAAACAACACTATAGACATCTATAGAACACTCCACCCAACAATAGCAGAATGCACATTTTTCTTAGATGCACATGGATTATTCCTGAGGATAGATCATATATTAGGCCATAAAACAAGTGTCAATAAACTTACAAAGATTGAACTCATACAATATATGTTCTTCAACCGTAACAAAATGAAATTAGAAATCAAAAACAAAAAGAATGTGGAAAATCATAAATATGTGAAAATTAAACAACACACTCCTAAATAACCAATTAGTCAAACAAGAAATCACCAGGGAGCTGGGCAGAGTGGTGTGTGCCTCTAATCCCAGCTACTCGAGAGGCCAAAGCAGGAGGATCACTTGAGGGCAGGAGTTCAAGACCAGCATGGGTAACATAGAAAGAGACTATCTCAAAAAATAGAAATGACAAGGGAAATTAAAAATTACTTTGAATGGAATGAAAAAAAATCACAACATGACAAAACTTATAAAATCCAGGAAAAGGTCAGGTGCGGTGGCTCACACCCACAATCCCAGCACTTTGGGAGGCCAAGGCGGGCAGAACATGAGGTCAGGAGATCAAGACCATCCTGGCTAACACAGTGAAACCCTGTCTCTACTAAAAACATAAAAAATTAGCCAGGCGTGATGGTGGGCACCTGTAGTCCCAGCTACTCAGGAGGCTGAGGCAGGAGAATAGCGTGAACCCCGGAGGTGGAGGTTGCAGTGAGCCGAGATCGTGCCACTGCACTCTAGCCTGGGTGACAGAGTGAGACTCCATCTCAAAAAAAGAAGAAGAAGAAGAAGAAGAAGAAGAAGAAGATGAAGAAGAAGAAGAAGAAGAAGAAGAAGAAGAAGAAGAAGAAGAAGAAGAAGAAGAAGAAGAAGAAGAAGAAATCCAGGAAAAACAGTGTTTAGAGGGAAATTTATAGCTGTTAAAGGCATACATAAAACAAGAAGGAAGATCACAATTCAACAACCCAAACTTCCACCTTAAAAACCTAGAAAAAGAAAAGAAAATTAAATCCAAAGCAAGTGAAAAGGGCAATAATAAAAATTAAAGCAGAAATAAACAAAATACGCTATAGAAAAATAATAGAGCAAATTAACAAAACTAAAAGTTAGTTCTTTAAAAAGATCAACAAAACTGACAAACCTTTACTAGACAGATTAAAAAGAAAAGACTCAAATTATTAAGATTAAGAGTGAAAGTGGGGATATTACTACTGACCTTACAGAAATTAAAAAAAGGACTATAGTTGTATGTCAATAAACTAGATACTCCAGATGAAATGGACAAATTGATAGAAAGACACAAACTAGGTTGGGCACAGTGGCTTATGCCTGTAATCCCAGCACTTTGGGAGGCTGAGGCAGGCTCATCATGAGGTCAAGAGATCAAGACCATCCTGACCAACATGGTCTACGAAAAATACAAAAATTAGCTGGGCATGGTGGTGTGCGCCTACAATCCTAGCTATTCGGGAGGCTGAAGCAGGAGAATCGCCTGAACCCAGGAGGTGGATGTTGCAGTGAGCTGAGATCATGCCACTGCTCTCCAGCCTGGTGACAGAGTGAGACTTTGTCTCAAAAAAAAAAAAAAAAAAAAAAAAAAAAGACACAAACTACTGAAACAGACTCAAAAAGAAACAAATAATCTCAGTAGACATATAACAAGTAAAGAGATTGAATTAATAGTAGTAGTAGTAGTAGTAGTAATAGTAATAATAATAATATACTATCCACAAAGAAAATCCCATGCCCAGATGGCTTCATTAGTGAATTCTGTCAAACATTTAAAGAATTAATACAAATTCTTCACAAACTCTTCCAAGAAATAGGAGAAAAGTAAACACTTCCCAGCTCATTTTGTGAGGCCATTACTACTCTGATATCAAAACCAGACAAAGACATCACAAGACAAGAAAACCACAGATCAATACCACTTATGAATATGGATGCAAAACTTCAACAAGATAATAAACGGAATCCAGCAACATATAAAATCAATTATACACTTTGACCAAGTGAGATTTATCCCAGGAATGCAAGGTTAGTTTAATATCTGAAAATCAATTACCATAATGCACTTTATCAATAGAGTAAAACCTCAAAACTACATGACCATCTCAATAGGTGCAGAAAAAGCATTTGACAAAATCCAACCCCTTTTCATGATAAAACAGTCAACAAACTAGAAATTAATTTCTGAACTTATTCTACTGTGGTTGGAGAAGATATACTGTATGGGTTCAATCTTTGTAAATTTATTGACACTTGTTTTATGCCTAACATGTGGTGTATCCTGGGGAATAGTCCATGTGCACTTGAGAATAAAGTGCATTTGGCCTTTTTAGGGTGGAAGAGCATATCCTCCACATGATAAGGGGCATCTATGAAAAACCCACATCTAACTTCATATTTAATGATGAAAGATTAGATGTTTTCCCACCAAGATCAGGAACAAGACAAAGGTGTCTGATTTTGTCATTTATACTCAACATTGTACTAGCGGTTCTATCCAGGGCACTTGGACAAGAAAAAGAAACAAAAGTCATCAAGATTGAAAAGAAAGAAGTAAAACTATCTCTATTTGTGAGTGGTATGACATAATGCTGTATATAGATAATCCTGAGGAATCCACTTTAAAACTATTAGAAATAATCAACAAGATACATAAGGTTGCAGAATTTAAGATTACATACAAAAATCAATTGTTTTTTTTTTTTTTCTGAGACGGAGTCTCACTCTGTCACCCAGGCTGGAGTGCAGTGGCATAATCTCGGCCCATTTCACCCTCCTCCTTCTGGGTTCAACTGATTCTCCCACCTCAGAACCTGAGTTGCTAGGATTACAGGTGTGGGCCGCCATGCCCAGCTAATTTTTGTATTTTTGACAGAGACGAGGTTTTGCCATGTTGGCCAGTGTGGTCTTGAACTTATGACCTCAAGTGATCTGCTCACCTCAGCCTCCCAAAGTGCTGGGATTACAGGCATGGGCCACTGCACCCAACCAAAAATCAATTGTATTTCATAAAATATACACTAGCAATGAATTCTGAAAATAAAATTAAGAAAACAATTCTATTCATAATAGCATCAACATGAATAAAATACTTAGGTATAAATTTAACAAAAGATGTACAAGACTTCTAATATGGTCTGCTTCTGTGTCCCCACCCAAACCTCATCTTGAATTGTAGTTCGCATAATCCCCATGTGTCATGGGAAGGACCTGGCAGGAGGTAGTTGAATCATGGGGGTGGTTACCCCCATGCTGTTCTCATGATAGTGAGTGAATTCTCATGAGATCTGATGGTTTTATAAGAGACGTTTTCACCTTTGCTTGGCACTTCTCTCTCCTGCCACCATGTGAAGAAGAACATGTTTGCTTCCCCTTCTGCCATGATTGTAAGTTTCCTGAGGCCTCCCCAGCCATGTGGAACTGTGAGTCAATTAAACCTATTTCCTTTATAAGTTACCCAGTCTCTGGTATTTCTTTATAGTATTGTGAGAATAGCCTAATACAACTTCTATACTGAAGACTACAAAACATTGTTGAAATAAATTAAGGGAGATTTAAATAAATGGAAAAACTTCTGTTTTCTTAAGTTGGAAGACTTAATATTGTTGAGATGGCAATATTCTCCAAATTGATATACAGATTTAATGCAATTTATATCAAAATTTCACCTACCTCTTTTGCAGAAATTGACAAGATGATCCTAAAAGTCATATGAAAATGCAAAGGATCCAGAAGGGCCAATATAATCCTGAAAAGGAACAAAGTTGGAGGACTCCCACTTTCTGATTTTCAAAACTTACTGTAAAGCTACAGTAATTAAGACAGTGTAGTACTGGCAAAAGGACAGCCATACAGGTCAATGGAATAAAAGTGAGAGTCTATGGTTAATTGATTTTCAACAAGGATGCCAAGACCATGCAATGAAGAAAAGAACAAAATAACAATCTTTTCAACAAATAATAGTAGGACACTGGATATCCACATGCAAGGGAATGAATTTGGACACCTAACTCACACCGTGTACAAAAAACTAACTCAGAATGGATCAAAGATTTTTTTTTTGTTTGAGATAAGTTCTCACTATGCTGCCCAGACTGTTCTTGAACTCCTGGGCTCAAGCAATCCTCCCACCTTGGCCTCCCAAATTGCTGGGATTATAGGCATGAGCCACAGTGCCCCCACAGCTAGACCAAAGATCTTAAGAGCTAAAACTATAAAGCCCTTGGAAGAAAATATAGGGCTAAATCTTCATGACTTTGGATTAGGTAATAGTTTCTTAGGTACAACACCTAAAGCACAAGCAATTAAAGAAAAAAATAGATAAATTAGACTTCAAAATTAAAAACCTTTGTGCATCAAAGGACACTCACAGGAAAATGAAAAGACAACCCACAGAATGAGAGAAAATATTTGTAATTTATATATCTGACAAGTAACTTGTATCTAGAATAGAAAGAACTCCTACAATTCAATAATTAAAAAAAGACAAATAACCCAATTTTAAAATGGGGGCTGGGTGTGGCATCTCATGTCTGTAATCCTGGCTCTTTGGAAAGCCAACACGGGGGCATTGCTTGAGGCCAGAAATTAAAGACCAGCCTGGACCATATAGTGGGATCCCATCTCTACAAAAAAAAAAAAAAAAAAAAAAAAATAGGTAGCTGGGTGTGGTGGCCTGTGCCTGTGGTTCCAGCTACTTGGGAGACTGAGGTGTGAAGATTGGTTGAGCCTGGGAGATTGAGGCTACAGTGAGCCATGATCAAGTCACTGCACTCCAGCCTGGGCAACAGAGCAAAAACCCATTGAAAAAAAAAAAAAAAAAAGGCAAAGGATCTGAATAAGTATTTCTCCAAAGTAGGTTTACAAATGGCCAATAAGCACACGAAAATATGCTTGATGTCATTAGTCATCAGGGAAATTCAAATCAAGGCCTCAAAGAGATATCACTTCACACCCACTAGAATGGCTATAATAATAATTTTAAAAGGGCAATAACAAGCATTGGCACAGCTGTGGAGAAATTTCTGCTTCATATAATGCTGGTAGAAATGTAAAATGGTGTAGCTGCTGTGGAAAACAATTTGGCCGTTCATTTAAAAGTTAAATATAGAGGCTGAATGCTGAATACAGGTGGCTCATGCCTATAATTTCAGCATTTTGGGAGGCCAAGGAAGGAGGATCATTTGAGCCCAGGAGTTCCAGACCAGCCTGGGAAACATAGTGAGACTCCATCTCTATAAATAAATAAATAAATAAATAAGCCAGGCATGGTGGAACATGCCTGTAGTCCCAGCTACTTGCGAGGCTGAGGTGGGAGGATCACTTGATCCTAGAAGTTCAGGCTGCTGTAAGCTATGATCACACTACTGCATTCCAGCCTGGGTGACAGAGTGAGACCTTGTCTCAAAAAAAAAAGAAAAGAAAAAAGATAAACACAGAGCTATGATCTAGTAATTCTATTCTAGGTATATTTCCAAGAGAAATAAAAACATATGTCCACATAACACTTATACATTAGTGTCAACGGCAGCATTATTCATAGTAGCTTAAAGGTGGAAACAACGCAAATGTCCATCAACTAAATAATGGATAAGCAAATTGTGATACATCCATACAATAGAATATTATTTATGCATAAATGGAATGAAGTGCTGATTCATACTACAATATGATGAACTTTGAAAAATTATGATATGTGAAAGAAGCCAGACATGAAATGTCAAATATTTTATGATTTCATTTAAATGAAATGCACAAAATAGGCAAATCCATAGAGACAGAGAGTAGATTAGTTGCCCAGGGATGGTGGAAAGGGGGAATAAAAAGTGACGGCTAATGGTGATAGGGTTTCCTTTTAAGGTGATGAAATGTTCCGAAATTAAATAGTGATGGTAGTTGCACAACTTTGTGAATATACTAAAAACCACTAATTGTACACTTAAAAAGTTGAATATTATGGTATGTGAATTACATCTCAATTAAAAATAAGCAGATTAGACACAATCAAGTAAAAGATTAGGGAACTTGAAGATAGATCAATATAAATAATCCAGACCAAAGCATAGAGACAGAAAAAGGGAAAGAGAGATGAGAGAAGGGCTCATCAATGAGCGATGTGAGATTTGATGCAATGTGAGATTGCATCAAAAGGTAACACCCATGTAACTGAAGTCCCATAAGGAGAAGAGAAACAGAGTGGAGCAGAAAACATGTTTGGATTCCATTTAAAGAAGTGTTGGAGGTCAGGTGTGGCAGCTCACGCATGTAATCCCAGCACTTTGGGAGGCCCAGGCAGGCAGATCACGTGAGGTCAGGAGTTTGAGACTAGCCTGGGCAACATGGTGAAATCCCATCTCTACTAAAAATACAAATATTAGCTGGGTGTGATAGTGGGTGCCTGTAATCCCAGCTACTCAGGAGGTTGAGGCAGGAGAATTGCTTGAACCCAGGAGGCAGAGTTGCAGTGAGCTGAGATTGTGCTACTGCACTCCAGCCTGGGTGACAGAGCAAGACTCTCTCAAGAAAAGAAAAAAAGAAAAAGAAGTTTTGGGCTGGACTTGGTGGCTGACGCCTGTAATCCAAACACTTTGGGAGGCTGAAAAGGGACGATTGCTTGAGCCCAGGAGTTCCAGACCACCCTGGGCAACACAGTGAGTCCCTATCTATACAAATAAAAAAATTTTTTTTTTGAGATGGACTCTCATTCACTGCAACCTCTGCCTCCTGGGTTCAACCAGTTCTCTGCCTCAGCCTCCCAAGTAGCTGGGATTACAGGTGCCCACCCCCACGCCTGGCTAACTTTTTGTATTTTTAGTAGAGACAGAGTTTCACCATCTTGGCCAGGCTGGTCTTGAACTCCTGACATCGTGATCCACCTGCCTTGGCCTCCCAAAGTGCTGGGATTACAGGCATGAACCACCGCGCCTGGCCACAATTTTTTAATTGAAAAAAATTTGCCTGAAAATGTTCTAAATTTGATAAAAGTATATAACAACTCAAGATCCAAAAAGCTCAGAAATTCCTAAGCTGGATAAATACAAAAATAATAACACCGATGCACATCAGGGTCAAACTGTTGAAAACCAGAAATAAAGGAAAAAAGTCTTAAAAGCAACCAGAGAAAATGGACACATTATACATAGAGATACGATGATAAGAATGTCAGCCAAGTTCTCATGAGAAACAATATAGTTCAAAAGACTATTGAATGGCGTCTTTAAAGCACTGAAAGAAAAAGATCAACCTAGAATTCTATATTGAGTGAAAACATATTTTATTTATTTATTTATTTATATTTTTTATTTTATTTTATTTTATTTTTTTGAGACGGAGTCTCACTCTGTCACCCAGGCTGGAGTGCAGTGGCGAGATCTCGGCTCACTGCAAGCTCCGCCTCCCAGGTTCACACCATTCTTCTGCCTCAGCCACCCGAGTAGCTGGGACTACAGGCACCCGCCACCACGCCCGGCTAATTTTTTTTATTTTTAGTAGAGATGGGGTTTCACCATGTTAGCCAGGATGGTCTCGATCTCCTGACCTCGTGATCCGCCTGCCTTGGCCTCCCAAAGTGCTGGGATTACAGGCGTGAGCCACCATGCTCAGCTGGCTGATTTTTAAATCTTTATTTAGAGATAGGGTCTCACTCTGTGGCCAAGGCTGGAGTAGAGTGACATGATCATGGCTCACTTACAGCCTCAACTTCCCAGGCTCAAGTGATCCTCCCACTTCAGCCTCCCAAGTGGCTGGGACTACAAGTGCCTGCCATCACACCCAGGTTATCTTGTTTATTTTTTGTAGAGATGAGGTCTCACTATGTTGTCTAGGCTGGTCCCAAACTCCTGGGTTCAATCAATCCTCCCTCCTTGGACTCCCAAAGTGCTGGGATTACAGGCATGAGCCACTATGCCTGGCTGAAGATGTATTTTAAAAATGAAAGTGAAATAAAAACATTTTCAGATAAGCAAAAGCTGAGAGAACTCTTTGCCCACAGATTGCACTACATGAAGTGCTAAAGGAAGTTCTTCAGCTGGAAAGAAAGAATTACCAGGTAGAAAACTGGATCTACAGGGAAATAAAGAGTACTGGAAAGGGTTTGTGTATATTTAAATATAAAACAACTTTTTTCTTTTTGGCTGGGTGCGGTGGCTCACACCTGTAATCCCAGCACTTTGGAAGGCCAAGATGGGTGGATCATTTGAGGTCAGGAGTTTGAGACCAGCCTGACCAACACGGTGAAACCCTGTCACTACTAAAAATACAAAAATTAGCTGGGCGTGGTGGCAAACACTTGTAATCCCAGCTACTCAGGAGGCTGAGGCAGGAGAATTGCTTGAATCCGGGAGGTGGAGGTTGCAGTAAGTAGAGATCACACCATTGCTCCAGCCTGGGTGACAGAGTAAAACTCTTGTCTCAAAAAAAAAAAAAAAAAAAAAAGTTGCATCCGTTGATTAAAATAAAAAAGGATCTTTAAAGAATATGCTTAACTTTTCTCCCATATCTTTCCTTCTAAGTGGAATTGAAATTTTGAAAAATTAGCTTGGTTCGAGAAGTCTTCTTTGTTATTTTTAGCTTGATGGAGAGCTAATCAAATAAAACCCAGCATGTATAGGCCTTCAGAAATTATTGTTTCCTTGGGATTGTGCTTTCCAAGTAACAATTTAACGTGACTGAAGCTATAAATCTATGTTGTGAAAACTGCAACAGATGTTTTCCTTTAAACGTCTGTCTGTCTATGTGTGAATGGGGCCGAGCAGTGTGTAATTCACTCCATTTATATTAACATTTATGAAAAACACATGGTAAATTATTTTGCAACATGTTCAATTTTCTTTCCTTTGGTATGAATTTGGCTGATATGAAGTTGATTTGGTCTTCAAACTGATATTAAACTCTGTTCCAGTATAATTTTTGAGAAAACAAAGTTATGAATTCTTTCTTCTTTCAGTTATGAATTTTTAATGCAAAATGCTGTTGACCTGTGTTTGCTTCATCTCTAGGTCAGGAGAGGATCTAGAACCCTTTTCCCTCTGATCAAATGATAAAATTGGATTGTTAGGGCAAAAAATTTTTGTTATATAGATTTTGAGATATTTATTTATTTATTTATTTATTTATTTATTTATTTATTTATTTATTTATTCTCTTAGGTTTTCACTCTGTTGCCCAGGCCGGAGTGCAGTGGCGCCATCACAGCCCACTGTAGTCTCGACCTCCTGGGTTCAGGGATCCTTCCACCTCAGTTTCCTGAGTAGCTGGGACTACAGGTGCATGCCACCATGTGCGGCTAATTTTTTGTAGAGACGAGTTTTCGTCAGGTTGCCAGGCTGGTCTCAAACTCCTGGCCTCAAGCAATCCTCCTGCCTCGGCCTCCCAAAGTGCTGGGATTACAGGCATGAGCCACTGTGCTGGGCCAATTCTTAAAGCAATGCACAGGAGTAAAAAATTCAGAGCCGCTACGCCAGTCAATAGTATGATAATTTTGTTTTCGGGATATTTCACTTAAAAGCGGGTTTCTATGACTTTTTTAGATATCCAGCTGGCAATGAGCAACAGAAAATAGTGGGGAAATACTGTTTTAAAAGTTGATTCAAAGATATCACTTCTGAGCAAAAAGAAGGAACAGTGAAAATGGTAGCAGGACTCTTAGACCTCTGCTTTGTACAACACAAAAATAAGTTCCAGATGGGTAAAAAAACATAAATAGTTTATTTCAAGCAACTGCTGTCTGGAGAAACCCTCCCAGTATAGAGCACTTAACATGCTGGATGAAATACAAGAAGCATCTTTCTTTTTAAAGGCATGGCAATGTTGTCAGAAAAGGAAGAAGAATGATCAGAAATAAGGAGAAAACACCACTCCAGAAAAATTCTAGCCAGAGCTGGTGTTTGCCAGGTGACATCTGCCAATCCCTGGAGAATTAACAAAGTGCAGAGGACAGGAGTTGAAGTGTGAGGCTTAAGGGGCAGGGAGGTTGGATTGGAACTCCCCACATAAAGTTGGGGTTCCCTGAGGATAAACTAGAG
Source organism: Gorilla gorilla gorilla (assembly GCF_029281585.2). Lineage (NCBI taxonomy): Eukaryota > Metazoa > Chordata > Mammalia > Primates > Hominidae > Gorilla > Gorilla gorilla. The sequence continues at coordinate 196,465,116 of NC_073224.2, forward strand.
AATTGAGCAAACTAGAAAAGTCCCACCAACAGAAAAGGACAATGAAGATTACCTATTTCCTAACCATGGGACTGTCCTCACTTGGGAGCAATGCCTCACAACTGTGTGCTTCAGAATGAAAATCTTTAAGCCTAAGATTTAAAGTGATTCTGGGATTGCAGTGCCCCAAACTGCCCCATAGAAACAAACATAAATTGGCTGGGCATAGTGGCTCACGCCTGTAATCCCAGCACTTTGGGAGGCCGAGACGGGAGGATCACTTGAGGTTAGAAGCAAAAATGGCCTGGCCAACATGGTAAAACACCATCACTACTAAAAATACATAAATTAGCTGAGTGTGGGGGCAGTCACCTGTAACCCCAGCTACTCAGGAGGCGGAGGTGGAAGAATCGCTTGAACCTGGGAGGCAGAGGTTGCAGTGAGCCGAGATCACCCCACTGCACTCCAGCCTGGGTGACAGAGTAAGACTCCACCTCAACAAAGAAAAAAAAAAAAGAAAAAAGAAAGAAAGAAAGAAAAAGAAAAAGAAACAGACATAAATCTTCCATGGAGGAACACACTTTCATCCAGGGCTCAATTCTCACAGATAAATTTCCAAAGAATGTGAGTTCACACACATTAAAAAAAAAAAGTCCTCAAACATAAGAGATAATAAGCTACTATGTGTGAATCAACAGAAACAATACACAACAGAAGCAGACGTATACCTACGATAACTACCAGAATTATTAGATGATTTGGCAATGGAACAACAGACCATTGAGAGGGATTAACGAGATTTGAAAAGAAACCAAACAGAACTTCTGGAAACTGAAGATAAAATGGGAAAAAAATAGAGGTCAAAAGGGTAGTTTATACACAGGTGGAAAGAAGATAAATCTGGGAAATTGCCCAGAATGCATTAAGAGGAGATGAAGATAGTGAAAATATGAAAGGTTAAGAGACATGGAGGAGTGAATGAGATCTCACATAAACCTAACAGGAATTCTAGAAGGAACAGGAGCTGCAATATTCAGAGACTGTGGCTGAGAATTTCAGTACTAGATAAAAGATGCTAATTATCAATACCAGATTCATAAGGACACACTATTCCCAGACAGTGTAAATAAGAAGAAATATACATCAGCACACATCTTAGTGAAACTGTAGAACATCAAAGATGAAGAGAAGAGAGAAAAGACAGATTATTATATGAAGAAAATGATTAGATTAAAAGCCGACTTTTCAATAGCCTCAGTAGAAGTTAAAAGATGGGAGAATTGGCTGGGCGTGCTGACTCATGCATGTAATCCCAACACTTTGGGAGCCCAAGAAGGGCAGATCACCTGAGGTCAGGAGTTCAAGACCAGCCTGGCCAACATGGCGAAACCCCATCTCTACTAAAAATACAAAAATTAGCCAGGCATCGTGTCAGGCACCTGTAATCTCAGCTACTCGGGAGGCTGCAACAGGAGAATCACTTGAACCCGGGAGGCAGAGGTTGCAGTGGGCCAAGATCATGCCATTGCACTCCAGACTGGGTGACAGAGCAAGACTTTGTCTCAAAAAAAAAAAAAAAAAAAAAAAAATCAGAAAAAAAGAAAACAAAGCTGTCCAGCCAGTGCCAAACTGTGAACTTTCCACCATATCTCAGAATCTGCTATTCCCCAAACTACTTTTTCTTTTCAGTAATCTTTCTGAAGGGCCTGTTGTTTAGTGAATTTCTTTGTTATTTTAAGCCTTTAAACTGTAAATTCCATCTCTTGCAATAAATTTATTTCTTTTTTTTGCTTTACTTTGTTCAGAATTACAGGTATTTAGCTCCCTTTTTATTATATGTATATATATGCATATATATATAATTTTAAGACAGAGTCTCACTGCATTGCCCAGGCTGGAGTGCAGTGGTGCAATCTCAGCTCACTGCAGCCTCAACCTCCTGGGCTTGAGTGATCCTCCTGCCTCAGCCTCCCAACTACAGGTGCACACCACCACACCCAGCTAATTTGTGTGTGTGTGTGTATGTGTGCGTTTTGTAGAGTTGCCTAGGCTGGTCTTGAATTGTGGAACTCAAGGATTCACCTGGCTTGACCTCCCAAAGTGCTGGGATTATAAGATGAGCCACTGTGTCCAGCCCCTTTTATGTTATTTTTAAATTTTTCAAATTATCTGTTATAGGGCATTCCTCCAGAAACAAAGGGCAAAATGAACTGTTGTGATGAACCACGAGGACTCTAATTTTTAATTCTATGCATTTAATCATTGTCTCTTTAAGACTTTCTAAATACAGATATCATTTTTAAAGAAACAAACAAAAAAGATGGGAGAATATTATCTGCAAAATACTGGAAAAAAGTAATTGTTCAATTGTATGTTCAGCAAAATCTTGTTCAAAAGTGAGAGCAGGCTGGGTGTGGTGGCTCATACCTGTAATCCCAACACTTTGGGAGGTGAAGGTGGCAGGATCCCTTGAGGCCAGGAATTCCAGATCAGCCTGGGCTGGTTATGGTGAAACCCTGTCTCTACAAAACACACAAAAATGTTCCAGGTGTGGTAGCATGCTCCTGTAATCCAGCTACTCAGGAGGCTGAGGTGAGAGGATCACTTGAGCCCAGGAAGTCAAGGCTGCAGTGAGCCACAATTGTGTCACTGCACTCCAGCCTGAGTGACATAGGGAGACCCTGTCTCTAAAAACCAGAAATAAAAACAAAAGGGAGGACAAAATATAGGCATTTTTCAGGTGAACAAAACCAGAATATACACTGTATTTGCTTTCAGTTGACTAAAGAAACTGCTAAAGGGTGATCACATGACATACTCATCATTAGGGAAATACAAATTAATGCCATAGTGATACCACTACATACCCACTGGAATGGCTAAAATTTAAAAAGACTGACCTTATCAAGTGCTGGTGAGAAAGTGGAGCAACTGAAACTCTCACACACCACTGATGGAAAATATAAAGTGGTACAATCACTTTGGAGAACAGTTTGGCATTTTCTTAAAAAGTTAAACATACATCTACCACATAGTCCAGCCATTACATTCCTTGGTACTTACCTAAGACAGAAGCAAATATATGTCCACACAGAGACATGCTAGTGTTTATAGAAGCTTTATTTGTAATTGCAAAAACCTAGAAACAACCCAAAGTCTATAAACAGGTGACTGGATAAATAAATTGTGAATATACATATGATGTAAATATTATCTGGCAATAAAAAGAAATGAATACTGATACATACAAAAGGATGCACTTCAAAATAATTATGCTAAAAGAAGCCAGACCAAAGAGGACATTCTGTATCATTCTATTCATATGAAATGCTAGAATATGCAAATTAATCTTTAGTGATGGAAAAACATCAGTGATTATCTGGGGACGGGTGGGGTCAGGCAGGGGTGGGAGGAAAGTGAGGAAACTTTTGTAGGTGATGGGTATGTTCATTATCTTGATTTTGGTGATGATGATGTGAGAACTTATCTAATTTAAATACATATAGTTAATTGCACATCAGTTATACTTCAATAAAGCTGTGAAAAAAAAACAGAAAGAGAGAAAAGAAAAGAAAAAGAAACAATTCAGTGGTGTGCTGGAGCCCACAAAATTTGAACATCTCTTCGCACCTGCTCATTCAATGATGTTACATTGATGGCTTGGAATAAGCCATGGTGGGAGTACATTTCCACACCAGAAATTGACTACAATTCAGGGCCCTTCCCTGCCCCTGAGCCAGTTTACTCGTCACCACTGGTGTATATCAGGCATAAGGTAGCATTGCAGATTTCAAAAGCAGCACCTTAAATGCAAGAAAAAAATTGTGAACAGACATGAAAAGCATGTGAATAAATCTAAAAATAAAACTACAAAATTTTGTTGATGTCAAATTTGTGAGGTTAAAGACAACAACGTAGATCTAACACACAGGATGACAGTAGCACGTATGTCTGAAGCAGGGCAATTGGAGTTCATCTATCCCCAAATCCTTGGCTTGATTGGGACGATGATACAGATATTGACTTTAGACATTTTTAGATAAAATACGAATGCTAAACTGGTTTAGAGTAACCACGAAAAGCACACAATTTGAATGCATGCTTTCAAAACTTGTAGAGGAAAAATGCAATGAGAGAAAAACCGTAATTAAGTCCAAAAGAAGGACTTGCCCTTCACCTGAAATTCCTCGCATGCTCCCATCACTGATAATGTGGGTAATGATGATGTCACCACATGCCATGGATTGCTCACTTCCTCATTCTTCCCCAGCAAGGTTATCGCTGTGTTCCTCAAATACATGAGCAACGGAATTCCAGAATCCCATTTTGAGGAACTATTTTCTGATTTCACAATGGCTATGTCAGTCTGAGTTCAAATAGGAAACAGATGGCACACTGAAATTAGTGTAATTCAAGGAGGCTTTTATGAAGGGGCCATTTATGAAGGTTTGGACAGGGTATCAGGGACTCACAAAGGATAATGTAATCATCCAGAACTAATAACAGCAGAATTACTGACATCCCTAGGCCTGAAGGGATGAAGACAGGGAATGGTTTCTGGAATCCAGAAGGAAATTCCTGTAGAGTGGGCCACGTGGAGAGCAGCGGTGACTTGTGGTCAAAGGACACAGCCAGCCCAGGACCTGTAAGGGAGCTCTGTGGCTGGGGATCTGCATTGGCTGGACCCAACACGAAGCCAGGAGGCAAGGACTCCACTGGCATAGACCATGAGGGGGCTCTCCTAGGAAAACGAAAGGGGAGGAAGGGTGGAGAGTAATTTTTTTATTTTTTATTTTTTAGACAGGGTCTTTCTCTGTTGCCCAGGCTGGAGTGCAGTGGCGTGATCACAGCTCACTGCAGCCTCAACCTCCCGGGCCCAAGCAATTCTCCCACCTCAGCCTGCAGAGTAGCTGGGACTACAGGCATGTACCACCATGCCCGACTAATTTTAGTGTTTTTTGTAGAGACAGAGTCTCACCATGCTGCCTAGGCTGGTCTTGAATTCCTGGGCTCAAGCAATCCACCCACCTTGGTCTCCCAAAGTGCTGGGATTACAGGCGTGAGCCACTGTGCCTGGCCAAGAGTATTTTATATCTTTCATATACATATACATATATATGATATATATCCATTTGTCTATATCCCCTCATATATTTGTCATATATCGTACATATAGTGTATGTTTAAAAGAATATTGATTGTTTAAAACAACAACAATAATGTCTTGTGGAGTTTAAAACACATGTAGAAATAACAGGCTGGGTTCAGTGTCTCACCCCTGTAATCCCAGCACTTTGGGAGGCCGAGGTGGGTGGATCACTTGAGGTCAGGAGTTCGAGACCAGCCTGGCCAACATGGTGAAACCCTGTCTCTACTAAAAATACAAAAATTAGCCAGGAGTGGTGGCAGGAACCTGTAATCCCAGCCCCTCAGGAGGCTGAGGCACAAGAATCCCTTGAACCTGGGAGGTGGAGGTTGCAGTGAGCCGAGATCACGCCACTGCACTCCAGCCTAGGCAATGGAGCAAGATTCCATCTAAAAAAAAAAAAAAAAAAAAAAAAAGAAATAACATAGATGACAAAAATTACACAAAAGGGAGGAAGAGAAGGATAAATAGAATGAAACTGTTTTAAGTTTCTTTCATTGTTTGAGAAGTAATAAAAGTACTAATTTAAGGCAAACTCTAGTGAGCCAAGGAGTTCTATTTTTAAAATATACTTCTTATTTTAGATAGTTTTACATTTACAGAAACATTGAGAAGATAGTACAGAGGGCTTTCCTGTGCCCCACATTCCCTTTCCCGTTATTAACATCTTACATTATGATATATTTGTCACAAGTAATGAATCAATATTGATACATTAGCTAAAATTCACACGGTATTTACATTTCTGTAATTTTTACCTACTGTCCTGTTTTGTCCAGGATTAGATCTAGGATCCCACATTACATTTACTTGTTATGCCTGCTTAGGCTCCTTGTGGCTGTGACAGTTTCTCAAACAGATATGTATATGACATACACATATACATTCACGTGTCCTTGTTTTTCACAGTTCTGAGCAGAACTGGTTGGGTATTTCGTAGAATGTCCCTCAGCTGAGATTTGTCTGATGTTTTTCTCATAATTAGATTGGGGTGACCTGTTTTCAGGGGGAGGAAGGAAGAACAAGTGGTAAAGTGTCATTTGCATCACATCCTATCAAGAAGAACACACTATCCACATGACCTATCGCCATTGATGTTGACCTTGATCCCCTGGCAGAGGTAGTGTTTGTCAGGTTTCTCCACTGTAAAATTATTTTATTTCACCTTTCAATAGTGTAGTCTTTGGAAGGAAGTCACTATGTACACCCCATAATTAAGGAGTGGGGTATTATTCTTTCCCTCCTCTTCAAGGGCAGAGTATCTACATAAATTATTTGGAATCATGGTGCAAGGGAGATTTCTCCTCTCCCATTTATTTATATATTTAGTCATTCATTTATATCAGTCTGGAGTCTTGGATATTTATTTTATACTTTGAGTTATAATCCAGTACTATTTTACTTATTTTTTTTTTTTGCTTAAAAATTTTCAGCGTTGACCATTGGGAGCGCTTTGATTTGACTCCTGTGTCCTTTTGGCGTACTCTCAACATTTCTTAACACTCCTTTACTTTCTGGTACTACAATATGATTCAGGGTCCTCCTGTATGTTTTCTGTTTCAATTTGAGCCATCCATTTCTCTGAGGAGCCCCGGTTTCTGTTATGAGAATGGCATTAGAACTGGATGCTAGGGGTGTTCTTTGCTCCTAGGCCTTCTCAGCTGACAGAGTAAGGGAAGATATGTGTGTGCACTAGCCTGTGTACACACACATGTATATATATACGTGTATGTCATATACAAGTATGTATGATGTATGTGCCTATGTATATATGTATGTGTGATATATAAACATATTTCTGGATGTAATTATCTGTGTCTATATTAAACTAAACATGAGTTCATAGTGATGTAAGGAGATATTTTAATCTCTATAGTAACCACTAGAAGAATAAAAAAAAATGTATTAATAAAACTAACAAGGTAATAGAGGAAAAAAATAGAACAATAAAAGTAATTAGTCCTGAAGAAGGCAAGGACAGAGAAATAAAGGAACAAAAACCGGATGAGACAAATAGAAAACAAAGAGCAAGACGATAGATTTAAATGTGAAGTAAAATAAACAGTAACAGTATCGGAAAAAGTTTAGGGGAACATTCACCAGGCCAAATCCACTCTCCACCCTTCCTCCCCCTTCGCTTTCCTAGGAGAGCCCCCTCATGGTCTATGCCAGTGGAGTCCTTGCCTCCTGGCTTTGTGTTGGGTTCAGCCAATGCAGATCCCCAGCCACAGAGCTCCCTTACAGGTCCTGAGCTGGCTGTGTCCTTTGACCACAAGTCACTACTGCTCTCCACATGGCTCACTCTACAGGAATTTCCTTCTGGATTCCAGAAACCATTCCCTGTCTTCATCCCTTCAGGCCTAGGGATGTCAGTAATTCTGCTGTTATTAGTTCTGGATGATTACATTATCCTTTGTGAGTCCCTGATACCCTGTCCAAACCTTCATAAATGGCCCCTTCATAAAAGCCTCCTTGAATTATACTAATTTCAGTGTGCCATCTGTTTCCTATTTGAACTCAGACTGACATAGCCATTGTGAAATCAGAAAATAGTTCCTCAAAATGGGATTCTGGAATTCCGTTGCTCATGTATTTGAGGAACACAGCGATAACCTTGCTGGGGAAGAATGAGGAAGTGAGCAATCCATGGCATGTGGTGACATCATCATTACCCACATTATCAATGGTGGGAGCATGGGAGGGAATGCAGGTGATGGGCAAGGCATTAAGAGATCAAATAGCGCCGGCACTTAATTGCTATGGCAACAACAGTGATTAAAAAATAGTAGAAACAACTGGATTCTTTTTACTATCCTAAGAAGTTTATATAGGGAAAAAGAGAAAATCAACGCTATGGAAATACAATTAAAAAGACGCATGGAAAACCAGAATGCCTCCATGGTGGCCCTGAGGGGTTCCTTATTTCCGGTAATTGAAGGGTAAATATGGCTAAGAACTAAGTCTAGGGTCTGACTGTTAAAGTTGTAGATTTGTAGCAGCAATTAAATGCAGAACGCGGCCAAGTCTCTTATGCCAAGGCAAGGTTCTCGGGGAGGACTCTCAGATACAGGAAGGGGATACAGGATGCCCGAAAGGCAGGCCTGATTGGGCTGAGACTTTTGAACCTCTGTTCTCCTCCGAACCTTTTATTCTGGCTGAAGGAGCTATCTCTCCTCTGCATAAAAGCCTTACAATCATTGTTCCCAGGGCAGTTGCCCCATACGCTAATGCTAACTCTCCTCAGCATTACCTCCCTTACCTCTTATTACCTTCAGGCCCATAACAAAGTAGAAGGCCTGCTGCAGAAAAAGCTAGCTGTACTCTTAAAGATGTGCAAAACCCCACCTAGGTGGACAGTCAGGATAGTCAAGGGAAAGGTCAGGGAGTGGATTGGGAGGATGGTAGACAGCCACTTCTCTAGGTGTGGTCCCTGGACCAACAGCATCAGCATCATCTGAGAACTTGTTAGAAACGCAAATTCTTAGGCCTAACCTCAGATCTATAGAATCAGAAACTGTAGGGGTGAGACCCAGAAATCTGTGTTTTAATAAGCCTTCCAGGTGATTCTGATTCGCACTAAAATTTGAGACCCCCAACTCCCTGACTTAATAGATCCATTAGATTCTCATGTTCCTGAGTCTTCAGACACCTTCCTCTACAGCATTACCACTTAGAGCTGTTGTCCCAGATCAGAGGCACTGGCATCACCTGCATCAGAAAATGCAGAACCTTCGACCCCACCCTAGACTTATCAAACCAGACTCTGCATTTAAAAAGATCCTCAGGTGCCGTGCATGCTCATTAAAGTCGGAGAGGCCCTGTTCCACAGCGGTGGCTCTCGAACTTTGGCATGGATGAGAATCACCGCACTGTGAGCACCACTGTGCTGTGCAAACCTGCTCACTTCTCCCTCACCACGGCCCCTGAGAAGGTCTGAAAGACACTTCCCTCACTAAGGTATTCGGAAGTCCTTGAAGAGCTCTGTGGTGACTGTCATCTATAGGCTGGAGATGACAGTTGGGGACAATGCAAAGGAATTGGGTTTCTTGATCTTAAAGAGAATAATGGGACCCCACAGTAGATGAGGCAAGGTGGCCATGCTTGCTGGTCAGACAGGAGGTAGCGCCCCGCAAGCCACAGAGACAGAGTGGCCATCAGAGTGCTGTAATCTGTAGTGAATTGTGGCGCAGTTCTCTAGAAATGAAATACTTGGGCAGCCTGTGAAGGTGCTGCCTGACAAATACAGGTGAAAAATTCTAGGTTTCTGGGTAGAAACTGGAGGAAGATTCATGGCCTTTTACCCAATTCCTAGACCTAAGTCAGTTCATAAACTCGGATACCCACAACTGAGGAGGGACCCTGCAATGTGGTCACGGATGTATATTGCGTGTCTTCTCCAAAGCCTTCCTTAGAATGGCTTGCAGCCATTTACCAGGGCAGCTATACACTAGTGAGAAGGAAATATACTAGATACTCCCAAGGTTAATAAATATTGACCCTGAACTCACTCTGATCCCCAGAACCCTGAAGTGCCACCATCATCCACCAGTGAAATTTGGAACTTATGAAAATCAGGTGATGTATGGAATCCTAGCCCATACATCCTAGTCTGTCTAACACAGCGTCCACAGGATCAGGTATTCATCCTGTGTTTTTCCCTGACTCCTAGAATGTGTAGAGAAAAGAGAGATATGTAATAACTGGCAGAATGATTATATTGGTCCTTTGACCCATGAAATTAAGACTTTTGTAGTGAAAAGGAGGGCAAAGTGGAAGCTCTTGTTGATGGAGATCCCTCCAGCACTCACTTCCACGCCCACCACACCAAGAAAGTAAAAAATACTTCAACCTGGGGGAAACTACAGTGATTAATGCTACCACCAGCAACTTGAGATATGCATAGGTGGCAATTCCCAGTACATCCCCATTTAACTTACTTATCTGGCTAGTGCAAAAGCCAGATGGGCCATGGAGAAAGAGATCTTTGTACATTTATTCACATAGTGATGCCAGTCACAGCTACAGCACTAAATGTGAAATATTTACTGTGGCAATTCAACACAGCCCATGATATCTGGCATTCAGCTTCTGACCTAGAAAACATTTTTTCCCCCAGGAAAATCAGAAGCAGTTTGCATTTACATAGCAGGGCAAATAGTATACCTCTACTATCTTACACCAGGACAATATCAAGTTTCCTTTTCTCTGTCATAATATAGTGTGATGGGAACTTGATCATCTTGATACCCTACAGGATGTCATTCTGGTCCATGACATTAATGGAATTATGTTAACTGGACCTGGTGAGTAGGAAGCATCGACACTCTAGATGCCTTTGTAAGACATATGTGTGCCTAAGGCCAAGAGGCATATTATGTAAGTGAAGTTTCTAGAGGGTCATTGGTCTGGGTAATCCTTCTCTAAAGTGAGAGACAAGTTGCTTGCCCTTGAATTTCACAACACAATGATGGAGACACACTTTGTTTGGGGGAAGCTTACCTTGGACTCCTCCATCTTGAAAGGAATAGAATTTTGCTTTCATGCAGTAAACATGTCTTCTGGGTACACATTTGTCTTCTCTGCCTGAAGTGCTTCTTCCAGCATCACTTGTAGACTTACGGAATGCCTTATTCTTCACCACAGTATCAAATACAACATCATCTCTGATAAGGGGGCCCATTTTATAGCATAGGAAGTACGGCAGTGGGCTCCTGCCCATAAAATTCTCTGGTGTTATGATGTGGCTTATCAATTTGATGGCAGTGGCAGCCTGTCTGGAGTGGCTGCTGCCATCATGCCAGCTGCAGCAGGGAGGCGCGGCCACGGCTGCACACTCCACAGAGCCAGCAGGAGCTGGGGACAAGTGGGAGCCCTGCCCCTTCTGCATTGGTGGGGAAGGAGCTCCCTGGGTGATGCAGCTGCAGCTGCCCAAGTCGTGGCTGCGGACTTGGGCCTTTCACTCCACAAAGCAGGCAGAAGCCCCACCCTTTCAGGTACAGCTACAACCACCCAAGTCATGGCTGTGGACCCAGGCATCCCTGTGCTCTTGGGGGGTCCAGGAGCAGGCAGGAATCCCACCTATCTGGGTGTAGCTGCAACCGCCCAAGCCATAGCTGTGGACCCAGACATCTGGGCACTCTCAGGGGTCTGGGAGAGTCCCCCTTCCTCCTGCAGGCTCAGAGGTGTCTGCTCCCACTGCCTGGCCTCTTCCCACTCCCTTGTCTGCTCCAATCTCAGAGCAAGGTTGGGGCCAAGCCTGGGTGCTGTCACAGCCTGGCTGGGTGTGAGAACACTTGGGGCAGTGCTAACACGCCAGCCCCCTGCCACCTTGGCCCCCTCCAGACTTTGGGCACTAATAAGCATAGGAGGGAAGCCAAGGGGAAGTTGAGGGAATCTTGGCACAGGCCTGCAGGTGCTCCTTGGCACAAACAGCCTGGGCACCATCAACAGCAGCAGGAGGCAGACAAGCTCCTGCACAGAAGGGATCCTGCACAGTAGGGAACGGGTCTGTGGTGAGGCCCCACCTCCAGGCCAGGGAGGGCCTGAAAGCTAGGGGTGGGACTGCCAGTCTGAACTTGTGATGCGTTTTCTGGGCCCACCCACGGCCACCCATGGACCAATCGGTACACACTTTGTTCCTTCTGAGGCCCATTAAAGCCCCAGGCTCAGCCAGAGCTGAGCAGATGTCCCAATGACCAGGTGCAGAGAGTAGCTTCCCACTCCAGGGCCTCCTCTGAGCTATTGTGTCACTCCACACAGCTCCTCTTTGCCTTGCTCATCCTGCACTTGTCCATGTACCTCATTCTTCCTGGATGCAGGACAAGAACTTGGGACCTGCTGAATGGTGGGACTGAAAGAGCTGTAACACAAACAGGGCTGAAACACACCCTTTGCTCACCACATTGCAGGAGAAGAAGAAAGAGGAGCTGTGGCCCTTTGGGGACCCCAGACCTGGGAGCTCCCCGAGCCAGGGCTGTGACTCCCTCTTTGAGGCCCTGAAGTTCCTGAAGTCTCCAAGCTTCCGGGTGCCACCATGTTCCCTGGTGCCAGCCACAGAAGCTGCTTGCAGTACACCCGGTCTAGCTGCAGCCTTGCAGAGAGCCAGCACCTGTGCTGACACCTGGAGCTGCCCGCCCCACTGCAGTAGCCAGCATGCTTGCCTGTAAGCAGTGGCCAGACCCCATGCTTGCTCACTCACATACCCCTTACTGCTCCACGCCTGGCTTGCCCTTGGCAGGCATGGCATCCAGGTCAGTGGCATGAGCCGAGTGCAGCCTGCCAGGTTGAGTGGGAGGAATGAGCCCAGTGGGCCCAAGCAAAACTTGGGCAAAGACACTACTTGCCACAGAGGTTTCCAGCCAGAAATGCAACACCCCAAGGATCCTGCAACAACTTGGAAGCAAGTAGCTTGAGAGAATGGTGAAACAGATTACTAAAGGCTCATTACAGTGCCCTCTGGAAGGCAACCTTCTCCAATGTGGGGGTGCTCTCTCATAGGGTACAGTGTATGCTTTCAATCAGAAGTCAACATATGGTGCCCATAGCCAGGCTGCATAGGTGTAAGAACAAAGGGATAGTGGTGGGAGTGGTCCCTCTCACTATCATACCTAATAATCCACTTAAAGGCTTAAAGACTATCCTTGCAATCTTAGGCTCCATGGATCTGAAGGTCCTAGTGTTCAAAGTGGTAATTCTTCTACCAGGAAAAATGACCATTGTTCCAGTGAACAGACAAATAAGAAGCCTTCTTTCTTCACTGGGGCAATTGGTCCTGATTCTCAGGGGATAATTGCGTTGCTGGTATATGTTTAGGGCACCTCTTAGTCCTCTCTTGCTCTAGAGTCCTGGTCAGTGGAAAACTGTGACAACCCAATAACGTCAAGACCATCAGAGATTCAGATCCTACAAGAAAGAATGTTAGGGTCATTTCACTAGGTAAAGACACCCATCCATCTGAGGTGCTGGATGAGGACAAAGGGAACCTGGATCAAGTGATGGAAGAAGGCAGAGGTGATTAGCAGTTTAGGCCCCATTCCCAGCTATGGAAATGGGGACTATAAAAACTGGTTTTATGTTACCTTACTGTTTGCTGCCTGTATTAGCTTCTTCTTCTTTTTTTCTTTTTAGAAAGGGTCTCACTATCACCCAGGCTGGAATGCAGTGGTGCAGCCTTGGCTCACTGCAGCCTCAACCTCTCAGGCTCAAGTGGTCTTCCCACCTCAGCCTCCCAAGTAGCTGGGACTACAGGTGTGCCCCACCACACCCAGCTAATGTTTTTTCTTTTTGTAGAGATGGGGTCTCACTATGTTGCTCAGGGTGGTCTTGAACTCCTGGGTTCAAGCTCTCCTTCTGTGTCGGCCTCCCAAAGTGCTGCGGGATTACAGGCGTGCTCCTGGCCTCCTGTATTAGTTTCTAGGGTTATATAACAAATTATCACAAGTTAAGCTGTTAAAAGCCATACCCATTTATTAGTTCACGGTTTTGTACATCAGAAGTCTAGGCCTGGTGTACATGGCTGGATTCTCTGCTCAGGGTCTCACACAACTAAAATCCTTGTGCTGCATGGGCTACCTTCTCATCTGGAGCTCAGGGTCCTTTTCCAAGCTCACACGATTGGGGCAGAATTCAGTTCCTGTGGCTAGAGAACTGAGGCTCCATTTCCTTGCTGGCTGTCAGCCAGGGGCTGCTCTTAGCTCACTGAAACCACCCACACTCCTTGCCACAAAGCCCTCTCCATCTTCAAGGCCACCAATGGAGGATTTTTCATGTATCACACTTCAAATCTCTTTCACCAGGAAGAGCCCAGTTCCTTTTAAAGGCTCACCCAATTAGGTCAGATTTACCCAGGATAACCTCCCTTTTCTAACTGACTTGAGAACTCAATTGCCTCTGCAAAATCCCATCACAGCAGCCCCTTGATTTGTGTTTGATTGAATAACTGGGAGAAGGTGTGTGGCACTGGAGGGTGCAGGAATTTGGGGATGCTATCTCTGAATGCTGCCTGCCACACCGCGCCTCACTTTTACCCAATTCCTTATTTGAAGAACACCAGTGGAAGTCATGCTCTAGGTTTCGGGTGAATTATGCCAGATTGAGATTGCCTCTTGATAAAACAGTAGCCAACGGGACTTTGTGCATTCCCTTTGATGAGGACATGAATTTTTCACCCGTATCAAAGATGAAAGTGTATACTGAGGGAAGAAAGAGAACTGTGCCAGATATATTCTATTTATGCCCCCAGATCTCTTTCCTCCTCTCTCTCTGCCCAAGTAGATGGACCTGTGTTGGCTTCCCTTGCCCTTTGGCTCTGTTTGCTTTATCAAGCAGGGAGGCCTAGCAGGAGATTAGAGGGAGGAAAGAGAGTAAGGTCAGGTTACTTATTTATCGGGCTTCCTCCTTGTAGGCTTGCCTTGGCCACCTGTGTTCCACAGCCAGGGGCTTCTGCTCCTCTGAGGGCAGCTATGACTCTCTCCTCCTGGATTCCAGTAACTCCTGTGCCCCCCATCACCCTTGTAGGCCCTAGATTGCTGCAGTATCCCCTGTATCTCCTCTAGGTTCTGCCCACACCTTCATAAATAGTCCTGTTATTAAATCTCCTGAATTATCCTAATTTGAGCGTGCCATCTGTTTTTTGTTTGGACTCTGACTGATTCAAGAACCTATTAAGAGATAGACACAGGAATGTGGCAGATGGAAATACAAATATTACTTTTATTACCATCAAAACTGATACTGGACAATATGGCTTAGGTCTGCTAGGCAGGCAGGTTTGCTAATATTTCACTCCTGAGGTCAACCGCAAGGGCCGGCTCCTGTAAAACTTACGGGCAGGCATGGAGGCAGAGCAGGGTGCATGCTTTTTCACAGAGGGGAGGGAGGACGCAGCTGAGCTGAGCGTTTCGGCTTCTTCTTCTGCCAAAGTTACCCACCAGTTGAGTCACTCCCCATCCCCAGGGTAAGACTGGGAAGGTGGGGCAAGAGGCCAGGAGCCTTATTCTCAAAGACTCCTTCCACAAAGGAACAGAGTCCCGAGAGTGCCAATATTTTGAATAGTGAATGACACTTTAAATAAAATCAAAAGATAAGCAAAAACAACCAAAGGCTTAATATCCAGAATTTTTATGAAGAACTCCTCTAAACTGATTAATTAAACACTGAGAATCCAACTGATAGCCAAGCACAGTGGCTCGCGTCTGTAATCACAGTACTTTGAGAGGTTGAGGTGGGAGGATCACTTGAGGCCAGTGGTTTGAGACTAGCCTGGGCAATATAGCAAGACCCCATCTCTACAAAAAAATATAAAAATTAGCTGGTGTGCTCCTGTAATCTCAGCTACTTCGGAAGCTGAGTAGGGAGGATTGCTTGAGTCCGGGAGTTCAAGGTTACAATTGTGCCACTGCACTCCGGCCTGGGCGACAGAGTGAAATCTTATCTCTACAAAAAAAAAAAAAAAAGAAGGGGGACAAAGACTTCAAATAAGCAACTCACAGAATTTTTATTATTATGACTCCTGAGGTTGAACATCTATCCAGATACTAATGGCCAATAAATATCTGGAGAGATGTTCAACCTCAGGAATAGTTGAGGACTTGATGCTTACAAATGTTTTTTTCCCCTTCAGGTTGGTAAACATTTTAAAGACTGATGTTATCCAGTGTTGATGAAGACGAAGGGAAACAGACACTCTTAAGGGTTGTTAGTGGGCATATAAGTTGCTAAAGCTGAAGGACAATTTGGCAGTGAATTTGAACCTTAAATGTGCATATCCTTTGACCCAGAAAGCCTACTTATGGGGACCTAAGCTGGAGAAATACGCATATTTGTATGCCACAAGAAAGCATATACAGGGATGTGTGTTGCTTGTTATAGTAAAGATTTGGAAACAATATTGTTATCTATCAGTAGGGAAACAATAAAAACATATTTTTAATATAAACACAGTTAAAAGACTGGCTAAAGGGAGAGAGCGCAATAAGGTAAATTGATTTTTTATTTTTTTATTTTTGAGATGGAGTCTTGCTCTGTCATCCAGGCTAGAGTACAGTGGCATGATCTTGGCTCACTGCAACCTCTGGCTCCTGGGTTCAAGTGATTCTGCTGCCTCAGCCTCCCAAGTAGCTGGGACTTCAGGAGCCCACCACCACACCCGGCTAATTTTTGTATTTTTGGTAGAGGCGGGGTTTCACCATGTTGGCCAGGCTGGTCTCGAACTCCTGATCTCAAATAATCCACCCGCCTTGGCCTCCCAAAGTGCTGGGATTACGGGCATGAGCCACTGTGCCTGGCCTGATTTTATTTTTTAAGGGAAGACTTCCTATATATATATTGCTAAGGGGAAAAAAACAAGTTGTAAAAAATACATACATAACACCATGGGTAGAATTCATGAGTGTAAACATTAAATGAGGGAAGGATAGGATTGTGTAGTCAGGGTTACTGAGATTTTTTCCAAATTACAAACTTAATGTAAAAAACTGTTTACACCTGTACCCTTTGAGCTATACAAATGCTGGTTGTATTTAACTAAGTTTGCATGTGGTTGAGTGTGCCGTTAGTTAACATTCCATAAATTGAGACTGCCGAGGGCCTTTGTGTGTTACCAACAGCATGCAAATGTAAGGGAGGGGCCCCAGAAAGGTTTCTGGATGAGATCCAACCACCCAGTAACAGAACATAAACTAAAGATACAGGGCCAGTGATAGGAACTTCCTTTTAAAGACAAAAATGTATAATATGGAACAGCAAATATTATAATATTCTTCCAAGAATATAGATGATAGTTCATGCAAGCACAAATTTTGTAAAGTGATTCAATGCTGTTTTGTATAATGCTATTGTTATTCAATGTACTGTGTGTGAGATGATTCTGTTTAAATCTACCTAAATTTTAGTTATAGAGTTCTAACGTAGATGTACCATGGATATTCCTGTATGAATGCTTGGATACAACAGAAAACTATGAAAGAAAAATTTTACCCAAGATTTAGTTTCCTTTTTGACACTGTTACAAGCTGTCATGAATCCATGTGATATGGACTATTACTTGCAAAATTGAGTAAAGTAGGAAAGAAAAATTCTGAAGCTTTAGAAATGCAGGCTCAAAGGCTCAAAAAATAATAACAATAGAGTGACACTTGAATGTTGATATTCCTAAATCTAGACAGCTATAACTGAACACATGGTTGGGTGTGAAAATATATAACATGATATATGGAATCTGATTTGAGCAGACTGTAGGAAAGTAGTGGAAAGATTAGTAGCTCAAACAAGAAAGTTACATAGAAATGAGGATGCTCTTGTTTAGAGCAAGATAGGAAAGAATTTAAAGAAGACTGGATGAAATAAAAAACATTAATATAATGTTGGAAAGACAAAGATTCCTCTTAGACACTGAAGTCCCTAATGCACTGTGGGGTCACCCAGCCTCCACTATAAGTTATATTAAATTATATAAATTCATGAAATGATATAAATACATAGCCCCAAAGCCCCAGGGTTTGGGTCTTTAAATTTCTTTTTACTGAGAGATCCAAGTATTTCCTGCAATGTGCACAATGCTAGCTCTTTGGATGGGAAAAGCAAGTTAGTTCTGGGTTATCTTGATTTTGGAAAGGGTTAAGATGAAGTAAGAAGGCCAACCTGGCCGGGCGTGGTGGCTCACGCCTGTGATCCCATCACTTTGGGAGGCCGAGGCAGGCGGATTACGAGGTCAGGAGATTGAGACCATCCTGGCTAACACGGTGAAACCCTGTCTCTACTAAAAATACGAAAAATTAGCCAGGCGTGGTGGCGGACGCCTGTAGTCCCAGCTACTCTGGAGGCTGAGGCAGGAGAATGGCGTGAACCCGGGAGGTGGAGCTTGCGGTGAGCTGAGATTGCACCACTGCACTCCAGCCTGGGCGACAGAGTGAGACTCCATCTCAAAAAAAAAAAAAAAAAAAAAAGAAGGCCAACCTGGTTGATTCCCTTATAGAAGCTCCAGGTGCTAAACAATGTAAACACAATGCATCTCTTGGTTTTTGTTTGCCACTTCTCTTTGTACATTAGCTTTGTTCTCTCTGGCCGACTGTCCCCATGTGTATGGTTCTATTAGGATGGAGAAAAGAGGAAACATATATTGGATGGGCAAACTGCAACAACTGAAACAGGTATTATGCCTGGGCCAGCTTGGGTCAGGTGCCCGCTCATTGACCAATCACTATGGCTCAGAAGAAAGAATCATATAAGAAGATGATAGCTCCATTCACACCTTAAGGTGAAGAAGTGGTGAAAGTGGTATAGTTCCCCCAAACAAGGGAATTGGTCCCAGAAAGAGATCCTCTATTAATAAGCAATTGTGGCTAATAAATTACCCCAAAACTCAGTGGCTTAAAACAGCAAACATTTCCTACCAAAGAGTTTCTGTGGGTCAGGAGACCAGGTGTAGTTTAGCTGGGTATCTCTTACAAGGCTGTAATCAAAGCATGGGCCAGGAGACAGGCATTTTAAGGCTCAATCAAGGGAGGATCTGCTTCAGAGCTCACTCATGTGGCTGTTGGCAGGCCTCAGGTTCTTACCAGCTGTTGGCCAGTGTATTAGCTTGGGCTGTGAAAACAAAATACCATAGACTGGGTGGCTTCAACAATAGTCATGGATTTCACACAGCTCTGGAGGCTGGGAAGTCCAACATCAAGGTGCCAGCAGATTTGGTTCCTGGTGATGGCTTTCTTACTGGCTTGCAGATGCTGCCTTCTCCATGTGTCCAGAGAGAGAGCGAGAGAGAGAGAGAGAGAGAGAAAGAGAAAGAGAGAGAGAGCAGGGGGTGGGGAGCAAGCTCTGGTCTCTCTTCCTTTTCTTACGAAGACACTTATCCCATCATGGGATCCCACCCCATGACCTTATCTAGACCTAATCACCTCCCAAAGGCCTCGTTCCTAAATGCCATCACAGTGGTTAGGGCTTCAACATACAAATTTTGGGGGAACGCAAACACTCAGTCCATAACAGCCAGAACATAAGTTCCTTGACACACAGGTGTTTCCACAGGGCAGCTCACAACATGGCAGCGGGTTTTCCTCAGAGTGAGTGAAAGAGTGAAAGGAGCCAAGATAGAAGCCACAGGCTTTTTGTAATGTAATCTCTGAGATGACATCACACCACTTCTGCAATATTCTGTTTGTTTGAAGTGAGTTGCTAGGTCCAGCTCACAAACAAGGGAACAGAGGTACACGGGGGCATGAATACCAGGAGACAGAGATATAGGGAACCACTTTTTGTTTGTTTTATTGTTTTTTTGAGATGGAGTCTCACTCTGTCCCAGGCTGGAGTACAGTGGTGCGATCTCTGCTCACTGCAACCTCCACCTCCCAGGTTCAAGCAATTGTCCTGCCTCAGTCTCCTGAGTAGCTGATATTACAGGCACGCGCCATCACGCCCAGCTAATTTTTGTATGTTTAGTAGAGACGGGGTTTCACCATGTTGGCCAGGCAGATCTCAAACTCCTGACCTCAAGAGATCCACCCGCCTTGGCTTCCCAGAGTGTTGGGATTACAGGCGTGAGCCACTGCGCCCGGCTAATTTAAATTTTTTATTTTATTTTCCATAAGTTATTGGGGTACAGGTGGTATTTGGTTACATGAGTAAGTTATTTAGTGGTGATTTGAGAGTAGTATATGCTGCACCCTATTTGTAGTCCTTTATCCCTCACCCCCTCCCACTCTTCCCCACAAGTCCCCAAAGTCCATTGTATCATTCTTATGCCTTTGCATCCTCATAGCTTAGCTCCCACACATCAGTGAGAACATACAGTGTTTGGTTTTCCATTCCTGAGTTATTCCACTTAGAATAATAGTCTCCAGTCTCATCCAGGTCACTGCAAATATTGTTACTTGATTCCTTTTTATGGATCAGTAATATTCCACTATATATATATAATATATATAAAAAATTCACCATTATATATATAAATTTATATATATACATTTATATATAAAAACTGTATACATATAAATTTATATATATAAAAAATTCACCATTATGCTGAATTTTGTGATAATTATTCACTTATTCTTCATCGTTTTATCAGAGATGTCCGTATTCCTACACAAGATACTGTTGGTTTTCCCTGCCTTTGACTCTATATCAATGGAATCACACTGTAGGTATTTCTCTGTGATTTGCTTCTTCCTCTAGAGATATATATATATCACAGTTTCTTTATCCACTTGTTGATTGATGGGCATTTGGGTTGGTTCCACGATTTTGCAGTGGTGAACTGTGCTGTTATAAACATGCATGTTTAAGTATCTTTTTCAAATAATGATTTCCTCTGGGTAGATACCCAGTAGTGGGACTCCTAGATCAAATGGTAGTTCTACTTTTAGTTCTTTAAGGAATCTCCACACTGTTTTCCATTGTGGTTGCACTAGTTTACATTCCCACCAGCAGTGTAGAAGTGTTCCTTGTTCACCGCATCCACGCCAACATCTACTGTTTTTTGATTTTTTGATTATGGCCATTCTTGCAGGAGTAAGGTTTTGATTTGCATTTCCCTGATCATTGGTGATGTTGAGCATTTTTTCATATGTTTGTTGGCCATTTGTCTATCTTCTTTTGAGAATTGTCTATTAATGTCCTTAGCCTACTTTTTGATGGGATTTTTTTTTTCTTACTGATTTGTTTGAGTTCGTTGTAGATTCTGGATATTAGTCCTTTGTCAGATGTATATATTGTAAAGATTTTCTCCTACTCTGTGGGTTGTCAGTTTACTCTGCTGACTGTTCCTTTTGCCATGCAAAAGCTCTTTAGTTTAATTAGATCCCAGCTATTTATCTTTGTTTTTATTGCATTGGCTTTTGGGTTCTTGGTCATGAAATCCTTGCCTAAGCCAACGTCTAGAAGGGTTTTTCCAATGTTATCTTCTAGAGTTTTTATAGTTTCAGGTCTTAGGTTTAAGTCCTTAATCTATCTTGAGTTAATTTTTGTAATAAGGTGAGAGATGAGGATCCAGTTTCATTCTCCTACACGTGGCTAGCCAATTATCCCAGCACCATTTGTTGAAAAGGGTGACCTTTCTCCACTTTATGTTTTTATTTGCTTTGTTGAAGATCAGTTGGATGTGAGTATTTGTCTTGCTCTGCTGTCCAGGCTGGAGTGCAGTGGCATGATCTCGGCTCACTGCAACCTCCACCTCCCAGGTTCAAGCTATTCTCCTGCCTCAGCCTCCCTAGTAGCTGGGGCTACAGGCATGCACCACCACGCTCAGCTAATTTTTGTATTTTGAGTAGATACAGGGTTTCACCATGTTGGCCAGGCTGGTCTCGAACTCCTGACCTCAAGTGATCTGCCCTCCTCGGCCTCCCAAAATGTTGGCATTACAGGTGTGAGCCACTGCACCCGGCCAGCAGTATGATCATTTTCACAATATTGATTCTACCCATCCATGAGCATGAAATGTGTTTCCATTTGTTTGTGTTGTCTATAATTTCTTTCAGCAGTGTTTTGTAGTTTTCCTTGTAGAGGTCAACTCCTTTGTTAGGTATATTCCTAAGTATTTTATTTTTTTTTTGTAGCTATTGTAAAAAGGGGTTGAATTCTTGATTTGATTCTGTTTGGTCACTGTTGGTGTATAGAAGAGCTACTGATTTGTGTACATGAATCTTGTATCCGGAAACTTTGCTGAATTCTTTAATCAGTTCTAGGAGCTTTCTGGAGGAGTCCTTAGGGTTTTCAAGATAAACAATCATATTGTTAGCAAACAGGGACAGTCTGACTTCCTCTTTACCGATGTGGATGCCCTTTATTTCTTTCTCTTGTCTGATTGCTCTGGCTCGGACTTCCAGTACCATGTTGAAGAAGAGTGGTGAGAGTGGGCAGCCTTGTCTTGTTTCCGTTCTCAGAGGGAATGCTTTCAACTTTTCCCCATTCAGTATTATGTTGGCTGTGGGTTTGTCATAGATGGCCTTTATTACATGAAAGTATGTCCCTTGTATGCCGATTTTGCTGAGGGTTTTAATCATAAAGGATGCTAGATTTTGTTGAATGCTTTTTCTGCATCTATTGAGATGATCATGTGATTTTTGTTTTTAATTCTTGTTTAGGTGGTGTATCACATTTATTGACTTACATGTGTTAAACCATCCCTGCATCCCTGGAATGAAACCCACTTGATTGTGGTGGATTATTTTTTTGATATGTTGTTGGATTCGGTTAGCTAGTATTTTGTTAA
Source organism: Gorilla gorilla gorilla (assembly GCF_029281585.2). Lineage (NCBI taxonomy): Eukaryota > Metazoa > Chordata > Mammalia > Primates > Hominidae > Gorilla > Gorilla gorilla. The sequence continues at coordinate 196,487,447 of NC_073224.2, forward strand.
GGATTTTGCATCTATGTTCATCAAGGATATTGGTCTGTATTCTTTTTTAGTTGTGTCCTTTCCTGGTTTTGGTATTAGGGTGATGCTGCCTTCATAGAATGAATTAGGGAGGGTTCCTTCTTTCTCTGTCTTGTGGAATAGTGTCAAAAGGATTGGCACCAATTCTTTGAATGTCTGGTAGAATTCTGCTGTGAATCCGTCTGGTCCTGGACTTTATTTTGTTGATAATTTTTAAATTACCATTTCAATCTTGCTGCTTGTTATTGGTCTCTTCAGGGTATCTAATTCTTCCTGATTTAAGCTAGGAGGGTTGTATTTTTCCAGGAATTTATCCACTTCTTCTAGGTTTTCTAGTTTATGTGCATAAAGATGTTCATAGTTGCCTTGAATGATCTTTTGTATTTCTGTGGTGTCGGTTGTAATATTTCCTGTTTCGTTTCTTAGTGAGGTTATTTGGATTTTCGCTCTTCTTGGTTAATCTTGCTAACGGTTATTTTATTTTATTATTTTACTTTATTTTATTTATTTTATTATTTCTTGTGACAGGGTTTTGCTCTGTCACCCAGGCTGGAGTGTGGTGGTGCAATCACAGCTCACTGCAGCCTTGAACTCCCCCAGACTCAAGTGATCTTCCCACCTCAGCCTCTGGAGTAGCTGGGACTACGCACATGCCACAATGCCTGGCCAATTTTTATATTTTTGTCGAGATGGGGTTTCACCAGGTTGCTAAGGCTGGTCTGAAACTCCTGGGCTCAAGTTATCCTCCTGCCTCAGCCTCCCAAAGTGCTGGGATTACAGGTGTGAGCCACCCCCTCTGACCCATTGGGGACCATTTTACAGGCTACCTGCCATGGGTTCTGGACAGATAATACAATAAAAGACCACTGTGCTGAGCAGTGACAAGTTGAGTCTAAAAAGTGATCATTAGAATTCAAACCAGACAAACAACACAAACAAGCTGAACCTGTAGAAAAATCTTGAGATTATAGTGATACCACAATGAGGATGTTAATATCAAATGTGCTAACAGATGGCAGGAATGCATACAGGTTTTAAAAATGTGTTTTTATTAAATATAAGACAGATAAAAATGATATTTATAAAATATATGTTAGCTCTAAAGAAGAGTAGTAAAATTAACATACACGAATGTGCTATCCAACGTAAGAGAAGGCTCCAATGCTACCCTCTTCTGTCCTCCTCTAGAGGTGGTCACCATTATGCTGAATTTTGTGATAATTATTCACTTGTTCTTCATTGTTTTATCAGAGATGTCCGTATTCCTACACAAGATACTGTTGGTTTTCCCTGCCTTTGACTTTATATCAATGGAATCACACTGTAGGTATTTCTCTGTGATTTGCTTCTTCCTCTAGAGATTATGTTTCTGAGATTTATCCACTTGATGCTTTCATACTGATGTTTTTCAGTTCCAATCAAACTTTACTAAGCTCTTCATATATTGTCCTAACACAGGAACAAACTCAGTGTTATCATTTGAGCCACCAGCTTTCTCTTGTACAACATGGTATGACTATACTATTACACAACTCATCTATGTATGGATGGATGGACATTTGGGTTCGTTCCATCTTTTTGCTACATAAATAGTTCTGCTGTGAACATCACTTTACTTCTTTCCTGGTACACTTGTGCAAAACTTTCTTCAGGGGATACACCTGGGAAAGGAACTGTCGGATCATAGGCATATCAGCTTTAAGAGACAATGCCAAATTGTTTTCCAAGGAGGTTATAATGATTTACACTCCTATTGGCAGTTGTTCCAAATCCTATCCAATATTTGATAATGTGTTTTTTATTTTTGCCAATCTGGAAGGCATAAAATAGAATTTCATTGAGGTTTTGATTTGCATTTCACATGAGTTGTAATATGTTTTACTGCATTGCCAAATGTTATCCAATGATCAAATGAGACTCTGAACTCTGTACTAAAGTTTTTGCCGTTATCCATGCAACTATTTACAAGTTGTTGCTACTTTAAAATCACACCTGTGCAAATTATTTGGTTAAAAGTCAAATACGTACCTGTGAAGCACAATAAAGCAAAAAAAAAAAAAAAAAAGGCAAATGCAAAGAATCAAAACTTGTGATAACTTAGTGTCATGCCTGTGTTGCAAGGTGGGATAAGACATAGTCAAAGGTGAATAAAGCAAATAATTTTCATGGACATTGCACTCCTTATATATTTATTTGAGCATATTATGTGAAGGTGGAAGGTGTTGTAAGGGAATTAAGGGGAAAGTGAGTCACCTGTGTCTAGTTTATGTATAATCTTTACTGCCCTAAGGCATGTCCAAGGAAAAAAGGGGTGGACCATTGGGAGTTGGATACATTTTGTTTCTGACGCAGAGCTCAGCAGATGGTGGTGCTGTCAACATCATAAATAGAATTTGCACACTCGGAGATCAACAGTGAGGTGGTAATAAAGGAATTACTTCCTCTAGATGTTACTCTTTGTTGTCAATTTTGGATTGCAAACACACTAAAGTTGGGATTGATTACAATGTTAAGCTTAGTGAGATCTTGATTGGACGAGAAACACGTTCCAAGACAAGGCAAAGGTCCTAGTGTAAAACCAGCTGCAAATGAGCATGAAATCAGGTGATCAGTGTCAGCTGGCAGCAGTCTGTTCTTGGAGGCAGAGCTGAAGAAACAGAACCTGCCAAGAATTTGGGTTCACCACGGGATCAGGCTGGATCCCTGGTGTCTGAGTTGGCCTCATTTGAGATGGAGTTGAGTGTTGACAGAACAATCAGTGGGAGCTGGGTGTTCCTAATGTTGCACTTTAAGCTTCTCTGTCAAAGTTAGCACAGACGATAGATCAAGATGACGTTTACTCATGAATTGTTGGGATATAAATTTATATTTTTCAAAGGAAATTTAAGATATCAACAACTTAAATATGTTCCTATTTTTGACCATGTAATTCTACCCATAAGAACCTGCTCAATCAGTTGGGTTATTGTAGATGAAAGTAAAATCATTCAAATTATCTCAAGAAACATTAAGAGGCTATACAGACACAGAAACCCAGGAAAGTCTAAGCATCCCAGCCTTAAGTGCACAGACCTGGGGGCAGCTATGGGTTTGGGCACCCTTGGGACGACATGGGTTTCTCAGTGTGCTACCTCTATTCACAGGACTTGGTTCCCCTCCTTTCCGCTCTAGCTTTTCTTTACCACAGGACTGCCTTATTTCGTTTCTACAGCCCAGTCACCTTCTGGCAACACCACCTGTTGACTCTCAGCATTCCCTTGTTTGAACTCTTGATTGGTTAAATTACCTTTCCAAACGACGCAAGTAAGAGATTTTTGGCCAGTCTATGGATTGGCTGCCCTGGGATCAGATGACCTCCCTGGTCCAATCAGCTGAGGCTAAGGCTAAAAAGGGACAGCTCACCTATAGCTGCTCCAATGGGGCGGTTTCCCTTGTAAAAGACTAGCGGCGTGAACGGGCAAACACTGTGATGGACATCTCTAGAAAAAGACTCGGAAAAGAGTCAGAGATAGGGACTAAGAAGTGCCTGAAAGTGCGCTTGCAGCGCGCGTGCACACACACGATATCCAACCACAAAGTACAATAATGACTTGCTGCTTAGGTGTGCGACAATGAGCAGCGAAGGCACTGACTTTGAAGGCTATTGGAAAACACGAGGAAATGCTCACAAAATAATAGTCCATGAAAAAGGGCTATAAAACAGCATATACCGAATGATCAGAATTTCCAAAGAAAAAAAATTGCATATTTTAAAATTTGGACGGGAAAGCCAACAGGCTAGTGGTGTGATAACTGGCGGTATAAAAGTGCTTCTTTATTTGGTCATACAGCTTTCAAATGTTGCTTAACGAACAGATAGCATTTTTATAATCAGAGGAAAGACTCAGTATTAAAGTGCGCGTCCCATCATTGCAACCGGGCCCTCGGGCAGCCAGCTCTCTCTTGCTTCGCGTCCGGCTCTCAGGCCCTGGAGCCCGGCCTCCCCACCTTCTCCCGGCGCGGGTCCTGCTCCTTTTCCGGCCGCCCTCGCTCCGCCCCTTCGCCTCTCCCCGTGATCCCTCTCTCGCTAACAGTAGGCGCTTTTCGTGAAGGCCCGGGTTTTTACAGCACTTCGCTTTTCTATCGTTCGTTCGCAGGGCCAGCAAGGAGAGCCCCGCCCCCGCCCGCCGCCCGCCGCCCGCCGCCCGCCGCCCGCCGCCCGCCGCCCGCCGCCCGCCGCCCGCCGCCCGCCGCCCGCCGCCCGCCGCCCGCCGCCCGCCGCCTTTGGATCCCGCGGACTCCGCCCGGCCCGGCCTCCCCAGGCATGGCGCCGCTGCGCTTCTCCGCCAATCTGTCCTGGCTATTCCCCGAGCTCCCCGGCCTCCCCGCGCGGGTGCGGGCCGCGGGCAGCTCGGGCTTCGAGGCCGTCGAGGTGGCCTGGCCGTACGCGGAGCCGCCTGAGGCGCTGGCGCGCGCCGCGCGACAAGCGGGGCTAAGGCTTGTACTGATCAACACGCCCCCGGGTGCGCCGCGGGCCGGGAGGGCTGGGGGGTGCCGGGGCGCGGGCAGGTGAGTGCCCGAGCCGGGGGCTGAGGCCCGTTCTCTCTGCAGGAGACCAAGAGAAGGGGGAAATGGGGCTGGGGGCCGTCCCCGGGAGACAGGCGGCCTTCCGAGAGGGACTGGAGCAGGCCGTGCGGTATGCCAAAGCCCTGGGCTGTCCCAGGTACCCCACTCCACCCCACCCCCACCCCTCTGTGACCCATGACCCTGATGCAGGTTCAGGGAGTCGAGGACGCCAGATCTGAGACGCTCAGAAGTCTGAGCCCACTGGTTTATCTCTGCCTCTGCGGTCCTGGTCCTTTGTAAATTGCCTTTTGTATTTTATCTGTCTTATGCCAGTCTGTTTGCCACTCTTTCATGCTCACCCCATGCTGGGATCCCATGCTGGGAGCTCAGTCTGCCTAGGCAGATAGGAGAGTAAATATATACAGTGATCCATTTGAGGACAGGCCTATTCCAGGAAGCTGTGGGAGCAGGGTAGGCACCTAACCCTGTCTGGATCAGAGAAAGCTGCTTACAGGTAGTGATGCTTGGACTGTCTTCAAGGAGTGGGCATTGCTTGATGGGCAGGAAGTTGAGTGTTCCTTGCAAGGGTGCTGTGGCAAGAGGAAGCCTGGTGTATTTGGCAGCGTTCCTGAGGCTGGACATGTATGTAGCCTGTTGGGATGGGGAGGCCTGGAATGTCTGCTTGGAGCTGGATGTGGCTGATAAGATCAGGGGATGATGGGAGGAGGTGGACGGCTCAAAGTGGGGCTGATTCAAATGTCAAATCCTGCAGAGGCCAAACAGGCTCAGAAGGAACTGGCAAGAGGGGATCACTACTGGTCAATGGTGGGGGCAGAAAACAGATGGGAAGAGGCTAAGTAGATGTGAGGAGATGAAGTAGAGACAGCAGCATGGAATACCTGAGAAGGGCAAGCAAAGGTCAGGACAATTTTTAAAGGTGAGAATTTAGCAGGTTACAGGTTGAGAAGAAGGACCAAAGGAAGGAAAGGTTTTGGAAAGTACTGGAGGCAGGAGGCGGTGGGTGGACGCTGAGATGTCTGGGAAAGGGCTTGCCCCTCGGCCATCACTGAAGTGTCTCTGAAAGTGCTGGGATACCTGGGCATCGTGACCCAGGTGCCATGGACTGGAGACCTGGGGAGACGGACGAGGGCTGGCACAGTCAGGGAATCCTGGAAGAGGTGCAGAGAGAACCAAGGGAGGCAAGGCCTCCAGTCCATCTTCCCCACAGGATCCACCTGATGGCTGGCCGAGTACCCCGGGGGGCTGATCGAATAGCAGTCAAGGCTGAGATGGAAGCCGTTTTTCTGGAGAACCTGAGGCATGCAGCTGGGGTTTTGGCTCAGGTGAGAAAGGTGGAAACACACACGTACTTACATGTCTCTGTGGGTGTGCGGAGAAGGGGGTGCACAGTGGGGACAGCACGTGAGGCTGCCAGCCTAGGTCAGAGGGACAGGTGAGGGCCTTGACCAGTGACTGACTGATGGGGGACAAACTTGGGAAGGAGCTCTATTCACAGCACCCGACATGCTGCTAGGAGGACCTCGTGGGACTGCTGGAGCCCATCAACACCCGCATCACTGACCCCCAGTACTTCCTGGACACGCCCCAGCAGGGTACGGCCCCAGCCCTGTCTCTCCTTCTGTCCCTTTTGATTCCTGTGCTCTTGAGGCTCACGGTCCCCTCCCTGGCTTCTCTTACAGCGGCAGCCATCTTACAGAAGGTAGGAAGACCCAACCTCCAATTACAAATGGTAAGTGGAAGGGGGTACTTCGCAGATCGGAAGGAGGGCGGGGCCTGCGGGGTCTCGGAATGTAGTATCCTCCTCTTCCCTAGGATATATTCCACTGGCAGATCATGGATGGGAACCTGACAGGAAACATCCGGGAGTTCCTGCCCATTGTTGGTGAGAGGACCTTCCTTTGCCCTCCCACCCTTTCAATCCCCACATCTGTCCTTCAGGCCCTGGCAGGAGCCTGGACCCCACATTTGTCCACATCTGTCCCCAGGGCATGTGCAGGTGGCACAGGTCCCAGGCCGAGGGGAGCCCAGCAGCCCCGGAGAGCTGAATTTCCCCTATCTGTTTCAACTGCTGGAAGATGAAGGCTACAAAGGCTTCGTGGGCTGCGAGTATCAGCCTCGAGGTGAGGCGTGGCCCTGGGGAAGGGAGCTCTGGAGGGACCCGGACAGGGGCTGTTTTCTCCTTGTGGGCTGAGGTGCCAAGGCCTCCCTCTCCCTGCAGGAGACACAGTAGAGGGCTTGAGTTGGCTACGTTCATACTGGGATAGGCGGGGCCACCCAGAGGCTGGCCAGTGAGGGCCCGCACACCACCCACATGCCTCCAGACAGCGAGTGACATCCCATCTCCTCCTCTGCATTAAAGATGACCTGCTGAACATTGTCATATGTCTCTGTAATGGGGTGGTGGGACACATAGTGTCTAACACTTCAGTTTCTCTGCTGCTTCCCTCCCATTGAGAAGCCAGTGCCAGGGTTGCTGTGAAGATGGGAGAGCTTCTGAACCCACCTCATTAAAGGATGAGAAACCCAGGGTCCGAGAGCAAAGGGACTTGACGGTGGCCACAAGTGCTTCAAAGGCAGAGCTGGGATTGGAACCCAGGTGTCATCTCGATGGGAATGTCCAGCAGTGATGTCCAAGTGGGAAGTGAAGACCCAAGGGCTCAAGGGACACAGGTGGCTGACAGTGGTCAAAGGCTAGGGGGCAGGATTCAGGCAGAGGAGCTCTAGGGGGTGTTTGCCACCCCGTGTGAACTCCCGAGACTCTACCAGGGGGGCTGAAAGGAGTACCCCAGAAGGGCCCAAGGGGTCCTCGGGGTTGACCTGACTCTCTGGAGTCCTGGATGGGTCAGTGGCTGTGGGTGTTTGGGGAGGGCGGTTCCTGCTGCCAGGCTGGGGCAGCAGACCCTCAAGACATAGTTACAAAGCCTTTGGTGTCACTCAGTGTCTGGCTTGCCCCGGGGCCCAGAAGGGCTGGTCAGTCCTGCCTCTGGCAGGCAATCTGGTAGGCCCATGGTTCAAGGAACAGTGACATTCAGTGGTCCAGTCCACTCCCTCAGAGGAGGCGGGTCCAGAGGGTGAAACAGGCTGTGTTGATGACAGACTCCAGGTGGTGGTAGGTGGAGACCAGTTGGGCAGGGGGGCTCTCGCTGTCCTGGGGCTGTACTGGGAAGGGCTCTCGGAAAACCACTGTCAGAGACTGTGGGGAACACGGTGGGGATGCACTGGTGAGAGGAGGGCATGGGTGGGGATAGGAGGCAGGGCTCAGAAAGGGTGGGCACCCCAACCTCAGCAGGCTCCGAGGTGGAGCATTTGGGGTACGGCCTCCCATGAGGCTGACACAAAGCCCCCCACTCGTTCTTACCGTCTTTCCTAAGTGGGAGTCCAGAAACACTAGCACAAAGCAATCAGTGAACTTCTGATTCAGCACAACCTGCAGCGAAAGATGAGGAGGGGACTAAGGTCTGTCTCCCCCGAGGTGACACAGACCCTACAGACCCTCCCACAGGGCATCCTGAGGTGAAGGGAGGATGAGGAGAGGCCTACTTCCACCTCCACACCTCACCCCGCCTGCACCCCAAGGTCACATAGGACCATGTCTCCAAATTGAGCCTCAGTCCTCATCCTCGCTGGCTTGCTGGTCAGCCTGTCTGAGCTGCATCAGAATGAGGGGTAACAGTTGATCCTGGAGGCCCTACACAGGCCTGGCACACTGAAGCCAATCAAGAGAGAGTGCTGTACCCCTGGCACAACCTCCTTGCCTCCTGTCCTGGGACTCCTCTCTGACCACCCCTGGGATTGTCCTGTCCCCTTACGTCCGTCTGCTCCCTAACGCTCTGCTTGGTGATCCATCCCGAGATGATTTGCTCTCCCAAGGCTTCAGTTACCTCCTGTTCAGAGCTGCTGCCTAGGACTCTCCTGAGCTTGAATCCCTGATGCCCACAGACCTTGCAGACAGTGAAGGGCCTATGGACCCCAGACTCAGCTTGCCCCAAGCTGGGCTTGTCACCCTTCCCCAAAACCCACTCCTGCTCCAGCCTTCCCACCACCCGCAGGAGCACCCCCCTCTATTCACAACCGCCGACACTACTGCAGCCTCATCCTAATTGACCTCGGCTTCTCTGGGAGACCCTTCCTGCACCCTGAAATGAATCCTCTGCACAAGCACTGTGCTGCAGGACCCCTCACCTGGCTCCACCTCCTACTTTCTCACTTGAAGTCTTCTCTTGTAATGCCTCCTCTCTTGAACCTCAGCTCTGGCCGGGCCCATCTCTGCGGGCTCCTTAATGCCCCGTGCTCGTGTCCACCACCACAGCTCTCTCTACCTGTCCTTTACAGCAGTGCTTTCACGCCTCAGTGTGCACACAAATCACCTGGGGAGACTGTCAACCTGCAGATCCCGAGTCAACAGTCTGAAATGTGGCCGGAGAGCCTGCATTTCAGCAAGCTCCCAGGTGCTGCGGCTGCTGGTCTGTGGACCACACTTTGAGTAACAAGGCTTCAAAGCCCAAGTGGTCCTTTCTGGGGCTCCAGCCTACTGACGAAGTTCTGACAGCTCCTTGGGTTGTCAGTTCCAGAGCCTGGCCCTCAGGATCTCAAGCCAAGGCTTGTATTCTTGGTGAGTCTTTGAGGGCAGAGCTGCTCAGAGAATCACATGCTGTAGCTCGATGCCCGGTACTGGAAGGGTTTTACATGTATCTGTGTAGTCCCGTTCTGTCTAGGCCTCCCTCCAGAGCAGAGCTTGTTTGGTCAGGCTGAGGGGCACATCTGTTTGGTGAGGATTTCTGCTGTGTTTCCCTTTTCAGAGGAAGCTCGAGGGGACTTACCAGGTACTGAGTTCCCAAGTCTGGGCTTTGGAAATGGCGACAGCTCTGGGGGAAGCGGCTTAGGAGAACTTTGATCAGGCTCTGGTACCAGGAGACCGTCATGGATAGGAAGCAGTCCTGGGGGAGGAGCCACAGGCCTGAGTCTTCTGTGCCAGTCACCTCAGATTCCTGTGCCCTCTGCCCTGGCTGCCAGTGGAATTCCTGGCACCTATCCCAGCTCTTTCGGGAGCCCACAGTTCCTTACCAGCTGGGGGTCGATGTCCCCAATGGATTTGGCATGGACTGCTTCTAGGAGTTCCTCCAGCTCTGCCAGGGCCAGGCGCCCCCCTAGCCGCAGTCGATCAGGCCCTGGTGGCTCCAGCAAGAAGAGGCGCTTCCAAAGGGTGTCCCGACGGCAGTGCCCTCCAGCCAGCCGCACCAGCTGAGCCAGCCGTGCTCGTGCCATGCCCACCTCTGCAGCCAGTGGTGGGAACAGAGGAGCCGGTCCAGGCGCTAGAACAAGCCCTGAGGCCTCCCCAGGGCTGCCAGCTGAACTCCCAGGAGCCTCTGGCTCAGGGGGCAGTCTGGGTGGCTTCCGGAAGCGGCGCATGTCAGCAGTGAGCCTGGGGAAGAGCTCTCGCTGGCTGGTGAGCACCACGAAGAACTGTAGCCTGGGGTGGGGAGCAGGGCAGGAGAGTGGCGGTTGTAGCAAGAGACACACAGGGCAGGGTAGGGCAGGCTGGGAAAGGGGCATGTTCAAGGTAGGGGATCTGCTGACCGCAGAACGTGCCGCTCAGCCTCTCCTTGCTCCTCAAAGGGTGCAGCACAGTGACAGACAAGCAGAGACACATCAAAGTCATCCTGGTGGCGAAGTCCCTCAGAGTCCAGGTAGGAGCCAGAGCTGTGCAGGACAGGTTGGGGAGATGTCAACTCTGGGGTTCTAATAAAACAAACCTCACCCCTGCCCAAGAAAACATTGGTCTCCCTACTGCAAGTATGTCCCAACCCCAGCTCCTGCAGCGTGCATGCTGGATGCCCCTCCCAGCCTTACCTGTGCCATGCCGACACCAGGGCATACTCGTTGTGTTCTGGGCCCCCTGGCCGGGCCATTCGCAATGGCTTCATGTGGTAAGAGCTGGCGTGATCAGCCACGTAGTTGTACAGCTGGTGGGCAGCAATGAGTGGTGTGGGGAGCTCCAATGTCCCTGAGGGGTAAGTAACAGGAGACAGCAGACACTAAGCCTAGGACAGACACACTGGTCTGGTGGGGCACAGGGATGGGAGTCTTTAAGGCTCTGACTGGCAGGCAGAGTGGGTCTGCTTTCCTTAGGAGCTCCTGCATTCCTGTGGAACACTGAGATGGGACAAAAGTGACTCGGCAGGGGACATGTGACATGAGGTCCAAACTCTGGTAAGAAACAGACACAGGACAGAAACATGGGGACGTGGTATGTGTGACATGAGATGATTAACAACATGGGACCACTTGTCCAGGGAGGTGGTCCCACCAGCCCTGACCTGGAGGCACCTGTGGCCTGTTCTTTTTTGGGTTCACTGGCTTGCCCTTGGGCACTGACCTTGGTAAATGTGATTGCGGCCAAAGTGGGGTCCGTCAGGGTGGTGGGCCAGGAAGTGTCGCAGGAAGGTGGTGAGGTGGTAGCCGTGCCGCAGCACCAGGTGGGCACCTAGCACGTGCTGGTGCACGAGGCGCAGATGGAAGTCATAGCTGAACGAGTGCACGTGCATCAGGTCCCGCACCTTGTCACACTCCTCCGTGAACAGCATGGACAGCTGGGGAGGCAGCAGCAGGAGACAGGGTTAAGGTGTGGCTGCACTGGCTGCCCAATACACATTTCCCTCCTTCCGTGGGAAGAAGCGCAAGATTTCCCCTGCTGCTGTGGCCTAGTGGTACGCCCTCTGGCAGAATGGTTTCTGTGGGAAGGCCTCCCCATTCTAGCCTCCCTTTTTCATACTGTATTGTAACTATTTCCGTGAAACTAGGGCCATTTTCAGAAACTGGGCCATTTTGCTCTATCCCAGATTCCATCAGGGTCTGCCACAGACTCTAGATGACTACAGGCCAGACCAGGCACTGTGCTGCCTCAGGGCTACAGCTGAACACGCTTTGGATGACCGATGGGGTCAGCCTGGTAGTGAGTGCAGTCATGGCACCAGAATGAGCACTGACCTAGCCAGGCCATAGCAGTGAATCAGTCACTGGGCCAGCCCACCCACTGCATTACTCTACTGCCCAGCAAATGGGACATGGAGCCATGCTGCCCACAGCACACTGGGGTGCACTGACTGTGCCCGCAGCTCATTCACATACCTGTGAGTTGACAGCCTGCCCCATTGGGATTCGGGAACATTCCAGGGCAAACTGTTTGACACAGAAGTAACAGCCCTGGAGGGAAGGTGAAGATGAGATCAGGAAGGCGAGAGACAGGTGGGTCTGGCTGTCTCCACTCAGTGCTCCTCCTGCTTACCTGGAATGCCAGTTCCATGAGGATGATGCCCCCAGGCAGTGCCCGCTGCAGGTGGTAGGTGGTTACCGGAGAGCTAGTGCTCTGAAGAAATGAAAAAGGGGGCAAGGTTTGGGGGCTCACCAGCCTCGAATCAGTAGGGTGGAAGTCCCTTGGACCCTGACTTTAATGGTGTTAGTCTGGGATCAGTGACCTCGGTACATCACTCAGGGTCAATGACCTCAGGCCGTGGGAAAGTAATTTAGCATCAGTAACTTTACCATTATATGACAAGTTACCTTGGGGCTCCCATCAGTCTTGGTTTTAGGGCAGGAGAAGGAGCCTCGACCCTCTGTTCCAAGGATAGCCATGGCCCGTGGCCGGCTGGTGCTATAGAAAAGGAGGAGGGATAAGAGGATGAGGCAGGCTAGTGGCATGCAGTCACGGTGATCAGACCCAGAATCTGTTTTATATGGAATCATTTTGCAAGGGAGGAAACAGACCCACAAAGTTGCCACTGTGAGTGGCAAGGCTGGGCCTGGAGTCCAGGTCTAGACTGCAAGGCCAGGCTCTCTCCATAGCAGCTGCTGCTTCAAGGGAGGCAAAAACAGTGCTCAGTGGGGAGGTGGAGACTAAGCCTCTGCTACTGAGAGGGTGTGTGCTGGGCAGGAAAGAGAAGGGGGAAGGTGATGCCTGTCTACAATTTGATTAGGAAAATTCAAGGAGATGCTTGATGCCTGGTTAGGTACCTTCCTCTGAGAGGGCAAAGCTGCTGTCTTTTGATTGGGGGATGGCAGTTCTAGGCTTTCGGAGGCCTACTGCTCATTGCAGTTTAGTGCAGAGGATAGGGGAGAAGGGACAGAACAGAAGGGGTTGGGGGGACCCACTCACGCCAAGGGGCTATAAACTGCCAGAATTCTTGCTGGGGGTCAAAACCTCTGGTGGAAAAAATATCCCATTTAAACCTCAAGGAAACTGGGACAAGACTTAGTGATTGGTGATTGTTAAAGATTGGTGGGAAGGGAAGACCTGGCTTTAAATTTTGCTGTAGAAACATTTTTTTTTTTTAACCCAGTGTCTAAAGGAATTCAGATTTGGGGGGAAAAGCGTAACTGATGGCAAGTGTGCAAACTAAAGTCCTTTAGAGAAGCTCCTAGAGCTGGGAACTGGCTGTCAAGATAGCAAGCTGGGCAGCTCCTCCCCAGGGTAGGAGGGGCCAGCCTGGCCTCTGAGATGGGATCACAGGAGGGGCAGGCACGCCTTCTCTTCCTAATGCCTGGAAGAGAGGGAAACCTGGGGAGTGGGGAGCTGGTCACAGAAACATGAGAGAGTTGGAACTGGCATTTCTGGACTACTGGCTTGAAAAGGTTCTAACTGAAAACAGAGAGGAGGGAGAACATGCCTTGATAAACTCACAAATCTGGAGACACGAAAGTAGCTGTGTGTAAGGTGAACAGCTCATTTTTCGCATACAGCCACTGGGAAAGGGCAGAGAACACAGAATCTGGAGAGGAACATAGAGCAGGGGCCACAAACACGGGAATCTGAGATTTGACAGTGGATGAAAAGGTGGCTGCAGAGTTGTCCCTGAGCTCAGGGGAGATGGAGGTGGCAATAGACGGGCTGCCTACTTCCCAAGACTCAGACCTGTCAGTACTGGCCAGTGGGTGAACATGACCAAGAACAGGCCAAGGACAGTGATGCAAGGAGGCCTAGCACAGAGGTCCTTGGTGAGAAAAGGACTTCCCTGGGCTGAGAACTACATCAAATCTCAGGAGAGGTCAGTGGGATGATAAGGACAGGAATCATTAAGTCCTAGATCCAGAGGCTTAGGAGCATGTACAAGATTCACATGTGCAGGCCGGGCGTGATGGCTCACACCTATAATCCTAGCACTTTGGGAGGCTGAGGTGGGCGGACTACCTGAGTTGAGGAGTTCAAGACCAGTCTAGGCAACATGGTGATACCCCATCTCTACTAAAATACAAAAAATTAGCCAAGCAGGGTGGCGTGCACCTGTAATCCCAGCTACTTGGGAGACTGAGGCACAAGAATTGCTCGAACCCAGGAGGTGGAGGTTGCAGTGAGCCGAGATCGCACCACTGCACTCCAGCCTAGGCGACACAGTGAGATTCCATCTCCAAAAAAATTCACATGTGGGGATGTATGCAAGTGTGTAAGTGTACAAGATGTGTGTGGGCATGAGCTTTGTGAAAATGGACACAGTTTTGTACGAGTGTCATCATGAGTTCCATAAAGCATACAAGGTCTGCAGGACACGCATGAGGGCTGTGTGAAAGTATCTGAGACCCTCACATGAGTGCAAGCCTGGTGGGATAAACATGCACAGGCCCAGCCCAAATTGTCAACATAGGACCTTGTAAAGAGAGGAAGGGCCTGTGGGGCCTCACTTGCAGTGCAGGAGGAGAAGACAGAAGGGAAAACAGGGATGGGCTCACCTGCGGGCGGGTGAGGGGGGCCGCAGTGGTACCAGCACAAAACCTATGCTCTGCAGATACTGCACATATTGCTGCAGGAAAGCCAAGCTCAGCTCCTTCAGCCAGGGCTCCTCACGGGCTCCCGGGGGCGACACATCCAAGGATTCACAGCTTGTGGGGGCCTCTCGGCTCCCAGACCCTGACTCAGGGCGATGGCGCCGCTGTGAGAGTAAAGATCAAGGAAGACTCTCCCCACTGTCAACCATCCTGCTGGGGATGGAGGAGGGGGGTCACTGTGGGGTAAGCAAAGGTCTGCTAGAAGTCTGGGAGTCAGCCTTACCTGCCCGTCAGGGGGTCCAGAGGTCTCTGGGGGCCCATGCAGCCAGGCAGCTGGGTCGAAGAGCATGGCTGTTGCACAGTAATGCACCAGGCGGGATGACTGCTTCAGGGTTTCCAGCTCTCCAGCCTGGGGAAACAGGGCAGTGAGCATGGAGCAGTGACGGGGTAGGATCACAGATCCTCAAGGAAGATGCAAGCTGGGGTCACTCACACTGATGGGCATGGTGGCTGGGGTAGAACGCTGCTGCCAGGTTACAAACAGGTTTTCCATCTTCATCTGGCGCTCCAGCTCTGAAGGTTGAGGGCATTAGTAGTAGCCCCAGGCATTGTCACCCCCTTCCTCCCAGACTCCACAGATTTCCTGTCCCTGCTGCCTGGCCCAGTACCCTCACCTCTGCGCTCTGCCATCTTGATCTCTAGGAACTGTTGTCCATGGTAGGTGACAGGATCAGGAGGTCTGGGCACAGGACCAAGTATGGAGCTGGGGCGGGCAGCCGAGATATCCCTTAGGGCCTCGTCAAAGGGGAATGTGTCCAGGGGAAGAGGACCCCCACCACGAGAGGACCCACTCAGCCGGCCCTGCTCACGGCTCAGCGGGGGACTTGCACTCCGGATGAGGGTCTCCACTTCCATGGTCGGCAGCAGGAATGGGTTTGGCTCCTGAGAGATGGAGCATTGCAATGGGTTCATAGCCTTTGTCCTCGGACCCTCTCTCTCATCCCAGGGCTTCCTCTCTCAGACTCTCCCTCCCCACTACCTCTGCCCTCAGTCTGTCCCATCTTTCTGGCTTCTGAGCTGGTTTTTCCTTTAACTGACCCCTCAGTAGCCAAAACTATAGGAAGAACCAGAGCAGCAGGCACCTTTTCATCTCGCACGGGGAAGTCCAACTGGCCATAATGATGGAAGAGGCCAAGCTTCTGGCTGAGTAGGCAGAAGATGAGATGGGCTCGTGCATTCTGCCACTGCACCAGGCGAACCAGCGCTCGGCCCAATGCTGCCCCCAGGTCTGGAGCCCAGTTGTAGGTCAGCAGCTGTAGCTGGAGGTCGGGGGTCAGGGTCAGTGAGATCATGGAACCCCTCTTCCCACCCAGTCCCTGGCCCCATATTTACCTTCTTGTCCACAACCTCTAGTAGCAAGAGCCTCTGCCGGGGAGCATTTCGCCCTGAGCTCCCATCACCTCCTGGCTCGAAGCGCTGCATGGCTTTGGCAGCTACAGGGTGGGGGAGGGGCACAATAGGAGCCTGGGAACAGATCCCCCTTGATCCCACCCTCCCCTCTGCAAGGTTGGAGACCCCACCAGTTACTCTTAGCCTACCCGCCCCACCCCACCCCGGCCATGCCCTCACCCTGCTGTGTTGGTCTCCTCCACTGCAAGAAGTTCCTTCCCAGAAGCAGCAGATGCCGCTCAGCTGCAGGGCGGGGAGAGGGGCCCAGTTGCCCAGGGGAACAAGGGCCGAAGATCTCTGGCTCTGAACCCCTATTGAAAGGGAGGACAGACAGAAAGGCCATCCATGACACCACTCCCTGGCCTAGCCTTCACCTCCCTGGGCCTTGTTTCCACCTCTCCTAGCTCAGCTTCCTCAGGTTTGGCTTCCTGTAGGCCCAGCTTTTAGGAAGTCTAGGGGAGTTCCCTTCAATTCTATAGGATCTACACTCACAAATGCTGCTCAAAGATGCGGACACTGGTGTCTCCAGCCATTGAGGTGACCAGTGCAGTGAACTCAGACAGGATGGATGGAAGGAGGAACCGGGACACCATGTGGGCAGAGCTTCTGGACACTGAGGCACAACCTAGGAGGCAGAGGAGTCACTGTGGAGCTGCAGGATGGAGACCAGGCTGGGGTTGAGGGATGGGAGGGGAGGCTGGGGTCTCACCAATCTGAACCATAAACTCCATCCAGCGCTGAGCAACACGGGCAAACACAGGATGAAGGGTCCCCACCTCACCCTCTTCTAGCTGTGTTGTCCGGCGTCTGAAGACAGTGGGAGTAAGAGCCTCATGTCCATACATGACACTTGTATGTTTATACAGACGAAGGCCCATCTGTGACTTCACACCCATACCCTCCCAGGGCACACCACCACCACACACATACTTTTGTCTCTGGGCTCCAGAATCTGAGCCTGGCGCCCGCTCAGCTCCACCAGGAGTCCGAACACTCTCGGTTTTGTGACGCCTCCGGCCCCGAGTGTCTTCTGGCCGATCCAGGACAATGTCGTCAGTTGTTTTGGGGGAACCCAAATCCCCACATTCTGTTTTACTCTGGGGGCAATGCAGTGAATGAGGAAGGGCTACTGGGAAGAGGAAAGGTGTGGGATGGAGGCGCTATGGAACAGCAGTGAGCTAGGAGGATTCAGAGGTCTGGGTTCAGACCCTGGCTTCCCCAGGGGCTGGCTAAGGAGCCTTGGGCAGGTTACCTAACTTTCCTGAGCCTCACCTTCCTCACTGTAAAAGCTCTACTTATCTTGCAAGCTGTTGTGAGGATCCGACAAGAAAAATGGAAGTGAAGGCACATAGTAAGTTAAGGCTCCCTCTACATCAGTGAGAACTGCCACATTCTACAAACTCCAGTCCAAAAGACAGAGCAGTTTTTGTTTTGCTTTTTTGAGACAGAGTGTTTGTGTGTTGCCCAGGCTGGAGTGCATTAACAGGCATGATCACAAAGTACTACAGCCTTGAACTCTTGGCCTGAAGCAAAATCCTCCCATTTCATCCTCCTGAGGAGCTGGGACTAAAGGTACACGCCATGGTGTCTGGCAGGACAGAGCAGTTTTATATGAAAGGACACGGTGGCAAGGCCTACAGGGGACTGGGAAGCAGGAGGGAATGTAGGAGGAGCTAGGAGGCAGGCAGAAAGGTAGATGCCCACTTCACCACTTCCTTCCATTACCAGCATATCCCAGAAGCTACGCCGGCCCGCTTTGCTGGGTGGAGTCACAGGCTCCCCAGGGACAGGGGCAGGGGGAAAGGTGCTAGCTCGGCCTGCAGAGCTCTTAGTTTCCAACGATCCGTTCCTGAGACTTCCTGTGGACATCAGACATTACAGACACCCATCACTGATCATCAATCCCCATTCTAGAAAACTGAACCTCAAGACTGGTATGACAGTGACTTGCCACCTATTCCACCTGTCAGTGAATGACAGTATATACAACTGATAGTGTGCTGCTGCATGTGTTTGTGTGAAGTGAGCCTCTGATGCAATAGCCCTCTCTAAGTGGGTGAGCAGCTGCATCCGTTCACTGCTGCCAGTGTAGCACCTGGATGATGCCCAGACAAGCTCACGGACAACTGTGAATAAGTGGTTCTGATGTAGTAGTTCTCTGACATGCTTCCCCTAAACCCCACCTTTGCACGCTCACCTGCCACACTGTCCTGCTTGGATCTGTGACATTCTCTGGACCCCAGGGACCTCTTGACTTGCATACCTGTGGGTGTGTCCTCTGTACATAGTGAAGCTGGCAGCAGCTGAAGCTCGATGATGGCATCGGCCAGGGCCTGGCGAGCTGCTCCTCGGAGTTTCTCCTCCAGCTGCACAATACTAATGTTCCCCTTTTCCCACACATCCAATCGAAGCCGTGGGGCCCCACTCTGAGCTGGAAGGAGAACAGGGACACTTGAGGGTGCCCCTAGATCCCACTCTACTCACCACCCTTACCTCCCACAGCAATAACTGAACACCTCATCCTCTGACCAAGCTGTCCCACCTGAAGAACTGTCCAGAACAACCGGGCAGCGGATGACCTGGGTCAGTTGCTCAAATTCCTCCTCTCGCAGTGGGTCTGGGGGCCCCGGAGAGGAGGGGGGCCACAACGCCAGTGACAAGGGGGCCCCTCCTTCATCCACAAAAGCTAGAGTGATGCAGGCAACCCCTGGGTAGAAATACATAGGAAGGCTCAGCTCTGGGACTTGCAGACCACCCCTCCCACGACCCTCCACTCAGCTGCAAGCCTGGGAAACGTCCTCTTAGCAATAGGATGACAAAAGGCTTTCCCTCACCTGGTGGTGCCACAGGCCCGTGCCCTGCACCGTACCTTTGCCCCCAGTGCCCTGTCCACCAGGCTTGTTATACAAGTAGATGTCCAAGTCAGGGAGGCCACCCTGTGGTGGGAGTGGATGCTGGGGAAAGAACAGCCACAGAGCACTAAGAGCAAGCAAATGGACAAAACCCTCAGGGATGGGTGCCCACAGTGGGGAATGTGGTGCAGGTAGACATGGGAGCATGAGAAGACACAGGTGGGTAATAATGGTCCCCGGGGGGGCATGGGTGTACCCAGGTCCATGGGCAAAGGTACATATAGGGGTATCGGTAGGAAAGAGTAAGTGCGTGGGGCAGGGGGCAGGGGTGCACATGAGTGTGGAGAGAGATGAGTGCCATCTCACTTGGAAGTGGTTCCGGCTGTTGCTATCTGTGTACTTGGGAGAGTGCAGGAAGATGAGCAAGTTCTGCCGTAGGTACCATGCCAGGGCTGGAAGCCAGGGCCTGCAGGAGGTGGGTAGGGCCAGATGCAGCACCTCTGAGGGGAGACTTCCAGGGGGCTGGATGAACTGCAGAGTGGGAAGAAGACGGCAGAGCTGAATGCAGAAGTTCCAGCCTAGACTGTCCTGGAACCTGTGGCTGAGTCTGGGAAGGATGCTGGTGCCTAGAGGGGAGCTGACCTCCACATCAGCTGGTGTCAGCTTGCAGTTCCGAACAAGCATAACTGTGATGACGTCCAGCGTGGCCTCATCCAGGCGCCGACATAGAACTCGCACGAGCTCATCCGTGATCTCAGGACCTTGACACAGCCATGGTAGGAAGGTGGGGACACTGTGGTAAGGATCCAGCTACCCCCATAGCAGCCCTATCATGCCAAACTCAAACAATCCCCTGTATACTAGAGGCAGTGTTAGGAGTGCTGGCTCTGGAGGTAGCCAGCACTAGGTTCCAATTCTGCCAAACTACTCGTTATGTGACTATGGACACTTGAGTTTTACTCTCAAAACCTCTGTGCCTTCATCCATAAAATGAGAATTATAATAGCATCGCCCTCATAGGTTTGTTTCAAGAATTACACTAGAAGTTATTTAACAGTCTCAGCCCAAGACCAGCACATGTTAATTGAGCTATAAATATTAGCTGGAAAATCCAGTTGCCTACTGGACACCTTGGGCAAAATATATCCCAAATAACCATCCTCTTCACCCCGAACACAGTCTGGTATCAGGCCGGTGGCACCACCAGTTCTCCAGCCACCCCAGCTCCCCTTCCCCAAGCTGTGCCTCAGTCAACTGCAGTCCTAACCCTGAACATGGCAGAAGCCAGCCCCTTCCCATGCAGCTCCTGCTTGAGGAAAGCCCTGAGCACAGCAGGAACTAGAGGAGGGACCCAGGGCAGAGTAATAGGAGGTTCTAAGAGAAGTCCCAGAGGGTCTGGAGCCTCCAGCTAGTATTTATGGCTCACTTAACATGTGCCAGGTCTTGGGCTGAGACTGTTACATAACTTCTAGTGTAATGCTTGCAAGGTTCTAAGAGAAGTCCCAGAGGATTCTGGAGCCTCATGTGGCGACTCCCCTACCCTCTCCTCAGACCTTACCTGCCTGCCCAACACCATGGACCAGCAGCTGGATATGTCTGTCCACTTGGCCCACAGGACGAGCAGCATCTGAACTGCGGCTAGAGGCCATGTCTAAGGGAGAACGAGGACCCTACAGGGAAAACTGTGGTCAGGGCCCCGGTTTCAGAGAGCAAAGTGCAAGGGGAACACAGGGGCATCAGAGAGTAGGAGTGATACATGCCGAGGCTTCCTCAGAGTAGATGGGCTCTTGGCTTCGGGACAGAGCGAGGGAAGGGGGCAGCGCATCCCCTTTCCATGGCCGGTCACTGCAGGATGTCTCTAGGAGCCTGGGAAAGAGCAGCATGTCTTTGGACATGCCTCCTCCCAGGCCATCCTTAATTCATGCCCTACCCACCTTCCAAGGGCCACATACCGAAGATAGTACACAGCCTTTGTTGCTCGCTCCTGGTAAACAAACATGTTTTTCCGGTTCACCACAGAGAAGGCATTGAGCACAGAGCGCAGGGCCTGGATGGCTGGGGGAATAACATGGGCTCAGGAAACTGCCTTTTCCAGATCCTTCCAATGCTCACCTGCCCTCTCATGCCAATCACATACCCCGAGAGACCCCCATGCTGGGCCCCATTTTGAGGCGTGAATGGACTCGGATCACAGTTCCCCACACAACGTCACAGGAGAAATGGCCAGGGACAAACTGCATTGTGGCTGCCAGGTACCCTCGGGGTGCACAGCTCTCATCAGCAGCATAATCTGGGTGAGGGGGAGCAGGGATTAGAAATGGGACACACCACCCTCTGCCCTCCACAGACTTCTCACCTGGGAACTGGCCTACTTGTCCTCACTCCTCCAGACTCATCCCTGACTATTGCAGAGAAATGATGATCATTCTGGGTAACACGACAGGGCCAGGCAGATGCATGCCCTTAGGAACACAGGTCATATAGCACAAAGGCTTCCAGAACTATCTCAAGGAGACTTAGGGAAGGAGCTAATGAGAGGTATCAAGGCAGGCAAAGCATGAGGAAATCCTCAAGATCATGCCAAGAGATTCTGACCCTGTCATAATATATGTCAGTAGCACTCTAACACTATGTCCTCCAGGGAGTTGCAACAGTAACCTCATTAAAACCAAAAGGGTATGGCTGCTTATGCACACCAGCTGCAGAGGAGGGATAAACTTTGTCCTGGGCTTTGGAAGACAGAAACGCCAATAAACCCAAAGGGTAGTGTGGCAGTACACAGGAGCCCATGGCTGCAGTACACAGGAGCCCATGGCTGCAGTACACAGGAGCCCATGGCTGCAGTACACAGGAGCCCATGGCCACAGTACACAGGAGCCCATGGCCACAGTACAATGCCTCCTTCGACCCTTTTCAGGTTTCCAGGGAGCCTTCTGGTGAATCAAAGTGGCAGTTTTCTCAGAGAAGCTGCTGTCAAGTGTGAACAGCACACAGGCTACCCAGGAGGCTGAAGTTTCTGTGTAAAGGCAGAGGCTCTGGAATGGAATGCTGGTTGCTAAGGGTTTCAGGGAAAAATTCTGGAGAGACTAAAATGAGGAAGGGCTGTGTCTGGGTTCTGACTGGTCTTACATCTCAGGCTGCCGGAAGTCATTTTGAAGTAAAATTGTTCACCTGTCCTAGCTCATTTTCAATTTGCAGAAGATGCCTTTGAAACCATGGGAGTCCACTAATTATGGGGACTCTGCTTCGATATGGAGGAGATCCCAGGATGTGCTGAGAGATGCATTCTCCTGGAGATGTCAGAAACACTTGTCTACAGACTTGCTGAGAATGTTAAAAATAAGGAGTGGTCTGATTTTACTTTTAAACCAGAGGAGAACTGCAAAGGAATGTTATGGTTCAGCTTTTCCTCTATCCGTCTGGGTGAGAGGTCATCAGGAGTAAGAGAAGGGAGAAGTGTCGAGACTTCAGTTACCATCTTGAGTGGATTATCATGTTCCCTTACCATGACTAGAAATCCCAAAGCAGTCCTGTGGCTGCCTGTCTGGAGGAACAGCCAATCAGAAGGCAATTCTACTGGCCTTCAGGCTCCTCCCCTCTGGATTTCTCTTACTTTGGAACTGGCCTGCTTGTTCTCACTCCCCCAAACTCCTCATTCCTGACTATTTCCCTGCCAGGGAAAGACGGTCATTCTGGTTAACAAGACAGGGCCAGGCAGAAGCAGACTCTTAGGAAGACAGATCATGGCCTGGTGCCCCTTCAGTGATCTCTCCTCTTCTGTATTCTTCAACCTCTCCCCCTCCCCTGGCTCTTTCCCTATAGAATATAAACAAGCTCAAGTCTCTACTTTATTTTAAAGCTCCTTCCTTGCCCCCATCTTCCTTTAGTTACTGCCGTATCTATTTTCTCTGTCTCTTCACTGCCAAGCTACTTGTAAGAGTAGTTATTCTCTGCCCCACCTATCACCCTCTTTCACTTTTCATTTCATCTGCTTTCTATTCCCATCTCTCTACTGAAATTACTTCCATGAAAATCACTGATGAACTCGCAGCAGCAGCCAAGTCCAGTGATCCTTTCCTGTCCTATCCTCCTTGCTCTCTCTCTAGTACTTGGCACTGATGACCAAGTAATGAGGACTCCGCCCTCAGCTTTCACCAGAGTATTTGGTAAAAGAAAGGGCGGCAGCACTGCCTTGTGAGGGAGGCTCCTGGGTGGGATCTCACCATCACTGGGCAGTGGTGCCCGCTGACGGGAGTGGAAGGGAGTCTCACTGCGCCACAGATCTTCTTCACTCTCGGCCACCAGAAGAGAGTTACACACGTGGCTGTCATGAAGGTCTTGAAGAAGCAGTCGCTGGGAGAAGGAGCATGAGGTCAGGGAACTGAAATACCTCCTCCTAACTGGGTGGTGGTGGTCAGGGGTGATCAAACGCCAGAGAGAATGACCACCATCACTGGGGATTGGAGGTCAACAAGAGTATCAGTCATCACAGAGAGGTCAAAGCTCAGGCCTCTGAGAGTGATTCTCAGTCAGGAACACTTGCCCCTTTGGTGCCAGAATCTGTTCACCATCCGTCGAGTCTCAGCTTAAAAATCACTTCCTCTAAGAAGCTTTCCCTGATACTTCAGATGGTCAGATCCCTGTTACATGCTTTCATAGCAGCTTCTACTGTTCCTTTTAGGATTCTTCACAATTGTAATTGAAATAAGTTGTGTAATTCAGTTGTTCAACTGTCCCCCATTCTACACAAGCTCCACAGAGTTACAGCGTCCCTCTGTCTGGGTCACTAGTATATCACTAATGCTAGCACAGTGCAATGACAGGGAGTATCTCATGGTTACTGGGATGGTATGAGAGAGTAACCCACTGTTACTGGGGGTGGGTTGTGGAGCACTCCCAAGGCTGTAGGGAGCTGGGGGAGAAACAGCATCCTACTAACTGGGGAAGTCAAAGACTTTCCATAATTATTGATTCTGAAATGGACCAATAGCCTCTGAAAATCAAGTTCTTAGAAATTTGGTTCTCATCTGCTCTGTGTGTCCGGGTCTGGAGAGTCCTGCCCCTTACCTGGTTGACCTCCCTGCAGATCTCCCCAACTCGCCTCACCAGGAGCTGCTGCAGGTGGCGACACTCAGTGCCCGGCCCCCCATCCTCCCGAATCAGGCTCCTGGGAAGGAAGGATAATCTGACCAGAACTGCAGTGGGGAGGAGTTATATGTAATGGCATGATATGTATATGACATAACTGCAGTTATACGTATCACGAGGGGGAGAGAAAGTCATGGAGGTGGGGCCAAGAGAAACCATGAAAACGGAGCAGGCTTGGACAGAGGTAAACCTGGTGGGAAATGGAAGAGATGGAATTCTCAAGAGCAGTTCTGGATGCCGAGGCTCCACGCTTGCTTCACCAGCTCCCATACGGGCACCACACTGAGGCTCCTTTATGCTGTGCACCTCTTCTTTCTTCTCAAGTCTTCTTCAGAATGGTGGTCTTCCTTTCTTCTCAGCCCCACCTTACCCTGCATATGCCACCCACCCCTGAGATGAGAGCAGTAGTGAACCGATGCCTATGCAGGAATCCTGGCTCTGTCACTTACTATGGCCTTGGGCAAGTATTTAACTGACCTGTGCTTCAGTTTCTTCACCCATATGATAAGGACATTAATACGCCGTAGGGTTATATAAATGAGTGGATTCATGTAAGCGCCAGAACAGTGCCTACCACATAGTATGCACTTGATAAATATTAGCTATTATGCCTTATTATTTTTTGAGACAGTGTCTTGCTCTGTCGCCCCAGCTGGAGTGCAGTGGCACAATCTCATTCACTGCAATCTCCACCTCCCAGGTTCAAGATTCTTCTGCCTCAGCCTCCCAATTAGCTGGGACTACAGGCGCCTGCCACCACGCCCAACTAATTTTTGTATTTTTAATGGAGACGGGGTTTCACCATGTTGGCCAGGCTGGTATCGAACTCCTAACCTCAAGTGATCCGCCTGCCTTGGCCTCCCAAAGTGCTGGGATTACGGGCATGAGCTACCACGCCCAGCCTTATTATGCTTTATTTTTATACACGAACTTCTAAAGCTGCTCTGATCCTTAGATGTTGTTAATGCTCAGCGAGAAGCCAAAATCCCCATCAGCTTTTCGACTCTCATCTATAAGACAGCTGAATGTGATGTGCTTAGCTGTAAGATGTGGGAAGTGATCGGGAGCCACCAACCTAAGAATACAAGTTGGATCTCTACCCAAGCTCTCAGTCCCAAGTCTTACTTCTAACACTGGAGAGAGGTACTGTGGGAGCAGAGAGAAGAGGTTAATGGGAGCATGAGGGTGCAGGCCCTGGCTTCTACTTACCGTGCATGTGCATACACTTCCACACGGTCCTGCAGGACCCGGACAATGAGCCAGAAGTCAGGCAGGCGGGGCCCAGGGAGGCCTGAGAGTGAAGGCTGTGGAGGTGCTGGCCCAGGTGGAGTCCGCAATGTGAAGGGGGCCTTCTCACCAAGGGTGTCATTGGGACCCTCACTGTCTGAGCCACTGCTGCCACCATCATAACCTGTGTCAGACGCATTGAAGGTCAATCCCATCCGAAGCTGGGCCTGACTCATCTGATCCTCCAGGTGCATCTGGCTTGATGCACTTCAGATTAGTCCCTTCTGATGTCTCCTGCCCAGACCTTTCCCAGTGCAGCCCTAAGCCCACCTCCCATCAGCTTAGAGTCCTTCACCCCGTCCCCCCAGCTTACCTAGGTGGTCTGAGTCCACACTGCCCTGACTGGACATGAGACTTAATCCCCGGCTGGGCCCAGGCTGACTCCCTGGATAGAGAAGGAAAATGCCTGGAGCCTCTCTCAATCCTGTCTAGGGCCTCCCTCCAAAAATGGAAGCATGGTCAGGGATCTGGTCCTGGCCTCCAGACTGCTGCCCAAGTCCTCTCTTACCTCCCTGTGGCACGCTGGGCAGGCTGATGAGGGGGACACCCTCAGAATCCTCTGGGGACCCAGGTGCTTGGGGGCTGGCTGTCAGGGTCTGAGGAATAGGAAGTCAGGACTGAGGTATAGGCCCCACACACCCACCACCCCCCTCCATTCCCAGGTGAGACTCACCTCCCCTTCGATGCCTTCAGCCCTGTCCTCATGACTGTGCCAAGCCCAGGCCGCTGAAGAAGGCTCCCCATGGGACCCACCTGGCTGTTGGCCAGCTGCCACAAAGAAGAAGCCACTGTCAGGGTCTTCAAGAAGAACATGGCCAGGGAGATGGAGGCGGCGGAACTCCTAGAGAGCAGGAGCCAAGACCACAGTTTAGGCAGGGCAGTCCTCCCTACACATGGTGAGCTACACTTCCTCATGAGATGCTCCTAACTACCTGGTAAAGCAGATGCTGGCATCCCCACTGCTGAGGTAAGAAAAGATTCAGTGACTTGCCTAAGGTTCAACAGGAGCAGTGACCAGGTTGGGAGCTGGGTTTCTTTCCAGTGAGTTGGGCTGCCAAGCACAGGTGTTAGGGCAGATGATGTGGTGAGCAGGGAGACAGGAGGGATAACTCTATGAGTTCGAACTAACAGAGGGCCTTCCAGTCCTGTGCCTGGGGCCCAGGGAAGGACGGGCCCCAAGGTGACCCTGCAGTGTTCGGAGGGCAACTTACCTCCTTGAATTGTGTGAGGGAACGCTCTGGCCCAAATACAAAACTCAGTGGCAGAGTTTGGCGAAGGCAGGTGGAGCGTCCAGGAGAACTATGGATATGGGCAGCTGCACGGTGCAGGGCAGGACTCTGTGGGATGCCCCCTCTTCGGAGTGCCCCCACCATCTCATCTTCCAACAACCAGCGGATCTACAGTTAGACAGCACGTGACAAAGGGCATCTCCCTTGATTCCTTGGGCATCCCCTTACTCCCGGACTAGAAGATAATTTGCCTCACAGACTGAGAGAGGCCTCACTTCTATCCCAGAACAAAGGGGGTACCTTATCTCACTCATACGATGGAAAGGGAATCAGTTACAGTGTTGGGGGTGGGGGGCTCACCTCATTCATGGTGGTCTCAATAGCCAGTCTGTGGGGCGTGGCCAAATTGGATAGTCCTGGGTGCCTAATTGGAAGAAAGGTTTAGATATTGGTTTCCAGAAAATGAAATTGAAAAGCAGTAATGAACTCTGACAGGGAGATAAGGAAGTACCTCTCCTCTTCTGGGGGTGGCAGTGGGGGCCCGAGGCCATCATCTGACCTTAAAGATGATGGCTGCCCTGGGGATCGTGGGAATGAAGCACTGCTTTCAGATGTTGACCTGAACAGGGTGGGAACAAAAGTCAAAGGTCAGGAGTTACTATCCTACCAGGGCCTCCTCCTTACTTCATTCTTGGACTCCTCAAGGTCTCCTTAGTCCCCAAGTGCTCTAGATTCGCTTAGTGGTCCCCCTACCCTAAAAAGGTCCCAAACCCCCCACCAAACTTGCTGCCACACCGGTGGTGCTGAGGGTCCGAGGCCGTGGGGAGCTCCACTTCCAGGGGCAAAGTCAGCATGAAGACATCCAGAGTCACACTGAGGTCCCTCAAGGGAACTCGGCCTCCAACTGGGGGGCCCTCCAGACTGGAAAGCACCTGGCCTGGGAGATGGGGAAAGTGAGCAGTTGCTGAGGGCTCTAAGACAAGCACAGATTCCAAGATCTATGTGTTAAAAGACATAACCCTAGGCTCCCCTCCACTCCCACTTAGGCAGGCTGTTCCAGGACCTTTGGCTTTCCCTCGGGCTGCCTCAAACTCACCCAGGCAGGTAGGCAGGCTGCACACAGGTACTGAGCTGTGCTGCCCACGTAGCCGCACAGAGCACGTGAGGTGCAGGAAGAGCGGTGGCAGGTCATGAAGGAAGCTCTCAGGCCCAGTGGGTGAGTCGCCCCCCAAGATACTGAAGGAGTCTTCATCAGGATTCACAGTGTCTACGTCTGACAGCGAGGCAGAGTCTAGCCCAGCAGGCCCCAGGTCTGATTCACGGCTCTCCCGGTATTCTACCTCTAGCTCTGGGTCACTCTCAGTGACCACACAGCAGGCAGATGTGTCTCCTAGTAGTGCATGTCACATGGTCAATGAGAGAGGCTGGCAGTGGAACCCTTGAATCTCGGCGTGAAGCAGCCTTCCCCACCTTGACTCACTTGCCCACACACCTTCTTCTCCCATAAGCTCAGCCTCTGAAAACTCCAGGTCACTGATTTTTCTGTCTACTGTGTCCCGAGGCCCCTCATCCTAGGCAAAAGAATGAAGCAAGATGATGAGGCAAGAATCCCACTTGCCTCATCCTAGGCAAGTGGGATTACACTTGTCTTGCCTTAGACAGCTTGATCTAAGGCAAGACAAGAGCCACATCCAGGCCTCAGGGAACCAAGACTCAAGAGGGTCTGGGTGGGCCTCTGGGTTGAGGGCACGAGAGAGGTAAGGAAGAGAGCCACTCACTTCTCGCCTGCTGGATGGAGGGCAATAGAAGAAGTAGTGGGGATTGGAAGGCACTGTGCGGAAGTGGAGACGACTGATCTCTAGGAACTTCTCCTGTTGTGGGGTTTAGAAGGAGGTCAGAATGTCAGTCACCCCTCAACAGGATACTACTCCCTACCCTAGAGCAGGACACATGCATACCCCCCGCCCAGGAGAGAATCCTGTCCCTCTGCACAGGCAGGACTCTACACCTCTTCTACCCTCACCCAAGCTTCCCACCTGGATGACGCTATGAAGGGCACCATGGGCCTCTCCTCTGAGCTGGCAGACATCTGTCAGAGAGATCTCTGGCCCAGGGTCTGGAATGCCAGGGACACGGGTGCTCTGAAATTCAGGCTCGCTTAGGTCCTCGGTCTCTATGCTGAATGGTTGGGGTAAGGATGTTGAAGTGTTAAGAACCATCAAGCTCTGAAGTAGCCTGCCTCTCAACTGGGGAGCAGCACAGGAAGCCTTTTTGTCCACAGGAAGAGTACTTAGCGTAATGGCATGGGTGGTAAAAGAGGCAAAGAGAACCAACCTACACATTTTGGCTTTAACCTCCATATTTCTTTTTCTTTTTTCTTTCCTTTTTTTTGGGACAGAGTCTTACTCTGTTGCTGAGGTAGGAGTGCAGTGGCGCCATCACCACTTGCCTTCTGAGTAGCTGGGACCACAGGCATATGCCACCACGCCCAGCTCATTTTTAAATTCTTTTGTAGAAACAAGGTCTCCGCTGGTTGCTCAGGCTGGTCTTGAACTCCTGGGCTCAAGTGATCCTCCCACCTCAGCCTCCCAAAGTGCTGGGATTACAGGAGTGAGTGACTGCACCCAGCCTTAACTTTCATATTTCTTAATGGATGGGGATTTCTATGAAACAGAGTAGTGATAACTCCCAGTTTTCTGACTTGGATCACTAGATTGAGGGTGATATTTTTCACCATGAATGAAGAAAAATCAAGGGTTAGTGGGAAGAAAATGCATTCATTTGGGGGGCACAAAAAGTGAGTATCTAGAGCTCCAGAGAAAGAACCGGACCGGAGTTCCAATCTAGGAGTCATCAGCATATCCATCCTTCTAGTTCTTCTGTTTCCCCAACGCTAACACACTGCAGATGCTAGACCCATAGCTGTCTGCCTGCTTGCCTTTCTCCTTCTCTCCTCCCCTTCCTCCCTTCAACAGGGACCTGCTGAGCCCCTAAGGTGAGCTGGGGACTTAGCAGTGAGCAAAATACAGTTTTGGCCCCCATGAAATTCACAGATTGGTTGGGGAGATTCCTACTATTGTGTGGATGTCCTCAGAACAAGTCTCTACGTTCACGGTTAGCACCAGGGGACTCCCTATCCCTGACTCAGCTCATCACTCAACACCAAAGAAGGGGAGATGGGGAGAGCCTGGGAGGGAGACTGCTGCCTGTGCCAAATTGGTGAGGAAGGCTGCGTGGGAGTCAGTGAGCCGGCGACAAAGCACTACTGCTTCTCAGGTGCTTAGATACTACCTTGCACAGTCATTCCCCTGGACTGGAAGGTCCTTGTTTATAGGGACTTGGTCTGTGTACCCCCTTATCCATCATTCAAGTATAATCCTAACCTGGATTCAGAAGCTAGGATAGCTCGTTCCCGAGGCTCAGCACCCTCCTCCATGCTGCTGCTGAAGGGCCCAGGGCTGAGAGGCCCAGGACTTGGGGGTGCATGAGGCAAACCCCAAGTGTGGCCACACAATGCAAGGAGAAA
Organism: Gorilla gorilla gorilla; assembly: GCF_029281585.2. Lineage (NCBI taxonomy): Eukaryota > Metazoa > Chordata > Mammalia > Primates > Hominidae > Gorilla > Gorilla gorilla. Next base: position 196,517,278 of record NC_073224.2, read on the forward strand.
TGGGGTGATGTCTATTTCTTGTAGTAGCTCCTCACAGGCATCTACCGCTGTCAGCAAATCCTGGGAGGTCACACTCTGTGCTTGCTGCAAGCTGCGGAATAGCCCTGATGGAAGTGGAAGGGGCCATGAGACTCGAGCTCTGGAATGGCCTCTCCAGTCCCCACCCTGTAATCCCTGTATCTCCCGCAGAGCCCCACTCCTCCCTCCCACGGCCCTCCTGCTCACCACGGACATAGCACCGCTGTGCATGCTCCTGCAGCAGGGCACAGTGGTTAGCTGCCTCCTTGTACCGGGGTTCCATCCAGGCTGAGGATGGGGAGGGGTGGTCGAGGAACTGAGTCCTAGGAAAGGAAGGGAAAATGGAACTTGACCAACTCCCTTAAGTGATACCTCACACTCATTAGCCATCCACACTCCAATGGATCATCTATAGACACATATCAAGTGTATTCATGGCCTAGCAAGTTCAAGGGTTTGCTGAGGGAAATCAAGCAAGGAGCCAGCAGGATATGGCAGCAACTTACCTGCCCACGCCTATTAGTGTGTACTTACTTCTTGGCTGGGAGCCATGGCCCGGCGAGGACATAGGTCAACACCGAAGGCACTCACCGGAAGATGAGGTCTCGGGGCGCCTGAGGGGGCTGCATGCCAACCATTTGTTCCCTCAGCGCTTCCAGTGAACAGCTGTAGATGTAGACAGGACACCGGGTCCGGGGCCCATCCGCACTCTCTGTCTGGGAAGCCTGACGCCCAGCGTAAGCCTGTAAGTCTCGACGGAATGGTGGGCTTAGCTCTCCTTGATTCTGGGCATTGTCTGTGAAGAAAAGGTGTCACGTGGTCTTCCAGCTCTATCTGTTTCCCACTCCACTCCTGCCCACCTTGAGTCGGCAGCCTTACCACTAGCCAGGGTCACACTGAGGACAGGGATGTGGGACTTTGTAGCTTTGATCCCAGTTCCTCCTAGATCTTTCAGACTGGGAGCCCCACTCCAATCCCCAAACTTAGGCTTTGTCTCCTCTTGAGGGGGTCCCTCCAGGCCACAGGCAGCCAGACGCTGGACATCTGAAGAGGATCAGACATAAATCAGAGCTGCCTGGTGGGCCGGTGAGGGAGCTCAGGGGTTTGTATCTGAGGGGGTTCGTGAGGAGGTCAGCAGCTGGCACCTGAGAAGGTAGCTGGGAGAAAAGTCAGAAACACATGCTGGGGGTTCACAAGCCTTGCATAGCAGCGCCACTGAGGGGGCTGGGCAGAGATGAGAGGCTTGAGAGTTTCAGGAAGACCTACACTCTGTAAGAGAAAAACAGAAATTAGAGCAATGTATAAGGGAATGTCCAACCCCTGTTCCCCTCCTCCACCCTAGAGCTGACTCATCTTAGGTATAGCTTGAAAGATCCAGGACAATGGAAAATGACAGCATTGTGTCATTGGCAGATGCCATTTAGTCTCAAGGGCGGTAGAAGGTTGGGGCCTGAAGATGTGGTGCTGGAAGGAGGTCAGTGTGACAAGGGCTCAGGGAGAAGAATTGGTGCTGACCAGGGAAGTAAAAGCGGAGTCTCCTGTGGCCTGGGTGCTGCTGACTGCTTGCTCCTTCGGGATCCCATGAACCCCCAGCAGTGGCCCCTCGGCACCTACAATGGGGGTAGAGATGGGTGAAAGAGGGCAGGGCCAGCAGAGAGGCGGGACTCTGGGTTGAAGAAAGGGGGAGGAAGGGGAAAGCCAAAACTCAAAGACAGAAATCACCCTGTGAGGGTGGGGGAAAAGGGCTGGGCCAGGGTCTGGTGTCAGGAGGATGTGGGGAACTCACCTGGAACGTGGCAGGTCCGCCGCAGCACCTCACTCAAGAAGGCAGCCTGGTCAACGGGGGTCAGTGGGATCTCCCGGTCACTCAGCTCCTGCCCCAGGCAGCTGTGCAGCAGGCACAGCACCATGTCGTTGGCGGGACAGGACCCCTCGGCGAAAGGGACACCCTCTGGCTCTGCCCGACACACACTCTGCTCAGCACCAAGAGCCTCCTGCTGCCCGGTGCCCCCGGCTCAGCCCTGACCAGCTGGCCCCTCCTTCAGCCTCATGGGCTCCTCCTGCCCCCACCACTCATCTGCTCACTTGCTGACCCATCTGTTTGTTATTTTCTAATACTTTCAGGCTTGCTGGCCCTTTAGGTGTGGGGTGAAAGGGTACCAGGTTCACCTACCTCTGGCAAGCAAGAGGAAGAACATCTGGAGCTGCTGGCACTGTGGCAGCAATCCCATTAGGTCAAAATGGAAAGGGATCTCATGGACGCAGGTGTCTCCTCCCTGATCCAATCCTACAAGGGAGGAAAGACAGGACACAGTGAGACGCAGATTACCCTACCCACTCCCCTGCTCCACCAGTGGGCCGCCTGCCCCACTCACCATCAGAGACCCTCGGCTCTGGGGGCAGAGGACCCCATTCCTTGCTCTGGCACAGCTGTATCAGGTATTCAAAGCTCAGCATGGAGCCTATGCAGGCAGCATCCCGTGGGTGGAGCTACAGGAAGAACATCAGAGGTCAGGAGTCAACCCCTCTTAGCCCAGGATACCCTGGGTTCCAGCTCTTCAGGAAGCTTCAACAGTCCCAGCCATTCAGAGGGACCAGGAAGCCCACAGACTGCAGTACTCCAAAAGAGATGGCACCCCAATCCAGTGAGAGAGGTGCGGGTACTGTTCTGAGGACACTCACAGCTTGCGGGATCTCAGAATACGTCAGGTCCTGGAGGTGCTTCCAGCTTCCAGGGCCAGGTCCCACTCGCCCATACTGTGGCTCCACCCACACCTCAGTGACCAGATTGAGCTCTGAGTCTCCCTCCAGGGCCTCCACTTCCACATCATTGTCATCATCTGTCGAGAAGCTAAAGGAGGAAGGGCTCTGAGTCCAAGGCACAGCCTCATGGCAGGGAGTGAACCTCATGGAGGGAAGGAGGCAGGCACAGAGGACAGCCACGAGTCATACAAGGCCTTCCCAGACCAGCGTCTGCCTGATGAAGCATCTAAACACCGCACCCCCTCCCTGACTTTGGGATCAAGATCATCTCAGGATATGGGAGCCAGACCTCTAGGGGATGGTGGGGAGAAGGCTGACTCTGCAGAGGCGGCCCTCACAGATGGCCTGTCTCACCTGTCTTTGGTGGAGGTAGAGTGTGGGGGGAAGAGGATGTACTGGACAACACAGGTGTGCGTCTCTTCAGCTGCAGCCTGCCCTGGTGGTTCATTCTGTGGGCAAAATGGGAGATCTTGGGCAAATCCCAGCCAAGGCAGAGATCTGGCCTGGCCTAGCTCTGGCCCTCAGAATTTCAGTTCCCTCACCACATTGTCCTATGACTGCAGCCTCAGACCTTGAGCATCCTCTGGCCACAGGGTCCCTGTGAGGCAGTTTCCAGCAGTCCCAACCCAGCTCAGAGGTGAGTGTCCCTGGGATTATGACAGACCTTGGCAGGGAGGTGTCATGGGGGATGGCACGTACCTGAATTGGAAGCTCCAGAACCATGTTGATGATTCCTTCCCCACTGCAGGCGAAGTGGAATCCTTCAGAAAGTCGGACTCTGAAGCCCCATAAACGCCGGGGCAAGGCCAGGATAAGGGAAGAAGAGACACTGAGACTACAAGCTCTCCCCACATACACCCACCTCCCAGCAGTCCTCAAGGAGCCAAGTCTGCTGCTGGCCCTGCTTAGACTGGTGGTCCCTCAGGGTATAACAAGTCCAGTGAGGATGAGAGAGGACAAAGCAAATCGGGTGATGGGAGGAGACAGGGAGGGCAGCAGCAGATGCTGCTCTATACTTCAGACTGGGAATTAGAGAGGAGAAGTGTGTGCTATAGGCTTTTTGCTAGTGTCCCAGTCTACACTTGCTCTCTCCTTGCCCCAAGTGACCTGGCAGGCTTGGATGACATACTCAGTGAGGATGGAGAGGAGCTGGGCAATGGCACTGAGAGGCAGCGCAGGGGCCAGTCCTGACGGGACACTCCAAAGCCAGCGCTGATGGTAGAGGTAGCGGGACAGTGACGCCAGGCTAGAAGAGGCTGAGCGGCCTGACACCAAGGGCAGTGGACCTGGTGGCTCCAATGTCAGCAAGAAGGGTGCCCGGTAGTCCAAGGGCAGCTTCTCATACCTAGGAAACGGGACAACTCCCCAGCGATCTCTCTCATCCCCGGCTAAGCCACGCCCTTCCACACCTCTGTATTACTCATACCCCGCTAAGCCACACCCTTCCACACCTCTGTACTACTCATATCCCGCTAATCCACGCCCTTCCACACCTCTGTACCACTTATAGCCGGCTAAACCACGCCCTTCCACACCTCTGTACCACTCATACGTGGCTAAGCCGTGCCCTTCCACACCTCTGTATTACTCATACCCCACTAAGCCACACCCTTCCACACCTCTGTATTACTCATACCCTGCTAAGCCACACCCTTCCACACCTCTGTACTACTCATATGCCGCTAATCCACGCCCTTCCACACCTCTGTACCACTCATACCCGGCTAAGCCACGCCCTTCCACACCTCTGTATTACTCATACCCCGCTAAGCCACACCCTTCCACACCTCTGTACCACTCATACCCTGCTAAGCCATGCCCTTCCACACTCCTTACCACTCATACCCCGCTAAGCCACACCCTTCCACACCTCTGACCTACTCATACCTCGCTAAGCCACGCCCTTCCACACCTCTGTACCACTCATATCCCCCTAAGTCACACCCTTCCACACCTCTGACCTACTCATTCCTCGCTGAGCCATGCCCTTCCACACCTCTGTACCACTCATACCCCGCTAAGCCACGCCCTTCTGCAACTCTGTACCACTCATACCCCACTAGGCCAGACCCTTCCACACCTCTATACTACTCACACCGGGCTAAGCCATGCCCTCCACACCTCTGTACCACTCATACCCCGCTAAGCCATGCCCTTCCACACCTCTGTACCACTCATACCCTGCTAAGCCACGCCCTTCCACACCTCACCCCGCTAAGCCACACCCTTCCACACCTTTGTACCACTCATACCCCACTAAGCCATGCCCTCCACACCTCTGTACCACTCAAACCCCGCTAAGCCACGCCCTTCCACACCTCTGTACCAACCTGATGAGCAGTTTGTCCAGTGGCTTATGCAGGACCACAAGGCAGGGCCGGTCAGACAGGGCCTGCTGTGGACCCAGCACGGGGGGTGACTTGGAGGGAGAGCTGCCCCCACCAGCACCCCCTAGCCCTTTTCGTTTCACCTTGGGCGTTGGCTCCTTGCTTTGTACCCGGTGGGGGAAACGCAGCCGCAGGATCTCTTCCCTCAAGCCTGACACAATCTGAGGGGGAAATGTGGTCACATCCTCTTACTCCCATCTCCTACAGGTCTGGGAGAAGGGGCTCACAGACAAAGTGAGACACAGCCCTCTTCTCCAGGTCTTCCTTGGTCTGGGGGCTCCTCCCTCTATTAGACCTGGCCCTGTGGGGTTTGGGGAGAGGGAGCTATTCTACACCCTAGGGCTCCTTGGTCAGAGTCAGTCAGGGCCCAGCTCACCTTGTGCCGGGCCGGTGCTGGTGTGCCAATGGGAAAACCCAGGCGAAGAACCATGCATGGGGCCTTGGAAATGATACGGACCATGTAGAAGGAATTGGGGGGCTGGTCTGGGGCACTGGGGAGAAATGGGAGTCAGTGAGCAGCCCAAGGTTGGCAGGAAGTAGCAGTGAGGTCTGGGGTTAGAGGGAGACATGGAATGAGGTGGTGGGGGGCGGGGGGGGGGGGGTGAAGGGACATCACTTTGCCCACCTGGAGAGCAGCTTAACATAAGAATAGCCCTCGACTAGTACGAAGCTGCTCCAGTCCCGCAGCAGAGAGGTCAGGGAGGAGTGGGAGATCCTGCACTGGATAGTGCTGTAGCGCCCATTGCTGCCCGGGGTGTGCAAGTGCTTGGGGATTGGTCTAGGAAGAGGGGTGTGGACTGAGGTTAGACCTCCTGGCCCCAGGCTTGGAGAAAAGGAATAGACTACTATCACTCTCTTCTAGGCCTTGCCTGAGGTTATGAGGACTGAAGAGCAGGGAGGCAAGGAAAAGGCTATAGTTTTTCCTTGGCCACAGTTGGTAAGAGCTCATCTGCTGCTCCCCTTCCCATCATTCCCTATCCCCCTGACCCCGATACTCCACCCCAACTATGGCCCAGCCCTAAGGGCACCCACGTGTCATGCTCCAGGATTAGCACCAGGCGATGCATGTGCAGCCATCGCTGCCAGGAATTTGCATCCATGGACAGCACTGGCTTCCAGTAGGCAGCAAACTGGGCATGGGATGAGTCAGAACCACTGGGCTGGAGGGAGAGCACCTGAGGACAGGAAGGACAGCACTATAGGAGCATTTGTAGAGGACCAGGGTACAAACTCCAAAGAGCAAACAAAACCATGGGTGGACTCCGTTCAGAGAGTCAGAGACAGCAGTGGTTTGAGGCTACAGCCCAGCCTGAAGCACAGGCAAAAACTGTTTCCACTATGAAGGCTAGATTTGGATGACTGAGCCCAGGGACAGACTGTGTAGCCTTTTAAAGCTGAATCCAGAAGGATGGAACCATAAGCCCAGCTTATGTCACCGACTTGGGAGAAAAGCCCCTAAATGGTGGCAGGACCTCATGATGTGGCCACTGCACACTAGCATAAGCCACCTTCCCATCAGTGTTAGGCTGACAGCGTGGACTGAGTGTGAAGACAGCACAGGACCAAGGAAGCTGTGGTCTTCAGGGAGTACACAGTTCATGGTGGCTGGTGGTGGATGCACACAGGTGAAGGCGGCTGGGGAAGCCCAGAGTATGTCACGTGGAGATGGGGCAAGGGCTCACGGTCTGCTGGGACTGGGATACCACCACCTAGACACTGTGTGAGTCTTTGCCTCTGCCACCTGTGCTCTGTTCAGGACAGCCTGTCTGTATAGATCCTCCTCTTCCCCGGGGCCTTAGGGTGAGGGAGAAGAGAAGCTCTCAAGGTTAAAGCTTGGGCTTCTGGCTTAGGTGCCTTAGACGTGAGACAGAAAGGAATAGAAGGTGGTGGTCCTGGGCTCCAGATGCTGTGCAACCCAAGTTGGCATGAAATGGGGCTACCACACTTCAGAGCTACTCACCGGGGTGGTGGAGCCTGGAGGGATGTAGAAGAGTGGCACTCCGCTCTTGGTGCTGTCAGGAAGCGTGAAATGCTCAGGCACTGAGGAGAAGGACTGAAGGTGGGCAAGCATCTGGTCTGTCTGGTTGATGCTGTAGAATAAGGGCCAGGCCTGAGCCATATCTGACTCTGCTGGGTGCAGATGAGGGGAGCCTTAGGGGGACATGGGACCCTGGATATAAGCCTGGTTCTCTGGGTGATGTTCCCCCGCTCCCGCCTTTGCAAATCTGTCCCTCCATACAACAAATGGGGCAGCACGCATTGAGTGATGACTTCACTGACCTCTGCAGCGTGTTCCAGAAACGCCGGATAACATGGGTACGATACAATGAACGAATGGGCTGCCTTAGTGCACAGGACACATCATGCAAAATGTCGTAGCCGCCTTCCATCGTCACTTCCACCCGTGTTACTCGAGGGCCCTCAGGCTCCAGGGGCCAGGGTGCCATAGCCACATACTCAATGCGCATGTTGTGTTTCCACAGCAGCACCAGCTTTACCTCCAATTGGGACCCTCCTTAGGGAGAAGCGGGAGGGCCAGTTAGGAGAAGGCATAGGACTCTAGGCCTGGGATCGAGTTCTATCTGAAACCCCCACCTACCTCATGGAACCCAGCCCTGCCAAAGGTTCCAAGCATGGTTCCACAGGTTTCAGGCCCAGAGCTGGCCCACTGACACAAACACAAGTTTGTAGAAACAATCTGAAAACTAAGCCAAGTTCAGGACCCTATACCACCCTCAGCTGGTTCACCTTGGGCAAAAGGAGATAGAATTGGGAAGCTCCATGCTAAGAGAATTAAGCCCTGATGACAATTCAAAACCCACTGTCTCAAGTGATAAGGACTTCACTGTGACACTCTTTCATGTGTGATACATGTGGGTCTTCCCACACACAAATTCTTGAGAGATCTATGGGATTACAGCAGGGCCTAATGACCCTTACCTTTGGCCAGTGTGACCTCTCGGACACTGTAGCCCTCTCGAAGCCGTACGGACACGGTGCTGACCAAGTCGGCTGGCACCTCCTTCTCAGTGTGCTTCTTCCGGCGCAAGGCCAGGGCAGGGTTGCTGCTTGCAGAGACCAAGTGCTCATTAAATAGGCGGTGCTGAGAGCCTGGAAGACCAGTGGAGATGGGGAAGGAGAAACTGGTTATCTGCCAACTGACAGATCTGTAGGGGGAAGGGGCTATGCTGAAATCACTGTGAGGTAACAGTGCCAGCAGAGCCAGCCCCAGTTACACTTTCAGTCCTCCAGGGCCCCATAATCTCTGGGCCCATTCTATATTCCCTCCTTCCCACACCCACCTCAGTGTGCCTCTCACCGCAGTAATATTCAGGGTTCAGTGCTTCCCCACTGCGCAGGAAGGAATAGAGGAGAAATGCCCGGTGGTAGACAGTCAGACCCAGGTTGCCTGGCTCCGGCTCAGGACAAGTGGACAGGTAGGACCCAAATGTTGCCATTGCGATGAACTTCATTAATTCCACATTGGGCACATGGCCAAAACTGCAGTCATAAGAGTAAACTCCTCCCACCTGGAAAAAGTGAGCAACTGAAGACCTAGCTCTGACAGAGGCATAGGAGAAGGAAGAACAGGAGAGAAAGAAACTGGGCTAGGTGGCTGCTCCCATTCCCTGGACCACAGAGTGGGAAGTAGGCCAGTGTTTTCCCAGGACAGACCACTGTCTGTGTCTTTCCTTCCTTAAGCCCTTCTGTCTGATGCCCATGCTAACCGGCCACAGCATCCTCTTTGCTTCCTCCTCGATACCTAATGGCCCACCACCTCCTTCACTAAAGATTTTGGCAACTGGTTCACTGACTTCCTGTCATCATCCTGAGAGACTTCAGCTTATCAACACTTCTCAAACTTTAGGGTGTATGAAAAACACCTGGGGATTTTGTTAAAATGCAGTAGGTCTGGGGTGGGGCCTGAGATTCTGCATTTCAAACAAGCTTTCTGCTGGTCTGTGGACTACATTTTGAATACAATAGCTGTAGGTGGGAAATTACCAAACTACATATACCCTGAGGGCCAAATCTAGTCCATCACCTATTTTTGTGAATCGAGTTTTATTGGAACACAGCCACACATTCATTTTGTATTGTCCGTGGCTGCTTTCACGCTTCAACAGCAGCACTGAGTAGCTGTGACGGACCAAGTGGCCCACAAGGCTTAAAGACTGACTGGCCTTTGCAGAAAGTGTTTGCAGACCTGCTCCAGATTACTCATTCAAGTCCCTGCCCTCTCAGTTCCTTAACTCTCATCTCCAGTAACTTTCTCTATTCCATTCACCTGCCTATAGGCCACACGCTGGCTCTTGGCTTCACGTGGAACAAATTCATCTTTGCAATTTCAAACTGCCATAACCCACTGATTACATACACTATTCCCTTAGCTTCCTCCCACCCTCCTCCTGCTGCTGCTCTTTGACCTCACTGAGACTGCCAGGCCTTGAACCTCTGCTCTCTCCAAATCTATCCACATTGTCCTGACCCTCCTTTCTCGACCCAGCTTGGACCCTACATTCAGACAACTTCATAAGCATCGCTCTCAAATCCCTGGCCCTCTTCACTCTCATCTGCTTCTTCGAAACCCCAACTACGATCACAGCCTCTATTCTTGGCCAGTGGTGCCCAGAAAAAACTGACAGTTGTGTAGGTTGGCACCACATCAAAACATATGACACCCAACTCAGCTAGTCCTTCAGGGCAGTCCTTAATACTGTTCCTTCTTCCCAACTCTGGGCTCTCTTCCTTACAGTACTCAGCTTCACCTTTTACTTCAGAGTGAAATCGGAGGCCCTTCGCAGACATCTTCACTTCTACTTTCTATTTTCAAAGAAAGAAACGACACTTCCCTGCTCCAAAAGAATCCCTCAATCTGTTTCTTAAGACAATGCCCTCCTGTCAATTTAGAGACTTTACTCCACCAGCCTCCTTTTTCCTTCCTTTATTTTCAAACTCTTCTTCACTACAGATCCTTAGAAACATGCTTAAGTCTCTAGCTTTAAAAACAAAACACAACACTCCTTTACCTGTACTTCCCTCTGGTTACCATTCTCTTGCTCTGCTCTTTATCTCAACAGCCAAATTTCTTTTGTCAACACTTGTCCCTATTTCCTTCCTTCTATCCACTCTTCAATCCCCTCACCACCTCTTCACTAAAATGGCTCTGAAAAAGATCCCCGTGACCTCCTAATCACCAAATCCAAAGGGCACTTTTCATTCCTCATTTTACTTGATCTTTTTGCTACTTCTCACAGTGTAGTTACCATTGTGAGAGGCAGCAGAAAGATCAAGTAAAATTTTCTTCCAAAAATTCTGACTTCTCTGACATCACAATCTTCTGGTTCCTGGCTGATTCTTCATTCCTTGCTGGGCCCTCTTCCTATGAAAGACCTTGAACACTGGTGTTCCCCAAAGTTCTTCCAGGACCCTGTTCTGTTCTCAATTACCATCTGTACCCTGATAAATCTTAAATCTCTACCTCTCAAGCGGTGTTTGTCTCCTGAATATCAGGATCTGTGTATTCAACTGCTACCTGCTACAAATAGCAGCCATTTCTTAAGTGATTATGTGCAATGCTACATACGTTAAATGCATCTCACCTCCCGGTGAGATAAGTACTGTTACAATCTCCATTTACAAATGCATCTCACCTAGAGGTGAAGTGATGTGCCCAATGTCACACAGTTAGTAAGTGCAGTCAGGATTTAGACCAGCATGCCTAACTCCAAAGGTGATGTTCTTAACTGTCTTTGTTGAACCACAGGCACCTCGAACACAACATACACAAACTTGCATTCATCATCTTATCCTCACTCTACCACAACTGCTTCTCTTCCTTTTGCTCTGCTGCTACCCAGTCATCACTGGAGTCAGAAACGTGGAGACAACTTTAAGCCCTCTTCTCTCTCATCTCCTTACCCCCATCTTGCTAATCATGAAGTCAGGTTGACTCTGCCTCTTCATTTTTCTCAATCCTCTTACCCCTAATTTAAGCCCTGATCCTCTCTCACTGCAATTAGTAGCCTCCCCGACTTCCCCCTGTCCTTCACCCAGCAGCAAGAGTGACCTTTATAAAACATAAACCCAACTAATGACTTTCCTTCTATCTATCTGCATCACCCACAGAATTATGCTTAACCTCATTAATAAAGCAGAACCAGATTTTCATGTTCTGGCCTGTGCCTACCCCTTCAGCCTTGTTTCCCATAGCTTTTTACCTCCTTCCCTACAGTCCATCAATCCAAATTAGCTGCAGTCCCTGACTATGCCTTTTCCCCCTTTGGTTAAGCTAGTTTGAGCGGGGTTTTCTGACCCTTGCACTCAAAACAATAATGACTAATCTACAAGGGGACGTGGGACTGGAAATGACTGTCAGATTTCAAATTCTGCATTCTTTTTGCTTTAACAGCTATTTCCAAAATCCTAAGGAAAGAGGGAAAAAATCAGAGTCCTCTCCCACGATGCTACCTACCTTCTAGATATGACTCCTTCCCCCCATGTAACTAAGTAATTGACTTTACCTGGGAAATCACTGCCTGTAAGAAAGTAATCAGCCATCCCAACTTTGTGTGAGATATTCCATTTCTCTCCCGTCCTTCCTAAAAAGTCCTCACCTGGACAAAGGAACAAGCCACAGTGCCACTGCGAAGCTGGTTCAGCAGTGTCTCACAGACAGCAACATCAGGTACACTGGTCACCCCATCCGTGATCACGATAATCCCTGGAGCAGGAAACACCAGATCAGACCTGGAGACACTGGCCAGACCAAACTCACAGGGAGGCACCCAACTGACAGGGTCCTGAACGGCTCAGTGTCTTCCCACCAATGTCGGCAGTTTCATAAACTGTGAAGTTTTATAAACTTCAAACACCTTTCCTTCTCCCTTACCCTCCTGCTTCTTCCTCTTGAATGCCAGATCATAACCTCCCCTAAGTGATATCCTTGGAGCTCTACTCCTTCTAGGGTCTCTGATGGTTGTCAGAGCCGAGGGTTCCTGATACACACTAATACAGACTTACATTTTGCAAACAAGGAAACAGATCCTCTTCCCTGGGGCCCACTGATTCCCTGGAACTGCTATCTTTGTTAGCAGTCAGCCCCACCCTTCCTGTATCCCTGCTTCCCCAGTCCCACCAATATTCCTTCTACTGACCTGCACTAGAGTTTGAGGGTAGTAACTGCAGCGCCAAGATGCCCTGACGAATCATACTGACCAGCCCAAGATCAGCTGTCACCATGGAGACGCCTACCTTCCGGCCCAGTAGGTCCCCTGAGTCTGGGGACTGGTCTTCTGCCTGCCCCAAGTTACAGAAAAGACAGAATGGGGCAGATGGCATTGCTGCCCCATCCACAGCAAAGCCAGAATTTATAGCCCAGCACTTCTCAGGCCAGACAGGCCGAATCCTGTGAGAACCTCAATTCCCCTACTATGCGGCTGAGTCTTGACTGTGCTTCCTCCCTGTGTGTGCTCAGATACTGAACCTCAGAGGTGAAGGGAGTTCGGCATCAGATGAAGCTTCAGACTGTACTGACGTAGGGCTTCTCCATCTTTTGCCAAGAAGGGCCCCTTTCCACATTTTTCCATCACTGTTATGAAATATTTTATACCTCAATCAAATTACATGACCAGTCATCAGGCACACAGGACTGCCATTTGCCTGGCTACTTCTGGGGTACCCAAAGTGATGAGACAGGGAAGTCTAGTGGGCCTAGGCAGCTTTATCCCTGATTGTACAAAATGCTAACTAGAGGTCAAAGCCACGCATAATCACCTTCTCAGATCCACTGGAGGAGATCTGGGGCTAAAAAAAAATGCAAACAAATGGATTTCACATTTTTTCCCTGAAAGAATCTGTTTTGGGGAGTATATCTGAGTCCTGCTCCAACAGGGAGTGTGTCATGAGCATGCCTATCCTTTTCTCACTTTGCCCCAGCTCTTAGCCCTTTTTTGCCCTATTTGGACTATCCCTCCTCTCTGCCCTCTGTCCTTAGCTGCTCCTCTTTCTAAGTTGCCTCTGCCCACTTTCTCTCTTACATACCTGGCTCTGGGGATCGTACTGCTGCTGCAGCATGGTGGCCACCTTATCCTCAAAGAGGCAGAGCTGCTCATATATCTGCTGCAGGAACACCTCCCGCTGGGAAGGGTCCAAGAGGCAGCCCTGTACCAGCACCTAAGAAGCACAAGGGAAAGACTGAGACAGGACGGTCAGGGTGGCACAGACCACTACACTTCTGCTCTGTTTATTCTCCATAGCTCCATCTAGGCGATCCTGACTTCCTACCCAACCAGGGTCTAAGGTATGACTCCACAGCCAATTTCCCCCTTATCCAATCTCCATCAGTCCTCAACCCAGGTCCCTAGTCATTAGTCATCTTTATCTGGGGTCACAACTTCCCTCTGCTTAGGGTCCTCCACACTGGGCTTCCCCAACCCCCCACATGGGGGCACTATAACATCTTCTATTAATAGCTTCTTCTACCTTGGCCTACAGGATGTCTTATGAGCTGCCCCTCCTCAGCCTGGCAAAGCCTTTTTTATTCTCATACTTTTTAATGCTTTTTTATTTCTAAGCATACTGACCAGCCCAAGATCAGCTGTCACCATGGAGACTCCTACCTTCTGTACACACAGAGGCTATTCTGGACCTTTTCAATTTTACAAAAATTAGCTGTGCATGGTGGTAGGCACCTGTAATCCCAGCTACTTGGGAGGCAAGAGAATTGCTTAACCGGGACCTGGAAGGCGAAGGTTGCAGTGAGCAGAGATCACGCCACTGCACTCCAGCCTGGGCTACAGAGCGAGACTGGATAAAAAAATTTTTTTTTTTTAATTTTTGTGGGTACATAGAAGGTGTATATATTTATGGAGCACATGAGATATTTTGATACAGGAATACAATGTATAACAATTAAATCATGGTAAATGGGATATCCACTTCAAGTTGTTTTTTTTTGTTTGTTTGTTTGTTTTTTTGAGACAGAGCCTTGCTCTGTCGCCCAGGCTAGAGTGCAGGTGTGATCTTGGCTCACTGCAACCTCCGCCTCCCGGGTTCAAGCGATTCTTCTGCCTCAGCCTTCCTCAGCTGGGATTACAGGCATGGGCCACCACACCCAGGTAATTTTTGCATTTTTAGTAGAGACGGGGTTTCACCATGTTGGCCAGGCTGGTCTCAAACTCCTGGCCTCAAGTGATCCACCCACCTCAGCCTCCCAAAGTGCTGGGATTACAGGCATGAGTCACCATGCCTACCCACCTCAGGCATTTATCCTATTTTTTGTGTTACAAACAATCCAATTTTACTTTTAGTTATTTTTAAATGTACAATAAATTACTGTTGACTGTAGTCAGTCTACTGTGCTATCAAGTACTAGATCTTATTCATTCTTTCTAACTCTATTTTTGTACCCATTAACCATCTCCCCTTCCACCTCCCCCAACTACCCTTCCCAGCCTTTGGTAACCATCGTTCCACTCTCCATCTTCATTAGTTCAATTGTTTTAATTTTTAGCTCTCACAAATAAATAACATGCCAAGTTTGTCTTTCTGTGCCTGGCTTATTTCACTTAACATAATGTCCTCCAGTTCCATCCATGTTGTTGCAAATGACAGGATCTCATTCTTTTTTATGGCTGAATAGTATTCCATTGTATATATGTACCACATTTTCTTTATCCATTCATCTGTCAATGAACACTCAGGCTGCTTCCAGATCTTGTCTATTGTGAATAGTGCTGTAATAAACATGGGAGTGCAGATATCTCTTCCATATACTGATTTCCTTTCTTTTGGGTATACACCTAGGAGTGAGGATTGCTAGATCATATGGTAGCTCTACTTTCAGTTTTTTTTTGTTTTGTTTTTTGAGATGGAGTCTTGCTCTGTCACCCAGGCTGGAGTGCAGTGGCACTATCTCGGCTCACTGCAATCTCTGCCTCCCAGATTCAAGCAATTCTCTGCCTCAGGCTCCCGAGTAGCTGGGATTACAGGCATCCGCCATCACGCTCAGCTAATTTTTGTATTTTTAGTAGAGACAAGGTTTCACCATGTTGGCCAGGCTGGTCTCAAACTCCCACCTCAGCCTCCCAAAGTGCTGGGATTACAGGTATGAGGTACCGCGCCCAGCCTATTTTGTTTTTTGAGGAACCTCCAAACTGTTCTTCATAGTGGTTGTACTAATTTACATTTCTACCAAGAGTGCACAAGGTTACCTTTTCTCCACATCCTCACCAGCATTTGTTATTGCCTGTCTTTTGGATAAAAACCATTTTAACTGGGGTGAAATGATACCTCATTGCAGTTTTCATTTGCATTTCTCTGATGATCAATGATATTGAACACTTTTTCATATACCTGTTTGCCATATGTATGCCTTCTTTTGAGAAATGTCTATTGAGATCTTTTTTAAGATAAAAAAATCCCATTTTAAAATCAGATTATTGGATTTTTTTTTTCTTATAGAGTTGTTTGAGCTCCTTATATATTCTGGTAATTAATCCCTTGTCAGATGGGTGGTTTGCAAATATTTTCTCCCATTCTGTGGTTGTTTCCTCACTTTGTTTATTGTTTCCTTTGCTGTGCAGAAGCTTTTTAACTTGATGTGATCCGATTTGTCCATTTTTGCTTTGCACACTTGTGCTTGCAGGGTATTATCAATAAATCTTTGAGCCAAGCACAGTGGTTCACATCTGTAATCCCAGCACTTTGGGAGGCCAAGATGGGAAGATCGCTTGAGCCCTGGAGCTAGAGACCAGCTTGGTAGAGACCTCATCTCTACAAAAAAACTAAAAATTAGCTGAGAGTGGTGAAATGCACCTGTGGTCTCAGCTACTCAGGAGTCTGAGGCAGGAGAATCACTTAAGCCCAAGAGATCAAGGCTGCAGTGAGCTGTGTTCACACCACTGCACTCCAGCCCAGGCAACACAGCGAGACCTTCTATGGAGAACACAGCCAGTACCAGAGTTTATGCAGAGCGTGGGTGAAGCTGTTGATCTCTTTACAATCTGCACAGCCTATTGTGAGTATTTCTGGGCAGGCAGTTCCTCTGCCTGTTTCAGGAGAGGTTTACTGATTTGAGGCTTATATGTTAGGTCTTTGGTTTGGGTCTCATTTTAAGGGTTGTTTGGGGGCTGGGTGGTCGGCCTTACATGGGAAGCGGATAGACAGTGGATGAAGTCGCCGGGTGTGGTGGCTCATGCCTGTAATCCCGGCACTTTGGGAGGCCGAGGCGGGCAAATCATGAGGTCAAGAGTTCAAGACCAGCCTGGCCAACATGGTAAAACCCTGTCTCTACTTAAAATACAAAACATTAGCTGGGCGTAGTGGCAGGTGCCTGTAATCCCAGCTACTCGGGAGGCTGAGGCAGGAGAATTGCTTGAACCCGGGAGGCGGAGGTTGCAATGAACCAAGATCATGCCACTGCACTCCACCCGAGGTGACAGAGTGAGACTCTGTCTCAAAAAAAAAAAAAAAAAAAAGATAGCGGATGAACTTTTCTGCTCTATCTTGTGGGCAGGTGATTTTGCTTTTGTTTTTGTTTTTCATTCTTCTCCCTCCACAAGCCAAAGTCATTTCACTTGGTTTCCACTGTGTGGACAGTGCTGGAGCTCAGCGCTTGATGGGGCTGGGTGAGCCCTAGGTTGCAGACATTGCAAAGCAGAGAAACTGTTCTTCTGGTTCCTGCCCAATCTCAAAGGGGCTAAAGCCCTTCCCAGGGAGGAGGGTGTTCAGGAGCCAGACTTTTGGAGAGGAGGCAGTTTCCAGTCTGCTGGGTGACTGTCATTCTGCATGTGTTCCCTGAGCTGGAAAGGGCTGGAAGCTTCACGCATGAACCATGGAGAAGTAGCCATCACCCCTGCCATGGGTAGAGGGGATCCTAACTGGGCCCCCTGGGTCAGGCTAGAGCCAACACTGCCAGCTGCCCCCTCTGGCCTGCTGGCTATGCCACAGGTGCCCAAGAAGATGGGGGATACCTGTGCCAGAAGCCAATCTGGTCTTCCCAAGGGGCAGTGCCCTCCATGAAGACAGAAGTGAGAGAATAAAGTTCCCTGTAGATCCTCTACTTTTGGGTTGTGTTTTTCAAATGCTGACATTTCAGAAGGGACCCTACAGAAACCCAGCTGGCTTCCCCCAAGGACTCCCCCTTTGCTGGGAGTGGATTTCCACATGTGCCTTTGATTTCATATAGATCAGGCTTTACAGTCACCAATTCAGCTGCCAGAGTCCCTGTACTGGGGGTTGGCATTTTCTACAGAAGAGGAATGGCCTCCCTCACCCTGCTCCCCACCCAGGCAGGGCAGCACAGGATCCAGCAACTCAGTGCTATCAAGATCCCCCCCCAACCCCCAATATACCCCACCTCAGAGGCCTTGCCTGGGCAACCTCAAGCCCACGTTCCTCGCCATACACTGATGCCTGGCAGCTATAGCAAACGACTCATGTTCTTTGTCAAAGGCCTGTAGTGAGGTGATTTTGTTTCCTTTGTTTTGTGAGTTTGCTTAAAATTGAAATTAGTTATTTCCTTCTGCTTAACAGTATTAAATAGAGCAGGATATTAAGTTAATCTGCCAGATTAGACACAGAAAAGAAATCTTTGCCCAGTCCAGTGTCATGGAGCGTTTCTCCAATGCTTTCTTTTAGTAGTTTCATAGTTTGAGGTCTTAGATTTAAGTCCTTTTTTTTTTTTTTTTTTTTTTTTTTTTGAGACAGAGTCTTACTCTGTCGGCCAGGCTGGAGTGCAGTGGCGCGATCTTGGCTCACTGCAACCTCTGCTGCCCGGGTTCAAGCGATTCTCCTGCCTCAGCCTCCCGAGTAGCTGAGATTACAGGCACCTGCCACTGCACCCGGCTAGTTTTTTTGTAGTTTTTTAGTAGAGATGGGGTTTCACCATCTTGGCCACGCTGGTCTTGAACTCCTGACCCATGATCCACCTGCCTTGGCCTCCCAAAGTGTTGGGATTACAGGTGTGAGCCACTGCGCCTGGCCAGATTTAAGTCTTTAATCCATTTTGATTTGATTTTTGTGAGATAGGAGTCTAGTTTCATTCTTCTGCATATGAATATCCAGTCTTCCCAGAACCATTTATTGAAGAGACTGTTCTTACCCCAATGTATGTTCTTGGCATCTTTGTCAAAAATGAGTTCATTGTAGATATATGGCTTCTGGGTTCTCTATTCTGTTCCATTGGTCTATGTGTCTGTTTTTATGCCAGTACCATGCTGTTTTTGGTTACTATAGCTTTGTAGTATAATCTGAAGTCAGGTAATGTGATTCCTCCAGTTTTGTTTGTTTTGCTCAGAATAGCTTTGGCTATTCTGGGTCTTTTGTGGTTCCATATAAATTTTAGGATTGTTTTCTCTATTTCTATGAAGAATGTCATTGGTATTTTGATAGGAATTGTACTGAATCTGTAGACTGCTTTAGGCAGTGTGGGCATTTTAACAATACTGATTCTTCCAATCCATGAACATGGAATATCATTCCAATTTTTGGAGTCCACTTCAATTTCTCTCATCGATGTTTTATAGTTTTCATTGTAGAGATCTTTCACTTCTTTGGTTAAGTTAATTCCTAGGTATTTTATTTTAAACTATCATAAATGGGATTACTTTCTTGATTTCTTCTTCACATTGTCTGCTGCTGGCATATAGAAATGCTACTGATTTTCTGTATGTTGATTTTGTATCTTGCAACTTTATTGAATTTGTTTATCAGTTCTAATAGTTTTTTGGTGGAGCCATTAGGTTTTTCCAAATAAAAGATCATATCATCTGCAAACAAGGATAATTTGACTTATTTTCCAGTTTGGATGCCCTTTCTTTCTTTCTCTTGTCTGACTATTCTAGGTAGACCTTCACTTTTCTCTCTTTTACGCTCAAAATCCTCTCCTTATCCCCCTAATGAATGGTCCTTCCTTCCCTTTACCCTCAGCAGATAACTCCTGCCCTGTGCCCTCTTCAAAGAGAAAGCAAGTCAGTCAATAGGAACGCCCTGCTTACCCCAAACTGGAGGGTACACTACTCTCTAACTCTCTGAAAGCACCCCCAAAGTCTACTGAAGGTTTACATCTGTGTCTTTGTTCTTCCTTCGAGGTGCTGAAGCAAGGATTCCTCTTCCTTCTCTTTTTCCCTGTAGCTAATCTGTCCATCTAATCTTGAGCCTTTTGTCTCTCTAATATCTTCATTCTTTCTCCATGGGCTCCTTTTCTTCTACTTCAAACATAAATAAGTATCCCCATCCTAAAATTGTATATAGACCCAGCAGTCCCTGCGGTGGCCCTCAGGATCTCACCCCTTTTTCCCCATCACACTCGTACAACCTGCCCCACATGCCCACTTCTCTCGGACCCTGACCCCATGGAACAACTACTTTTTTACTCCCCGTTCCCAACTGGATAAGTGGGTCGGGCGAGCCAGAAGAGGGAAAGTGGGACATTGTCTCACTCTACAGGCCCATGGGAAGGAAAACGAGCAGAACTGGAGCCATAAAAAGGTGAGAAAGATGTTCCTATTCATATTATTTAGAATAATGAAAATTGAGACAACTCAAGTGGCCAAGTAGGGGCTGGCTAAACATATGGTAAGATATGATGAAATGGTAAGTTAACAGGACATTAAAAATCACATTTTCAAAGAATATTTAGTAACATACAAGAATGCCCATACTATATGTTAAAAAAAAAAAAAAAAAAGCAGGACAGGCTAGGCACAGCAGCACATGCCTGTAATCCCAGTACTTTGGGAGGCTGAGGTGGGAGGATCACTCGAAGTCAAGAGTTTGAGACCAGCCTGGACAACATAACAAGATCCTGTCTCTACAAAAAAATTTAAAACAATTAGTCAGGTATGGTGGCATGCACCTGTAGTCCTAGCTACTTGGCAGGCTGAGGTGGGAGATCACTTAAGCCCAGAAGTTGAAGGTTACACTGAGCTATGATCATGCCTCTGCACTCCAGCCTGGGCAACAGAGTGAGACCCTGTCTCTTAAACAAAACAAAAAACAGGACATAAAATCACGTGTCTAGAATGAGCCTCTTGATTCTCCCTTTCTCTTTGGGTAAAGAGATGGAGGTGAGGGAGGATAAAGACACACTCACAAAATTAGAAGAAAGTTCCATAAAATGTTAGAATTTAAGCCAGGAGTGGTGGCTCACGCCTGTAATCCCAGCACTTTGGGAGGCCGAGGTGGGCAGATCACAAGGTCAGGAGATCAAGACCATCCTGGCCAACACGGTGAAACCCCGTCTCTACTAAAAATACAAAAAATTAGCCGGGCGTGGTGGCGGGCGCCTGTAGTCCCAGCTACTCGGGAGGCTGAGGCAGGAGAATCACCTGAACCCAGGAGGTGGAGGTTGCAGTGAACCCAGATCACGCCACTGCACTCCAGCCTGGGTAACAGAGCAAGATTCTGTCTCAAAAAAAAAAAAAAAAAAAAAAAAAAAGGTTAGAATTTAATACAATACCCAGAAACAACTACTGTTGTTTGCACAACTCCTGTTGTTTCTGGGTATTTTATTATAGATGAGTTTTGTTTTTTCTTTATATTTTAATGTATTTTTCAAATCTTTGTGGACATGTATTATATATGTGAATTAACTTTTTTCTTTTGAGACAGGTTCTCACTCTGTGGCCCAGGCTAGTCTCAAACTCCTGGCCTCAAATAATTCTTTCACCTCAGCCTCCCAAGTAGCTGGGATTACAGGCACGCACTGCTGTGCTGTGATTTAACAGGATATATCTTGTTTTTTTTTTTGGAGACAGAGTCTCACTCTGTTGCTCAGGTTAGAGTACAGTGGCGTGATCTTGGCTCATGGCAACCTCTGCCTCCCAGGTTCAAGCAATTTTCATGACTCGGCCTCCCAAGCAGCGGGGATTACAGATATGCACCATCACGCCCAGCTAATTTTGTTGTTGTTGTTGTTGTATTTTTAGTAGACAGGGTTTTGCCACATTGGCCAGGCTGTTCTCAAACGCTTGGCCTCATGTGATTCACCTGCCTTGGCTTCCCAAAGTGCTAGGATTACAGGCATGAGCCACTGCGCCCAGCCAGGATACATCTTGAGGGAGCCACAGAGAAAATGAAAAGGCTGGCTCAGGGCGGCCAAGTGGCCCTGGGGCTTAACTGATGAAATCCTCTCCTTCCCTATAGCTGCTGTCCTTATTCAGGCTTCCTCCTCTCTCCCATGCTACAATAATCTTCGCCTATTCTCCCATCCAGACTTTGTCCCCAAATCCATCCTCCATATTAGCCACAAAATACTGTGATCTTCCCAATGTAGACATGTGATCCTGTTACTGTCTGTTTAAAATTTTCAATAGTTCTCCGCTACCTATGGCTAATTATTTTAATAGCTAACATTTGCACATTCTGTATGTGGCAAGCACAGTTCTAAGTGCTTGACATGTATTAATTCAATCACCATATGATATAGGCAATGTTAATATCCCCTTTGGAAAAAGGTCACAGATGCACAGAAAGGTTAAGTAACTTGCTCAAGGACACACAACCAGTAAGTGGTACTGCCAGGAAGCAAACACAGGCAATGTGATTCCAGATCCAGTGCTCTTATCCTCCACACTGAACTCCCCCATAGAATAAAGCACAAAGTCCTTAGTGTCACATTCATGGCCTTTCACAACCAGCTCCCACTTATGTCTACAGTCTCCTCTTTACCATCCCTTTCCACATTCAAATTTTACTCTGTTGACACTGAATAATATGTAGTTCCCTAAAACACCTGTGATTGAGAGTACAGGTTCATAGTACCATGTATTTGCTTTTGCTGGTCCCTCTGTCAGAAAAGTCCATTTCCCCTTCTTTGAATGGTTAACCTCAATTCTTTCTTCAAAACTCAGTTCAAATGCTGCTTTGGGCCAGGCACAGTAGCTCATGCCTGTAATCCCAGCACTTTGGGAGGCTGAGACAGGTGGATCACTTGAGGTCAGAAGTTCGAGGCCAGCGTGGCCAACATGGTGAAACCATGTCTCTACCAAAAAAACAAAAAAAAAACAAAATTAGCCAGGCGTGGTAGTGGGCACCTGTAATCCCAGCTAATTGAAAGGCTGAGGCAGGAGAACTGCTTGAACCCAGGAGGTGGAGGGTGCAGTGAGCCAAGGTTGCACCACTGCACTCTAGCCCGGGCAACAGAGCAAGACTCTGTCTCAAAAACATGAAAAACAAATGCTGCTTTGTCTGAAAGACTTCTCTATTGTGGCCCCATGCTTGGTTGGGTGCTCCCTCTTGGTGCTCCCATAGCACCTGAGTCATCTTATCGGTGCCCTTATCACATTCAACTACAATTACCTCCCTTTAATATCTATCTCCCCCACTAAAATCTCAACTCTTCACATCAGGAGAAAGACAAGGTCTGATTCATCTGTGTCTTCAGGACCTGCTCAGGCCTGGTATAGCTCAGGCTTCATTACGTGTTTGCCAACCTGAACCAAGTTTTGAGTGATTACCTAACATCCATGCTCTCCCTGCCTTGGCTATCAGTGCCTGCAAAACCTGGCCCCCATCTGGGGATGCAGCCCACAACTGATAGTCCTAACGGCTATACTAGGAAAGCACTTTAAACTAGGGCAGAGGGCTGGCAATCCCTGCCCTGGGATCCAGGTATGCACCAATTTTGTTGCTGTATGTTTCAGACCCTTAGATCATGTTCCCAATATCTTATCTCTCAAATCCAGTTTGATAGCTAAGGTGACAGTGCAGCCATCACGGACAGTTTCAGGGAAAGCCTGTACCAATGAGTTAAGGGTAGTTAAAAGCAGATGAGGGGAAACTGGGCCAATGCTTATCTAAGTCATAAACAGATATTCCAGTAACAGACTTGGCCATTCTCCAAAAGGAGTGTCTTGTGATAGCCTCCTTGAGTGCTGGATAAGCCCTGTAATTATCTGTGTGGTCAGCATTATAACCAACAGTTCACATGGCCCTCAAAAAAAAATGACCCACACTGGGCACAGTGGCTCACGCCTGTAATCCTAGCACTTTGAGAGGCCGAGGCGGGCAGATCACCTGAGGTCGGGAGTTCAAGACCAGCCTGGCCAACATGGCGAAACCCCGTCTCTAGTAAAAATAAATAAATAAATAAATAAGCTGGGCCTGGTGGTGAGTGCCTATAATCCCAGTTACTTGGGAGGCTGAGGCAGGAGAATCGCTTGAACCCAGGAGGCGGAGGTTGCAGTGAGCCAAGATGGTGCCATTGCACTCCAGCCTGGGCAAAAAGAGCGAAACTCCGTCTCAAAAAAAGACAACAACAAAAAATGACCCTCCTCTATCCTTGAAACCAATTACATTTCTGGGTTATTTGCTGTCTTTCAAAATCACAAAACTATTCCAAAAGACCATCTCCTGAGGGTACTAGCCAGAGCCAGCGCATCAGCAAACCATCCAACAGAACTAAAGGAGAAGAGGGGAATGGAGAAAACAGACATCCAGTGGTCAGAATCAAAGAGATTTACAGGAGCAGTGAAAAAGGCAGGTGTCCAATCAACACCAACTGACCCGAAGTCTATAGGAAAGCCCTTTAAGTCCAGAGGAACTGGTTCTTCTCAAGGGGAGAGAGACTCATGAGGATGACTAGAAAACAGGTTCAAGAAGCCAGCAGAGCTCGGGACTTTGGGGACAAACAGCAGAGACAGGATAAGGACTTGGTCAGAGGACCAATAGAAATTTGGTCTGAGGGTACAAACTTGGAGAGATGATGCAATACCTGGTGGGACTGCAGTCCAATGATGGAGGAGTAGGCCTGGATAGTTACATAGATCTCAGGCTGGAAGTCGATGCAAGATCCAGGCACTCGGAAGGGCCGAAGCAGCCCGCCTAGGCAGCGGGACAGGGCATGGAAAACTTCATCAAACAAGATCTCCCCTGTGGAATCATCCTGAGGGCAGAGAAAGAGCACTCAAGGGGGTCCAAAGGCAGCCCTAACCAGAGGGCAGAAACATGCAGCTTCCATGGGTCAGTAGGACACTTAACTTATGGCTGATCGCACACCCAAATACAGTGCCACACATGGAACAGTTTCTGGGGTGTTTTTTGGAAACAAAAACAACAAAACCAGGGTCTTGCTTTGTTGCCCACGCTAGAGCGCAGTGGCCTGATCCTGGCTCACTGTAGCCTCGACCTCCTGGGCTCAAGCAATCCTCCCACCTCAGCCTCCCGAGTAGCTAGGACAGGTGCATGCCAGCATGCCTGGCTAATTTTTGTATTTTTTATAGAGAGGGAGTTTTGCCATGTGGCCCAGGCTAGTCTCGAACTCCTGAGCTCGAGCAATCAGCCCGCCTTGGCTTCCCAAAGCACTGGGATTGCAGGCATGAGTCACCACAGCTGGCCCAGTGCTGTTTTTAAACACCCACCATTCCTTTATAAGCCTGTCTTCTCTCCAAAATGGTAGGCTGGGACCAGTTTTCACTTCCCCACAGGCCTCTCCCTCTCCTCACACCCCACCCCATCCTTTCTTCCCACGGTCTCCCTTCAATCCTTTACCACAATGCCAGTAGATGGGCTAAGGTCCAGCTCAATGACAAACCGATACTGCCAAGCCAGGAAGGTGACCCGGGTGGAAGGTACCAGGAGGAATGGCCTTGGGACCACTGGTTCATCTGGCTGCCACCCAGGGGGCAGGACACTGAGGACTTCCAATTCCTGTTCAGACTGAAGCTGAAAATTAGGATGGAAAGAAAAGGAAAGGATCAGGGAAGTACCCCTTTCTTCCCAGGACCTGCCTTCTATATCCCAAATGACACATCATTGGCTCTACCTCCCTCAATCTAACCGTATACTCTTCCTCTCACTCTCTGGAAAAATTATTTTTTAAAATTTCCATCATCTTGTAGGCAGTCCCTTGCCCTAACCAGACTTAAGAGTTAGTCTCCCACCCTGTCTGTTTCTAGCACTCTCCTAAAAAACAGATCCTTCTGGGCTGGCCCCTCACACCTTTCGTGTGTCTAGGCCTCACCAGCATCTCCTGGGGTGTGGCCTGCACAGTTTGGTGCAGATGACTGAGGAACCAAGCCAGGCGAACATTTCGGGAGATTCGATAATCCTTTTTCATTAACAGGAACACCTGCCCAGCTTCTTCCACCTGGGAACAAAGAGACATTAATACATCTTTAAAAAATGGCACCGAGTACCTGGAACACACAGATCACTGTGCAAATAATTTGCCCAAGGAACTCACCATCTGTGAGAGGGAAAACAGCAGAAGTGAAAAGTTTACCCCAACCTCCATGCAAGGTGTTCCCAGGGAGTCAATTCTCAACTCTCTGTTCCTGTTTGCCCAATACAGACCTCCATATAGATGAAGTGACCTTTCCATATTGTTTCCACAAAGTTTATGTGAGTTTCACCTATAAACTATAAGCTTTTGAGGGCAGGGGCTGTGTCTGATTCTATTTTTGTGCCCCTGTGCTTGGCAAATTGCTACAAACAGAGCAAATACCAGGACAAGTCCCTAATACATTACATGAATGCCAGACAGTTACTCCTAACAAGTCTTGACAACAGCAGGCACTCAAGAAATTTTCACCGAAGGAATAGCAAGCCTTCCAAATACCTCAAAATCAAACCTCTGTGGGTCACAGTCCCCACCCCCGCACTTCTCAGTTGTCAGCCCTCTAGTTCTTGCCTCCATTGCCTCATAGGTGGCCACTTCAACAATGCTCTAACAAGCATCGATTCCCTTGCCCATGTCCTTGTCCTTCCACTACACATGTCCTGTCAAATCTTATCTGGGGATGAAACTGACATTTTCCTTATCCACACATATACTGTGGCAGCTGCACTTGGACAGAAAGAAACTTGTCACCTTGCCAGCAGTGCCCACTCTAGCAGGCCTTTACCAGTCCTCTGAATTCTCCTGGCCAGCAGCCTTTCCTGTTCCCCACAGGAGGTTTTCCAATCTCTCAATCCCCTCCCAGCAGATAAACTTGCCCACAGTTCACTGAGGAAATAAAGGTCAATTGGTCTGAACTCCCCAATGTCTCTTCCTGATTAATGCTTATCTGTCACATTCATTACTCCCTTTCTCTTGTCTGTCCTACACAAATGGCAAATTTCTCCTCCTGTGTCCCTGATTAATGAGGGAAAGAACACCAGGTGGCAAGAACTGAAGAGCAGGTAGTAGAGGAGAAACGAACAGAAGTTAATAACTACCTGTTGAGAAACATGATGTTGAAAGAAAGTGAAGAATTATTTTTTCCAAAATGGGGAAATATGCATGGAGAGAAGACTGAAAAAGCCCTGGAAAAGCAATAATGAAGAGTTTCTGATGTCAGAGAAAAGTGTGGAGAACAGATACAATGGCTGTGAAGTTGTAGTCTTTCTTCTGCTCCAAGACAGAAGGAAGGGGTAAAAAGATACAGAAAGAGGTACTGGAAAGTGATAAGGATGATAGCAGAAGGCAAGAAGGAGGAACTCACATTTATTGAGCATCTAAGATATATGCAAAAGTACTATGTAAAAGAAAAAAAAGGGCCGGGCGCAGTGGCTCATGCCTGTAATCCCAGCACTTTAGGAGGCCGAGGTGGGTGGATCACCTGAGGTCAGGAGTTCGAGACCAGCCTGGCCAACATGGTGAAACCCCGTCTCTACTAAAAATACAAAAATTAGCTAGGCGTGGTGGCAGGCGCCTGTAATCCCAGCTACTTGGGAGGCTGAGGCAGGAGATCGCTTGAACCCAGGAGGCAGAGGTTGCAGTGAGCCGAGATCACACCACCGCACTCCAGCCTGGGCGACAGAGTGAGACTCCATCTCAAAAAAACAAAATAAAATAAAAAGTAAGAAAAAAAAAGTACTCTGTAGAGGCCAAGTTCAAGAATTTCAGGTTCAGAAAGTCTGGGTTTGAATCCCAATTCATCCACTTATTAGCTGTGAGACAGTGGAAAGGTTGTATCACCTCTTTAAGCTTCAATGTCCTCCTTTGTAAAATAGAGATAATTCTAATACCAATCTAAAGTGCTGTTCTGTGGATCAAGGAATATCATGCATATGAAGTGCTCAGCACAATGCCTGGTAAGAGTAAAAGTTAACAATAACAGCTGGGCATAACGGTTCAAGCCTATAACCCCAACACTTTGGGAGATTGAGGTGGGCAGACCGTTTGCACCTAGGAGTTCAAGACCAGCCTGGGCAACACGATGAAACCTCAACTCTACTACTAAAAACACAAAAATTAGCCGGGCGTAGTGGCTCGTGCCTGTAGTCCCAGCTACTCTGGAAGCTGAGATGGGAAGATCACCTGAGCCCAGGAGGTCGAGACTGTAGTGAGCCACGATGGCACCATGGCACTCCAGCCTGAGCAACAGAGCGAGACCCTGCCCCCCAAAAAAAGTTAACTATTTATTACAGTTAACTATTACAACACTATACTAGGTTCTTTTTTTTTTTTGAGACGGAGTTTTGCTTTTGTTGCCCAGGCTGGAGTGCAGTGGCACGATCTTGGCTCACTGCAACCTCCGCCTCCTGGGTTCAAGTGATTCTCCTGCCTAAGCCTCCCAAGTAGCTGGGATTACAGGCACCCGCCACCAAGCCCGGCTAATTTTTGTATTTTTAGTAGAGACTGGGTTTCATCATGTTGGCCAGGCTGGTCTGGAACTCCTGACCTTGGGTGATTCACCCGCCTTGGCCTCCCGAGGTGCTGGGATTACAGGCGTGAGCCACCACGCCTGGCCTATACAAGTTTTTTACATAAGTAAGCTCATTCAGTATTCACAACAAAACATTTAACAGGAGAAAACAGAGGTCCAAAAAGTTAAGTGATTCAACGTAAGTAGTAAGTGTAGGCTCAGAAGTCAAACCAAGGCCCGGTGAGCTGCAAAAGCCCATCTACTGAGAGTGACAAATGGATAAAACTGAGGGCTTATGAGCAGAAGAGATTTTAAGTCATGAAAAGGAGCACAATGGGTGTAATGAGCAGAAAGGATGTTTTGACATAATCAGAAAGATAAAAAGAGAATTTAAATATCAATATGTTGCGCTTGCGTATTATATTCTCTCTGTAACATCTAAAATCACATCTTGGGGCTAGGCACTGTGGCTCAGACTTGTAATCTCAGCACTTCGGGAGGGCAAAGCGGGCAAATAACTTAAGCCTAGGAGTTTGAGAATAGCCTGGGCAAATGGTGAAAGTCCATCTCTAAAAAAAAAATACAAAAATTAGCTTGGCATGGTGGTGAGCACCTGTAGTCCTAGCTACTTGGGAGATTGAGGTGGGAGGATCGCTTAAGTCTGGGAGGTTGAAGCTGCAATGAGCTATGATCACACCACTGCACTCCAGCCTGGGCAAAACAGCAAGATTCTGTCTCAAAAAATAAATAAAAAAAATAATAAAATGAAATTACACCTTGGGAGATACTACTCTCTATTACACTGCTTTCCAACACTGTGTTGAGACAGACCCTGGCTAGGATTTTGGATTCATCCTTTGAGTGAGTTTAAGCTACTAAAGGAATTCCAGAAGACAGTAACATTATATCTGCATTAAAAAAAATTCCCTCTGGTGGCCGGGCACCATGGCTCACGTCTGTAATCCCAGCACTTTGGGAGGCCAAGGCAGGCGGTTCACGAGGTCAGGAGATCAAGACCATCCTGGCTAACACAGCGAAACCCCGTCTCTACTAAAAATACGAAAAATTAGCTGGGTGTGGTGGTGGGTGCCTGTAGTCCCAGCTACTCAGGAGGCTGAGGCAGGAGAATGGCGTGAACCCGGGAGGCGGAGCTTGCAGTGAGTCGAGATCACACCACTGCACTCCAGCCTAGCGAGACTCCGTCTCAAAAAAAAAAAAAAAAAAAAATTCCCTCTGGCTACTGTGTGATTTAGAAAGCACCCCCCCACCGCAGACTAACAACTAGGGGAGATGACAGTGGCTTAGACTAGAGCTACTCAAAGTAGCCATTCTGTGAACTGTGTGAGACTGGGTCTTGATGAGATAATGCCAGGATGCAAAACCACCACTATCTTTCACTGTGAAAGTCTTATTATGGAAAACAAAAAGTCAGCTGAACTAAACAGTGAACTTAGTTGCATTTCAAGGGATCTTTAGGATAGGACAGAAAAGAACTGGTGATTAATTATAAGTCAGGACATAGGAGGAAAGTAACAAAAAGGAAGGTGTCAAGGATGATTAAAGTAGCATTGGAAACTGATATGCTGCAAAATGATTTTTTTCTTTTCTTTTTTTTTTTTTTTTTGAGACGGAGTCTCGCTCTGTCGCCTAGGCTGGAGTGTAGCGGCGCGATCTCGGCTCACTGCAACTTCCGCCTTTCCAGTTCAAGCGATTCTCCCACCTCAGCCTCCTGAGTAGCTGGGACTACAGGGGCATGCCACCATGCCAGGCTAATTTTTGTATTTTTAATAGAGATGGTGGTTCACCATATTGGCCAGGCTGGTCTCGAACTCCCGACCTTGTGATCCGCCCGCCTCCACCTCCCAAAGTGCTGGGATTACAGGCGTGAGCCACCGCACCCAACCTACTGCAAAATGATTTCTAAGTTAGCTACAAAAAGTAGATAGTTATTCCTGACTACCACACCCCATCGAAAAGTCCCATCAAATTGTACACTCTTATTGCCATGCTGCTAAAAACAGAAAAGGGGTCTATTTATTGGCAAAGAAGGAAATCACAGCAATTACTCACCCTTTCTTTCTCTGATCCTTGGTTTTAGGGTGGGATACTAAACCAGGCAACCTCTCCTTCAGGTTTGACTTAGCTAGTGTGGGTGGGATATTATGTGTTGACTATGCTGGATACTGCCAAAGTTCTTATCTAAAAAAGCATGTACAAGAGACTTACTGGAGTTTTAAAAAAGAATTTTTTTGTTAAGGGATGGTTTGGGGCTCAGAGCATTATCAGAATAGGAAGGCTATCCTAATTCAGCAGTCATTTGTTTATCACTCTGTCTCCAGAGCCCAGTGCAGTGCCTGGCACATAGGATGTTCAATAACATTTCGCTAAATAAGTGAATTCGCTATGGTTTTTTCTCCCCACCACCAACTCTTCCCGTCTCGCTATATGTTCTAAGCACGGCAAACTGGACATTTAAAACTAATCATAATTAGTACAACTTTTCTCAAGATGAGATCATCTTAACACTAGTGTCAATACTACTTTCCTTTTGTTCTTTGGTATTAAATACTTTTTGTTTTCAAATGCCAGCCTGTTTCAGCTATGCAAGGAAAAACCAAGGAAAAGTGTTTTGGCCCACGTAAGGCCAGGGTTAAAAGGGGAAGAGCACATGGTTGTGGGTCAGCACTACAAGGACAGAGTTGGGCACGTGGTCACCTCGTCTTCTAGGACTAAAATCACGGCAAATCTAGGTTTAATAAATGAACCTTTCCATGACTGTCTGCACTAAGTTAGGGTCCTATGTTGGGCATTCACACAGCACTCTGTATTTTTTCTTCATGACACCTGCCAGAGTTTATAATTAAGAATTTGTAGGGGCTGGGCGTAGTGGCTCACACCTGTAATCCCAGCACTTTGGGAGGCGGGGGTGGATGACCTGAGGCCAGGGGCTTGAGACCAGCCTGGCCAATGTGGCGAAACCCCACCTCTACCAAAACATACAAAAATTAGCCGGGCATAGTGGAGCACATCTGTAGTCCCAGCTACTTAGGGGACCGAGGCAGGAGAATTGCCTGAACCCAGGAGGTGGAGGCTGCAGTGAGCCAAGATTGCACCACTGCACTCCAGCCTGGGCAACAGAGCAAGACTCCATCCATCTCTCCATCTCAAAAAAAAAGACTTTGTATACTTTAATGTTTGTTTCCTGTATAAGTCTGAAGATCCAGCGAGGTGGAGGCCATGTCTACATATTGTTTCTTTTCTTTTTTTTTTTGAAATGGAGTCTCGCTCTGTCACCCAGGCTGGAGTGCAGCAGTGCCATCTTGGCTCACTGCAACCTCCGCCTCTTGGTTCAAGTGATTCTCTTGCCTCAGGCTCCTCAGTAGCTGGGACTATAAGCACGTGCCACCACACCCAGTTAATTTTTGTATTTTCAGTAGAGACAGGGTTTTGCCATGTTAGCCTGGTCTCGAACTTCTACCTCAGGTGATCCACCGGCCTCAGCCTCCCAAAGTGCTGGGATTACAGGTGTTAGCCACCACACCTGGCCTATACATTGTTTCTTGCTGTAACCCTAGAGCCTAGCACAGTGCCAAGACATACTAAGTGTTCTAATAATAACTGTTGAATACATGTATGAACAAGGAAAACTAATCTCACAAGCTGTATTTATTCTGTTTCCAGCTATTCTTAATTTGTTACCAATAATTTCTAATTTTTCACTCTTCTATCACCATGGTTTTTGTTGACGAAGAGTTCCTGTCCTTTATTCACTTCATCTTTCAATCATTTATGGACAAGGTAAGCTATTCTATTTTTGGAGTTTTTCCTTTGCTTCCACAAACATCGTTTTTACCACGTTTTCACTAGTATCTTCTTCTTTATTGTTCCTGGAACCCTGGGGGAGTGCAAATGGGGGTTCTAACAGATTTGCTTTATGTTCCATTAGCTTTGTTTTAGAAAGAACAGTGTTACGGAAAGAAAGTGTT
The DNA here is from genome assembly GCF_029281585.2 of Gorilla gorilla gorilla. NCBI lineage: Eukaryota > Metazoa > Chordata > Mammalia > Primates > Hominidae > Gorilla > Gorilla gorilla. Next base: position 196,549,006 of record NC_073224.2, read on the forward strand.
GTGATTTGACAGCTAAGACTCTGGGTGAGCTTCCTCCTGTGTAAAAATACCAGCTAGCCCAATGATGTGTGAAAGCACCTTGTAAAAAGTAACGTGTATAAATGCACAGATTAGTAATAACAAAGTGTTGCTGTTTACCTCTCTTGAGTCAGAAGTCCTGCACAGCCATTCACTTCAGTGTCGTTTCTTTGTTTTTTGTTTTTTTTGCCCATACCTGTTTAGTTGGCAGAGTTGGGAATGTCCTCACATAGAGCCAGAATCTGTCTTTTTGATAATATCTTGACCTACTCTTAAAATCTGTTGTCTTGAAAATATCTAACCCACTTTTTGTTTTACCTTCTAAGGCCACACAGGGAGAATCTGACCCTCTGCCAAACGAGAGTCTATTAAACATGTGATGACAGCCCTGAGTCTTTACTTTTCTAAAACAAACATCTTTGGGTTCTTTAAGTATGTCTCAAATGGCATGGTTTCAAGTTTCCTCACTATTTTATATCTTAGATTATGTGCCCATGAATGAATTCTGGCTGGTCTACTTTACAACGTAAAATGTGGGGACCAGAATGGAACATAATACTCAAATGAGGTCACAGATTCAGATTCTCCTAGGTTATACTTGCTCAGGAAACCTCCATGACTTTCTCACTTGTGCTGCTGTCCAAACACATCTCCCATTTTATCCTCATGCACCTGGCTTTTTTGGACACATACGATCATTCAATTAGTCCTGTCACTTGGATAAATTCAGCCTATTATTTTATGGTGAAGCTTAAGAGTGTTGTTTCTTCTTCTACTAAATCTCTCCAGTTTGATTTCCATGCTAATTTGTTCAGGGTGCCATCATGTCCTCATCGAACTCCAAAAAGAACAAAGGCAAGGTAAGCATGCATGCATTCACTCAACAAATTTATGAAAAGCCTGGTACATGCTAGGCACTGGGCTGGGTCCTAATGATACAATGAAAAGCAAACACATGCATTCCCTGCTCTCATAAAACATATTCTATAATGAAGGACAAAAACATTGATCAAATAATCACTGTGACTATTGTATAATTACACACTGAGTAAGTGCTCCGAAGGATAAGAATGTGGTTCTACAAAAACAAGTAACAGCCACGTGCAGTGGCCCATGCCTGCAATTCCAGCACTTTGGAAGACCAAAGTGGGCGGATTACTTGAGCCTCAGGAGTTTGAGACTAGCCTGGGCAACATGGCAAAACCCTGTCTCTATAAAAAAACTATGAAAATTAGCTGGGTGTAGTGTCATGTGGCTGTAGTCCCAGCTACTCAGGAGACTAAGGTGGGAGGGTCGCCTGAGCCCAGGGAGGTTGAGGCTTCAGTGAGCCATGATCATACCACTGCACTCCAGCCTGGATGACAGAGCAAGACCCTGCCCCACTCCCTGACCTCCCCCTCCTCCCAAAAAAAGCAAGCAAGTAACAAAGTAACCTGTTCAGGCTAATACCTTAACAGAAAGTGATGCTGAAGGTTGAGCAAGGTTTGTTAAGTGAGGAGAGAATGGGGGTAAACGAGACAGAGGGCACAGACTATTAGAAAGCTTTCTTCCAATTACCAGTTAGTAGGCCACTAAATTTTACTACTGTACAGCTTCCATTTTTTCCCACCTTTCCTTGAAGGTTATTTTGAATGATGGACTGACTCTCCAAAGGCACAATGAAGTCTAGCTCATCAATCAGTTCTTACAGAATCCACCTTCCTGAAATCAGGAACATTTGCTGAACATTTGCCTAGCCTTCTTGCAACATCCCCCTTTACATACGATCCTTCAAAGTCAACAAGTATATTTTCTTTTTCTTTTTCTTTTTTTTTTTTGAGACGGAGTTTCGCTCTTGTTGCCCAGGCTACAGTGCAATGGCACCATCTCGGCTCACCGCAACCTCCACCTCCTGGATTTAAGCGATTCTCCTGCCTCAGCCTTCCGAGTAGCTGGGATTACAGGCATGCGCCACCACGCCCGGCTAATTTTGTATTTTTGGTAGAGACGAGGTTTCTCCATGCTGGTCAGGCTGGTCTCAAACTCCCGACATCAGGTGATCCACCCGCCTCAGCCTCCCAAAGTGTTGGGATTACAGGCATGAGCCACCGCGCCCAGCCCAACAACTGTATTTTCAAAACATCATTTCTAAGTTCTCTCCACTTTCAAGATGTAATTTATCATAACTAGAAGACTTAATAATTTAAGCAGCTAGAATGGTGTTTTTCAAAGTGGGATCCAAGGACCAGCTGCATGAAAAATCACCTGAAGTGCTTATGAAAATACAGCGTTGAGTCCCAGGCACCACCCCAGACCAACTGAATTAAGAGTTGATGGGCTCCAGACTGGGTGCTGTGGCTCACACCCGTAGTCCCAGCTACTCAGGAGGCTGAGGCACAAGAATTGCTTGAACCTGAGAGGCGGAGGTTGCAGTGAGCCAAGATCACGCCACTGCACTCCAGCCTGGGTGACAGAGCAAGACTCCATCTCAAAAAAAAAAAAAGAGTTGATGGGCTCCAGAATCTACATTCTAACAAGGTCTCCAAGTGATTCTTCCACATTAACATTTGAGAATCCCTGAATTAGTTCTCAGAGCATCCACACTCACATGGAGCTTCAAGTCCTCATATTAATCCTCCTTGAGTCTGAAGTTCATTACTCTCAGAGTAGTCTGGCAAGGAAGACAAAGTAGAGTTTCGGGGTCAGGGACCTGGATTCAAATCTGATTCTATCATTTGCTATATAGGTGACCTTGGACAAGTTACTTAATTTTTCCAGGCCTCAGTTTCTTTATTGATAGCATGTGGATGAGAATATCTTCATAGGGATGTCGTTGCAATTAAACAGGAGAGGAAGGCTATCATTCTTTGGAATATTTATTGAGGTCTACATACCATTTATACCAAGATGAATAAAACATTACCAGGCACTGTGCTGCATACCATGTATACCAGGATGAATGAAGCATGGTCCATCTCATTAATTTGTTGCTTTGTCTTTTTGTGCCTGTCCCTTTGTGATTAAGGTCTGATTTGTTCAGCCTTTTCTAACCCTTGTGCTGTCTTTTGTTAACACATTCCCACAAAATAATGTGGATTATTTCCCCTCTTGAACTGGCTAAAATCCTCTTACCACTATACATCAAAGTCCTGAGCCTCTAGCATGGCCTCAAGCTGCATCTTCTCCAGCCTTATCTCTCACCAATCCCCACGCAGTTAAAAGCATGTATTCCAGTGTTAGAGCACCTAGGATCAAATGCTTGTTCTGCTGATTATTAACTATATGGCTTTGGCAGAGACTTACACTCTCTATGCCTCAGTTTCCTCATCTGTGAAACACGGATAATAAAAGTGCTTATTTTCAGATAATTTTTGAGTATCAGATGATACTCAGTAAGCATTCAGTAAGTGCTAGCTATTCTCATTGTCATACTGCATCCACACTAGGAGTTGCTTCCTCTTAGTTCTCTGAAGGCTCCACTGGGCTCCTTCTCACCTGAAGATCTTCACTATTCCCTTTGCCTGCAATGCTCTCTGCCTCTTCTTTTAGAAAACTTCTACCTATTCTTCAGGCTTCAGCTTAAATGTCATTCTTCTGAGTCTTCCTATTCACAACCCCTTGCCTCCCCATTTCTTAACAAGGTAGGTTGAGAACCACTGTTAAACACCCTAATTCACTCCTTTACAGCACTTATTATCCTAATTCAATCCTTGTTTACTCCATAAAGATAGGGAGCATGTCTGTCTTACACGGCTCTGTATCCACCCTGATACTTAGCACAATTCTGACTCCTACCAGCACTCGTAAAATATTTCAAGTGTGTGATGAATGAATGATTTCCTAAATCTGACTATACCCAATCTTTCTCTCTTGGGATCCTAACAGCCTCTAAAAGTCAATAACTTTATTACACCCAGGGGCAGAACTCTTCAATCTCTTTACCTTCTGATAAAATTTTCAGAAATGCAAATCAGGGAGTTAAAAAATGCTTAACTTAGGCTGGGCGCGGTGGCTCACGCCTGTAATCCCAGCACTTTGGGAAGCCGAGGCGGGCGGATCACGAGGACAGGAGATCGAGACTATCTGGCTAACATGGTGAAACCCCGTCTTTACTAAAAACACAAAAAGTTAGCAGGGCATGGTAGCGGGCGCCTGTAGTCCCAGCTACTTGGGAGGCTGAGGCAGGAGAATGGCGTGAACCCGTGAGGCGGAGGTTGCAGTGAGCCAAGATCGCACCACTGCACTCCAGCCTGGGCGACAGAGCGAGACTTCGTCTCAAAAAAAAAAAAAAAAAAAAAAAGCTTCACTTTTGGCTGAGACTCCCAGGATTGTGTGTCTTGACTTGAAATTACTTTAGATCTGTACTGCTCTATATGGTAAAGACTACTATATGGGGCTACTGAGCACTTACAATGTTGCTAGACCAAGATGGGATGTGCTATCAGTGTAAAATACAACACTAGATTTTAAAGACTTGGTACCAAAAAAAATGTTAAATATTTCACGATGTTTTGTATTTTATTACATTTTGAAAATTTTGGGAGTTTTGGGTTAAACATATAATTACATTTCATTTCATTTGTTTCATTTTTTTATGTGGCTATCAGAAAATTTAATATTACACATGTGGCTTGCTTTAGATTTCTACAGGACGGTGTTGTCCTAGACTATCTGCCTAAAAGGTATGTTGTATTTCCCCACAACATCCCTCCACCTCCTTTCACTTTAATCTATAATGAAACATCCTCTAAACTGTTTCATAGTTTTTCTTGTGTTAATATTTCTGATTGGTCTTGATTGATATTTCTGATGCATGAGCTATTCTACCACCTCTGTGAACATGACTATTTTAAATAAGGCATAGTTTCCTACCACCATATTCAATGTTGGGTCTTACCATACCAAATCCCAGTGAACTGGAGATTTACCATTCTGTGGCTACTTTATTATTTATACCATGAACAATATGGTTAAGAACACAAGGACTGGAGCCTGGCCATCTGTTTTGGAGTCCTGACTCTAATACTTAATAGCTGTGTAACTTTGTTACTTTTTTTTTTTTGAGACGGAGTTTCACTCTTGTTGCCCAGGCTGAAGTGCAATGGCATAATCTCAGCTCATCGCAACCTCCACCTCCCGGGTTCAAGCGATTCTCCTGCCTCAGCCTCCCGAGTAGCTGAGATTACAGGCCTGCGCCACCATGCTTGGCTAATTTTGTATTTTCAGTACAGACGGGCTTTCTCCATGTTGGTCAGGCTGGTCTCGAACTCCTCACCTCAGGTGATCTGCCCACCTCGGCCTCCCAGTGTTGGGATTACAGGTGTAAGCCACTGCGCCCGGCTTACTTTGTTACTCTTAATATCTCTGTGCCTCAGTTCCTAAACTAAAAAAAGGAGATGATAACAGTGTCCACTTCATAGGGCTGAGGATTAACTGACATTGGTAAAGAGCTTAGAATGGTACTGAGCATGCAGTATGTATGCAGTAATGAATACTATTTGTATCATTATACACATCTCTCACCCTTCCCACCTACTGATATGTTGGCACCTTTCCTGGTGGTGGTGTTTTATCCGAATCTGAGATTTTAAGCTCAGATCTTCTAACTCCAAACTGCTACTTCCTGGATGAGTGGCATTTGAGTAAGGTACTAAATCTTTCTCATTTTTCAGTTTTCTCCTCTGTGAGAATGCCACCTTCCTTGCACAAGTCTGAATGACACAACATATATAAGGTTCCTTGCATGTTCCTTAGCATTTAACGAATATATCATATCACCTTTCTGGTTTATTACATGTGATTCTCACAACACACTATAAGACATATTTTATAAAGAAGGAAACAGGATCCGGGAAGACTCGCCTGAGGTTGCACAGATTAGCTACATGACAGCACCAATATTGGAACGAGGTCTCAGTCCGACTCAAATGTTTTTTTCATGAAATTAAAGCTGCTTTTCTAAAAGCATGAGCCCTAGAACTAAATAAATTCATGCTGTTTATGGCATTCCAATGCCTAAAGAAATGCAAAAACCGGCAAAGTAAATCTACTGCCGTGTTGCCCATTGAAACTGCAACAGAAAGTCAAAATACAAGTTTTGTTAACACCACTATTAAGTCTTAGAGTCGACGACGCGGATGACATGTCAGTAAACAAAACAAAGCGAACAGTTACTCCTTCAGCTCCCCGAGGAAATTGCAGACCGCGTCCCATACATAGTCCGCAGGGGTACCATAGTCGGGCCTTCCGGGCTGGGCTGGTCCCTGCCGAGGCTACGCAGCCCGACCACTCCCAGACCTAGAGGAGGCCAACGCCACGCCTGCCCGCCGGACCCTCCCCCTCGGATCTCGGGGCCCAGTGCTGCGCCCGTCCGCCCCTCACCTCCGGCTCCGGGCGCTCCGAGGCCATCACACAGCCCTCCCGCGCCGGCCCGGGCCAGTGAGGGTGTTCCACTCTTGACCCCTGACCTGGCTACCTCAGCACCCAGCAGGAACCGGAAGTCGGTGGGAGGGCCGAGTTCCAGTTTTCTGATTGGTGGACGAAGCCTTCTCGTAGGCGTTTGCTGACTGGAAAACCGGAAGTGAAATCGTTGCAGCCGCCTCGGCCGCCGCAATGCAGGTGAGTTGTGTTGAGCGTACTAGCGGCTGGCAAGCTTCGGGTACAGGGACAGAGAGTGGGCTGGCTAAGGAGAATGAAGAGTTGGGACTGAGAAGAGAGGGCAGAACCCACGGCTGATAAGGGAACGTGGGCTGGGGGGCGAGGCTAATTGGAGAGGGAGCGGCGGCGATGAGAGGTGGGGGTGGAGCTTGCCTGACAGGAGACAGTCGGGCTAAATCCGGAGGGAGGAGGCAGCACCTATTTGCTTGGCGTGGGAAAGGATTAGGTTGTAATACGGGGAGGCTGAGATGCAGTCCAAGGAAGACGGCTCAAGAAGGTGGTGGGTTGGCTCAGGCCCTGTCCTAAGCTGCTGGATGGAGGCTGTTGGTTGCCGATATAGCGGGGGATCTAATTAGAAAGAAGCCCAAGCAGTGAGGGAATTGTGGGCCGCGGTGGCCGAAAGCTAAGCAGCTTATAATCAGAGGCCATGGTGGAACCCGGGATCAAGTTCCTGTCAGGCAGGTTTGCAAGACAGTTTTGCATCACTCTTCCCAGCCTGTGTCCTATAGTTGTTAAGGGTGAAGAAATGGAGTAAAACAGGAGACCACCGATGGGAAGGAAATGCTTTGCAGACCCCCAGCATTTTAATTTGTTTGTCCAGTGCTTAGAAGCATGTGTGGTTTTTGTTTTTCATTTGTCACTTAGTTTCTTGCAGCTGGTAGTCTCAATAAATGTTAATGGGTTGACTGAGCTTGTGAAAGAGGCATGGGAGTATTGACACAGAGATAGATGAGTGCATATTAATTCGGCAAGGAGAAGGTTGAAACAAAATGATGAGAGCAGATGGAAAGCTGGAGTCGTTGGTGGGGGGAGGGAAAGGGGAGAGCAAGACTGGTATTCAGAGAAGTCTTCATGAGTAGGCAGATTTCCCAGAGACTGACAAGACAGCCAGGCTCACAGATGCTAGGATGGAGGAAGCTGGAGTGCATGTGCTACAGTGGTGCACATGAGAGAATGATCTCCTGGCATTAGGTCTGTCGAAAATGTCTCAGTGAGGGAGTGTAGGGTGTACCTAACACAGAGAAAAACCAGGCATAGATTAGGAGGTGATGGGGAAAAGGAATCAGTTGGTGGAAGGACTTGGGGTCAGGCAAACAGGTTGGAAGGTCTCAGGGTTGATGCTGTCTATAACCCAAATACCAAAGATAGAAAACAACCTGGCTATCCTATGCCAATGAGATCCTGTGTTACCTGACTGGTGTTGCACACCATCTCCTTGGCTTTTCAGCCCTCCTTTCTATGTGTCATACTCGTTTATCTGGGTAACCAACCTGTTCCTATTGGTGCAGAGAGAGGAGAAGCAGCTTGAGGCATCATTAGATGCACTGCTGAGTCAAGTGGCTGATCTGAAGAACTCTCTGGGGAGTTTCATTTGCAAGTTGGAGAACGAGTATGGCCGGCTGACCTGGTAAGAGTTACCAGGGCAAGCTAGGAAGGGCTTATGGGTGGGGGGGGGGGGCCTAGCCTCCTGATGAATAGGACATTTCTAATGATGTAACCATTTATCAGTTTGCAAACATCTTTTGATTTGGAAAGAGCTGGGTTTCCTAACATTTAGCAAGTGGATTCCATGGCAAGGAAGTAGAGAAATGCTCAGTTTCCTAACCCAAGTTCTTTCTAGCTTTCAGTTCTTACCCTTTGACTTCTCTGGTGAGGAGGTCCTCCCACTACAGCTCTATTCGTGCTGGATCTCTTGCCACAGATGTGGCTGAGTCTTTTAGAGCCAACCTACTCTGAAGTGTGGATCTTATTTCCAGGCTGGAAAGGAGGCTTTTACCCGGTTTCTGAAGTTTTAGTTATAACAGTGTAGCCCTGGTTCCTATTTTGCCACTGTTCCTCACCCCATTCAAACAATGAACTGGGTTTTTTTCTACATCTGTTTCATAAACTGAAACTATGTCCCTCTTTCATAGCCCTGTCATCCCTGTTAGTCTGTTCCCACTTAGGCTAGTCATAGGGCTATGAGACTTTTGGAGGTGAATCCAAGTGTTCCTAGCCTGAAGGAACTAGGACTATTTTACTAAGAACCACCCAGGGAAGGGGTACAACATTCTGACACCTTGTTACCACCACCAGGCCATCTGTCCTGGACAGCTTTGCCTTGCTTTCTGGACAGCTGAACACTCTGAACAAGGTCTTGAAGCATGAAAAAACACCGCTGTTCCGTAACCAGGTTATCATTCCTCTGGTGTTGTCTCCAGACCGAGATGAAGATCTCATGGTAAGAGGAGAAAAAGAATACAACTTGGGAAATTAAGGGGTTTTTTAGGCTTCTTTAGTATTTAGGGAAATTAAGTTATTAGCTGAGAGCCTAGAAATAATTTTGGAGGCCTTGCTTTTTGTTCTTCTGAAGGCAGGAGAGCCACTCCCAAATAGTGCTGTAATAACCTGAGGGGTATGTCACCAAGGCTGATACCTTTCTTCTCCAACATCTGTCTCAAGCCACAAAGTTTGCCCTTTTGTGACTTTGTCTATTCCAGTCTTTGAAGCATGGCAGACAGTGATAGTTTAATTTGCCCCTAGGTCTGGTAGAGATAGGGATGTGAGAAGACACAAAAAATGAAGGATGGAGTAAAGGAGAGTGTGTCCTAGCAAACTAGATATTATGTCTCAGGTTGTATTTTCCTTGAAAATGCACTGTTTGCCTGTGGATGGGACTTTATGTCAGGCCAGATAGAATCTTCTTGGAGTACAGAGTAGGATCAATAAAATCTGTGTGTTACAGCGGCAGACTGAAGGACGGGTGCCTGTTTTCAGCCATGAGGTAGTCCCTGACCATCTGAGAACCAAGCCTGACCCTGAAGTGGAAGAACAGGAGAAGCAACTGACGACAGATGCTGCCCGCATTGGTGCAGATGCAGCCCAGGTTGGACTGAGTCACTGCCTTGCCGCCCCATCCCCATCCCATCATGAGAAGCTAGGCATTACCATTCCTGTCTAGTAGGGATACATAGTTGGTTGCGCCTAAGTTGCTTCTGGCAGAACCCAAGGAATAAATTTCTCCATATCGTTTCCTAGTTACCCTAATCTCTGCACAAATTTGTGTGTTACAGAAGCAGATCCAGAGCTTGAATAAAATGTGTTCAAACCTTCTGGAGAAAATCAGCAAAGAGGAGCGAGAATCAGAGAGTGGAGGTATGATGGGACTGGTGGCTAAACAGAGAAGGAGAGGTATATAAGATCACTGGAATGGGAATGGTTGTTTTGGAAGTAGTGAAGTTAGGACACAAGGGTGAACTGCTTTGGGGTTTGTATCCATTCTGTTAGCCTTTTGTATTTAAGGCCAGCACTGAAGCAGTGGAGGAAATGGGCAAAGTAAGAAGAGAGAATTCTAAGATGGGCTTGGGGGTCCTCTGGCTCTTTTTCTGGGCTATGAGGGAGTCTAGATGTTGCTGAATTCAGAACTCCAAACCCTGGCACTCATACTGGTCTTCCAGCTGCCACATTCAGTCCTGCATCAGAAGCATACTTCTGGATCCCCATTACTTTTTCTTCAGGTCTCCGGCCGAACAAGCAGACCTTTAACCCTACAGACACTAATGCCTTGGTGGCAGCTGTTGCCTTTGGGAAAGGACTATCTAATTGGAGACCTTCAGGCAGCAGTGGTCCTGGCCAGGCAGGCCAGCCAGGAGCTGGGACGATCCTTGCAGGAACCTCAGGATTACAGCAGGTGCAGATGGCAGGAGCTCCAAGCCAGCAGCAGCCAATGCTCAGTGGGGTACAAATGGCTCAGGCAGGTCAACCAGGTAAGGTGGCAGGGGTTGAAATGAAGCTGACTTTGAGCAGGAGTGGGAGGGAATAAGCTAGATTATCTGGGCCTCCAGCATCTCTAGACCGAGAGGTTTTCTCTATTTCTCCTTTTCACTGTGACCCAGGAAATAATTTTCAGAAGTAAAAAAATCTCATCTGAGACTCTGCAACAGGCACCAGAGAGTGAGGAAGAACTTTGAGTAACAGAAACTGCTCCAATTTCTCATCCGCATCTCACATCTCTGTGTCAACTATCCTTCTATCCCATTTATTCTGGTATTAGATATGTTGTCAGTGTCTCTTGTTAGGTAGAGAAATCAGCAGTCAGATCTTAAGACCATTTGGTAGGTGCATCAGGAATTGACACACAGGCCAGTTTTCCAGTCCTACATGTATTCTTTTCTCTGAATCCTGCCTCTCTTGCTCTTGGCTTCCTGCCTTCTCTCCTACTCATTTTTAGAACAGTCTAGATGCAGGCAGCTAGAAGAGTTATTTCCTCCAAGCTGTCTAGGAAAAGGGACAATTAAAGAGAGATTCTGCACTTATTATGATATAAAAAAAGAAAAACAATGAGAGAACATAGTATTCTTTTACCTGTGACGTTAAATGGGAGTCACACAGGTTTAGCTATCTGTTCTAGGAGTGGATGAACAGACTATTCTCCCATGTCACTTCTTTCCTCCTGGACACCTTCAGGGAGACAGCTGGGTGAAGAATCATACTTCTGACCTCTGTCAAACAGGGTCAGATGCCACAGAGGTTCTGAGATGATAAAGGAAGTGACAGAGGGAACCTGAGATACCACATTTCTGATTTGTCATGAAAGTCTTACCTTGCTTAAGATGACTTTTTTAATGTTCCTTTCAGGGAAAATGCCAAGTGGAATAAAAACCAACATCAAGTCGGCTTCCATGCATCCCTACCAGCGGTGAGTGTGGCTGGCAACCTCGACTCCCTGGTGCTCTTTGCAGAGTTGGGCAGTGAAATTACCTTTTGCTCAAGGCTCACCTAGATGGGTACAATAAAAAGAACATGGGCTTTCAGCAGCAGACAAATCCCACTTCCACCACTGACTAGCTGTGTGACCTTGGACAAGTGACCTAATTTTTCTGAGCCTGTTTCTCATTTGTAAATGGTGATAATACCTACCTCATAGGGTTGTTGTGAGGATTAAAATGAGGAAATGAATGTAAAGCACTTAGTACAGTATATGAAATAATGGGTATTCAATAAATGATAGTTTCTACAGATCCTTCTCCCCACCACCCTCCACAGTCCTTGATCCAGAACTTACCCTAATCTGATACTGCCTCACATCAATGGTGAGCTGATGGACACAAGATCAAATAAGGCTATGCTTATTTTGTGCTGCCAGAAACTGTAGCAACCTCTGTGTTCTTAGAGGCACACTGTTTTTGCAGGCCCTCCTGCCTGGGTTTCATTCTGGCTATCCCTCTAAGGCGCAAGGTGAAGAAGCTTCTGGGCCAGGAAGGAAAAAAAAATGCCCACCTGCAGCTCTGGTGAAGCTTGGACCTGCTCTCCTTTCTATCCTCTAAGGAGCCAACTTGGCTTTTACCTGGCAAATAGTCATAAAGTCCCCTATCCTTTACCCCACCTTATACACACGAGGCTTTCTCAGGAAGTGGCTCTGCCAGGCAGGACTATGTGGGAAAGGGTTTTTCCTTAGCACATGAAAAAGCCCCTTCCCCTGGACTCATGTTTCTTATTTTGGAGGGAGAAGGGAATTGCACTTCACACTGCCATCAGGGTTTAGTTGACCTCATAATGGTGCCCACTTTCTCGACTTTGGCCAGGATTTCCTTCAAAGGAAACGACTTTCCTTCATTTCCCTAAGCCTGTGGCCCAAATGGTGGACCAGAATGATGGTGGGAGGGGGCAACCCCCAGTAGCTTTGCCTGCTTTTATAAAGTTGAACAAATTGAATTTAGACATTCAGGCTAACCTGCCTTTCTTAGTACTCCTTTGTTGGCATGGGCAGGGGTTGAGTCAGCAGAAGTGGACCAAAGGATTCCTCTGAATAAAGTTATTTAAATTGATGTTCACTGGCTCAGGGTTGTCTGACAGTAGTTTATGAGAGCACTACATAGGGATCAGAGGTGCAGTTTCAAGAGGGCTGCAAGGCAGTTCTAATTTGTTCTCCATAAAAAAGTTTCCGTATCTTTAATTAGCTTTGATCTAAAAATCCTGCAACTTCCCTCCTGCTCATACCTTCCAGCTGCCTTTTTTCTGTTCTGTCACACACTGGTACTTTGGCATTTGTTCAGTGCCAAACAAAGTTCTGCCAGGCTGTGGCAGCAAAGGACTGGAAAAGTGGTCCCAGATGTCACATCCGTTACCATTCCATCAAGGTGAGGAGTGGTATCCACAAAGCTCACTGACCACAATACATAGCAGTAGGGGAGTCTGCCCACCAGCTCTAAGGCAATGCCAGACCTTTCCCCCACTTAAACTGTTCCGGCTCATCAGCCCACTCAGGTGTTACCTTCTCACCTCTTCCCTTCCCACTGGAAATGTCAGTGTTAACTGGCATATTGGGTAGAGTTTGAGCTGTGCTTCTCTGAAATTCCTGGAGCATCTTTTGGTGACTATTGTCCTTTACTCCACCAAAAGATTCCCTCCTATTGAATGGCACCAACCCCAAGTTTTTTTGTGTCCCAGGCAAATACTGACTTCATCCCCACCATACTATTAAAATGGATTCCTTGTCGTCCAAGAATGGAAATATCCTCTTGCCCCAACAGGAACATATGCAGGATGTCACCTACATCTTGTTCCCCTAAGCAAACACTCCTTCCTCTAGAGGGACTCCTCTACATTCATCACCGTAGGAGCACATGCTGTCGTTTTTATCCCCCATCCTCAAATCATCTGGAGTACACAAATCTCAGTAGTGTCTCCCACTTTGGGGTCCATACAGCCTAGTAAATGCCTCAATAGAGAGTATGTATCTCCCACCCCTAATATACTCATTCCCTCAGGAGGGAATACATATACAGTTTTCCTTTGAAGAAGGGGACATGACCTATTTACTGGCTCAGATTTAGGATTTGCAAAAGGTGACTATTGGCCTACTCTGGTAACATTTTTCTGTTTTTGACTGTCCTGTTTTGCTTGGAGATCGTGCTTTCTCCTATTCTTGGGTCCCCTGGAGAAAGAGATTAGGCCATTGTCTCCTAGGTTTGTGTCTAGGATGGAGAAAGAAGCAGCAGCTGTGAAACGTCAAGAGCTTACTACAGGACAGAGTTCATCCTGCTGAAGGCGGAAGCTTATCCAATCAATGTCAGCATAAGGCCCATTGCCTAGGATCTCTCCCTCTCCAGCTCTGCCCTGAGCCTGGGATTCAGTCATTGCCGAACCTCTCTTTTGCTCATTGTGCCAGTTACCCCATTCTGTTCCCCTTCTGGTGTTTATTGCTGCCCTACTTAGCTGGTGTACCTCATTCAACCCTGTCGTTTTTTGGGAAACAGCCAAGATAGATAGGTTGTAGCCAAGTGCTCCTTACAACTCCATAATGGGTCCCAGCATTAGGATTGAGCTGGAGGGGGTGTAATTGCCCACCTCCTGTTGTGCTGCCACAGAGAAGAAGCTGAACTCTGCAGGAATGCCCCAGTGCAAGGCTGGTCCCTTTTCCCACCCCCCTCTCACCTCCCCCAGGCAGCTGGAAACAACCTCTCCCTTTGTCTGAGCTTCTTGTACAGAATAATCCTCCTTATGGACAATGTATTCTCTGTGCCCTGTGGACACAGGAGCTGTGTAAGCTGATCCCAGCACCAGGCAGGACGGAGGCTGAGTCCTTCCAAACGCCCACCCTGGGTCAGCTCCTGATTACTGTCCAGATGAACTACGAAGGAGTGTACATTCTCTTCCATCTGCCTTTCCTATCTGCTCCAGAATTAGGGGAATAGCCTACTGAAGTTTAGCATTGGGCCAGGAGTAGGAACAGGGGATGTGGTCCTTTTCTGTTCACTCTTGAGGGTTCACAGTGCCTGCTTATGGAGGCTTGATGTGGCTCTTGCCTGGAAACCTCAAACACATGGGGACTAACCCTTGGAAAGGGCTTGCCACTGTGCAGATGGGGCTTTATGATTGGAACAGAAGGCAAACTCCAACCCATCTGATGGGACCATGGTGCCCCATCACTTCAGCATGTGTTTTGTCCCACAAGACAAAGTTCCTTTCTTCTTCCCTTTAACTTCTCTTTTTTTTTGAGCTCCATGTGTCACTGAGGCAGCTCTTGGGTTCCTGTTGTGGTCTCTCAATGAGTCACATGCCATTTGGACATGGCAGCTTCCCTAAGTACATCGTGGACAAGGCACCTCACTTCCCTAAGCCTCAGTTTTCTCACTTGGTGATCCCAGTGATCCTTTTTAGGTCTAAAGTCTGTGTCAATGATTTTCAAACCCATTTATCCCCAGGCATTTTGTTTTGTTTTGTTTTCCTTGGTGCATGACTGTTACATAAATAGGCCAAAATTTTCCTAGATAAGCCCCCAAGTCCCTCAAACTCCTATAAACTGTTCGTGAAGTTCCCTCGCTGTCACCTACACCTTAACATACCAACACCCTTGTAGACCACAACCTTGAAACTGTTTTCTAAAACATCTTTCTCTAAGTGAAGATTCATCAAAGAGATGGTAAGTTACCACAAAGTTATCACAAGTTACAAGTTCTGACATAACTTTTGTGTTAGAAGTCGCCCTCCCCCTCACACATCTCTCTCTCCTTGGGCAAGATACATGTACCAAAGAGACTCCTCCAGTATAGGCAATAAATTATACTTCTTCCACATGAAGATAACCTTTCCTACTGAATCAAATATAAGTGCCTTGGGATGCTCGTCTTCCTATGTTTTCTCTGCCATTCCACTACTTTCCCTAATTCTCACCCTAATTTCCCTAGTTTGTGGTCATTTTGATTCTTCATCTTTTCTTGCCCACATTCCCTACGTAGATATCCTTTGTTCATTTTTTTTTTTTTTTTTGAGACAGGGTCTCACTCTGTCATCCAGGCTTGAGTGCAGTGGCACAATCACCTCTCACTGTGATCCTGCAACTCAGGTGGTCCTCTAGGCTCAAGTGATCCTCCCACCTCTCAGCCTCCCAAGTAGCTGGGACCACAGGCATGTGCCACCATGCCCAGCTAATTTTTAAATTATTATTTTTAATGGAGACAGGGTCTCTATGTTGCCCTGGCTGGTCTCAAACTCCTGAGCTCAAGCGATCCTCCCACCTCAGCCTCCCAAAGTGCTGGGATTACAGGTGTGAGCCACCACACCCAGTCTATCCTTCATTCTTTTTGCCAATTTCTCTGGGCTACATTTCATGGCCTTAGATAGTGCCATTTTAGTGTCTCTTCCATGTTAAAAGATCCTTCTTAACCCTACATCCCCTCTCACTGACTCACTCGCAGCCATGCTCTTGAAACAAAGTGGTTAGAATCACTGTTTCTTTTACCTCCCATTCACTTTTCAACCCCTGTGTTTGGGCTTCTACTTCCACCATTCCTCAGAAACTCAGAGATCATTGTTGACCTAATGGCTAAATCCAGAGTTTTTTCAATCCTCATAGTAATGTATCTGCAGCATTTAATGCTGACCATTTCCTTTAGTCTCTTTCTCCCCCATGGCTTCTATGGCACATGCTCTCCTTGTTCATCCTCCTCTCTGGCCATTCCTTCTCTGCAGCTTTTGGACTTTTATACTTCTGCCTGCTTCTTAAATGTTATTCTCTAGGACTTGTCCTTAACCCCCTTTTCTTCTTCTTCTACCTGCTTTCTGTGACCACCACTTTTATGTGCATAATTTAAGCAAGTTTTATTTTTAGCTCAGACCTCTTTGCTGAGCTGCAGATTCCTGATGGATATCTCTACCTGTATGATCCACAGCTGGTTGAATGTCCAAATCCAGTTATTCTAGCCTACACACCTGTTTCTCTTCTAAGCCAGGAATATGGAAACCATTCTAAACTATTCTCCTTCTGGGTCCCCAACCCCCTCATACCTAATCAGATACTAAATCCTACCAATTCTGTCTCCCCAGTGTCCATCCACCCTGTCCTACAGTTTAGGCTCTAGGCCTCTCTTACTAAAAGTATTGTTCAGACTCCATATCTCTAGCCATGCCCACTCTAACTCGTCTTCCAAAAGGCTACAGATAGGTCTTTCTAAACTGCAGATCTGATCACATTACTCCCCTGATTAAAATCCTTTATCTCCAGTCCTGCCCACTTTAACTTGTCTTCCAAAAGGCTGCCAGATAGGTCTTTCTGAACTGCAGATCTGATCACATTATTCCGTTGATTAAAAGCCTTTTGATAGTTTACTCCCCATGTAGGGTGGGTGTGCCAGACATACTGAAAATCACAAGATAAAATCTTCCTGGAATGTTCATTTTAAGGGTAATTTAAAACAATACATTTAACATGTATTGTTATTTTATTATTTTGAGACATGGTCTGTCTCACTGTTACCCAGGCTAGAGTGCAGTGGCGCGATCTTGGCTCACTGCAACCTCCGCCTCTCAGGCTCAAGCGATCCTCCCACTTCAGCCTCCCAAGTAGCTGGGACTACAGACACGCGCTACCATACCTGGCTAATTTTTGTATTTTTGGTAGAGATGGGGGCATATGGACAACATACCTGGTGGGTGGGTTGGTAGGGGTGGGTGTGCCAGGCATACTGAAAATTACAAGGTAAAATCATCCTGGAATGTTCATTTTAAGAGTAATTTAAAACAGAGAACACACATTTAGCATGCATTATTATTTTATTTTGAGACACGGTCTCACTGCGTCATACAGGTTAGAGTGCAGTGGTGCGATCTTGGCTCACTGCAACCTCCATCTCCCAGCTCAAGTGATCCTCCCACCTCAGCCCCCAAGTGGCTGTGACTACAGGCGTGCGCCACCATACCAGGCTAATTTTTTAATTTTTGGTAGAGATTGCTTTTGCCACATTGGCCAAGCTGGTCTCAAACTCCTGAGCTCAAGTGATCCTCCTGCCTCAGCCTCCCAATGTGCTGGGATTATAGGCATGAGCCACCACACCCAGCCAGCATGCATGCATTATTAAGAAAAAATAGTCTTCAAAGAATTCCTACTAGTCTGAACAGCTTCAGACTAAGCCACCAGATTCCCTAGGGATATTTATTTACTCTTTTTGGCCATTACATTTACTTCATTGGAAAAACTTAAAAAATAGCTCAGATTTTCTGGAAAGGCAAGTAAGATTATGTGTGATGCAGCCCCCTGCCTCCTTCTTATTGTCATGCCACCCACTCAATTCCCAAGCCATCAACATTGCTTGCAGTTTCCTGAATGTGACAGCTCTTTCAAACCTCCATTCCTTTATTCCCACTGTTCCCTCTGCATGGAACACTGCCCTATCATTCTGTCTGATGAATACCCAATCATCTTTCAAAAATCAGCTCACAAGTCACCCCACTCTTGCCGGTGCAGTGGTTCACGCCTGTCATCCCAGTACTTTGGGAGGCTGAGGCGTGAGGACTGCATGAGCCCAGGAGTTCGAGACCAGCCTGGACAGCACAGGAAGACCCTGTCTCTACTAAAAAATTAGCCAAGTGTGGTGGCACACACCTGTGGTCACAGCCATTCGGGAGGCTGAGGTGAGAGGATTGCCTGGGCCTGGGAGGTCAAGGCTGCAGTGAGCTGTGGTTGTGCCGCCGCACTCCAGCCTGGGCAACAGAGCCAGACCTTGTCTCAAAAAAAAAAAAAAAAAAAGAAAAAAAAAAGTCACCCCTGTGTGAAGTTGTGAAGTTTTCCAGTAACCCACAACTCAATACCACTCCCACCAGGTAAGATTAATTACCTCCTCTTTTATGCTCCACATTTGTACCTTGTACAAACTTATTCTAGCTCCTGGTGTACTTTATTGTCTCCCAGATTCAAACATCCTGAACTTTGAATCCAGCTCTTCCACCTGAGAGCTGAGTGATCTTAGGCAAGGTAATGTGTGTGCCTGGCATACTATAGCATCTAGCCCATATCATAAACACTATAAATGGTAGTGCTACTATTATTACTATTATGATTTGTCTTTGGAGAAGTAGTATAAAATAACATTTTGATTTAAAAAGCAGGTTTTCGTGCCAGACTGCCCCAGTTCAAATCCTAGCTGTGCTACTTACCAGCTGTGTGGCCTTGGGCAAGTTAGTTCACTTCTCTGTGCCTTTGCCTCCTTATTCCTGGGGTCGATAATAATGGCTATTTCATAGGGTTGCTGTGAGGTTTAAATGGGTTAATATATATAAAGTGCTTAGGATAATGCTGACAACAGTAGAAGCACAATACATATTATCTATTCATAGGGTAACATCTGGAACTCTCTGCTCTCAGTGATTGTTGCTTGAAAAAACGATTGACCAATTCCTCTAAGAGGTCATAACCTCTCCTTCCCTCTGCAGCTCCCCTGTGCTCATGTCTCAGGAGCTTAGCCTCAGGAGACGCTTTTTGTGCATATTTCGTCCCCCATGGTATCTCCCTAGTAACGTGCGGAGTAGGTACTGGAGCATTTTTACATTGGATTACCTGACATGATAAGTCAATTTCAAATCTAGTTTTGTGAATTGTATTTCTCCCACCTAGTTGTTGCCTATATTCTTTCATTAAGAAATTGTGTCCTTTTGACTTGAGGCCAAATGATAAGACCTCTCACCTGAAATGTTCTTTTTCATGCCTTCTGAACTGTATCTCTTCCCTGTCTAGACTAGCTAACCACTCAGTTCCATAGTTTTTCTACAGTCAGTCCCTAAAGGAGGCCCTTCACCACTCATAGCTTTCTCTGTGCAGTTGTGATGAATTCTTGCTTCGCTTGTCTGTGCTTGCTAGGTCGGGCTCAGTTCTTCGTGGGTGGCTGTGTGTAATTCACTGGAGATCAAAACCAGAGCTCTTTGGTGCCATGCTTGCCTCTCTTCCTGCCACACTGACCACCAGTCCTTCAGACTTTGTTTTGTCATGGCATACTCTACGACTCTTGCCACTTTGCCATAAGTGCTCTCAGCTGTAGCCATAAGGAAATAGCTGGGAGTCAGGTGTTGCCTCATACCTCCATGGCTTATACATGCTCTGCCCTACACAGAATACCCTCTCTCTTTCCTGCTCCAAACCCCTTATTCACCTGATAAACAATTCATCCTTCCAGTTCACATGTCACCTACTCCTGTAAAGTCTTTACTACTTCCTCCCCTGTACACTTGACCATTCTTAAACTGTACCTCTCCTGTGCCCTGTATACACTTCCATTCTAGCACCCATAGTTCTATTGTAGTTTATTTATTTTCAAGTTCATATCCTGGTTTGAACACTTATCCATTGTGTGGCCTTAGAAAGTTACTTCACTTACAAGAACCTCAGTTTCCAGCTCTATAGAATGGGATTATAGTACCAACTTCAAAGAGCACCTTCAACAAAACATATTTAAAGTTAAATTTAAATCTTTAGGTAGCTCTTAATTTTCTACCAGATAAAGTCCAAGCTTCTTAAAAAGGCCTTTCAGGCAAATAGTCAACACTCAAGTGGTAACTGTTAGTCTCTTTTACTTTCTCCTGAGCAATCTCATTTTTATGTGATGGTCTAGTAGACTGTTTTGATTGCAAGACATTACAATTAAACTAGCCTAATCAAAATTACAATTAAACTGGCTTAATCAAAAAAAAAAAAGGAGAACCAGCTGTATTTGGGTTATGTGGATGCCTCTAGGTGGGCTCAGAGGCTCAAATGTTCTCTGGACTCTGTCTCTGCATTTCTCCACTCTACATTATTAGAACTCATCTCATGGGAGAGCTCTGGTTTTGCTTGGATTATGTGCCATTAGGAGCTTGGACTGGGAGGAAGTAGGGGAGAATACCAGCATTAATGAGCCAATGGGGTAGGGAATTTCTCAAAGGAAATGAAAGCAGGGGATGGGAAAGTTTCTGAATACAGCCAAAACTAGAGCTACCACACTCCAGTCCACTTTGTGTGGTTTCACCTCTGTATAGAGAATCCTCAGATTTTTTTCTCAAGCTCTGTCCTTTCTCCTGAATGTACAGTATTGTGTTTTAGATTGCTTGTTGAATGGGCCATCTCACCTCAAACTCAGGATGTCCCAAACTGCATTCATTTTCTTCATCCTGCCCCACCTGAGTTATCCATCTGGACATCTGCTATCAGTTCTGGGTCCTCTTTCTGTTGTATCCCCTTTTCTTCCTTCTCACTGCCATTCTTCTAGGTCAGGCCTTTGTTATGTCACACCCAGACCTCTGAGCTGGCTCCCAGCTGATATCCCTGCCTTCTTCTGCTTTCCTCTTGATAATATACCTTGCTGTTGCCAAGTTTGTCTTTTTTTCTTTCTTTCTTCTGAGACAGTCTTGCTCTGTCGCCCAGGCTGGAGTGCAGTGGTATGATCTTGGTTCACTGCAACCTCCACCTCCCAGGTTCAAGCGATTCTCCTGCCTCAGCTTTCCAAGTAGCTGGGACTACAGGCACATGCCACCACACCCACCTAATTTTGTATTTTTAGTAGAGATTGGGTTTCACCATGTTGGTCCAGGCTGGTCTCTAACTCCTGACCTCAATTGATCCACCCACCTTGGCCTCCCAAATTGTTGGGATTACAAGTGTGAACCACTATGCCCGTCCCCAAGTTTGTCTTTTTAAAACACAGTGGGGATCATATCAGCCTGCCACTTAAAATCTTTAGAGACGGGCCGGGCGTGGTGGCTCACGCCTGTAATCCCAACACTTTGGGAGGTCGAGGCGGGCGGATCACAAGGTCAGGAGATCGAGACCATCCTGGCTAACACAGTGAAACCCTGTCTCTACTGAAAATACAAAAAATTAGCCGGGTGTGGTGGCGAGCATCTGTAGTCCCAGCTACTAAGGAGGCTGAGGCAGGAGAATGGTGTGAACCCAGGAGGCGGAGCTTGCAGTGAGCCAAGATCGCACCACTGCACTCCAGCCTGGGCGACAGAGTGAGACTCTGTCGCAAAAAAAAAAAAAAATCTTCAGAGACACCCCAGTATAAAGTAAACTCATTTTTTAAAATTCAAAACATTTCATGATCTGGGGCCACTCATTAACCTTCTATCATATGAAGGCCTTTCGTTAGCCATATCCTTTAGCCCAAGGGTCCCCAACCCCTGGGCCATGGACCAGTACTGGTCTGTGACCTGTTAGGAACCAGGCCGCACAGCAGAAGGTGAGTGGTGGGCAAGTCAGCAAGCATTAATGCCTGAGCTCCGCCTTCTGCCAGGTCAGCAGCAGCATTAGATTCTCATAGGAGCGGGAACCCTATTGTGAACTGTGCATGCAAGGGATCTAGGCTGTGCACTCCTTAAGAGAATCTAATGAATGCCTGATGATCTGAGGTGGAACAGTTTCCTCCTGAAACCATCCCCCTGCCCCTTGCCCCCCACATCACCACAAGCCCCCATCCTTGGAAAAATTGTCTTCCACAAAACGAAACTGGTCCCTGGTGCCAAAAAGGTTGGGGACTGTTGCTTTAGCCAAACGGAATCCCTTGCAATTCTCTACCTGTCCTGTGTTTTCCTATATCCATTCCTTTGTCTGTGCTTTTTCCTCAGCCTGAAACACCTGTGTTGCTTTCACCTTACCCAGTCTGCGACCTTGAGCAAAGCCTTCAACCTCTGATTCCAGTTTTTTTTTAATCTATTAAGAGGTGATCATAGAACTTACCTTACAGGATGGAAACATTCGAACATAGGGAATGCAGCTGGCTTCATCCTTGCCAGAAAAAGTACTAATAGAATAATAAGCTTCTCATTCCCTTCTTGGTCTTTCTCACGTGTCTTCTGGATCTTGCTAACTCCCTTTCCTCCATCTTGATAGCATCTCCTGGTTTGCCCCCTAACAAAAAGCCTCTCCTTCTTTCTCTCCGGAGCTTTTCCTGCAGGTTCTATCACATCCCTTTCCCCGTTCCTAAGTTTCTTTTGTTCAGTTCAATGAACAGTGAATGATACCCATAGTATGTAGGCACTGGTTACCCACTGATGGATCAGACATTGGCCCTGACTTCCAGGGTTCCAGGCCAACTCTCAAATTCCAGAAGATACAAAGAATGTTTGCATGCAGTCTCTCCCCTCTGCCAGCCGGATGTCTTTCCAGCCCTGGTTCCTTCAGCCAAGGTCCCAGCCTGCTTTGGAAGAGGATACCAGCTAGCTGGCTGGGGCCCAGGGACATGCAGAATTATTAACTGGCAAACCCTTTGCCCTCATCTTCACTCTCTCGTCCTCACAGGCTAACCCTCCCATCAGCTCTTCTGTGTGGGTACTGTGTAGGAAGTGTCCTTTGTCCTTTACAGGATGGAGAATGGAGAAGCTTGACACAGCCCCCAGGAGGCTGCTTCCATCTCCACCTGCCAGTTCTGTTGCCCTTCAATCTGGACCTTCAGTTCCTATTCATAGCTGATACCCAGTGTCTTATTGTCTTTTCCCTACACTCTTCTGCTGACTCACTCATGAACATGCAGGCATACCTTTTTCCATTTTTTTCCTCATTGCCATTTCTGCTTCTCTATCCTACCTCCATTTAATATTTGTGCTGAAACATATAAAGCCTCAAAAAATCATGGGAATTGAGTTCATACAGACAGTGGTTTTCAGGCTGAACTTTTAGAGAAACAACATCCATGGTTTATCTTCTTGAGAAAGAGGATGGAGACGGGCCCTTTGAAGAGCAGTGAGTGAGGAGTGAGTCAGACAGGGTGGGACCTGGGGGAAGTTGCCACCTCATTTCCCATTAGTCAGGAAGGCTCCATGAAATGGATGGAATTTTAGTTGTTGGACTGGGTTTTCTTTCCCCACTACACCTGGCCTTCATCCTTATCAGACCTATGAGTTCCTTGACCTCTTCAGTTTATCCAGTTTATCAGTGTACCCTTGGTTTAGTTTCATCTACTCAGCCTTCACTGAACCCTCTCCCAAGCAAGGCCTTCCATCTCGCTTCCCTGCAGATCCCAAATGGTCCTATTTCTGCTCTCCTGACTCCCACTCACTTAGCTCTGCGGAAAACATCACAGCCTTCTAAACTGGTACACTCCTTATGGTCTCCCACCCAGTGGGGCCTTCCACTTAGCTGTTCACTAAGCTTTCCCAGCATTCCATCATCAGTTACTCCAGAGTGTACCACTTCCCTACAATTCTTTATCCCATCACCTACCCATCCCCCATGTTCAGCAAATACCTAACATCTGACTGAAGGAAAAAATAGACTCCTTTAGACAAAACTCCCTCAATTTCCTCCCATTCCACTGACGAACTTACTCTATTTCCGTTCTCCTTAGCCAGAGGCTACTCTCTTCATGTGTATGCTGGATCCCATTGTCTCTCTCCATACAGCATGTAAACATGCTTCGGCCTCTTCCCATTAAGAACAACCATCTAGCATCAATCTGGAGGTGAGAGCCAGGCACTGATATTTTAAAAGCTCCCCAGTTGATTCTAGTTGCAGCCAGGGCTGAAAAACATATACAGAATAAAATCCAGTCTTCTTGCTGTGGCATACAAGGCTCTTCATAAACTGAATCATGCCTACCTTTCTTGCCCTCCCATATGCCCTCTGAACTGGAGTCATACCAAACTACTTAGCGTTCCCAAACCCGCCACATCTCTTGCTTCTATGCCTTCACATACATGCTTCGCTCCACTTAGAATGCCTTTTCCTGCTTCCTAGAAAGTGTCCTTTTTCTTTCTTTCTTTTTTTTTTTTTTTTTTGAGATGGAGTCTCGCTCTTGTCGCCCAGGCTGGAGTGCAGTGGCACAACCTCAGCTCACTGCAACCTCCGCCTCCTGCCTTCAAGTGGTTCTCCTTCCTCAGCCTCCTGAGTAGCTGGAATTTCAGGCGCCTGCCACCAGGCCTGGCTAATTTTTGTGTATTTTTTAGTAGAGACAGGGTTTCACCATGTTGGCCAGTCTGGTCTCGAACTCCTGACCTCAGGTGATCCACCCACCTCAGCCTCCTAAAGTGCTGGGATTACAGGCATGAGCCACCTTACGCGGCCTAGAAAGTGACCTTTAATGCTCAATTAAGTGTCATTTTTGCATCACCTTTAAGAATTAGCCTCCATACTGAGTTAAGGTGCCCCCGCACCCCAGTGCTTTCATAACCCTCTGGGTTTATCTCTATGGGAACACTCACCACATATATAATTGCTCATCTATATGTCTGTCTTTTCCATCAGACTGAGTGTTTTGCAGGAACCCCAGGGCCATGAAGATGCCATTTGGTAGGATTTGGGGCTAAGTGGTCTATATCAGATATTTGAGCATCCTCAAATATTTGGCAAACATCCATTCACTGTTTGCCAAACTGAACAAAAGAAACTCAGGAAGGGGGAGAGGGGTATGATAGAACCTGGGACAAGAGCTGAACAACTGTCTTTGAGCATGTTCATTCATGTAGTCAGTCAGCATTTATTGAGGGCCTGCCATGGTCATTTACAAATGTGGTCCAGGTAAATAAAAACACAGTTGAAGTTTCCTATCACTGCTGTGTTTGGCCTCTGGGACAGTTTCATCATCTATAATAGTCTGCTTTGTCTCTAGTGCACTCTTATGATGGACATTTAATCCAAAATCTCTCAATAGTGCTCTCACAACAGTGGTTTGCACACAGTAACTGTTTAGGAAAGATTACTAAAAGAATGCCCATGAATCTACATATAAGTATGTACCTTCCTGATATTTTGGGCCCTTTCCCACCTTGTCCATTAAATGTTGAGACAGAAACAGTGCTAAACACTTTACATGTGTTATCTCTTTCAGTCTTTACAGCAATCCTATGAGATAGGTACTCTTATTGCTCCAATTTTATAGAGGTTCAGCAACTTACATAAGGTCACACAGGTACTAATTGGAACATTTAAACTCATGGCTTTGGAGTCAGGTGTGAACCTGAAGTCATTAGAGTATACCTGGAACACAGGCTTTCAATAAATATTTATGGACTCAGTGATACTGTTCCCAAGGGAAATGGAAAGGCTTTCTAATTCTTATTGTCCTCTCCACTTGACTCTGGTTCCCTTGGCCTCTCTTCCTTTCCTACATCATCCCATTCACACTAACATTCATTCAACAAAGGTAGAGGGCCAACTGAGTACCAGATAATGGGCCAGATGCTGGAGATACAGAGATGACAAAACATGGCCCATGCTGAGAGGAGCTTATAGTTTTGCGATGCAGATAAGCAGATAATTACAATTGTGGGAGCAAGAGGAGGGAGTGATTTACTGCCTAGGAGACCTGACTGTTCCTTGTGCTGAGTCAGGGGGCAAGGTTTGAGGGTTGAGGGGGGTATGAAAGATGCTGACGTCCTCGGGGAATGGTTAAAGCACTGGGTGGGGCCCAGGAGAGTGTCACAGGTAGAATGAGAGGACAAGGCAGGGACCAGATCAGTTAGGACCTTAGTGTTGGAGCCTTTTAAACAGTGAATTCTGCCATTTCCTTTCAAGGATGGGTACTAATAGGCTGGGTCATATCTGTACTTTGGCTCAGACCTCTTACCTAAACTCTAGGACTAAACTTTCATATAGCTATATCCCACCATTTGTGGAGTTATTTATTTATTTATTTATTTAGAGACAAGGTTCCTATCATTCAGACTGGAGTGCAGTGGCGCAGTCTTGGCTTACTGCAACCTCCACTTCCTGGGCTCAAGTCATCCTCCCACCTCAGCCTCCAGAGTAGCTGGGACTATAGGCATGCATCACCATGCCCAGCTAATTTTTTGTATTTTTTGTAGAGCCGGGGTCTCACGATGTTGCCCGGGCTCGAACTTGTGAGCTCAAGTGATCTGCCTGCCTCAGCCTTACAAAGTGCTGGGATTACAGGTGTGAGCCTCCATCCCCAGCCTATCCTACCATTTATGAACATCTTTTTTTTTTTTTTCTGGAGACGAGTCTTGCTCTGTTGCCCAGGCTGGAGTGCAGTGGCATGATCTCGGCTTACTGCACCCTCTGCCTCCCAGGTTCAAGCAATTCTCCTGCCTCAGCCTCCCGAGTAGCTGGGACAACAGGCGCACACCACCATGCCCGGCTAATTTTTTTTTTTTTTTAATGTATTTTAGTAGAGATGGGGTTTCACTGTGTTGCCCAGGCTGGTCTCTGAATTCCCTCTTTTTTTTTTTTTTTTTTTTGAGACGGAGTCTTGCCCTGTTGCCAGGCTGGAGTGCAGTGGCTCGATCTTGGCTCACTGCAACCTCCGCCTCCCAGGTTCAAGCAATTCTT
The DNA here is from genome assembly GCF_029281585.2 of Gorilla gorilla gorilla. NCBI lineage: Eukaryota > Metazoa > Chordata > Mammalia > Primates > Hominidae > Gorilla > Gorilla gorilla. The sequence continues at coordinate 196,575,665 of NC_073224.2, forward strand.
CTGCCTCAGCCTCCCGAGTAGCTGGGATTACAGGCATGCGCCACCATGCCTGGCTAATTTTTGTATTTTCAGTAGAGACGGGGTTTCGCCATGTTGGCCAGGCTGGTCTCAAACTCCTGACCTCAGGTGATCTGCCCGCCTCAGCCTCCCAAAGTGCTGGGATTACAGGCGTGAGCCAACGCACCTGGCCTTTTTTTTTTTTTTTTTTTTTTTTTTTTTTTTTTTGAGACAGAGTCTCGCTCTATTGCTCAGGCTGGAGTGCAGTGGTGCGATCTCGGCTCACTGCAAGCTCTGCCTCCCGGGTTCACGCCATTCTGTTTCAGCCTCCCGAGTAGCTGGGATTACAGACGCCCGCCACCACGCCTGGCTAATTTTTTGTATTTTTAGTAGAGACGGGGTTTCACCGTGTTAGCCAGGATGGTCTCGATCTCCTGACCTCGTGATCCGCCCGTCTTGGCCTCCCAAAGTGCTGGGATTACAGGCGTGAGCCACCGCGCCCGGCCTTTTTTAAAAAAAATGTGTTTATTTTCCTTGCGGAGCAGGGCTGCCCCATAAGCAGTGTGCCCAGAGTAGCCCAAATTCCCTAATTCTGTCCGCACTTACACCATCGAATCGTACAAGCAGTTGTTAGATCGTTGTGTGCTACTGTTCCAGGGGCCGCTGGAGGTAGAAATTCCATTTCACTAAAATCTAGTCCGTCCTTTGCCCCCACTAGTTGAGTCCAGTTAGTGAGTGTGGAGGTGGGGGCTGGAGGTGTAGAAGAGATAAATAAATATATAGAGAGCCAGTCCAGCTGTCTGGAGGAAAGCTCGACATTGTCCGCCTCCTCCAATCCCATCAGTTGCCACATCTTCTTTGGTCAGGCTGGCTTTCTCACCTGGTCTCCTTTCTGTGCCCTCCTCACACTGGCTGCCAAAGTGATTCAGCCAGATAGACTGCAAGCCCCGTGAGTGCAGGGACGGTGGGTGGTCCATAAACGTCTGATGAACTAATGATACAAGCTTGAATATAGTCTCCTAAAAAATCTTTACTGTTTCTCCTCTGCTTCTAGAATAAAAATCAGATCGCCCCATTTGGCCTTCAAGACCTACTACATTCAGCCACAGTCAGCTTCATTTCCCTTTTTTCCTTTCACTACCTCGAAGGTCAGATTAGCCAGTGATTCACTATGCTTGCCCCGGGCCACTTGTATCCTCTCATCTCCATTCCAGGCAGCCCTCGCAGCAGATCCTAACGCTTAGGGCTCCTCCAAGTGTACAGGCTCGTGAGGCTTCCCTCCCGCTAAGACCAGTGCGCCCTCAGCACACGCAGTGTGGTCTCGCCCGCCGCTCTGCGCTCACCCTGCAGGAGAGGGAGCTCTTTGAGGGCAAGGCCGAACCCTCCCCCGAGCCCTGAGCTGGGCCTGCCGCCACAGATGTGCAGTCCTGCCGGGGAGCAGTCACCCGGGGACAGGGCCGGGCCCCGGGCTGCACGTCGGGAAGAGACGGCGTGCTCCTGAGGTGGCCAGGCCGCTGCAACTGGCCAGGGCGGGCCCGGGAGGCGAGGGAAGGGGTGGGAAGCCCGGGCCGCGGCGCTTCCTGCTGGGACCCGGCGGCACGCCCCTGCCCCCGCCCCGGCCGAGCCTGCGCTGCCGGCCTCCGGCCCTGCCGGCCGCCCAATCAGCGGGCGCCCCCCGCGCGGCCCGCCCCTCCCCCTCTGGTGACAGAAAGTCGGCCCAGCAGATGAGGAAGTGGCAGGCAGGCAGGCTGGCCCCGGGGACTTCTCTCTGGCCCTGCTCCCTCCGAGCGCTCCGCCGTTGTCCGCCTGGCCCCTACGGGTGAGTCTGGACCTTCCACGGACTCTCCACGTGCCGGCGCCCCCTGCCTGGCCAGCCCGGCCCAGCCCGGCCCAGCCCTGCCCTGCCCTGCCCAGGCTGTGGGCGAGGGTGTTCCCGGGGCCAGTGGGTGGGAGGTCCCAGCTCCCTGGGGCCGGGCCTCGCCAGCACCCTCCCTCCCCCACACCCCCGTCTCTGGCCCCCATTTGCCTACACCCGGGCCTTCCTCCATCACCCCTGCATTTACCTCTCTCCCTCCTCCTCTCCCCTCCCTCCCCCCGCTACCCTAACTTTGCCAGGCTCCTTTTCCCTTCCATCCATCTTAAAGGAAGGAAGGGACGGGCTGAGTTCCCCGACGAGGGACACACCCAGATTTTCCTGCAGCTTGGGGAGAGGTCCTCCCAGGAGCCTTGGTCCCTCCTGGCCTGCCGGGTGTGTGGGTTGATATTGGGGGCTGGTGGTTGAGAGATAACAGGCTGGCTGGCTCCCATGTGTCAGGGAGGAACCTGTGTTGGCGCCCTCGCCCCGGCCTGGGCCCTGCCGGCGATGGGCGGCCAGCAAGCCCGATGGTGGAGGAGCAAGTAAGGAGGGGATCCGAGCGTGGCCAGGCAGCGCGCACACGTGTGTGAGTGGCCCCGCGGGTGAGCCCGTGCGTGTGCCTGGGCGGTGACCGAGCTGCGTGAGGGCCGGGAGCCATGCGTGTCAGCCCACGGAGGTGTTGCGTGGTGTGTCAGGCAGGAGACATGTGTGCCAGCCCTCAGCGTGGCACCTTCGCTGTTGGGGGTGGAGAGCTGGGTGAGAGGTGGGTGTGGACCGCAGGCTTGGGGCCTGACCACGGTGGGCCTAAAGAAGCCGGGCCTCCTGGAGGTGAGGGGTGTGCGGGGCAGGGAGGTGTCAGAGGTGCGCCTCTTCACTTGGCATCTGCAGAGATGCTTCTCTGGAAGCAGGGAGTCTGGGGCACCTGCTGCCCTGGGCCCTGCTCTGTTCCAAGAATGCCTTGTCCCTCAGGGACTGTCAGTACCATGCTCTCCTGGGTCTGGCCAGAGGCTTTTGTGTCCCTGGGAGCCTTCCCCCGACATTCCTTCAGGCCCTGAGGGGGAGGGGGCCTAGCCCAACGGGGCCCCTCCCTGAGGGAGGGGAAGATTCCTGCGACCTCCCCTACTCCCCAACCCCTTCACATGCCACTGGCTTCCCTGCCCTTCCCAGGAAGGGAAGAGTGATTGTACCCATTCTGAAGTAGGACAAACTGAGCAGTTATGACCGGCTTAGGAGAGGATGCTGGGTGTGGATTTTCAGCAGTGCTTTGGGCCAGGGCTGGGGCTGGGGCTGGTGCTGGGGTGGGAGGAGGTTTCTGGCTCACAATCTAGGACCTTAGCTCATCAGGCTGGTCCCACGTGGGTGGGTGGGTGGCGAGTCTGGGGCTTTACTTGGCTTTCCCAATCCTGGTGGGTCCTGCTCCCCCAGGCACTGACCTGTGGCCCGGACCCACCCTCCACCCCCTGCACAGTGCAGCAGGGGCGGGCAGAGGGCGGGGCTGCTGCCAGATCTAGTCAGACAGGTGGAGCCGCCGGGGCAGGAGTCTCAAAGAGCCAGGCTCCAGGAGAGGAAGGGCTCTGCGAGAGGAGAGAGGAGAGCGCTGGAGAGGAGAGGCTGGAGGTGAGAGTCCCGGGAAAGGCAGAGGAGAATCGTAGGGACATAAGTGTCCCAGCACAGGCAAGGAGGAATCCCAGGATAAGGTTCTGGAGGGACAGAAGGGCCCAGAGAGGTGAGAGTCCTGGCAGGGACAGGAGGGACCCTGGGGAGAAGAGAGTTCAGGAAGGGTCCAGAGGGATGGGAAGAGGAGAGGGCAGGAGAGGAGAGATTGAAGGGGAGAATCCCTGGAGAGAAGAAAGACCCAGAGCTGGGGAGGTGAGGGACTCTGGTGAGGAAGGGAGACGGAGTTCAAGAGCTCCCTGTTGGTGAGAAGGTAAGATTCTCCAGTAAGAGACCTGGAATTGAGAGTTATCTTGTGGAGGAAGAGGGGAAGGGAGGCCAGGAAGTAAAACTGTGGAGAGGAGAAGAGAGTAAGGTGTGGAGAGGAAGGGTGGAACAGCTCTTCCCAGGCAGGCAGGATGTGTGGGGAGCAGATGCCTCAACCAAACTGCCTCCTCCCCCTAGTTCCCAGTAATTCCTTCCTTTCACTGTTCTGTCCTTTCTGCAATGAGGCATTGCAGGTGTCTTGTCTGGTTCTGTGTCTTATCTCTGTGGGATGGGGGTGTGCAGTGGGCTCTGTCTGACATCCGCCCTCTGTACCTCCCCAGAGTCCTTAGCCAGGATGGAGGCTGTTGTGAACTTGTACCAAGAGGTGATGAAGCACGCAGGTAAGACGCTATCCACCAGCCCTTTCCTTCCTTCCTTCTCGGGATCCCTGGATCTAGGGCTGTCTTCTAATGGAGAGTTCCTATGAACCCCTTGATCCTGTGACCTGACCTCATGTCTGTAGACCCTTCAAATGAAGACCCTTTGAACCCTGTGACTCTTCCTGATTCCTTTGACCCTTATTCATAGATCCCCGGATCCAGGGCTACCCTCTGATGGGGTCCCCCTTGCTAATGACCTCCATTCTCCTGACCTACGTGTACTTCGTTCTCTCACTTGGGCCTCGCATCATGGCTAATCGGAAGCCCTTCCAGCTCCGTGGCTTCATGATTGTCTACAACTTCTCACTGGTGGCACTCTCCCTCTACATTGTCTATGAGGTGGGCCCCTGGGATGCCGGGCTTTAATTTCTGTCAGCAGGATAAGGAGCAGGCCATAGAGCCAGAGCATGGCATTTCTCCTTTCCAGAGAGGTTCAGATCCATGTCCTCAGCTAGCGAAGGGGAGGGATGGCTGGGAAGGGAGAACTCTGGTGGTCTAATCCACATCCCTTCCTAGTTCCTGATGTCGGGCTGGCTGAGCACCTATACCTGGCGCTGTGACCCTGTGGACTATTCCAACAGCCCTGAGGCACTTAGGGTAAGTAGGGGCTGGGGCTAGGTAATAAGCAACCTGGTAGATATGACCAGTTTGGGGCCTGTGCTCAAGGCCCAGTTTAGGGAGGCTCTTAGAATAGTGTATGAGGTCCTAAGGCTATCCCAACTTCTTGCAGATGGTTCGGGTGGCCTGGCTCTTCCTCTTCTCCAAGTTCATTGAGCTGATAGACACAGTGAGTAGTTATATGAGACGTGAGAACTTGAGGGGAGAATGAGGTGGAGAAGCCTAGGTTCTGAATCCCCTTCCCTCACTCTTCTCTCAGGTGATCTTTATTCTCCGAAAGAAAGACGGGCAGGTGACCTTCCTACATGTCTTCCATCACTCTGTGCTTCCCTGGAGCTGGTGGTGGGGGGTAAAGATTGCCCCGGGTGAGTGGTGAAGGCCACTATGGGAAAGGGTGGGCACCAGAGGCTGGACTCTGCTGACCCTTATTGTCCACTCACAGGAGGAATGGGCTCTTTCCATGCCATGATAAACTCTTCCGTGCATGTCATAATGTACCTGTACTACGGATTATCTGCCTTTGGCCCTGTGGCACAACCCTACCTTTGGTGGAAAAAGCACATGACAGCCATTCAGCTGGTGAGGGGCTTGGCCTGACTTACCTATAACCATCCCCCCACATTCCTAGCCTGGATCCTGCCTTTATCCAGTCTGTCTCACCTTTGACCCCATCTCTCCCTACTCAACGTTTGTCTCTTTCTCTACCCCCTCTTCCCCTCTAGTCTCTCACTATTCCCTCTGACCCTGGTCTTTCTCTATCCTAGATCCAGTTTGTCCTGGTCTCACTGCACATCTCCCAGTACTACTTTATGTCCAGCTGTAACTACCAGTACCCAGTCATTATTCACCTCATCTGGATGTATGGCACCATCTTCTTCGTGCTGTTCTCCAACTTCTGGTATCACTCTTATACCAAGGGCAAGCGGCTGCCCCGTGCACTTCAGCAAAATGGAGCTCCAGGTATTGCCAAGGTCAAGGCCAACTGAGAAGCATGGCCTAGATAGGCGCCCACCTAAGTGCCTCAGGACTGCACCTTAGGGCAGTGTCCGTCAGTGCCCTCTCCACCTACACCTGTGACCAAGGCTTATGTGGTCAGGACTGAGCAGGGGACTGGCCCTCCCCTCCCCACAGCTGCTCTACAGGGACCACGGCTTTGGTTCCTTACCCACTTCCCCCGGGCAGCTCCAGGGATGTGGCCTCATTGCTGTCTGCCACTCCAGAGCTGGGGGCTAAAAGGGCTGTACAGTTATTTCCCCCTCCCTGCCTTAAACTTGGGAGAGGAGCACTCAGGGCTGGCCCCACAAAGGGTCTCGTGGCCTTTTTCCTCACACAGAAGAGGTCAGCAATAATGTCACTGTGGACCCAGTCTCACTCCTCCACCCCACACACTGAAGCAGTAGCTTCTGGGCCAAAGGTCAGGGTGGGCGGGGGCCTGGGAATACAGCCTGTGGAGGCTGCTTACTCACTTGTGTCTTAATTAAAAGTGACAGAGGTTTCGAAACCACGGAGGCTGTGTGTATACATATGTGAACAGAGGAGGTGGGGGAACACAACACGCTTAGCCCTGTCCACAAACAAGAGGGATGGATGGTCCAGGCTCCCACAGGACATATCTAGCTCTCTGATCCCAGTAGAGTAGAGCCCCTAGGAAGGCTGCTGGGACATAGGTCATGAAAGAAGAAAGGCGTTAGCTGAAACAGATTAAAAAAAAAAAACATGAAGGGAGACATGACTTTATTAGAAAAATAAAAAACAACTGAGGTGATGGGTTGGTCTTCAGCGGATGCCTTGGTGGATGAGGCTGCTTTTGGCTGCACTGGCCTTCTCCCGCTCCCGTCGCCGCGCAGGGTCCAACTCAAAACAGCGCCATAGCCTCAGGGTCTCATCTGCTGCTGCGGATGCCACTGTGGCCCCATCTGGGCTCATGGTCAGACTCAGGACCCGGGATGTGTGACCTGGAGCAAATGAGAACAGTACATACGGATGCTGATGCAGCCATAGCCATAAAGGAGGCACTGGGCCACCCACCTACCTTTTTGGTTTTTTTGAGACTTGCTCTGTCACCCAGGCTGGAGTGCAGTGGCGCAATCTTGGCTCACTGCAAGCTCCGCCTCCTGGGTTCACACCATTTTCCTGCCTCAGCCTCCCGAGTAGCTGGGACTACAGGTGCTCGCCACCACGCCTGGCTAATTTTTTGTGTTTTTTAGTAGAGACAGGGTTTCACCATGTTAGCCAGGATTGTCTCTATCTCCTGACCTCATGATCTGCCCGCTTCGGCCTCCCAAAGTGCTGGGATTACAGGCGTGAGCCACCGTGCCTGGCCTCCTCCCTTTTTTTTCAATGGTGTTACTGAGATATAATTCACACACCATAAAATGCATCCTTTTAAAGTGTACAGTTTAGTGATTTTTAGTATATTCACAAAATTGTACAACTGTTAAAACTAATTCTAAGACATTTTCAACATTTCCCATTACCCTCTCTCCTCAGCCCCTGGCAACCATTAATGTGTTTTTTCTCTGGATTTGCTTATTCTGGACATTTCAGTCATACATTATGTGGCCTTTTATGTCCGGCTTTTCACCTAGCCACTTACCTTTGAGTTCAGCCACCTTGGCCATGGTTGGGTACTTCCAAATAACTAGCTGGTTCTGTGCAAAGCCATGGCCTGAGATGAGCTCCTTGTAGTGGGGAGACCAGAGGATGGAGCACACCTGTGGAGAGGAGCTGGTGTGGGCATGACATATAGCCAAGGCTACTTAAATCAGAACTGAGCCCATTCTAGTGTTAGGCACCCTGCCACATGCTCCAGACTCAGAGTTGAATGATCATAGTCCATACAAAAGTTCCTTGAGAGGCAAATTATATAGACACTCGCTGACGTAACCATTTTTTAACTTTACAGTGGGTTTACTGGGACTTAAATCAGGGAGCATCTGTATTATCCATTGGATAGATGAGGAATCAATCAGAAGGAAGTTCAATAGGTTGCCAAAGGTCACATTCAAGTTTAGTAGATGACAGAGCCAGAATTTTAACTTGGGCCATCTGGCTCTAGAGTCCATATCTACAGTGAACGCTGAATGTGGGGGGAGTGGAAGGAGAGAGCCTCAAGTATCTTTCTAATGGATTTGGATTATATGCCATAAGTGATGGGAAGCCATCACAGGTTTAAGGACAGTACAGTATAACAGACCACAGCATGGAGGATGCATTGCAGGAGATAACAAAGAATGCTTGACACCAGTGAGGAAGCCATTGTAGTGGGCCTCCACTTGGAAGGATGAGGCTGAGGGGAGGGGACAGACATCAATGATATTTTGAGGTAAAACTGATAGATCCTGGTGAGGAGGATGAAAAATTCTAGGAGGTTTCTCAGATTTCTGAGCAGGTTCTGCCATTCCAAAGCAATGTGAGACAGGAAGGAACACATTTCAGGGAGGCAAGGGGAAGTGACAAGGTTAATTTGGGACAGATCAAGGTGGTGGTGCCTATAGGACATAGGATTGGAGATAGCCACAGACTGTTGGAAATGAAGCTCATGAGTGAGAGCTGAGTTAGAAGTTTGGGAATCACCAGGGCATAGAGTTGGTGAAGCCATTGGAGTGAATGTAGTTGCCTGGTAAGAATGCATGTGGGAGAGGCAGGAACAGGCAAAAGATTACCTGGGAATGGGCATCCACGGCACTCAGACAGGCCCCAGAGCACACATTCCAGATGCGAATGTGTCGATCACTGGTGCCCCCTCCTGTTGCCAGGACATTGGACTGCCAGGGACACCATGCTACGGCCTAGATGGAATAAAGGTGGGGTCAGCAGGTACTAGAGCCAGACAAGAAGCTCTAGGGGTCACAGATTAACCCAGTCCAATCCTACCATCCCTTCTCCCCTTAACAGTCCCCAGATTATAGGTGAGGGTCTGCAGAGGCTTCAGCCCAACCCTACTCACCTTGACAGCCCCTTGATGCTGGGTGAATGTCTGCAGAGGAACCCAGCCACCCTCTCCAGGAGCACTAGGCCACACATTGACCAAGTTATCATTGCCACCACTGGCCAAATGTCGTCCATCTGGGGCCCAGCGCAGCCCACACACTTCCTGGCTGTGGCCACTCAGTGTGGCCACATGGTGTTCTGCTACCCGAACATCATGGTGGTGGATGTGGCCAGAACGTGAACCACTGGAGGAGGAAAGAAGGGAATCAGGTTCTGTGGCAGCACCAAATGCAAGCAAGCCAGAGCTGGTTCAGTTCAGGGGTGTACAGTCAAGGGTAGGGTGGGCAAATATCAGACTACCATAGACCAACAAAAACCACTGACCTGGACAGGATATAGCTGTTCCAGCTTAGGGAGCCCACTCGGGCAGAGTGACTGGTCATATTTCGAAGCCGTTTCTGCTGCTGCACATCCCATAGCTAGAGAGAGAAGCCCACTAGGATCAGAGATTGGGACTTGGCATTAATATCCTCCAGCTGTGCAAGCCCATTGGGACTGGTGAGAATGACAGCACTGGACACGTCTCACCTGCACCTCAGCACTGCTGGTGCCCACAGCCAAGTAGTTGCCCTCTTTGATCCAGGCCACAGAGGATATATATTCCCCAGGCTGCTCCATTTGCAAAAGCTGCAGGATGTCACCAGAGCTTGCGCTCCACAGGTACACACTGTTGTCCAGTGCCACGGCCAGTACATTCCCAGAACTCCAATCCACAAGGTTCAGGTCTGTCAGAGGCGGAGAGAAGAACATGAGCTTCCTTGTTTGTGTGGTCCCAGGCCCTCTTTCTCCATGCATGAGGCGAGGATAAGGATGCACTTACAATAGTCATTTCGGATTTCAGGCGCATCCAGGATACGGTCTGGCAGGGAAGGAATGTAACGGCAGGTCTTCCGGCTGGAGCCAGGAGTGGCCTTTTGGCTGTAGAGCACTTTCAGTCTATTCTGGTAACCTGTGGCAACGGAGTGAGTCTAGACGCTGGGAAAATCAACACCTCCCTTGCCCTCAATCTTAGATAGGAGGAGGAGACAGATATCTGTGCTCAGCCCTGGAGATGAACTGACACCTCCCTCCAGGAACCAGGAACTTCGGATCTTACCCTCTGGCGCATTTTGTGGTTTTCCACTGAGCCGAAGGATCTTGGCTTCCTCTACATCAAAACCGTTCAGGTTCAAAGCCCAGGCTTTCTGATGTTCCTGGCATAAAGGGTAGTGGAGGAGCAAGATGGTATTATCCAAAGAACAGTCAGGTCCCATGCCTTAAGCCCCTCTGGGACACATACCTTCTTGGTGGGCGTCTGGCTGTTTTCAGGCTGGTTCTCCTTGCTCAGGAGGAAGCTGGCCACCTCCATCTGGGCAGCACTGCGATGGGGGATATAGCGGTCACCGCCAGGTTTGCTAGGAGTGGTCTGAACCTTGGAACTGGATTTGCCTGGGGCAGAGAAAGAGAAGACAGTCTGACCAGGCTCCCCGGGGAGAAAGTATGAAGGCTGCTCTCACTCAGTTCCTTTGGCACCTCACTGACCAGGAGTTCGGCCCGGAGTCCTGCCGGCGCTGTGGGATCGGTTGGCGGCCCGCATGGGTGAGGGGGCCGGGCCTGCGGCTTCCTTGGCTTTGCGCTGCCAGCGCGCAGGGGGTGCATTGGGGATGGGTGCATCCAGCTGAAGCAGCGAGTGCAGGTCACTCTCGAACGCGAACTGTGCCATGGGAGCGCCCGCAGGGGGAGGGGACCTTGCAGTTGGTGCCTACGGAGCCCTGGAGGAAAGGAGGCGACGGTGCTCAGGGGACAGAAAGGGACCCCTTCGCTCCTGGCCGGCCACAAAATCAGGGCCACCCTCGACTGCAGCCCCTTCCGGCCTAGCACCCCCTCCCCCTGGCCACGGCCCCACCTCGGCTCAGCCCCACCACCTCTCACCGTGCCCTCCGGAGCAGTTCCGACCGGCTTTAACACGCCTGGCTTACGCCTCTTAAACTCTCCGCTCCGAGCGCCTATTGGCTCCTTCAAAATCCAACCGTCGCAACCGTTGCCCTAGCCCATTGGCCTCTCCGGCGAAGGGGGCGGGCCTTCCGGGGAAAGTCTCAGCTATCACGAGAGTCTTGCGGCGGAGCGCGATTTGAAGGGTACGAGAGGGTCTGGGAGCCGGCGCCAGAGGACTAGTACTGGAAAGCTGGCCGGGACCGGGCGGGGCGGGGCGGGGCCGGGTGGGGCCTGCGCTGCCTCAGCGTCCTCGAGTCGTCTCGGTTCGCCCTTCTGCGTGCCTTCCACCGCCGCGAGCTCGGAATGTCTGGCCCCGGGTGCTTCAGGGTCCGAGAACCTGCAGAAGTTCACACTTAAATCCTACACGAGAGTCGTTATTTATGATGCAGAACTCGGTGCAGAACCCGATGGAGTGCCCAAGGCGCTTGAGCCGTTCCTAGAAGGGGAAGGAGAGCCGCGGGCGGCAGCGGGGCAGGGGACGGAATTGGGAAGCTTGGGAGCAGGAAGAAGGCCAGAGCTACTTAGGGTACATTCCACTTTTGCTTGGCGCCGGGTAGGAACCCTGCTAGAAAGGAAGTAACGTGTGTTTGTCTCGTTTGCTGTTGTTTTACAAACAGGGAAAATGAGGTTGAAAAGGGTGAATGAATTCCTTAAGGTCAAGAAAAAGGATCGGTATTCAAACCTGCCTATCTGGAAGATAAGCTTAGACTGCCCTACAGGAGGCACTGTGGCTTACCCCCTTGGGGCTTTAAAGATGTGAGGACCTTAGAGATCCATTAGTTTAACCTGTGCGTGGTGCAGCCTCCCCACCCCGACAACAAATCCATATTTTACAGATGGAGAAACGGAGGCCCAGGGAAGGGATGTGCCCGAGGTCATAAAAAGAAGTTTGTGGGAATCCAGGTCTGACTCCCACTCAATCTAGTGCTCTAATAATGACTTGAGTGAATTGTATGAATGTGCTCAGAGGTGGAGCAGCAATCATAAAAGTAATAATGGTACCATTTATGGACCATCTAACTACTGTGTTAAAACAGTTTACAGGCCAGGCGCGGTGGCTCACGCTTGTAATCCCAGCACTTTGGGAGGCCGAGGCGGGCAGATCAGGAAGTCAGAAGATCGAGACCATCCTGGCTAACACGGTGAAACCCCGTCTTTACTAAAAATACAAAAAATTAGCTGGGCGTGGTGGCGGGCGCCTGTAGTTCCAGCTACTCGAGAGGCTGAGGCAGGAGAATGGCGTGAACCCGGGAGGCCGAGCTTGCAGTGAGCCGAGATCGAGCCACTGCACTCCAGCCTGGGCAACAGAGCGATACTCTGTCTCAAAAAAAAAAAAAAAAGTTTGCATACATTATCGAGTTCAATCCTTAATCCCATAAGGCAGATAGATACCCTATCTTCCCTTTACAGAAAAAAGAAACTGGGTCAGAAAGATTAGAAACTTGCCCAAAGGCATGCAGCCAATAATAAGTAGGGGAGCCCAGGATTCAAACTATCTGACTAATCCCTGCAATCTAAACAATACGCTATACTGTCCCAGAAAGAGGCTGGAAAAATCATTTTCAATCATTAGCCTAAAGTCCACTCCGATGCTTACAGATAATGTTATTATCTTTGACTTGAAGCCTTTGCATTCTCTATTTCCAATTACCTTGGAAAATAAGGAATTGGATATGCTTAGGTTAGAGGTGGGGAATTCCCAGAAAACATAGAAAAGGTTGTCTCATGTCAAGTTGGTCAGGGTCTTAAATGTTAAACTAAAGACTTTGGACTTCATCTGCTAGGCATTGTGGTACCTGTGGGGTTTCTGTGTAGGGAACGACCAAATAAAACATCTGAGGGGGGGAATATGGCAATAATTTGCAACTTCTGGTGGTAGCTATAGAGAAGGATAAAGGGTATAGCCTCAGGGAATTTGTACATTTAAAAATAAAGGATTTGGGCAGGGTGTGGTGGTTCACTCCTGTAATCCCAGCACTTTGGGAGGCCAAGGCAGGCAGATCACTTGAAGTCAGTAGTTCAAGACTAGTCGGGCCAATGTGGCGAAACCCTGTCTCTACTAGAAGTACAAAATTAGCCAGGTGCGGTGGTGCACACCTGTAATCCCAGCTACTTGGGAGGCTGAGGCAGGGGAATCGCTTGAACCTGGGAGGCGCAGGTTGTAGTGAGCGAGGTCGCGCCACTGCACTCTAGCCTGGGTGACAGAGGGAAACTTTGTCTCAAAATAATAATAATAATAAATGAATGAAGGAAGGCAATGGAAATTATCCAGACATGGATCTTGAAGTGGGAGATACTCTAATATATGTAGTCAAGTGGAATGATGACAGAAAGGGTCAGATTTGGCGATTGAAAATCAAATTACTGGCCGGGCGCGGTGGCTCACGCCTGTAATCCCAGCACTTTCGGAGGCCGAGGCGGGCGGATCACGAGGTCGGGAGATCGAGACCATCCTGGCTAACATGGTGAAACCCCGTCTCTACTAAAAATACAAAAAATTAACCAGGCGTAGTGGCGGGCACCTGTAGTCCCAGCTACTCGGGAGGCTGAGGCAGGAGAATGGCGTGAACCCGGGAGGCGGAGCTTGCAGTGAGCTGAGATTGCGCCACTGCACTCCAGCCTGGGCGACAGAGCCAGACTCCGCCTCAAAAAAAAAAAAGAAAATCAAATTACCGATGACTTTGGAGAGAGCAGGATCAGGAAAGTGGGTGCTTGAGATCCATTTTGGAGGAGTTGCGGAAAGAATGAAATAGGGAGAACGGGAAGCCGGCAAGTATAGGTGACTTGCGTAGCCCATCCCCTGATATCCTCTATATTCGTTTGCTAGAGTTACTGTAACAAAGTATCACAAACTGGCTTAAATGTACCACAAACTGGCTTACATGTACCACAAACTGGCTTAAATGACAGAAATTGGTTGTCTCACAATTCTGGAGGTTGGAAGTTCCAGATCAAGGTGTCATGAGAGTTGCGTGAGAACCGTGAGGAAGAATCTGTTCCATGCCTCTCTCCTGGCTTCTGGTGGTGGTTTGCCGGCAATCTTTGTCATTCCTTGGCTTATAGAAGAATTGCCCTGTTCTCTGCCTTCATCTTCACTTGGCTTTCTTTCTATGTGTATGTGTGTCCAATTTTCTCTTTTTATAAGAATACCAATCATATTGAACTAGGGCCCTGACCTCATCTTAACTAATTATATCTGCAATGACCCTATTTCCTAATACGGTCATATTTGAAGTACTGGGAGTTAAGACTTCAACATCTGGCTGGGTGTGGTGGCTTACACTTGTAATCCCAGCACTTTGGAAGGCCAAGGCCAGAGGATTGCTTGAGCCCATGAGTTTGGGACCAGTCTGGGCAACATAGTATCACCTTGTCTCTAAAAAAAATACAGAAAACAGGCCTGCGCAGTGGCTCACACCTGTAATCCCAGCACTTTGGGAGGCTGAGGCGGGCGGATCACGAGGTCAGGAGATCGAGACCATCCTGGCTAACGCGGTGAAACCCTGTCCTGCGAAAAATATAAAAAAAATTCGCCGGGCATGGTGGCGGGCGCCTGTAGTCTCAGCTACTCGGGAGGCTGAGGCAGGAGAATGGCGTTAACCCGGGAGGTGGAGCTTGCAGTAGGCCGAGATCGCGCCACTGCACTCCAGCCTGGGCGACAGAGCAAGATTCCATCTCAAAAAAAAAAAAAAAAAAAATACAGAAAACATTAGCCAAGCTAGTGGTGCACACCTGTAATTCCAGTAGTCCCAGCTACTTGGGAGGCTGAGGTGGGAGGATCGCTTGAGACCAGGAGTTTGAGGCTGCAGTGAGCCGTGACCACACCACTGCATTCCAGCCTGGGCGACAGAGTGAAGACCCTGTCTCAAAAAAAAAAAAAAAAAAAAAAAAACTTTTGTCTTTTTTTGTGGTGTGGTCTTGGCTCACTGCAACCTCTGCCTCCCGGTTTCAAGTCATTCTTGTGCCTCAGCCTCCCAAGTAGCTGGGATTTCAGGTGTGTGCCACCGGGCCCAGCCAAAAAAAAAAAAAAAAAGGACTTTAACGTGTGAATTTGAGGGAGAGGAGAGGAATAGAATTCAATCCGTAATATCCTCCTACTGTTGGAACCCAAGCAGAAACCAAAGCCCGGGAGAATGCTTGGATGCCAGCCATATGAATCAGCCTTGCTAAGCATAGGACAAGATGGAGAAGGATGGAGAATAGGTCTAGGTGGGACAAATGGATGACATCCAGTATACCCAATCTCCATAATTCCTCCCCAGCCACATGAAAGGCTCTGACTTTACTCCTAGGGACCCAAGACTGGAATGGGAAGAGCATGAAATTGAGCTGTCTATCCCCCTGGATCTCTCATTGCCACCTGCCCATAGGTTGGCTGCACCCCTCCACCAAAGAAAGGCCATGACTCCTTCCTGGCAGCCCTGTCTTACAGCTACTCTCTGGTGATCTGGGAACCACTCCCTCCCTTACCCCTTGATGCCTAGGGCTAGTGCCAGCACCTTGTTGTTGTTAGCCTCAGAGGCACTTGCACTGTTCCTTGATGGTTTTCCCAAATCTTGCCCTCATCTTTGTAAATACTGTTTGCCGTTTATTACACTGTCATCATATTACCCAATTTGAGTGTGTCATCTATTTCTTCCAAGACCCTGACTGATAGAGTGGGTATGTTTGGAGCCAGAAAAAACAATGACAACAAAACCATTTGTTTGAGAATTAGAATGTGTTAGGAGAGTCCATAACCAGAACTGTCTGAGCACATTTATTGCTGCCTATGAACCGTTTAGAGGATGAGGACAGCTGGCATGGGATTAAGGTAACCTTGTCCAGAAAGATTTCATTCATTTAGAAAAAATTTATTGAAGGCCTACTATCATGCACCAAGCACTACTCTAGGTGCTGGGGGAAAATGACAAAGAAATCATGGTCCTTTCCCTCAAGGAGCTCACAATCTAGTAGCAGGGGACAGACATGTAAACAGTTAGGGTCCTTTCCCTCAAGGAGCTCACAATCTAGTAGCAGGGGACAGATATGTAAACAGTTAGTTGCATAAAGCATCACAGTGCTGTAGTAGATGTCTGAGCTAGAGATAAGAACTTTGGAATGGTCAACATATAGTAAAGGCAGAGAATAGATGGGATTGGAGACTCTGTTAAGAAATGGAATCTTGAAGGACTGTAATAATTGGAAGAAATGCTAGAAGAGGAGAGTAAGAAGGAATAATTACAACAGTAGTTCGGATATATGAATCATTTACTATGTCCTAGGGACTGTGCTTTACTTAGATTATCTCAATCCTCGTCACAACTCTGTGGGGTGCTGTTATTATCCCTGTTTTACAGATGAAAAAACTAAGGCTCAAAGACATTAAGTTATGTGCCCAAGGTTGCACAGCTAGTAAATGTGAAGGACAGGAATTGAATCCAGCTCTGATTCTAGATCTAGTTTATTCTCTTAACTACTAGTACACTCAGCCGGGCGCAGTGGCTCATGCCTGTAATCCTAACACTTTGGGAGGCCAAGGTGGGTGGATCACCCGAGGTTAGGAGTTCAAGACCAGCCTGGGCAACATGGCAAAACCCTGTCTCTACTAAAAATATGAAAATTGGCTGGGGCTGTGTGCAGTGGGTCACACCTGTAATCCCAGCACTTTGGGAGGCAGAGGCAGGCGGATCACGAGATCAGGATATCGAGACCATCCTGGCCAACGTGGTGAAAACCGGTCTCTACTAAAAATACAAAAAAATTAGGCGTGGTGGCAGATGCCTGTACTCCCAGCTACTTGGGAGGCTGAGGCAGAATGGCTTGAACCCGGGAAGCAGAGGTTGCAGTGAGCCGAGATCGTGCCACTGCACTCCAGTCTGGCGACAGAGCAAGGCTCCGTCCAAAAAAAAAAAAAAATTAGCTGTGTGTGGTGGTGTGCGCCTGTAATTCCAGCTACTAGGGTGGCCGAGGCACAAGAATCGCTTGAACCCGGAGGTGGAGGTTGCAGTGAGCTGAGATCACGCCATTGCACTGCAGCCTGGGTGACAGAGCGAGACCCTGTCTCAAACAAATAAAAAAAACCTACTAATATACTCAAAGAGGCAGGACCAAGGTAGGAAAGAATTTAAAGGAGAAGTGAGTAGTCAGCCTTGACAAATCTTACAGCGAGATCAAAGGAACTGATGATTAATGAGATCCTATTGGATCTTGGAATTAGAAGATTTGAGGTGCACTTTGCCTGGGCAGTTTCACTAGCAAAGTGTAGTAGGGGAACTAATTGAAGTAGTCTCAAGAGTAAATGGGAAGTGTGGGGAAGTGGAGGCTTGTTTTCAAGGCGTTTGACATCAAAGAGGAGAGAGAAAGTAAAGGAGGAGCTTAGTGAAATGAGCCTGCCTGTGGAGAAAGGGTCCTGGTTTTATGTCAGCAGCAGTAGAGTAAGATCAGTGCTATGAAGCCTAATTGTGAGGGCAGACAGAGGGGGATGGAGGTGAGGTCTGGGGTGCTTGTGTTGTGGGGGTAGGGTAGGGAAGTTCACAGAGAAGTCTCGAGAGTTTAGCTCTGTCCAGGGAACTGGGGGTGAGGAGCCTGTCCTCAAGGCTGCTGCCAATAGCTTAGTGGTAGGTAGGAATGGTTGGCAATGTGGGTGGTACAGCAGGACCCTGACTCAGCCATGGGTGGGCACACAGACAGGGGCATGGTCCCCAGGCAAGAAGGCTGCAATCTTCGGTAGTCCATCTGGGCCTGGGAGGAACACAGGGGCAAAGGAGTCCTCTCTGAGGACTTGGGGAGGATTTCAAGGAGGCTGGGTTCCACTTCTTCATAGGTATCTGAGACTGTGGCCTTGGGCTGGGAGAGATGAGGAGAGGCGCTGAATTAAAGCAGATCCTGTGGGAGGAGGGGCTGGACTGCACAGGAAGGAGAAGGGCTGGGGTAGTGCTGGGGTAGTGCCTGGGGATGGCACACTGGTAGGGCAAGGACCTTGAACAAGTTGTATTGTTGGGGCAAGGATCCAGTACCAGGCAGGGTTGGTGGTGGGCACAGGGGAGGGAAGCACACTCACCGGACTCAGGGCTGCAGTGTCCCTAAGGTACTGGCCTAGGACCCGGTGCAGGTCTGGAAGTGAGGGCCACAGGGCATGCCTCAGTCTCCTGGGGGAGAAGGAAGAGAAGCAGACTGAGCCATGGCAGTGAATTGGCAGGGAGGAGGACAGCAGTTGGGGTGGGGGAGCAGTGAGGCCGGGGAGTAAGGCTTGGAGATATAAGAGCATGGTCAAGGCAATAAAGTTGGGCAGGGGAGTAGAGTAAGAAGAAAACCTCAGGTAGGGGAGGGAAGTCAGTGGTGGGCAGGTTCAACAAAGGGTGCTGCAGTATCCTCAAACACTCCAGTGTTTGTTCTGTCTGGAACACTGGATTCATTCCCTCACCTCATTGTAGGCCTCTGTTCAAATGTCATCCCTGACTACCTTGCCTGAAACACAGTAGTCCCTCTTTATCTGCAGGGGATATGTTTCAAGACTCCTAGCAGATGTTTTTTCTATACGTACATACCTACAATAAAGTTTATAAATTAGGCACAGTAAGAGATTAATAATGACTACTAATAAAATAGAACAATTAGAACAATATGCCAACATCACTACTCTTGTACTTTGGGGCCATTATTAACTGAAATGAGGGTTACTTGAACACAGCACTGCAATACCTCAACGAGTCAATCTGATAAGCAAGATGGCTGCTAAGTGACTATGGGGCAGGGAGCATATACAGCGTGGAGATGCTGGACAAAGGGATGATTTACATCCCGGGTGGGACAGAGCAGCATGGCAAGTGATTTCATCATGCTACTTACAATTTAAAATACATGAATTATTTCTGGAATTTTCCATGTAATTTTTTTCGGACCTTAATTGACTGCGTGTAACTGAAACCACAAAAAGTGAAACTGTGGATAAGAGGGGACCACTGTAGTGCTGCTTCCTTTCCCCATGACAGGCTATCTCCTGCTGTACTTCATTTTTCCTTATGGTATTTGACTTGTTGTACATTTATTACATTGTTATGTATATTTCTTTTTGTCTGTCTCACCCCACTAGAACATATGGTCCCCGAGAAAAGAGAGTTTGTCTATTTATTCACTCCTGTATTTCTAGGGTGTAGAATAGTGTCTGACCCATAGTAGGTGCTCAGTAAATTAGCTGAATGAATGAATGAAGAAAACCAGTGGAGCTTATTAGTAAGTTACTGGAGAGGGTAGTCTATCTGGGAAGAATATGGATTAAGGTGTATTGGAGGGGCCTCAATTTTTTGTTGTTTTGTTTTGTTTTTGAGATGGGGTCTCGCTCTGTGGCCCAGGCTGGAGTGCAGTGGCGCGGTCTTGGCTCACTGCAAGCTCCGCCTCTCAGGTTCACACCATTCTCCTGCCTCAGCCTCCTGAGTAGCTGGGACTACAGGCGCCCACCACCATGCCTGGCTAATTTTTTTTGTATTTTTAGTAGAGATGGGGTTTCACTGTGTTAGCCAGGATGGTCTTGATCTCCTGACCTTGTGATCTGCCCACCTCGGCCTCCCAAAGTGCTGGGATTACAGGTGTGAGCCACCGCACCCGGCCAGAACCTGGATTCTTTAGCCTCATATTTCCATGTGGAGGGACGTCAGTAGAACATTTCAGGCCGCTTCAGTGACCTCACTCATATCTCTCCAGGGGAGGAGGTGTGACTTACCTGGTAAATTGGGGAAAAGGAACTGAGTATGCCTGGCTCAGCAGACCACCTCCTCCTACTTCTCCAACTTTTTTGTTGGATCTGGCTACCTGCATGGAGGCTACCTTTCAGTCTGCTCATACGTATGGGCAGATTAAAAGTTCAAAGAGAGGTATGTTCAGAGGGAGATGGTAGCCCACGAGAGTGGCACCTGAACCAGCCCAGGACCATCAGAAGACACCATCTGGAGGAGCTGACTTCTGAGCTAAGTCTTAAAGAAGCAGCAGATGAAGGACGGAGGTGGGATGCATTCTACCCTTCATGTTTATAGCCTCCAATGGCATTTCTCCTCAGCCTTCGTCTTCCCACATAAATGAGTCACTCATTAATAACATTTATTTAAGGGCCTGCTTTTTGGCAGGCACTGTGCTAAGGATTTAAAGATGACCAAGTAAGGTATAATAGGGAAGATATATAAAGAAATAAACACAGTAAAACACTACTGGTACTGTATTGGAGCACAGAGCAGCGGCCAAAAGGGGGAGGGTCAGGAAAGGTTTCTTAAGAGTTGGTGAAGAAAGTTATTTACAGATGAATGGGTTTAGTGAGACAGGGAGGCTATTTCAGGCAGAGCGGACGTTATGTGCAAAGGCACTGAGAAGTAAAACCTGACTTGTGGAGAAAACCAGTTTGGAAAGGCTGATGCACAGGGTAGAAGAGGCTGAAGTGCTTGCTGGCAGGGGCCGATTTTGCAGAGCCTCGCTTGTCATCATAGGGAGCCTGGACTATATCCTGGGAGCTATTGAAAGGATTTAAGGAGGGAATTGATAGGTTCATGTGCGCATTTTAGAAAGATTATTCTGGTGGCTGTGTGAGGCTAGATCGGAGGGGCAAGAGGTTCTGTTTCAGTGAGTCAGGTCGTGTCTGTAGGGCTAGAGAAAGGGGGCCATTGTTTGGACTAGGTTTAGGAGGTGGGACCTGACGGCAGATTGGATGGGGGTGGAGTGGGCAGTTTGGCTGAAGGGTGGACGGTGGCCTAGTCGCCGAGGTGAGCAGCAGGAGGCGGGGCTGTTCGAGGTGGGCGGTATAGTGGGCGTGTTAGAGTGTAAGGAGCCGCGGCGAGTCCCAGAGGTGACGTGCAGGAAGTGGCGAAGCCGTAGGTGCGCACGGGCGGTGGCCGGAGATCTGGGGTCACAGAGCGAACCAAGAATGCCTGTTTACAGGCCTTCGGCTCCACCTGGTCCACCGCCAGTCTCCTGCCTGGCGGGGGCGGTACCTGTAGTGTGCAGGAAACTGCCACCTCAGCAGCAGCAGGCCCAGGACGGCGCTGAGGCCCAGCACTAGATGCAGAGCGGTCACCAAGGAGATCCAGGCTAGGAGACAAAAAGGGTCAGACTTCGGCCCACCCGGGCCGGAGCCCCGCCCTCAGCCCGCCAGCCCCTGCTCTGGCCCCGCCCCTCGCCGCCCCTGGGCACTGCGGGCACCTGCGCAGCCGTCGGCCCGCAAGGTCAGGGACCCGCCCCTCTCCGCGCCCCGCGCCTCGCCCCTCTCCGAGCCCCGCCCCACTCCCACCCGGCGTCCAGTCCCTGGCGCAGGCGCTGTGCGGCTTTGGTGCGGGGCTTGCCTCACCGGTCTCGGTGGCGGTCTCCACCCTAGCTGGGTCCGACCACGAGCTCCAGGGACCTTGGTAGGTGGGGCCGTTGAGCCTGGCGCGCAGCTGTAAACGGTAGCGAGATCGCGGGCGCAGCTCCAGGGTCCCTCCTCGGGCCCCGAGAGGCGGCTCCAGCACCTGAGCAAAGAAGCGTGCGGTGGCCCGGCGTCGGGGCTTCGATAGCCCAGCGTCTGTTTGACCCAAATCCTGCAGCTCCGAATCCCCAGGCGGTCGGAGATTCCCACAAAGAGCCCCACCGGCAGAAAACACGCTTCCCGGCAACAGGATAGAGCGCCCTAACCGAGAGCCTCTCCCTAAAGGGATCACGCTCTGCCCGAGAGAAACGCGCCAGGCCCACCTCCTGAGACACAGACCTCACCTCAGAGAGCTACGTATCCTAACACCAACACCCAGGTACACCCTCGGCAGGGATCCCGGTACACGCACACCCTACCGGGTGTTCTCACAACTCCAGGTCGGGCGATGGACACCCCCAGAAACAGATATATTCAGAGCCACACAGACCATGCCACAAATAATACTCATGCTGCAGAGGATGCCAGATTTGCGTTAGGAGCTGGGGTACAAGCATCATGTGTACAAGCAGGAAGGCAGCAAACATTTATGAACTGTGTGATACTCCAAACATTGGGTTAGGCACTGGGGAGAAAGCAATAAAACACCGTCTCTTACATATCTAATGAGAAAGACATCCAAACAGGTAAATAATCACAACAATTAATTAGTGCAAGGCACCACGGAAGTCCAGAGAAGCATTTAATGCTTGGTTTTGTGCCACAGAGTAGTTCAGTGTGCTAAAAGCATGGATGACACGGCTGGATGGTCACAGATGAGTCTAAGGCAATCCTGGTAGGAATTTGAGGACTATTAGTACGTTATTGCCATCAACTTAGTTGATGAGTAAGGGGAAGGGATAAGGGAAGAGCAAGAAGAGTCAAGGGTGCTTCCAGGCTTGGGTACTGGGTAAGTAGCGGTGCCATTGTCAGAGACAGGAAACAGAAGAGAAGTAAGTTTGAGGAAGATATACTTTAGGGTTCCATTTTATAGACTTCAACAACAGTCCAAATGAATCAATGGTAATGTCAGGATGGTGATTACCTTTGGTGGCGGGGGATGTGTCGGAGCATTGGGAGCTTCTGAGGTGCTGGAAATAATTTATATCTTGACCCTGGTTATGGTTATGTGGATGTATACACAAGTACAGACTATATATGTAAAATTTGTACACTTTGTTGTATGTAAGTTTTATAACAATAAAAAAGTAAAGCTTCAGGAGGAAGAGGAGTTCCATTCTGGATAGACTGAGTCTGAAATGTCCAAGGGGAGGAAGTTTTGGTAGAACCATAAGATGTACATAGTTGTATATATGTGTGGCAAATGAGAATAAAAGTAGACAAACTAATATTTAAGTAATGTATATTGAGCACCTTCCTTATGCCAGGCAGTATGCTAGGTATTTAGATATAGTATTTAATCTTTACTATAACTCCATAAGGTAGATAGCTTCATCCTCATTTCACCAATGAGGAAGCAGACTTCAAACATTTTGGTAATTTGCCTGTGGTTTGTCAATTCCTTTCCATATGGGAGTTAGAATGGTAAAATTGCGATTGTTAATGTATGGACATTGAAATCATGGAGTTAAAGCGCTCACCTGGGGAGAACATATTTATTTTATCAGAGGAGAAAAGAGCCTAGGATGAGACTCTAGGAAGCACAGCATTTTGTGGAAGGCTGGAAAGGAGGAGCCAGGAGAGGAGAGTGAGAAAGTTCAGTCAGAGAGGTAGGAGGAAAATCGGGGAAGACTGATATCCCAAAGACAAAGGGAAGAGAAATGTCAAGTAGGAGTAGCCAGAAATATCAGATGCCCAAGAGAGACTAAGATACCAGTTGAATCTGATAAACATAGATATACTAGCAGAGACTGGATACATAGACACTTTCACTCCTGCTAACAGGCATGGCCAACCCCAGGGATCCCCTGCGTAGTGAGGTCTGTGGGCATTTGTTGATTGACCATACCTTCCAGTCCTGATGGCCTTCTCCTGTGTATCGGAGTTGATAGCAGGTCTCTTGGGCTGCCCAGGACGATGGGTGCTGCCACTCCAATTCCAGATGCCCACTGGAGATCTCCCTCCAGTGCAAGTTTGGGGTGGGGAGGCGCACTACAGGGATGTCAGCAGGGAGCAGCTTAAGTCCTTCTGTGCACAAGGCATCGTGCCACCAGAGCCATCGGTCAGAAGGGTCAGAGTTGGGGATCCTGGGCACAGGGTCAGATTCAGTGGGGGTGGGAACTATGTGGGAAGAATGGGGAAGAAAGTTCTTACCAGCCTGGTGGATCCAGAAAGGGGAGCCCAGGTAGCTGTGAACAGCACCCGGGGCTGTGGTCACCTCCACAAGGATGTGAATAATGCTGTCATTTCGTGACTTGAAGTGGCAGCGAGAGAACTGTGGGGTCTGTAGTCCTGGATTTGTTTTCTCTTCCTCTTCGCAATTCTCCCAGATGGGGTACCTAAGACCCAGCCCCACAGAGTCATTGAATCAGGCCTGCCCCAGAAACTAATCCCAAGGCTTCCCATCCCACAAGAACGATGGCCTGCAGGGATTATCATTTAACTCCTTCCTTCCAGGGGCCTCCAGAGCTTTCCCTCTGTCTTTATGCCATGATGTTTTCTTTTTGTTTTTTCCTTTGTTCATTTGTTTGTTTGTTTTTGCTATTTTGCCATGATGTTTTCTGAAGTCAGCTTTGGTGTCTGGCCTCTTCCCTTTGAGGAAAGACCTGGCATGATATGTGAAAACAGCATGAGTTTTCACCAAGAGTTCAGGTCTTGGCTTACCTTTGTATAACTTTGGGCAAATTACTTGGTTTATCTCTGCTCCAGTTTCCTTCTATTTGTAAAATGGGTTAATGATACCAACCTCACAGGATTGTTTCAAAGATTAAAGAACCCTCATCTTTCTGGAGAAAAATATCCTCTATTTTTAACGTGTTCTCATACGTCATTCCTCCTACTCTCCCCTATGTGTTATTTTGCTATTAGATTATGACAATAGTCTCCTAACTGGCTTTTCTGCTTCTGTTTTTGCCACTACCTTCAAGTTGTTCTCCACACAGCTACCAGGATTTGTTTCCAAAAATGTTGATGTGATAATGTCCAGAATATAATGTCACAAACTATTGATTTTGATCTTTACCACTGCTATGTTAGATGAAGCCACTATTATTCCTTGCTTGGATTAAGGCAAATTTCTGACTGGTGATTCTGCTTCTACTCTTATTTATTTATTCACAGAGAAACATATCTTTTAAAAATGTAAGTCAAATTGTCATTGTTTACTGCTTAAAATCCTTCAGCGGCTCTTCATCCCACTTGGAATAAAACCCAAACTCCTTACCAGGCCTACGGGACTCTGTGATTTGGTTTCTCCTTGCCTTGCCATTCTCATCTCTTACGATTCTCATGCCAGTTTATCACCCTTCATCCGCACAGGCCTTCTTTCTGTGCCATAGATATGCCAAATGTGCTATCTTTGCACTTTGCCTTGGCCCTGGATTGCTCTGACTGTAGGTCTTCATGTGACTCATTCCTTCTTGCCATTTAGATCTCGGCTTATCTGTCACCTCCCTGGTGAGGCTTTTCCTGGCCACTCAGTCTAAATTAGCAACACCCACCCCCCACCCACCACACGCCCCCCTTTAGTCTCTATTATAACTTTGTTCCTTTATTTCTTCACTTACTTTTCTCCCCCTCCTTTTCCCCTCCCCTCTACTAATGTAAGCCCCAACAATGCTGGAACCCTTTCCACTTTTATTTATTTTTAAAAATGTCTTGAGACATCTTGCTGTGTTGCCCAGGCTGGAGTGCAATGGTACGATCTCAGCTCACTGCAGCCTCTGCCTCTTGGGTCCAAGCGATTCTCCTGCCTCAGCCTCCTGAGTAGCTGGGATTACAGGCACCCACCACCACACCAGGCTAATTTCTGTATTTTTAGTAGAGATGGGGTTTCGCCATGTTGGCCAGGCTGGTCTCGAACTCCTGACCTCAAGTGTTCTGCCCACCTTGGCCTCCCAAAGTGGTGGGATTACAGGTGTGAGCCACCGAGCCTGGCCCCTTTTCCATTTTATTTGTTGCACTATTTATCCCCAGTACCTTGCAAAAAGTCACCCTCAATAATTCTTTATTGAACAATTGAATCATGTCTCCCTCTTGATTATAACCCCTAAGTAGCTCACCGTCACTAAAATGGGTATGTTTACCCATTTAATCAACAAATAATTGATACTATGTGCCAATTGGTACTGTGCCAGGCCCTATGAGTGCATAGAGGAATAAGGTTCAAAGAGCTCTAATTTCAGTGGGAAAGACAGAAAAACAAACATGATATTTTTCTGTGATGTACATAGACTGGCTTGGGAGCATCAAAGGGGAGCATCCAACCCAGACTGGGAGGGTCAGGGAATGCTTCCTGGATACGGCGATGTTTAGACTGAGTTTTGGACTAAAAATAGGATAGGCAAAAGGGACAAACAGGCATCCCAGGCACATGGTTGTGCATAGATAAGAAAGTGTGGTGCTTTGGGGGAAATTCTAAGTGGTGCAGATGGTTTTCGCATAAAGGGCCTGGTGGTAAGTGGTAAATGTGAGACTGCAGACCATGTCATGGATGGCCTTATGGCCTTTCTGGGGAGCTTGAACTTGAATTACTACTAACCTTGTGGTAGTTATGTAGACATTTAAGGATTTTAAGCAGGGAAGTGCCATAGCTAGCTTTGTACTTTAGGAAGATCATTCTAACTACAGTCTGTAGAAAGGATTTGTGAGGGCCGACTAGAAGCAGAGAAATCCATTACGACATTCTTGTAGTTTTTCATGTGCAAAGTGATGAGGATGTGAAAATAGGGTAGCAGCAGTGAGAGAGAGGGAAAGAGATGATTGAAGAGATATTGAAAAGGTAAAAATGACAAGACTATTTCTGGTTAGGCCTGGAGGTTATAGGAATGGGAGAAGTCCAGGATGATTTCTATTTTTCAGTCCAGGAAAACTGAATTCATGGTAGGATCGGAGATAATAAAGAAAAAGCAAGTTTTTTTTTTTTTTCTTTTTTTTGAGAAGGAGTCTTCTCTCTGTTGCCCAGGCTGGAGTGCAGGGGCACGATTTCAGCTCACTGCAATCTCTGCTTCCCGGGTTCAAGCATTTCTCCTGCCTCAGCCTCCCAAGAAGCTGGGACTACAGGCACGTGCCACCACCCCCGACTAATTTTTGTGTTTTTAGTAATGATGAGGTTTCACCATGTTGGCCAGGCTGGTTTCCAACTGCTGACCTCAGGTGATCCACCCACCTCGGCCTCCCAAAGTGCTGGGATTACAGGTGTGAGCCACTGTGCCCAGCAGGAAAAGCAAGTTTTGATAGAGGAAATGATGACTTCAGTTTTGCTACCCTTTCGTCCACTCGGGCATCTCAATCCTATGGATATGTATGCAGTTATTAAAAAGAATGAGTTACATCTTTTTGTAATGATCTCTGAGACATGTTTTTAAGCAAAAAGGTGAGTCAACAAACCATATATGTAATGTAATCCAATTTATATTTAAAAATTAAATATTAGGCTGGGTGTGGTGGCTCATACCTGTAATCCCAGCACTTTGGGAGGCTGAGGTGGGTGGATCACTTGAGGTCAAGAGTTCGAGACTAGCCTGGCTGACATGATGAAACCTCGTCTCTACTAAAAATACAAAAAATTAGCTGGGCATGGTGTCGCACATCTATAATCCCAGCTACTCGGGGGGCTGAGGCAGGAGAATCGATTGAACCCTGGAGGCAGAGGTTGCAGTGAGCTGAGATCACACCACTGCACTCCAGCTTGGGCAACAGAGCAAGACTCCATCTCAAAAAAAAAAAAAATTACATATTAGGCTGGGCGTGGTAGGGGGGCTGAGATGGGAGGATTGCTTGAGCTCAGGAGTTTGAGACCAGTCTGGGCAACATAGGGAGACCTTGTCTCTACTTAAAAAAAAAAAAAAAGAAAGAAAGAAAGAAAATGCCTGTAATCCTAGCTAATCAGGAGGCTCAGGTGGGAGGATCGTTTGAGCCTGGGAGGTCGAGGCTGCAGTGAGCCATAATGATGCCACTGCACTCCAGCCTGGACAACAGAGCAAGACCCTATCTCAAAAATAATAAAATTTAAATGTTGTATAGAGATGTATGTAAATACATAGGAAAAAACTGGAAGAATACATTTAAATAGTTAACAGTGTTCAACAATTTTTTACTGGGCACCTACTATTGGTAGGTGAGAATATATTGGTGAATAAAAACCCATTGATCTTGCCCTCATGGATCATATGTGGTCAAGATCAGCCTTTCTCAGCTGGAGTTCTGAGAGATTTGTTTTTTTTTGAGACAAAGTCTTGATCTGTTGCCCAGGCTGGAGTGCAGTGGTGCAATCATAGCTCACTGTAATCTCAAACTCCTAGGCTCATGCCATCCTCCCACCTTAGCCTCCCAAGTAGCTAGGAATACAGGTGCCACCATGCCTGGCTAATTAAAGAAATTTTGTAGAGATGAAGTCTCACTATGTTGTCTAGGCTGGTCTCAAACTCCTGGCCTCAAGTGATCTTCTCACCTTAGTCTCCCAAAGTGCTGGGATTTGAGGTGTGAGCCACTGGGGTGGCCAGATTTTTATTATCAACCAAATAATCATATAAACTATAAATATGAAAGTATGACTATGATAAGTACTTAAGAAGGAGAGGTACGGCCAGGCATGGTGGCTCACGCCTGTAATCCCAGCACTTTGGGAGGCCGAGGTGGGTGGATCATGAGGTCAGATCGAGACTATCCTGGCTAACAGTTACAGTGAAACCCCATCTCTACTAAAAATACAAAAAATTAGCCAGGCGTGGTGGCGGGCACCTGTAGTCCCAGCTACTTGGGAGGCTGAGGCAGGAGAATGGCATGAACCCGGGAGGCGGGGCTTGCAGTGAGCCAAGATGGCGCCACTGCCCTCCAGCCCGGGCGACAGAGTGAGACTCTGTCTCAAAAAAAAAAAAAAAAAAAAAGAAGAAGCGGTACATGGTACAACAAGAATGTATAATAGTGCCATTGGACTTAATAAAGAAGGCCAGGGGAGGGTCCCTAAGAAAGTGACGCTTGAGTTGAGATTTGGAGGATAAGTAGAAGTTAAGTAAAGACAGTAGGGCTGGGTAAACAGCAGTGTAAAGACCTAGAAGCAGAAGGGAATATGCCAGATATGAGGGGACCACAGAAGCCCCATGCTGGAGCACGGGGATCAAAGGGCAGCATAGCACAAGATGAAGCTGAAGAAGTAGGTAGGGGCTGAGTCTCAGAACTTTTCAAGTCCATGGTAGAGGTTTTTTTCTTTATCCTAAGACTAGTGGGAAGCTATTGAAGATTTTTAAGCAGGGAGTGTTACATTCATTTTTGCACTTTTAAAAGGTCCCTTCAGGCTAGGTGCGGTGGCTCACACCTATAATCCCAGCACTTTGGGAGGCCAAGGCAGGTGGATCACCTGAGGTCAGGAATTCGAGACCAGCCTGACCAACATGGTGAAGCCCCCTCTCTACTAAATACAAAAATAATTAATGGGGTATGGTGGCACATGCCTGTAATCCCAGCTACTTGGGAGGCTGAGGCAGGAGAATCCCTTGATCCCGGGAGGTGGAGGTTGCAGTGAGCCAAGATTGCACTATTGCATTCCAGCCTGGGCAACAGAGCCAGACTGTCTCAAAACAAAACAAAATGAAAAGATCCCTTCAGCACCTATGCGAAGAATTACTTGGAAGACTCAGGGTGATCAGTTACTATGTCTTTTCAGTAGCCCAAGAGAGAATTAATGATGGGTTGTAGTAGGATAATGGCAGTGATAGACAAGTGGGCAGATTCTAGAGATAGTTAATAGGTAAAATCAATACAACTTGGTTATAGATTTAGATATGGAGAGGATGAAGAATCAATGAGGTGCTTGGTGGAAGTCTTTGAAGGCCAGACTAAATTTTTTATGGCTTTGATAATGAGAAATTGCAGTACATGTTTGAGTAAGGGGAGACTATGCAAAGTTAGAGCTTTACAAAGGTCATGCACAGTTTGAGCTTAACAAAGATCACTCTGTTAGCAGCATGGGGAATACATTGGAGGTGAATTAGACTGTAGGATGTTGCAATGGTCCCAGTGACATGATTAAGGCTAAACTAAACCAAAGCATTCCCAATGGGAACAGAGAGGGGTTGAGAAGATAAAATATCGATTGGAGGATGACAGAATAGATAAGAGAGCATTGAAAGCTGTATGGTTTGGAGACAAAGGAAGGAGAGTGAAGAGGACCAAGAACACTCTCTTCTTTTTTTCTGCAAGATTGTGGCTCACTCCCATGACACCAACCTCAATCAGCAGTTCAGCTCTCACCTGTCTCTGGGGCAGCACCGTGCCCTGCTGTGGTAGAAGAAGCCTTGGGAGCTAGCATGGTCCTGTTGCTGCCATTGACAGGTAACATTCTTCAGGTCCAAGGTAAAGCATTGCAGTCCAATTGCCACTAAAGTCAAAGAAGTAAGTCCCATCAGGGCCCGTGTGCCCCTACTGTATAGGGTGTTCAGATTTCAGATAATTTCTACACATATAACTTAGAACATTGACTCCTATTCTCTCTTCTTTCCCTGAACATAGTTCCTGTCCAATGGCAAGTTCGAGATCATCAGGAAGGACCATGGTTCCCAGAGCTTCAGATCCAGCCCAGGCTTCCCTAGAGATATTCTTTTATCTCCTCCCCATCTCCCTATTCCTTTGTTGACTCACCTGCATCTCCAGGCAGGTCCACAGTCACAGGGAGGGACCAGGATCCCCAGGAGCCACCGAGGGAGATCCCATCAGGTTCGCTGCGCAGCTGTAGCCAGTAGGAGTTGCCAGGCTGGAGTCCTGAGATGAGGCAGCTTCCACCCACTGCTGTCAGAGCTGAAGCCTTGGGAGGAAAATCCCAGCTTCACAATCTAGGCCTGCCTGTCAGCTGAGAGAGCCTCCAACCCTTATATTTGCACAGCATCCCTGTGGAGAGGAGCTCAGCTCCTTGCTGGATAGATATGCACACAGACCAGGGGCCAAGTTGGTGTGTTTCAGGTGGTGTTCAGGGTTTTGTTGCGAAATCTCCATTAATTTGGAGGCCTGAAAGCCTTTGCTTTTGTCAGTGGGAATGACCCAAAGTAGGAAGCCCCTAAGTAGGCGTGGCTCATATCTGAGCCTATACTAACTCTCCAAGGACGAACCTAGGTCTGGAATCCCCAAAGTATGGTCTGTCCTTTCCTGGGGCAAGATTGAAGGTAGGAGATAAGAGGTGGGGCAGAAGAAGGTCAGCATACTTCTCTACTTGGGGAGGTCTGCTTTGGTCCATCTTGCCAGGGCATTGTGGGCTGAGCACATGGAGACTGGTCCAGAGCAGAGGCTGAGTGAGGCCTCTGCAGAGCAGGGCAGCAGGTTTCTGTGGCGATCAGCTGTATGACGGTGGGACCAGTGGAGTTCTTGGGATCTCTGGGGCCATAGCGGAGTTCGTACCTCAGGAAATCACTGATTTCTGGAGCTGGCTCCTCCCAGCTGATCTGAAGTTCCCCTGGCTGGCTCCCACCCATGGCCTTGATGATACTAGGGGGAGCCGGCAGGCCTGAGGGGCAAGACAGGGCACATCAGAACTCTGAGTACCACAGTCTATGGCTCAGCCTCTGGACTGCAGAGAGGGGTGCTGGGGGCTGAATTGGGGCAGCTTCTGGATTCAAAAATTGTAGGCTGTCATTCTCCTGGAGGGCAGGCTAGGGAGGCTCCTGATTCTGTTCTTCTCTCATGAGAACAGTGACTTCATTGCAGTATGATGGCTTGCTAGACTCAGTGCTTCTTGTAAGCAGGGATGCCTTTTTCTCTCCATATCCCCATCACCTAGCCCAGTGTCTGGCACACAGTAGGTATTCTGTAACTCTTGAATGGATGAATAAATGATTTGTTGACGATGGGAGGACCAGGGTGTGAAATGATCTGTGGGGCATTTCTAGCTCTAGATGCCAAGGCTGGGAGGAATGACAAGGGAGTCTTGGGGTGCCTCAGGGGGTCTGGTAATAGGGGTATCCGTGCTGAGCTGGAAGGGCACAGGCAAGTCTGATTCCGGGAGCTGGACTGGGGGCAGCAAGTGGAGGGGGCAGGGTGACAGGAGGATGGCTCTTACCTACACTGTCCACAAAGAGGACTCGCTGAGTCCGAGTCTGGTTTAGGAACACATTCTTCACCCAGAGGTGCAGCGGAAAGAAGAGACGCACTTCCTCCTGGTCTGGAAACTGGCACACATATCGGGTTCCAAAGTGGGGCACGCTCTGGGAACTCAGGGGGCAAGCACGGGGCTTCTCCCTGTTGGCATAGAAGAGGTCCCTCCTACACAGCCACCATGCGGAGCCCTGAGGACCCAGACCTGGGCCCATGCCCAACTTCTGTCTCTAGTACTGCCATTTTTCTTCTCACTGCCTGGGATAGGTGGGATTAGGGGTTATGTAGGGCTGGAGCTGGGGCCCACATACATCCAAAGCACATCTGTTCAAAAAGTAGGTACTTAGGGCTTGTATTCAGAGTGGTCCTCGGACAGGCAGGAAAGCTGCTGGAGTGGGACTCAGCTAAGTGCAGGGACAGATACATGGGGAGTGGGGCACAGTCCAGCACCTACCGCGGGTAGGCATACAGCAGCTGGTATGTCCCACTGGGCGCTGCCTCTTCCTCATCCCAGAAGCAAGTGAGGTCCTCAAATGTTCGGGAGAAACACTTCAGGGGCTCTGAGTCTGATGCCAGCAAGGAGACATCTAAGGAACAGCTGGTGAGTTGGCCCTGGGTCCTCCCAGGCATGTTTATGTGGAAGGGGAGGGGACCAGCAGGAGAGCCTCTTACTCTACCTCCCCTCCCAGGGCCCTGCATCACCTCCCAGGGCACCCTCTTCCTGGGCATAGGTGATCTCCACCCTCTGTGCACCTCACCTTGGCTGCTGACTTGGGCCAGGTTTTGAGGGGCCAGGAGGAGGCAGGAGGTGACCATGAAGAGGGCCCAGGAGGGCATCTTCTCCGCCACTGTGTGCCTGCCTTAGCCCATCCTCCCTTCAGGAAGCCGGGCCCCAATCCCCTCCCAGGCCAGCCCCTCAGGTTCCTGTCAGATACAGCCCCACGTCCTGTCCCTGTCCCTGCCCCTCTGGGGCCCATCCAGACCACACTGGGGCCAGGGGCCAGGGGAGGGGGAGTGGGCAGGAGGGAAGGAGGAATTTGAAAGAGAGGACATAGGCCTTTTGATGGGAGGGAGATGGGGGTTGTATATTTGACCGTATACCAAAAGGCAAGTCAGCCTCTGTATCTGTGCTAACGATTATAGAATGGTATAATAGCATCAGAATAGCAACTTCTACTGAGCACTTACTATGCTGCCGTGTGTTAAGCACTTTATATCCATTCACTTAGACAATCCTCACAATAGTCTTGTTATTTCCATTATAGAGATGAGGAAACGGAGATGCAGAGAAGTTAAAGATTTGCCCAAGATTACATACTAAGACATAAAGCTCAGGAGGTCAACCTTCAGAACCCACCTGCATAACAACCATGCTGTGCTATGCTCTTGGGAGGCTAATCTGCTGAGAAATAACTCTCTGCCCCACAACCATGCCAAATGGTGGGTATTTCCACTTTAATAGTTCTGTGACTTTGCACATGAATAAACACATTCTCCCGGGAACTGGAAATGCCCTCTCCATTATGGGTGGCCTCCACGGCTGCCTCTAATCCCTTGCTACTCAAAATGTGGTCTGTAGGCCAGGAGCAACAGCATTAGGTGGGCACTTATTAGAAATGCAGAATCTTAGGCCCCGCCCCAGGCCTATTAAAGTTGAACCTGCATTTTGCCAAAATCCCCAGATGGTTTGAATGTAACTTAAAGTTGGAGAAGCAATGGTCTTCAGTACTTTTATCCTGTTTGCTCAGATTGGAGATGGCTCACACTCCTTACCCTGCCCCCTTGTCTTGTATCCAATAAATAACTGCGCAGCCTGGCATTCGGGGCCACTACTGGTTTCCGCGTCTTGGTGGTAGTGGTCCCCTGGACCCAGCTGTCTTTTCTTTTATCTCTTTGTCTTGTGTCTTTATTTCTACGATCTCTCGTCTTTGCACACAGGGAGAAAAACCCACTGACCCTGTGGAGCTGGCCCCTACAAAAATAGAACCTGCATTTTACCAAAATCCCTAGATGGTTTGAATGTAACTCAAAGTTGGAGAAGCAATGGTCTTCAGTACTTTTATCCTGTTTGCTCTGAATCAGTGGATGGGGCTGGGTGCAGTGGCTCACACCTATAATACCAGCACTTTGGGAGGCCGAGCTGGGTGGATCATCTGAGGTCAGGAGTTTGAGACCAGCCTGGCCAGTATGGTGAAACCCTGTCTCTACTAAAAATACAAAAAAATTAGCTAGGCGTGGTAGTGCTTGCCTGTAGTCCCAGCGACTCAGAAGGCTGAGGCATGAGAATCTCTTAAACCCAGGGGGCAGAGGTTGCAGTGACCCAAGATTGCACCACGGTACGCCAGCCTGGGTGACAGGGCAAGACTCTGTCTCAAAAAAAAAAAAAAAAAAAAAAAATTCAGTGGATAGCTGGTCTCAGCTCTTCAGCCTGTGCTCATCTCCTGTCACTGAACCCCAAGACTCCTCCTGGGACTGCTCTGTATGTGGATTTTATGCCAATTCTAGGAGGCTTGACTCTTGTATGGGTGGAGGTGGGGACAGGAGATGAGTTGTGGGGAGGGTGCATAGCGACATCAGCTCCCATTTTTAGCCCCTCAGGCCTCAGCTAGGGCTCCCATTGCTGGCTGTACAGACTAAGTATCCTCAATATCAAGGAGGCGATGGAACTCCTTCAACTCTCCTGTGAAGTCTTAGTTTCTCTGGCACCATTTCTCTGCAAGCAGTCCCTGACTCAGATTTGTCTTTAGCTGTACCTGGCTCTCACATTACGAGGACTGATGGTAATGAGTTTGGATGCCTTCCCCAGTCCCCAGGCAAGGGCTACCCAAACTTCTGTGAGATCAAGTGAGAGGGAAAACACAACTTCAGTGTTCATGCAGTCCCATGGCTTTGATGCTCTGTGTATGCTGATGACTTCAAATGGTATCTCTAGCTGTGACTTCTTCCCTGGGCTCCAGATTTGGATAGCCAACTGCCTACTTGACTTCTCCACTTGCATATATAAAAGCATCTTATACTTTTTTTTTTTCTTTTTAGACGGAGTTTTGCTCTTGTTGCCCAGGCTGGCATGCAGTGGTGCAGTCTCAGCTCACTGCAACATCTGCCTCCCAGGTTCAAGCAATTCTCTTGCCTCAGCCTCCCGAGTAGCTGGGATTACAGGCACGTGCCATCACGCCTGGCATGTATTTGTATTTTTAGTAGAGGCGGGGTTTCGCCATGTTGGCCAGGCTGGTCTCGAACTCCTGACCTCAGGTGATCCACCTGCCTTGGTCTCCCAAAGTGCTGGGATTACGGGTGTGAGCCACCACACCTGGCAAGCATCTTATACTTAAGGTGGTCAAAATAAAACTCTGGATTCTCATTCCCACCCCTAACCCTGTTTATTTTGTTTTCCTCTAGCCTTGCCTACCTCTGTAAATAGCATTACCACCTACTCAGTTGCTCGAACCAACACCTTCCATACTTGTTGATCCCTGTCTTTCTCTTACTCTGCATTCTACATCCAATTAATTAGCAAGTCCTGTCAGACCTTCCTTCAAAATG
The DNA here is from genome assembly GCF_029281585.2 of Gorilla gorilla gorilla. Lineage (NCBI taxonomy): Eukaryota > Metazoa > Chordata > Mammalia > Primates > Hominidae > Gorilla > Gorilla gorilla. Next base: position 196,610,610 of record NC_073224.2, read on the forward strand.
TACACTGAATCTGAACACATTTAACCACCTCCACCCTTACCGTCCTAATCCAAGTCTGGGTTACTGTAATAGCTTCCTAACTGGTGTCCCCACCTCCATTCCCACCCTCGCCCCCCAGGCTGTCCTCCACACAACAGCATGATATGTTTAAAATGCACATCAGATTTCTTCACTCCCCTCTTAAAATCCTCCAAAGATTTCCCACTTAGAATACCACTCAAACGCCTTCTGATGCCATGCCTGGCTCTGCCTGACCTGGCCCCTGCCTACTTGAATCTTATCTCCTGCTTTCTTTCTTCCCTCTCAGCCAGCCACAATCGTCTCACTGTGTCTCTCATCTTAATCCTCTTCATATTCAACCTTTCTGCAACACTTGATAATCTTCATCCTTCCAATGTCACATTCTCCTGGTTTCCTCCTACCTCCTATCATGTCCCCACTCAGTTTCCTTCTGTGGTTGCTCTTTCTCTTAAATCTTGCTGCCTCCAGGTGTCCCTGCTCAGCCTTTTCTGTTGCCAGAGTGATCTCATGGCTTCAACTCTGTCTATGCACTGGTAACCTGCAAGATCTCATCAGTCTCTCAAACTTCAGATTCTCAATCAGACATCTCTATTTGTTGTCCCATAGGCACTTCAAATTCACCAAGCCCCAAATATAACTAACTCCCATACACCCTTTGGGCCCTCTCTTCAAGCTCTGTTCTGCATCTCTCATGGGCTACCTAGGCTCCTAAGCCTGGAACCTGAGAGTTATCCTCAAACCTTCCTTCTCCCTCTACACCTACATCTAAGTCCTGTGTCTTCTACAGGGAGTCAGTATAATAGCGGTTAAAGGTGCAGAGACTGCAAGGGGCTTGTGTATGACTGTCAAGAGAGTTGAGACAGGGGCTTTCTGCTTCTGCATGGGAGGCGGTCCACTCTTTGTCCCTGTCATTTTCCCATTTTCTTTTGCTTCCACACAGCTGAGAAAAGCTGTCTTCTTCAGGCCTTGATTTCTTTCTTTCTTTCTTTTTTAAAGACGGAGTCTTGCTCTCTCACCCAGACTGGAGTGCAATAGCATGGTCTCAGCTTACTGCAAACTCCGCCTCCCGGGTTCAAGCAATTCTCCTGTCTCAGCCTCCCAAGTAGCTGGGATTACAGGCACCTGCCACCACGTCTGGCTAATTTTTGTATTTTTAGTAGAGACGGGGTTTCACCATGTTGGCCAGGCTGGTCTCGAACTGCTGACCTCGTGATCCACCTGCCTTGGCCTCCCAAAGTGCTGGGATTATAGGCGTGAGCCACCACACTTGGCCCAGGCCTTGATTTCTTTAGAAAATCAAGCAGGAACTGGGATATCTAGGAGAAAGGAGGCCATATAGGTCTGCCTGCTTTGGTGAAGGAGTCCGGCAGGCTCTTGAAAGTCCAGTGCTGCTCAGCAGGCCTAGGCTTTCCTTTTGGGATGTAAGGCCAAAGACCTGGCTTATAAAACTAGTACTTGATCTCTGGGTAGCGATTGTTCAGAGAACTCAAGAGGTTGCTGGATGAGGATTGGCTCAGGCTGTAGTGTGCTGACAAACTGGCCGGGGTGAGGTAGGGTGTTCTGTTTGGTAGCATTTGCTGCTTTTTGTGGTGTAAATACTTCCGTCATGGCCTGTTTCAAGCTACTAACATGATGTCACTAAGCAGTGAGCTGGGAAGATAACTGGCTTTTGGCTCTCGTGAGCCCATACCTGTGCACTTGCCCTTTATCTCCCCATGTTTTCAGATTTCCCAACACCTGACAGTTTTTTCCAGTTAGAAAGTTTGGGACAGGTAGCTTTAGGCACTAGGATTCTCTGTCGCTTCATCTCTTTCTCAACATTGCTAGTTGTCTCTCTAAAATGATGGTTCCCGCCGGGTGCGGTGGCTGACACCTGTAATCCCAGCACTTTGGGAGGCTGAGGCGGGCGGATCACCTGAGGTTGGGAGTTCGAGACCAGTCCGACCAACATGGAGAAACCCCGTCTCTACTAAAAATACAACATTAGCCGGGCAAGGTGGCACATGCCTGTAATCCCAGCTACTCAGGAGGCTGACGCAGGAGCATTGCTTAAATCCGGGAGGTGGAGGTTGCGGTGAGCCGAGTTTGTGCCATTGCACTCCAGCCTGGGCAACAAGAGTGAAACTCCATCTCTAAATAAATAAATAAATAAATAAATAAAATGGTTCCGTTTATACACTTAGCAGCGTGTTAGGGTGCTGTATTTCCCCCACATCTTTGTCAACTTTTTTTGTTTGTTTTTTGTTTTTGATTTGACAGAGTCTTAACTCTGTCGCCCAGGCAGGAGTGCAGTGGTGCGATCTCAGCTCACTGCAACCTCTGCCTCCCAGGTTCAAGCGATTCTCCTGCCTCAGCCTCCTGAGTAGCTGGGATTACAGGCATGCACAACCATGCCCAGCTAATTTTTGTATTTTTAGTAGAGACGGGGTTTCAACATGTTGGCCAGGCTGGTCTCGAACTCCTGACCTCAGGCGATCCTCCTGCCTTGGCCTCTCAAAGTACGGGGATTACAGGCATGAGCCACTGCACCCGGCCAGTCAACGTTAATTTTAAGTTTGCCATTCTGATAGTTGACAAATGGTATATCCTTACTCAGTGCTTTTTCTGAGGTTCAAATGTGCTTTTATTTATTTTCTTCCTGCTGAAAATCCTTCTGCAGCTCCACAAGATGAGGAAGGCTCATCCCTCAGTGCTGGAGCACAAGACCCCCATTGCTGGAATCTCCCCCTCAGGATGCTCCATTCACTAATCCCCATACCCAATCCCCTTTCTAGGCACGGGGCCTTGTTCCCATTGCTTCCCCAGGCACAGACCCTCCCCACTTAGCCTGTTGGAACTTCCTTTGTGATTCTGCCTGCCCGTAAGTCACTATTTCTTGGGAGTCTTTTCTTATCCCCCCAACTATATGCAACTGGGGGAAAAGGCTAATTGAAAAAGCAAAATACAATTTCACATTCCTTTTAGAGGCCCTGTAGCTCTTTTGTGATCAGAAACAAACTGGATGGGCCTTTGGGCATGGCCTTGATAGGAAGCATTAGAGAGCTGAGTTTGGGGGAAATGAAATGGATGGGAATTTTAGAATGTCCTGTGGTAACTCCAGAGAAAACGGAGGAGGGCTGGTAAGTGAAAGATGGCCACCTGAGGAGAAGAAAGGTCAACCAGTGAGAAATTCCAGGTAGGACTGTCTGAGGAGAATTCCAGAATGATGATGCCAAATCCTCAGTATGCTCCCTATTCTGTGAGTGCTTGGCTTCCCTGCAGCATGCCCAGACATCCAGTAAAGTGTCCTGTACACAAAACCCTCCATTCATGGTGCTTTCAGAACAAAGGAAAAGAGGTAACGACACCTGTCAGATGGAAACCCTTGGAGAGTCCTGGTAGAAACACAGGAAGGCATGTACCTCCCAAAGGATGTGGAATAGGAACTGAGCCATAATAATTAGACACAAATCAAAAGGGTGACCCCAAAGGGCACCCCTTGAGGTCATTTGGGTGCACACACATAACCTTTCTTCCTTTGAGTTCCCGCAGAAACTTGAGCCTCTGTTGGGGGGTTCTTATGTATAAAATGACATGCTGTGCCCCCACTCTAGCTAGATAAGAACTGAATCCCCAAGTAGGGACTGTCATTTTTCTTTTTCTCCCTGCCGAGATGGAGTCTTGCTCTGTTGCCCAGGCTGGAGTGCAATGGTGCAATCTTGGCTCACTGCAACCTCCGCCTCCTGGGTTCAAGCGGTTCTCCTGCCTCAGCCTCCAGAGTAGCTGGGATGACAGGCAGGCACCACCACCCCTAGCTAATTTTTGTATTTTTAGTAGAGACGAGGTTTCACTATGTTGGCCAGGCTGATCTTGAACTCTTGACCTCGTGATCCGCCCACCTCGGCTTCCCAAAGTGCTGGGATTACAGGCATGAGCCACCGCATCCAGTCCGGGGACTGCCATCTTAAGGCCCTCCTCCTGGGGTAGGCGCTGGGTGGGAGTGGGCCTGCCCCCTCCTCCCTGACTCCGTCTCTTGCCAGGATCCTGCCACCTAGCAGTGAGGAGCACTTGCTGTTTGCCAGCACTGTGGGAATGCATTGTCTCATTTCATCATACAACCACCCTGTTAGGTGCCTTTGTCCTTACTTCACAGAAGAGAAAGCTGAGGCTTAGAAGGAGTCAGTGAGTTCAAAGTCACTATCAAAGGATGGAGCTGAGATTTGGATTCAGGTCTGTTTGACTCTAAAGCCTGTTCTTTTAACTACTGCACAGATACCTCTGACTAGGAGCATGTTATGGCTGTTTCCTCCATTTTATTCACTCATTTAACATTATGAGCCTGGCACAGGGCATGGTGTGAGTCTTGAGCTGGATGAGTCTGAGTTCAAAACAGGCATCTGGAGAGGTTTAACTCAAGTAAATGGAAACAGGACCAGTAGTTGCCCAGTAGTAACCCCAAGGGAGAGAGCTGCAGAGAACCCAGTTTGGTCAGCCCTGTCCTCTGCTCTTCATGAGACATCCTGGCTCCTGAGTGGTCCTTAAGCTGCTGGGTCTCTCCCTGACCCCAGAATCCAAGGCCCGCTGAGGAAATACGAGGACAGCCCCACTGCAGCCAGCTTCTGGTTTGCCTGCCCTGCCCTAGGAGCGGGCCTTGGGTGAGATAAGAGGATGCACAGCCCCTGGGAGGAGCCTGAGCTGCCTGCAGGAAATCACCCCTTCCCTGGGGGCAGGAGGGGAATGAATGACTCAGGGCCAACTGGTGGGAGTTCTGTTTTTGTGGCCAGGATGGGTTGTAGGGAGGTTCCTCGGGTGAAGTACTCACTGGGTTCGCCTTTCCCAGCTGCCTCCTAATGAGGCTTTTCCTCTGGCATTTTCCATTCTATCCCTGGAAACAAGTTTGTGCTGCTGGGCTGGTCTTTTGCTCCAAGCCCCACCCAACCCAGGCCATCTCCTGTGAGAATATGGCTGTTGAGTGAAGCTGTGAGAACTGAGGCTGGAACAGGTGCAGGCAGACGAGGCTGAGCATTTAGGACTGTGCTCTGGACCTGCAGTTTGCTGACTTGCTTGTATTGGGGTTCTGGGTCTTCAGTGCTACAGTGGGAATGGGGAGACCTTCTGTTGGGGCAGGATATCTTTGGGGCCCACAACCTGGAACGTGGTGTGTGATTGATATATTTGTGGTGAATTTGGAAGTGTACTATACCCAAATCTGGCCCTTTCTACTGCCAGAGAAGCGGCATAGTACTGTGGCTAAGAGAGGGACTCTGGAGCCAGAATATCCAGGTTTAAATGTCAGCTCTTGGCCAGGTGCAGTGGCTCATGCCTGTAATCCCAGGACTTTTAGAGGCTCGAGGCAGGAGGGTCGCTCGAGCCCAGGAGTTTGAGACCAGCCTGGGTAACATAGGGAGACCCTCTCTCTACAAAAAAATTAAAAAAAAAATTAGCTGAGCATGGTGGTGCATGCCTGTAGTCCCATCTACTTGGGAGGCTGAGACAGGAGGATTGCTTGAGCCCAGGAGGTTGAGGCTGCAGTGAGCTATGATCGAATCACTGCACTCCAGCCTGGGAGACCAAGCGAGATCCTGTCTCAAAACAAGAACAACAGATTCAGCTCTGCCCCTTACTAGCTATCAGATTTTAGCCAAGTTACTAGCCTCTCTGGTCCTGTTCTCTGTAACATGACAATAATAATGGTACCTACTAATAGGGTTGTTGAAGACAGAATGAATTAATACATGCAAAATGCTTGGAATGGTGCCGGGTAATTAAGTACTATGTAAATATTAGCTGTTTTTATTCCTTTAGTGACTGGTATCACCACCCACCCATCATATGAACAGAAGCTTGGCAGTGATCCTAGACTCTTCTTTCAGTCCCGTATTCAACCCCTGTCTATTCTTTCTTCATGTTATTTCTTCCAGTTTGCTACCACCACACCATCATTTCACCCACACTACTATATATAGTGGTCTTTCACTGATCTCCTTGCCTTCACTTAAAAAAAATACCCAGCTTGGCCAGGCGCAGTGGCTCATGCCTGTAATCCCAGCACTTTGGGAGGCCGAGGTGGGCAGATCACAAGGTCAGGAGATCAAGACCATCCTAGCTAACATGGTGAAACCCTGTCTCTACTAAAAAAAAAAAAAAAAAAAAAAAAAAATTAGCCAGGCGTGGTGGTGGGCGCCTGAAGTCCCAGCTACTTGGGAGGCTGAGGCAGAATGGTGTGAACCCAGGAGGCAGAGCTTGCAGTGAGCCAAGATCACGCCACTGCACTCACTCCAGCCTGGATGACAAAGCAAGACTCCATCTCAAAAAAACAAACGAACAAACAGACAAAAAACAACCCAGCTTTATTGAGATATAATTCACACACCATACAACTCACCCATGTAAAGTGTACAAATCAGTGGTTTTTAGTATATTCACAGATACGTGCAACCACAGTCAAGTTTAGATCATTTTTATCACCTCAAAAAGAAATCCTGTACCTTTTTCACTCATCCTCATATCTCCCCAACTTCCTTCTAGTCCTAAGCAACCACTAATCTACTTTCTACCTCTATAGATTTGCCTAGTATGGAAATTTCATATAAATGGAATACGACTACCATATGTTGTCTTTTGTGACTGGCTTCTTTCACTTAGCATGGTATTTTCAATGTTCATTTACAATATAGCATGCATTAGTATTTCATTCACCACCCCCCACTCTTTGTTTTTTTGAGACTGGGTCTCACTCCATTGCCTAGGCTGGAGTACAGTGGCACGATCACAGCTCACTGAAGCCTTGACTTCCCAGGCTCAGGTGATCCACTCACCTGAGCTTCCCGAGTAGCTGAGACTACAGGCATGCACCACAACTCCTGGAAAATTTTTGTATTTTTTGTAGAGACAGGGTTTTGCCATGTTTCTCAGGCTGGTCTTGACCTCCTGGGCATAAGTGATCTGCCTGCCTCAGCCTCCTAAAGTGCTGGGGTTACAGGAACAAGCCATCATGCCCAGCCTTCATTCCCTTTTCTTGGCTGAATAATATTCCACTGTATGGATATACCACATACCATTTATCCATTCATCAGATGATGGACATTTGAGTTGTTTCTACTCTTTGGCTATTATGAATAATATTGCTATAAACATCCATATATGTGTGCACATACATTCTCATTTCTCTTGGTATATATGCCTAAGAGTGGAATTTCTGGGTCTTCTGAGAACTTTATGTGTAGAGTTTCCACATGTTTAAGGAACTGCCAGACTGGTTTCCAAAGAGGCTGCACAATTCTACATTCCCACCAACAGTGTATGATGGTTCATTTTCTTCCTTGCCAACACTTGTTATATTTTTGATTATAGCCATCTTAGTATGTATGAAGTAGTATCTCACACTGGTTTTGATTTGCATTTCCTGATGACTCATCCTGTTGAACATCTTTTCATGTGCTTATTGGCCATTTGTTTATCTTCTTTGGAGAAATGTCTATTCAGAGCCTTTGTCCATTAAAAGATACTGGGTTATCTGTCACTTTACTATTGAGTTATAAGACTTCTTTGTATTAATATATTCTAGATACAAGTCTCTTATAGGATATGTGACTTGCAAGTATTTTCTTCTATTCTGTGGTTTTCACCTTCCTGATAGTGTCCTTTGATGCACAAAAGTTTTCAATTTTGATGAATTCTAACTTATGTATTTTTGATTTTGTTACCCATACCTTTGCTGTCATATCTAAAAATCCACTGCCAAATCTGAGGTAATTATGATTTACTTCTATGCTTTCTTTAAGGGCTTTATAATTTTGGTTCTAATATTTAGGTATTTGACCCACTTTGAGTTAATTTTTGTATGTGGTGTTTGGGTAGGAGTCCAAATTCATTCTTTTGCATGTGGCTATCCAGTTGTCCCAGCACCATTTGTTGAAGACTATTCTTTCCCCATTAAATGGCCTTGGCACCTCTGTTGAAAATCAGTTGACCATACTGGATTCTCAATTCTGTTCGATTGATCTCATATGTCTCTCCTTATGCCAGTACCACACCGTCTTGATTTTTGTTGCTTTGTAGTAACTTTTGAAATCTGGCAATGTGAGTCCTCCAACTTAATTCCTCTGTTTCAGGATTGTTTTGGCTATTTTGGCTGGGTCTCTTGCAATGCCATACGAATTTAAAATGTTTGCCAATTTCGGCTGGGCGTGATGGCTCACACCTGTAATCCCGGCCGAGGCAGGTGGATCACGAGGTCAGGAGATCGAGACCATCCTGGCTAACATGGTGAAACCCCATCTCTATTAAAAAAAATACAAAAAATTAGCCAGCGTGGTGGCAGGTGCCTGTAGTCCCAGCTACTTGGGAGGCTGTGGCAGAAAAATGGCGTGAACCCGGGAGATGGAGCTTGCAGTGAGCTGAGATCATGCCACTACACTCCAGCCTGGGCAACAGAGCGAGACTCCATCTCAAAAAAAAAAAAAGTTTGCCAATTTCTTTTCTTTTTTTTTTTTTTTTGAGACAGAGTCTCACTCTGTCGCCAGGCTAGCGTGCAGTGGCACAACCTAGGCTCACCGCAACCTCCGCCTCCCAGGTTCAAGCCACACCCCTGCCTCAGCCTCCTAAGTAGCTGGGACCACAGGCACCTGTCACCACGCCCAGCTAATTTTTGTATTTTTAGTTGAGATGGAGTTTCACCATGTTGGCCAGGATGGTCTTGATCTCTTGACCTCATGATCCACCTACCTCGGCCTCCCAAAGTGCTGGAATTACAGGCATGAGCCACCGCGCCCAGTCAATGTTTGCCAATTTCTACAAAGAAGCCAGCTGAGATTCTGATAGGGACTGCATTGAATCTATAGCCCAATTTGGGAAGTATTATCATCTTACCAATATTAAGCCTTCCAATTCATGGACATGAGATGCTTCATTTTCTGTTTATTTAGATTTTTAATTTCTTTCAATGATGTTTTATAGTTTTCAGAGTATAAGTATTTGATAATTTTATTATTCTCTTTAAGGCAATCATAAATGGAATTGTTTTATTTTCATTTTTAGATTGTTTATTGCAAGTATATAGAAGAAAGTTGCTTTTTTCATTTTGATCTTGTATCTTGCAACTGTTCTGAACTCATTTATTCGTTTTTTAGTGGATTCCTTAGGATTTTCTATATATACTATCATGTTATCTGCAAATAGAGTTTTATTTCTTCCTTTCCAGTCTGGATGTTGTTTATTTCTTTTTCTTGCTCAACTGTTCTGGCTAGGACCTCCAGTATGATGTTGAAAAAAAGTGAGGAGAGCACGTATCCTTGTCTTATTCCTGATCTTAGGGAGAAAGCATTCAGTCTTTTACTATTAAATATGATGCTAACTGTATTTTTTTTGGTAAACATCTTTTACCAGATTAACAAAGATTCCATTTACAATTTGTTAAAGCTTTTTTTTTTTTAATCACAAAGGGTGTTATATTTTGTCACATGCTTTTTCTGTGTCTGCTGAAATGATCATGTAGTTTTTGTTTTTTAGTCTATTGATATAGTGTATGGATTTTCAGATGTTAAACCAACCTTGCATTCTTGGGATAAATTCCACTTTATTATGATGTATAATCTTTTTTTTATGTTTCTGGATTCTTCCTACTAGTGTTTTGTTGAGAATTTTTGCATCCATATTCATAAGAGATATTGGTCTGTAGTTTTCTTTTCTTGTGCAATCTTTGTCTGTTCTGGGTATCAGGGTAATACTGGCCTCACAGAATAAATTGGGAAGCCTTCTCTCGTTTTTTATTTTTTGGAAAAGTTTGTATAGAGTTTTTGTATTTATTCTTTAAATGTTTGGTAAAATTCACCATTGAAGCATTTGGGCCTGGGCTTTTTCTTTGTGGGTTGTTTTTTTTTTTAAATTATTATTATTAATTCAATCTCTTTATTTGTTTAAGTCTATTTAGATTGGTGAATTCCTTCTGGAGTCAGTTTCAGTAGTTTGTGTATTTTTAGGAATTTATTCATCTCATCTAAGGTTTCTAATTTATAGCCATGCTCCTCACCTTTACTGTTTTTCCTATATAATCTGTTCTCCACAGGGTAGCCAGAGTGACTTTAAAAAAATGCAAATCTCATTATGACTCACCCCTGCTTATAGCTCTTCTGTGGCTCCTCTGCTCTTAGGATAAAGATTCATATCCTATAAGGCTCAGCATAGCCTGGCATCCGTCACCTCTCTGGGTTCATTACCCTGTTTTCCCTTTGCTCCAGCCACAGAGAACTATTTGCAGCTCCTGAACATGCCACATATCACAGGTGTTGTTTCCTGTGCCAGGGTCTCTTCTTTTGGTGAAACCCTGCTTCCTCTTCATGGTCCAGATTAAAACATCACTTTCTCTGGGAAACTGTTCTGACTCCAGTTCCTGTTTAAGCCTTCCCCAGCTTCCCCCGCTCTCTTAGAGCACACACCGCTGTATTTTGTTGCTTGTTAACATAGCTGTCACTTCACAGAGGCATCCTTGTTTACATATTGGTCTCCATCAAAGACAATGGTTTAATCTCCACAGCCTGGACCTGGCAATATCCCTGCAGTGAATGTGGATCTGAAATGAAGTTTTATTCTAGCAGTTCCCATCTCCCTCATCCTACGTAGCCTCCCATTTAAATTCATCCTCCTCCAACCATCCAAGTATTTTCAGAATACAGATCCTAATCATTACCTCCCTGCAGCTTCCTGCATTTGTATATAATGATATCAGCTGACACTGTGTACTTACTATGGCCCAGGCCCAGTGCTGTGAAAGATGGGCCTGTGTGGTCTCATTTAACACAAACAACGAGGTAGCTATTACTAACTCCATTAATTAGATGAGAAAACTGAAGCTCAGAGACTTGACCAAGGCCACACAGATGATAAGTGACATAGCAGGGACTTGAACACAGGTCGGTGTGATCCTAGAACCTGTGCTCTTCATCACAGTGCCACACCATGTTATGCCTTCTTTGATGTCTTCTGATTCACTGAAAAAATGTGTAAAACACAATCAATCTTGTTTCTTAAGGACCAATAGGAGAGAAATCTAAGGCCAGCCATGAGCAATCCAAACAGTAGGCAAGCCCAGAGGCTGCACAGCATGGAGTAGTGTGGGACTCACTTTCAGGACCAGGAGAGAAGCACCTCTCACAGCACTATGAGACCCTGAAGATGGCAAAGGAATCCTACCATGGCTGGCTGAAGTTGGGAGTGGCCTCTGCCCTCCTCCTTTTGGGCTCATACATTGGGCAGTGAAGTGGCTACCAAGCCAGGGAAGGCTGCCTGGAGGCATGAGGAAAAGAAGAAGGCACCTAAGGAAACTCTAGACAGGCCAGGATCCGTCTGGCGCTGAGATGCCAGGCAGAGTTGAGGCTGGCTATAGGTGATCCTGCCATGGACTATTTGGACAGAGCAAAGAATCCTAGGCTGGCTGCTACCTAGAGATCCACAGGGAGACACGTTAGTGATGGAAGCTGGAGAGCAGGGAAGGGACCAGGGGAAAACTGGCCTTCTGATCAGGACAGAGGTAGGGGCTGGTGGTGTTTGTGTAAAATGGGTCTTCCAGAGCACCTCCTATCCTGGACAGGCAACCTCAACAGAGGGTTGAGGCCTCAGACAGTGTTTCTTTTCCTAGAAAGCCCAGTTTCTGTCTCTTTTTTTTTTGAGACGGAGTCTCGCTCTGTCGCCCAGGCTGGAGTGCAGTGGTGCGATCTTGGCTCACTGCAAGCTCCGCCTCCCAGGTTCAGGCCATTCTCCTGCCTCAGCCTCCCGAGTAGCTGGGACTACAGATGCCCGCCACCACTTCCAGCTAATTTTTTGCATTTTTAGTAGAGACGGGGTTTCACCATGTTCGCCAGGATGGTCTCGAGCTCCTGACCTCATGATCCGCCCGCCTCGGCCTCCCAAAGTGCTGGGATTACAGGAGTGAGCCACCACGCCCAGCCAGTTTCTGTCTCTTGGGTTTAACTACGCCCCTCACCCCAAGATTGACCAGCAGTAAAAGGTAGACATTGAATGGAGCTTATTAGAACATTTATTTTTTTCTGAATGACAGGCCGGGAGTGGGAGTAGCTGAACAGGGCATGTTAGTGGTGTGAGTGCTGGCTTAAGCGAAGGAGCTGGAGTGGGGGTTTGTGTTGGGGGAGCAGCGGGATGGGAAACACACCTGTGGGGCAGCTGAACTAGAAAGAAGGATGCCCAGGATAGCTATGAGACACCTACAAAGCATGGGAACCCAGTTCCCCTAAGCCCACCCCATCCCCAGATCCCTTTTTTTCTCCCTTAAGTTAAAAAAATTCCTTGAGGCAGCTTAAGTCAGAGGCTGTAAGGGTCAGACTGGTCACAGGTTAGACAGCAGAGTTTGCTCCGGCCAGCAGAGCCACATTCTGGCTGGATGGCAGCTCAGGCCTCCTCAGCTGTGGCATCAATGCCCGCGTAAGTGAAGTTCTCAAACAGCGACATGTTCACATAGGCCTGGGGGCAGAGCAAGCTTTAGTGGGGGCCAGGAATGGGGGTGCATCTGGCCTCAAGCTCCTGGACTTCCATGTGGTGGGGGCATTTGAACTGACACTGATTTGTTCTGGAGACCTAAGATGGCCCCATGGCCAAGAGTGGCCTTTACCAGCCCAGGGCAGTGAAGGCATCAGGCCACAGCTGGGGCCTCAGGTGAGAGGCTCTCAATGCCATTGTGAGAGGAGGGTTTTTACATGCACTCTTTCAATGAATTCTTGGCTTATGCATTCATTCATTCAGTAACTTATCTGTTCAAAAGCCATTTTAGACGACTCATCCATTTATATGGTTATTTGATCATTCCTTCATTCTTAAGATGGTTATTTAATCATTAATTTACTTGAAGAACTCTTCATATTTACTAATTTTGATATATTTTTCATTATATTTATTTGATAATTCACTTATTCACATGGTTAGTAGATTCAGTTATTGAATTACATGTTCATATGATTATTGTATCATCTATCCACTAATTCCATTCATTCATTCATACAGTTACTGTATCACTCATTCACCCATCCATCCATCTGGTTAGTGACCATTCATGCACTCTGCTCTGGCTCTGGCAGGTGGGGAGAGGTGTCCCAGATGAGGATGGGCTGATGGCCTCAGCAGAGGACAGGCAAGCAGTCTGGGACTTGGGGCTTAAGGGAGGGATTTGTTGTTGGGGCTAAGCAGTGGCCTTGGAAGAGTTTTGGAAGGGCCTGGTGTCTAAACCAGTGAGGGCTGGAAAGGCAGGCTGCATCCTGGGGCCCAGCCTAGCCGTGGTGACAGCCCCCACTGAGGGAGTTTGGGCAGGCAGTGTGGTTGGGACAGGGGTCATGGCACCTCTGAGAGGGCACTCTGGAGCACTCTGTGAGCCCAGCCCGCCACCTCAGCCCCAGTCTCCTCACCTTCCTGGCTTCCAGCATGCGGCCTAGCTGTAGCGCAATCTGGGCAAAGGGGGGTCGCTCATAGGGACGGTCCCGCCAGCACTGACGCATCAGCTCGTACCTGCGAGGGGGCATTGCTGAGATAAGGAGTCAGGCCAGCTGGGGTGATGGGGTCACAGGGATCAAAGCTGAGGTCACTCATCACAGAGATAGGATCATGGAGCTCAAGGATGGGGTGACTCACACTTCATCGTCACAGTTTCGAGGCTGCTCCATGCGGTAGCCCTGGGGCAGCTTTTCATAGAGCTCGGCACAGGTCATGCCACAGTAGGGTGTACCTCCTGCAGGAGGGGACAAAGTGCTCTCGGTCCAGGGCTCCACGTGGGGTAAGGTGGGGCACTCTGGGGGACGGGGATCAGGAACTCACCAAGGCTCACTATCTCCCAGAGAAGGACTCCAAAGGACCAGCTGAAATAAGAAGGATGCACTTAGTTACCTTCTAGGCCCTGGCCCCTAGCAGTTTAGCTTCTACCTGCCCAAGATGTGCAGCGCCTCCCAGCCCCACTGTATGTGTCTACTCTGTAAGTATCTGGCCTTGGCCAGCTGTTGTCTCTGTGCCAATGAAGCTCCTTCATACTGCCCCCATCCCTGGGCTCAGCACAATTAGAGCTCTTTTTTTTTTTTTTTTGAGACAGGGTCTCACTGTCACCCAGGCTGGAGTGCAGTGGCTTACTGCAGCCTCAACCTCCCAGAATCAGGTGGTCCTCCCACCTCAGTCTCCCTTGTAGCTGGTGTGTGCCACCATGCTCAGCTAATGTTTTGTATTTTTATTTATTTATTTATTTATTTATTTATTTATTTATTTTTTGAGACAGAGTCTCGCTCTGTCGCCTAGGCTGGAGTGCAGTGGAGAGATCTTGGCTCACTGCAAGCTCTGCCTCCCGGGTTCACGCCATTCTCCTGCCTCAGCCTCCCAAGTAGCTGGGACTACAGGTGCCCGCCACCATGCCCGGCTAATTTCTTTTTGTATTTTTAGTAGAGATGGGGTTTCACTGTGTTAGCCAGGATGGTCTCAATCTCCTGACCTTGTGATCTGCCCGCCTCGGCCTCCCAAAGTGCTGGGATTACAGGCGTGAGCCACCACGCCCGGCCATGTTTTGTATTTTTAGTAGAGACAGGGTCTTGCCATCTTGCCCAGGCTGGTCTCAAACTCCTGGTCTCCAGTGATTTGCCTGCCTGGCCTCCCAAAGTGCTGGGATTACACATGTGGGCCACCACAGCCAGCCGAGCTAACATTTTTATTGAGCACTTACTGTGGTCCAGGGACTGGTCATTTAACAGACATGTTAATTCATTTAACCCTCACACCAACCCTATGATACAGGTTCTATTAGTCTTGCCATTTTACAGATGAAGACACTGAGGCACTGAGAGGTTAGCTAGATTGCCCAAGGCCATACAGCTAGTTAGCGGCAGAGCAAGCGTTCAAACTCAGGCAGTCTGGCTCCAAAGCTCTTACTCTTGACTGCATCTCACACTTTAACAGCCTCTGTGTAGTGTGCATCAGCCCTGAGACCAGGGGAGAGAGTTCAAAGGGGTGGAGGGAATCTAGGGAGTGTTGGGGCAGAAGCAGGAAGTAGGCATGTAGTGGTCAGAGGAGTGATCAGTGTGGTAAGCAGTGAGCCATGCAGGCAAGGCCAAAGGGCTTGGGGCAAGGGGTAGGTTCAGATCAAGATGGACATCCCTGGAGAGACAGGAGGAGTGTGCCAAGAGGGCTGTCTGCAGGGGAGGGGGCACAGAGAGGGAGTCTTGGGGGTCATGCTCTGGTAAGATCCTCAGGTGGGCATGACCTTGCCCTTCAGGGAGGAAGATGAGAGCAATTCCTGAGTGGCCTCTCCACCTACCTCAGGAAGCATCCGCCAGCATTCCCAAACCTCTCCAAGGCATCCCCCGTCACTTACACAAACATAATCCGAAACTACCTTTACCCCAGTCCTATTCCTGAAACACCTTCCAAGACTCCTTCCAGCAAGCCCCACCTTGGCTGGGTACTTTATACCCAAGACACACCTGTGTCACACCTGGAACACAGCCCAGGTCATGCCTTAGACCACCTATGACATTTCTGAGATATGTCTAGGTCAGGCCTGGGTGATTCTTGGGGGCCAAGCCCTCCTGTGCCCTCTCATCTCACACTCACACATCACTCTTGGTGGTATAGACACTGTAGTTCAGGGACTCAATGGCCATCCAGCGCACAGGGAGACGCCCCTAGGAGAGAATGGGTTTGAGGGGCTGAGTGTGGAGGAAGGGCCTGTTTGAGGCTCCTGTGGGGCAGGGCCAGGCACAAGCCCTAAGGGTGAGGGTTGAATGAGACTCACCATCGTCTTCTTCACATAAACCTCCTCTCCCCGAGAAAGGCCGAAGTCTGCAATCTTGGAGGCCAGGTTCTCTCCGACCAGCACATTCCGGGCAGCCAGGTCCCTGTGGATGAACTGTAGGCAGGGTCAGAAGTCAGGAGAGACTGGGGATGAGGGAGCCCAGGACAGTCAGGCCAGTAAGGAGTCAGTCTTCGTGGGTACCCTTGTTACCTTCAATACCCCATACTCCTACCCTCCTGGCTGCAATCTCGTCAGCTGACTCATATCTGAGAAAGATCAGTGTTGGCTCTCACCCGCTCGTTCCTGGGCCCTGGCCAAGTTCAGGCTGGATCCCTTTTCCTGAGACAGTGGTGGCCATACTGCACCTTCTCCTCTTTCCATGCTTCTCCCCCTCCCTCTTCCCATCCCCTGGGTTCCAGTTTCTCTCCCTTAGCCCTCCAGCTTCCCGAGAGACCTCTCTCCACCAGCCCCTCCCTCTGCACTGGCCCCTTTCCCTGCCCCTCTGTTTTCAAACATACTCAAAACTTTACTATCTTTAAAATGCTGGACAGGTGCAGTGGCTCATGCCTGTAATCCCAGCACTTTGGGAGGCTGAGGCGGGTGGATCACTCGAGGACAGGAGTTCGAGACCAGCCTGGCCAGCATGGTGAAACCTCGTCTCTACTAAAAATACAAAAATTAGCTGGGTGTGGTGGTGCATGCCTGTAATCCCAGCTACTCAGGAGGCTGAGGCAGGAGAATTGCTTGAACCCAGGAGGCAGAGGTTGTAGTGAGCCGAAATCGCACCACTGCACTCCAGCCTGGGCAAAAAAGTGAGACTCAGTCTCAAAAAAAAAAAAGATAAAATGCCTTCCCTCAGTCTCACATTCCCCTGGACGGTCATCCCCCTGTCCTTTCATTCAGGCCTGAGTTGACTTGGGCTTGGATCTCTGCCCTTCCCCCTCTCCGGCAGATCACACCAGGCCCATTGCCATTAGGCACCATCTGTGGGGTGACAGCTCACACACAGATGCTGTCTCCAGCCTGGGCCTCTCTCCTGAGTTCCAGGCTAGCATCTAGACCTGCTCACTCAACACCTGCACCCTCCATACTGGAAGTCCCCACCTCCTCCAGACCTGCCCCTTGGCCCTGCCTCCTCGCTGTGCTTGCACCCACCCACCCACTTGGGCCAGGAACCTCAATCCCCACATACAATCAGGGCCGGCTGACTTCTTCCCCTGACACCGGCCCAGTGGCTTCCCCCTCTGGCCTCCACCCGCCCCCACTCACACACACCTGCTTCTCACTCAGGTACTGCATGCCATTGGCCGCATCACTGGCGAAACGCAGCAGCTGCCGGGAGCTGAGGGTAGAGGCTGTCCCATGCTCTCGAGCAAAAGCTGGGTCAGTCTCTAGGACCCGGCTTTTCCGCAGAAAATCTAGCAGGTTCCCGTAGGGGGCATATTCAATAGCGATATACAAGTAACCTGAGAGGCAAAGAGACAAGACAGTGGTGATTTAGACACAGGCAACCTAGGGTGGGAGCAGGCACCCGATGGTAACAGACAGGGATGAAGGAGGATCAAGGGTGATGCACAGGTCACCAGCAGCCCCTGGCAAGCTACTCATGTGGTGGAGGTGATGGCTGAGGATGGGGGTTTGGAAGAAGGGGTAGGTGATGAGCTGGGGGCTCACCTCGGTTCTTACAGGCCCCCAGGAGGTTGATGATGTTGGGGTGATGCCCCAATTTGCACAGAACTTCCAGTTCTCCCGCAAAGTCACGATGGTCATTTTCAGAGGCATACTCTGTGTAAAGAATCCAATATTACTTTTGCCAGAAATAACTCTGGAGAGAGGGCTGGCAAGGGCTGGGGTCAATTGCTGGAGGAAGCCAGGTGGGGCCTGGGATTTGTGGGACAAAGGAGAGCATCAGGGCTGGGCCAGGGGTCGCCTCAGTGGACCTTTCAGCATTTTGATGGCTGCGTTCATCTTCAGCCCGTCCTTCTTGATCATGGCCCGGATGACCTGGCCGAAGTTCCCCTCCCCGATGAGGTCCTCAAAGGTGATGTCCTCCCACTCCAGCACTGGGTAGCTCAGGGGCTCGGGCTGCAGTTTTGGCCGCCGGGTAAGTGTCAAGGTCCCTGAGCTGAACTGCAGGATGGTCTCCTCGCCCTTCACAGGATGAGACAACAGGGTAGACGGTCCACGCAAGAGTCAAAGGGGGCAGAAGGAGGCACAGACAGGCACACGAGGAGGTTTCAGCGTCAGACAAGTGGGCAGAGACCCAGATGGAGGGCACCCTGGTGGTCAGGGTTACCTCGAGCTTTTGGGCACAAGCAATCCTCCCACCTCAGCCTCCCGAGTAGTTGGGCCCGCAGGTGCATACCTCCACACCCATCTAATTTTCATATCTTCTTTTATTGTAGAGATGGGGTTTTGCCATGTTGCCCAGGCTGGGGGGATATATCTTGATATGTAGTATGACACCATGTATGTTAAAGACTGCTTTCCCACCTCCTGCCCTCGACATCTGTACCCATTACCCTCCCCCACCACAGCAGTGAGGGCTTTCTGTGTGCACTGACCTCAGAGGAAGAGCCAACACAGCTTGGAACAAAGAAGCCAATTGAATCTCTGAATGGATTTTTTTTTTTTTTGAGATGGAGTCTCACTCACTCTGTCATCCAGGCTGGAGTGCAGTGGCGTGATATTGGCTCACTGCAACCTCTGCCATCCGGGTTCAAGCAGTTCTCCTGCCTCAGCCTCCCTAGTAGCTGGGATTACAGGCTCCTGCCACTGTGCCTGGCTAATTTTTGTAGCTTTAGTAGAGATGGGGTTTCACCAACTGGGCAGGCTGGTCTTGAACTCCTGACCTCATGATCCACCCGCCTCAGCCTCCCAAAGTGCTGGGATTACAGGCATGAGCCACCACGCCCAGCCTCTGAATGGATTTTTTTAAAGGCATAGCAGAGACACTAGGCTTTCTATCACAAGGATCAGCCCTTGAGAGAGAAGAGGGTTTTCTTTCTTTTTTTATTTTTTATTTGAAATGCCAAAGCTTAGCTCTAAATATCAAGAGTCCAGGCCTGGAAGGCCAAGGACAGAGTTCAGATCCTAAGTGACGACAATGAAGAAGCCCTCAGAGGAGACAGGACCTGCGGATGGGTGGCTAGAATGTGACAGGATAAAGTGACAGTGGGTCCCCTCCCACACCCCACCTCTAAGCAGGGGCCTGAGGGACAGAAGGGTGTGGGCTACAGGAGGACAGACAACTCAGGCAGGATTACAGGGAAGCCAGGAGGAGTGGAGGTTTGTGCTTCCTCTTTCAAGGAGCGATGGGTGAGGTTGCAGGCCAGCACAATTCTAGAGTGGTAGAAACAGTTGTCTAAGTGGGAAGGGGTTGTGGCAGTGGTCTGAGGGCCACAGAATATGCCTCCTTCCATAAGGTATAAGGAAGCCCCTACAGTTCTTTAGTTCTGTTTTTTTTTCTTTTTTAATTTTTTGAGACAGGGTCTTGCTCTATTGCCCAGGCTGGAGTGCAGTGGCAACATCTCGGCTCACTGCAACCTCTGCCTCCTGGGTTTAAGCGATTCTCCTGCCTCAGCCTCCCGAGTAGCTGGGATCACAGGCATGCACCACCATGCCTGGCTAATTTTTGTATTTTTAGTAGAGACAAGGTTTCACCATGTTGGCCAGGCTGGTCTCAAACTCCTGACCTCAGGCGATCCACCCGCCTCAGCCTCCCAAAATGCTAGGATTACAGGTGCAAGTCACTGTGCCCAGCCCCTTTCTTAAGTCTCCAAAAGGAGGCCCTGGGATTTGCAAGAATGAAGGTTAGGATGAGGAGCTCACAGCATGACTGGCCTACTGGCAGGTGGCCACAGCAGGGCTAAGGACATCAGCCAAAGATGTGTGCAGACAGAGGCTGGCTCCCGAGCCCAGGAAGGCCTGCAAGGACAAAGGCCAGCATGAACCCCAAGTGCCCTTCCATTTGATCACCTTGCTCTCTAGGCCTAGATAACCGCTGGGGAGAAATAAAAGAGGGGAGAGGAAAATCTCCAATTGACGGAGCCCAAAACTGGAATGTCCATTGTGAAATATGGTCATCACGGAATTCTTTTGAAATGGGAATATTAAATATTTCACCACTAATATAAATGGGCTCATGAGCTGAGTTCAGTTTTAGAGAAATAAAGAAAATTATATTTTGTACCCTTGAACATTGTTGAGTGTAATCTTATACCTGCAACATAAACACACGCACACACACACAAGGTGTACAAGGTCTTGTGTGTACACAGGTAGAAACATAAACACGGGCTGCGAGCATGCACCCGGGGGCGGGGCAGGTCACTGACCGAGCCTGACTGGTAGGTGAAGGTGCGTCTCCGATGCAGGCAGCTTCTGCGGATGCACACCAGGGTTAAAAGGGCGGCCAGGATGGTGAGGCAGGTGGCAGACACGGAGCCCACCACCGCCAGGATCAGCTGCTGATCCAGGCCCTCTTCAGCTGCCCGGCTCTCTTGGACTGGGCCCTCAGCCTGCAGCCCTGGACACAGTGAGAGGGGCAGATTGTGGGGACACCTGGGTCAGGGAACCCAGAGGCCACCATGGGGTTACACAGAGGGAGAGGTGAAAGATCCCAGTGCCAGGACTGTCAGGAAATCACTTGGGCCACATGAAGGAAGGGATGAGGGGTGTCAGAGGGGCGACATGATTTTCCCAGCCCTGGGACAGTGGATCATGAGAAGGGAAGGCTGAGTCCCCAGGACCGGGGCTGGCTCTTTGTCAGGAGGGGCCTGGGATGCCCTAGCTCCACAGTAGGGGGTGATGTGGAAGGAGAGCGTGCTGAGCTCTCCCCGCTCAGAGCCCGGGGGGTCCTGTGGGCCCTGCCCTCTCACCGTTACCCAGGGTGGACTCTTCTACTGTGTTGCTCCAGTCCCCGAGCCCCTGAATGCTGGCCCGCACGCGGAAGAGGTAGCGCGTGCTGGCGTTGAGGCCACGGATGATGGTGCTTGTCTCCTCAGGCCTGTCCACGTCTATCCACAGTGGGTCTCCTGCACCCCCAGCCACCTGCACCTCCACAATGTACTTGGATATCGGCCCAGGCAGAGCCTCCGGGTGCTGCCATGTCAGCTGGATCTCGGAGTCTGAGAGGGCCTGGGCGTGGAGGTGTCGGGGGGCTGGAGGCCCTGGGGAGATGGTGGGGGGAAGGCAAGGCTCAGATAGGACCGGGCTATGTAGCTGTGGAGCTGGACACATCTGCTCTAGCTGTGCTCCCTCCTCTGTGGGTCCAAGCACAGGAGCCACCCTGCCAACTTCCTCCTCCCCACCAGACTGAATTCCTCTCCATTCCCCCAGGCCACTTTCACCCTCAAGCTTCTGCTTCTCCTTGTACTTCTTGTATCCCAAGTCCTCTCCACATCCGCCCATGCCCTGTGTTCCCCAAGTCTCATGCCCTCCCATGACCCTGGTTCTCGCCATGAACCCTGACCTCCCCATGCTCTCCCCACATGCTCCTGGTGATCTGTGTCCTCCTGGTACCCTGGATCTTCCCCAAGTCCCATGTCCCTGCTGGGGTCACGTCTGCCTAATACCCTATGTGTGTCCTGTGTCCTCTCCATGTCCATTAATCTCCTACAGCCTCCCGTGTCTCCTAGGTCTCATGTGTCCCTGTGTCCCACGTCCTCCCCCAACCCCCAGCTATCCTTGTGCCTTGCACATACCACTGGGGGGCAGAAGCACATGTGCAGGGGGCGAGGCCGGGCCCAGGAGGGTGCAGTGGTAGAGCTGCACATCCAGCTGGTAGTGGGTGCCAGGCGTGAGTCCCGTCAGGAGGGCGGTGCGGGCCTGGGGGGATGAGACATTCTCCCGCCGCTCCTGCCCCCGTGCCCCGTCCCACAGGCGCAGCAGGAAACCGTCGCCCACCAGTGGCCCGGGCACCAAGGGCAAGGACCAGCTCACTCGCAGCCGGTCAGGGCCTTCCACATGCCAGCCCTCCAACCACGGCTGCAACAAAGGCTCTGGGGCCAGAGGTCAGGGGTCAGAACTGTCCAGTAGGTACTTGGGGCTGGACAGGACAATGATCCCCAGTGAACAAGGAAGACCAGTGAACAAGGAAGAACAACCTCCAGTGGGAAAGGCAGGGGTCCCTGGGGTCGACAGGAAAGTAACCCTTGGGGGGACAGGAAGGGATGACTCTTGGCCTCTCACCAGGACAGTCTGTGGTCATGAGGGTGGGAGGCCCCCAGGCCCCCTCTCCTCCTTCCCCTGGCCGGCTCAGCTGCACACGAACACTGTATCCTGTCTTTGGCCTCAGGTTCATTAACGTCACGTTCTCACTGGGGTCCACTGGGCATGGGGTGTAAAGCACACATTATTCAGCCCCCACCTCTTCTAGAAGCTGCCATGCTCCCTTCAGCCCCCTTGCACCATTTGCCCTCCCTCTCCTGCTCACTGTATCCCTTCACTATTACCCAACACCTCTGTCCTGCCCCAGCTCTCTCCCTACTCACCCACAATGGTCGACCAGTCCATGGTACTGTCCTGGGGCCGGTAGTGCAGGCGGACAGTGGAGATGGGTCCATCCCCAGAGAACGAGACCAGAGGGGAGACCACAAGCTGGCGGCTCTGCTTGGTCAGGAGCCGAGGTGCAGCCAGGGGCACGGGGGGCACTGCCAGGAGACTCAGGGTAAGGCATGGGCACACAGCCTATCCAGTCCACTTCTGCATCTTTGTTTCGAGCTGGGGACCCTCTGGGCTTGAGGGACACCAAGTTCAACAGATGACCATAGTGGCCAGGGCCCAGGGAGGACAGAGTTCAGGCCCCTGGGTAGCTTGGGGCACAAGGATTAAGCAATAAAGGCATTAGGGTGTCCCAAAAGATGGTAGATGAGGAAGTGACATGGCCAGACATGGTTTGGGGGTGCACTCTTCCCATGCAGTGTGGGGGTAGACAGAAGGGGCCGAAACCCAGGTCGGGGAGACTACCTGGGCATCATCCTGCTCTCTGCCCCTGCCCTCATTCACCACTCTCTTATTAAAAAAAAAATGGCACTGGCACTGAAGCACCTGCTCCCCGCCACATGCTTCATAGCATGACCTCTAATTCTCACAGCCACCTTTCTGTCAGGGCTCATTACCCTGCATTATGAAAACACTGAGACTCAGAGACACCGAATAACTTGCCTAAGGACACACAACTAGGAGGAGATACAGCCATGTGTTGAACTAGGTCTGTCTGCGCAGGCCGCCTCAGATCTATCCATTCTACTCCAAAACAGCCTTCTTGTTCCTGCTCCACTTCCTCACCCCATGATCGCTGCTCCTATTCTGGCCTCAACTTTTTCTCTCCAGATTATTGCATTAGTGCTTTTAACAGGTTCCCTTGACTCTTACAAATGTTTACCAGATTGGCTTTTTGAGAGGAAAGGAAGGAAGGAAAGAGGGAGGGAGCGAGGGAGGAAAAGGATGCCGCGCTGTAAGCTGAGGGAGTGTCAGGCAGCAATGAGCATGTCAGGAGGGCGGTGCTGATTTGCGGGGAGATGAAGGTCCATTTTGGGTGCGGAGAAGCCCTTGGTGCCTTTGGCTCACGCAGGGGATTAGATGTCCAGGAAGTGGCTGGATATAAAATGGGCCTCTGAATCATACAGCAGCTACTTTCCACACCAACTTCAAAACCAGACTTTCAGAGAAGATGCCCCACTTCATGGAGTCCCCACCAAATGATCTGGAGTCAGAAGAGGGGTCCTGGCTGCAGATCATATGTGAGAGCTGCCAGAGAACTATCAAAATCTAGTGACTAGGTGACATTTTAAATAATAACAATAATTATCGACATACATTGAGCACACACCCTGTATCGGGCACTGTGCTAAATGCTTAAATACATCATCTAATTTAATCTTCGTAACAACCCCATCAAGTGCTAACTATCCCCATTTCACAAAGAGAGAAACAAAGTAAGAGAGGTTAGGTAGTTTGCTTAAGGTGATGGGGCAAGGAATTTGTGGAGAGAGGATTCAAGCCCAGGTTGTCGGGCTCCTAAGCCTGGGCACAGTGAGAAGAGAAAGGCGGAAGGTGAGGCTTGATGGCAGAGAGGCATGCATAGTCACGGGATGGGGAGATGGCGAGGACCTGGGAGGCAGAGTGTGGCAACGAGAAAGCAGAAGGTGAGAGAGGGGGCTTACATGGGGTGGCAGGAGCAGAGGGACAGCAGGGTCAGGGGGTGGCAGGGGTGTGAATGGTTAAGACTTAGGGTGCTGGAGAAGCTGGAGAAGGCGAAGGAGGCCTTAGAGCAGGTGGGGGTGCTCTGGTCTGAGTAATCTTGGGCACTGGGAGGTCCCTCCTTATTTACCTGGAAGATTTCTAGGCATGCACCACTTCTAGGAAGCCAAGCTGGTCACCCTCTGAGCTCCACAGCCCCATATGCTCCCCTGGGCTAGCACCGAGTGTCTGTGGGGTGACTCAGAGACGGGAGGCAGCATCCCAGAGCAGAGTTAAAGGTATACTTGTCTGTGTGTGGTGGTTGGTGGGGGACAGCATGGCTGGGCAGGAGGAAGGGCGGGGCTGGAGAGTGTCCCCAGTTTCTGGGGCACGGGATGTCCTTTCCAGATGGGTCTAAGCTATACTCCAGCCTTGACACTGCCCAGCCCGGACCTCTGGTTGACCACAACCCCCCTTTTTGTCTGGTGCTAGGCTATGACCTTAGATGTCCTTGTCCTTCCTGCTAGTATCTCCAGCCTGAGCAGCATCATCTAGAGCCTACTCTGCTCACCGTCCATCCCCTGTGGACCTAGGACATCACTGACCTTTCACATTGACCTTGAAGCGCCGGCTGTCTTGGCCGCCAGATGTGGACACACGGCACTCCCAGAACCCACTGTCCGCAAGAACCAAGCGGGGCACCTCGAACTCAGCTGTGGTCTTCTCTGGCTCCACAATGGCCTTGGTGGACTAAAAGAGATGGGGGAAGGGGACAGGTCACAGGGAATGAGCACCTCTGTGGCAGGCACCCAGGTGTCCGTCTGGACTGATGGCAGGACAGAGGCCCAGTGGCAGCCCCTCACCAATCAGCCTGACCTCGTGTGAGCAATGGTCAGGCCAATGGGTGGGCCCTGCAGAAAGTTCTGAGGGACTAGGGGGTCTTAGGGATCAGCTGTGAAGCAGGCGGCCTGCGGGGCTGGTGGGTTGGGGTGATTGGGGCTGACCAGGAGCACAGTGCCGTCTGGCTTGCGTAGCTCTATGCTGCCCCGCACTGGGAAGGGGTTCCCTGCAGCTGCACAGTTGATCCGGGGCATCGTCTCTAAGTTGAACTCCAGTTCTGAGGCCATGTTGAGGATCTGGGGGATCCGGTCTGGGGAGAAAGGACACTCATCCTGGAGCTCCCACAGGGGCAGACAAGTGACCACCAAAGCGCCCCTCATCCGTGTTCTGTTTCTCAGTGGAGGTATCTACCCAGTCCCTCCAGCCTGAAAACCAGCAAAGGCCCGCATGACTCCTCCAGCGTCCCAGCCCCACATCCCATCAGCTGCAAAGTCTACTTCCTAACCACCTCCCCACTTCCCGATACCGTCTAATACCTGCCAGCAGGCCCCTCACCATCCTCCCAGCCAGCACACTAGCTCAGGCCTCATCATTTCTGGTCCCTAGGTACAGAGTCCTCAAGGGTCTCCTGCTCCCGCTCCCTGGCCAGCAGCTAGGGGTCCTTTCTCCAACACAGATCTGACTACCTTGTTCCTTTTTAACAATTCCCTCTTGCCCCATCATATGAAGTGCAAACTCTTTGGCCTTCATTCAAAGGCCCCATGATTTGACCTCTTCTGACCATTTCCCCAATCCCCCACTCCACTGTCCTGGTACCCAAACCTGAGTCCCCAATCCCTGGGTCCCCTACCCCACTGTCCTGGCACCCAAACCTGAGTCCCCAATCCCTGGGTCCCCTACTCCACTGTCCTGGCACCCAAACCTGAGTCCCCAATCCCTGGGTCTTTGCTCTTGTTCTTTCCTCAGTTATCTCTCTTTTGTCCTTCATATCTAATCTCAGATCACACCTGCTTCCAGACCCTTCTCTGACCTGCTCAGTCTGCCCAGGGGCATCCTCTGGGCTCCCACATTCTCTGGGCTGCTGCCCTTTCCGCTATGGCTGGCTGGCAGTGAGCTCCCTGATGGACTGGCTCCCTGCTGGACTGACTCCCTACCAGACTGACTCCCTGCCAGAGCTCCCTGTCCACCAGACTCTAAGCTCCCTGAGGGCAGGACTTGGACCCTCGTAGGGAAAGGAGGGACTAGTCTCTTCCACCAGGGAGATGTGTTTGGTAAAGGCCGACTTATCTTGGGGGGCTCTCAGAGGTCATAGTGCTTATACCTGACTTCTCACAGTGCACTCCATGCCACCCAGAGGGGCAGACACAACCACTGAACCGGTCACAAGTGCCACCATTCTGACACTGGCACTGGAGTCGGCAATCAGCCCCAAAATGACCAGGGGCACAAGCTGGGAATAGAGGAGGTATGATTAGAGGGGCACGGGACAGGGGGCAATGAGGGCACAGATGAGGGCGCAGATGGGGCACAGGTTATACAACAGGCTGAGGGTAGAAGGACTGGTCAAGTGAGCAGGAGGGCTTGCTGCGTAAGTCAGAGGCAGAGTGGAGGGTCCGGGTCAAGCTCCTGGCCAGCTGTCTTGGTCAGGGACCATGAGGGTAGGTTAGGCATACCTTCTTGGCACTGGCTTCCTCTCCAGCCAGATCCACAAGAGCAGCCATAGGGGTCTGGGAGGCAGAAGGTGAGGCCCCGGCAGCCTGATATGCCTGGGCACTGCTCCTGGCAGCTCTGCCCAAAACGGCCCTCTCTGCAGGCTAGAAAGAGAGTGTGTGGGGTGTATGGGCCTCTGTGGGCCCCTGGGCCCAGGACCTGCCTGTCGCCCTCACCCTCCAAGCTCCACCCACATGGTTCTAGGGTCTTCTCCCAGTCAGGGATCCTCTCCTGCCTGGGTCCTAGCTCCCCTCCTCCTTACCCTGTTCACAGCGGGTGCCAGTGAAGCCAGGGGGGCATACACATTCACCGTCATGGTCGTGGCAGACACCTCCATGTAGGCAACCTGGGCACTCCTTGGTACAGCCTGGCCCCCAGCGCCCAGCCCCACAACCTGGAGGAAGGTGTCTTCAGCAGCTGACCCTCACCCACCTGACCACTGAGGACTGGAGATCCAGGGGCTCCAGGGGACCCACAGGAAGTACCCATAGGGCTCCCAGCCTCCCACCCTACCCACAACCTCTGCCCTCTGCCTCTGACCCCGCACGATGAGCCGAAAGAAGGCGCTGCCCAGGGGGCTGGCTTCCAGGTAAGTGGCACTGTAGATGCCGCTCGATGGTGGCTGCACATTTGGGAGCTGCAGCAGGAACCGCCCATCCTGGGCTTCATGCCAGTCCAGGGTGTAGAAGTAGGATCCTGGGGGACATGAATGGGTCAGGGGCCTCAGCACTACATGAGGGCTGTGTCACCTCTCTCTGTCCACCTCTGCTCAGCTCACATCAATGGGCCCCATGCACAGTGATGAGACCTGGGGCCGGCACCACGAGAGCCTACGCCCACGCCAGAAAGCTCAGAAGTGCCCTCTTCTTCATGCTCCATCAACCACCCAGTAAATCACCAGGTCCTGCTCAGTCCATCTCCTCCTCATCCCCTAACCCAGTCCGCTTCTCCCCACACCCACTGCCACTGCCCTGGTCCTAGCCTCCAGGGGCCTCACAAGGCTCCTCTGCCTCCAGCGTCACCCTTCCTTGTCCCTCCTCCATCCAGCAGCCAGGGTGATTTTTTACAACAGACTCCTCTCTAACTCCTCTGCTGAAACTCTCCTGGTTCTCCAGTGACCTCAGGACAAAAATCCAGCTCCTTAGACATCATTTTCACCAACTTGGCCGTGGCCAAGCCATCCAGCCCCATTCGTCTTCACACCCTTCTTGACTCCTAACATTCCTGAATTCCTGAATGGATTGTTTCTCTTCTAGAAACACCCTTGTGTTTCAGACCCTACTGCTCTTCTCAGTCCCTCCTCCTGGAATGCCCTTCCTTCCTTTTCTGCCTTCTTTGTCTTCCCACTTCTCCTCTGAGCACAATTCAAGTGCCATCTACTCTAGGGTCTCTCCCCTGAGCCTCTCCCTCTTAGAAGAGTGCCCCAGTCGCTGCCCCACCCGCTTCTTGCCTCTTTGCTCAGGGCTGAACAGAGAGCCTAGAGACCCAGGTCTGCCTGTGCCTCTTCACATCTCCTGTCAATTCACGGGGTCCAGAGCTCAGGAGGCAGCCCCCTTGGCCAAAGGGAAGGGTCTTCCTCCCTCAGGAGCCCAGGTATGCAAGAGTCAGCCAAGGGGTTGTGAATCTGAGGACTGAGGCAGGAATCTTGGGGCCACATAGGAAAACAGCTTCCTTCTATGGGGTGGCCAAAGGGTCAGGGTGGAGGACAGGCCTGGGACTGAGATCCCACGGGTCTACCCAGGCCTCAGCATGAGGCTGTCTTGGGCATCAAGGATCTGGGCTGGACAGATCTTTGGGAGAGGCTAGACTCTGCCCTGCCTGTGTTGGGCATGATGTTACCAGTTCTCTTCTTCCTCAGGGGGACTGATGCGGTCCGCCAGGTGGGCTATGTGACAGCACCTGCTAACTCCCAGGGGAGAGATGAGGGTTTAACATCGTGCTCATTTGGGGCTAAGAGGGAAGGGGCAGCTGACCACAGGCTCCTGGCCCTCTGTGTACAGTAGGAGGGCAGCTCAGAACTACAGATAAGATGGGTGCAGGCACATCCCATGGGACCTGGTCCACTACAGAGGAGAGGCCCTGGAGGTCGGGTGTGTCAGGGGCCAAAGCTGAGGGTTCCATGGGTGATGAAAGTGTTGGGGCCTCCGAACGATGGGTCTACCCTCCCCACCAGTTCAAATGCCCCTCTTACCGTTGCTCTTCCAGATCACGTCTGTCTGCTTCTCCTTGTGCACACGTGCAGAAAGTACAGCGGTGTCACCTTTGTTCACAGTGTGTGTGACCTTGTCTGGAAGTAGGTGGGCTGTGGGGTGGAAGGTGGGTCAGCGGCCTGGTTTTCCCCGCGCCATCCCCCCGCCTGCCAGACTCACCTCCAGGGCTGTTGTGCACGTAGATGACGCGCGTGCGCCGCGCCCCAGCACCGCCCATGCAGGAGAAGACGCCCACGAGGTCCGAGGGCTTGGAGAAGCCGCGAAGCGTGACCTGGTGCGAACCGTTGCGCGCCAGGCGCAGGGGTGGCCCGGGCGGGGTGCGCACGATACGGTCGTCCTTCTCCAGCAGCAGGGGCGGGCCCCAGGCGTCCGAGCCCCTCCCCGCCCCGGCCTCCCCAGACACGCAAGTCAGGAAGAAGCGCTGGGGGTCCGTGAGCCGCAGGTTGGCCAGCAGCGTCAGGTCCACCGCCGCGCCTGGGGCCAGGACACCAGTGACTCTATTGTAGTCCCAGCCAACCCTAGTGCCCCAGAGCCCCCAGCCCCAGCCCTCTGGTCTTACTGATCCACCGTCCACTCAGAAGAGGGTCTCCAACCTTCACCCCTCTTCCTTCCCCTGCCCGGTTCTTCAGACCCCACAGGCCTCACTTTATCAGGCATTCCCATCCCCCTCCTTTCCCCTTCCATGCGCACTGGCCTCTTTCCCTCAAGTCTCTTCATTCTAAAAGAACAAAAACAAAACCACGAATCCTTCTCTGGCCGTGTCCCCTCCCTTCTCCTGCCAGATGGCTTCCCTTTCGCCCCAGCTTTCGGAAAGAATGATCTATGCTCCCTGTCTCCGTTTCCTCACTTTATTTCTATCAGTCCTGTTTCCCCACTCGTCTCTAAAACTGCCCTGCAAAGGTTGCTGTGAGCCACTTCTCCCTGCCTCCACCACGAGAGTGCAGGCCAGGAGAGCCAGCCAGAACAGAAGTGTCCCGTGGGTCCCCCTCTCTGTCACTATGGAGATCTGGAAATGTCTGGTGGGCTGGGATTTGAGGTGGGAGAGGCTGAGTTTTGCAGCCAGAAGGTTGTGGCGCAGAAATGGAGCTAGGGCTGGGTGCGGTGGCTCACACCTGGAATCCCAGCACTTAAGGAGGCAGAGGTGGGAGGATCCTTTGAGCACAGGAGTTTGAGATCAGCCAGGGCAACATAGCAAGACCCCATTCTCCAGAAAAAGAAAAACAAAAAGAAATGGAGCTAAGCTTGGGCCTGGGCCCAGAGCCAGGGAGGGCAGCCCCAGGGCAAGGCCTGGAGCCCAGACAGACACAGACACGAGGTGGATCTTGGTCTTTGGTTGCCTTCCAAAGAGCTCACACCCTAGTTGGAGGAACAGGCATGAACACAGCTGCCAAATGTAGGGCGCTGTGCTTTTGAGCACAGAGAAGGGACCCCTGATCCAGCCTGGGGGAGCTCAGGGAGATGAAGAGATGCTTCCTGGGAGGTACAGTTGGAGCAGGGCACATTGGCGTGAGGACAATGCGGAGGGAGAGAAGTCAGGGGCAGGGAGAGGGCATCCTAGACAGAGGGAACAGCCTGGACAAAGGCCTGCAGTGGCAATATTATGGCAGGTGGAGGGGGCTCTCCAGGTTCGTGTGACTGGAGTACAAAATGTGAGGCTGAGGCAGGAGAGATCAGGTGGAGTCACAGTCCAGGCTGGACGGTGGAGAGCCTGCGAGCCTGCCTTAGCTGCAGGACCCAGGACCCCTCCACCAGCCAAGCCCTTCCTTCTCTGTCTCTGCTAGCTGACCGTCAAGCAGTTCATTAGTTTAAATGCCACCTAGCTTATCAGTGTTTGAAAGGCTACCATGAGCAAACGAAGCTGGCATTTACTGACCGCCCACCACATACCAAGTCCCCATTTTCCACTGGATCCTCACAACCAGTGAAGTGGATATTCTTTCCAGTTACAGAGGAGGATCATGGTAATTATTCTACTGGCTTCTTTGAGCAAGCTCGCCCACTCCCCCGGTTTTAACCATCACCTCTGAGTCAGTAACTCGGGAACGGTCTTTCAGCTTGGACCTGCATTTCCATCAGCTTTTCCCAAACCTGCTCCTCTCCAGTGCTCCCTGACTCACTGGACAGCACCCGCCACTTGAGACACAAATTATGGAGTCATCTCTACCCCCATTGTCATAATAATGAATGTTTATTGGCTGCCAGTTATGCACCAGGCACTTTACTGATGTTGTTTCATTTTACCATCCCAGCTATCCTGGGAGATGGATGTTATTATCCCTGTTTTATAGCCAGGAAAGGGAGGCTCAGAGAAGTTAAGTAACTTGCCCAAGGTCATACAATTAGTGAGTGGCAGGGCCAGGTTGTCTGATTCTAAAGTCCACATCTCTGAGCACTGTGCTGCCTGCCCCATCAGTCATAGAATTCTGCACATTGTTTCCTGAACGCTTCTTGACTTCATCCCCACCCCCCCAGCCTGCCTTTGTTCAGCCCTCATCCTTACTCACCTAGACCATCCCAACAGCCACAGCCCCTCCTTCTGCAACTCATCCTCCACAGTGATCTAAGACCAAACCTGACCTTGTGACTTTCTTGCCTGTGACCTCCCATGGCTCCCTATTGCCCTCAGGATAATGTTCGTGCTCCTAAGCCCCGTGATGCTCCCACGCTATCCCTCCTGTTGTGTTCCTAACAGGCACCTTCTCTCCCATGCACCTCCATGCCTCTGAGACTTGCATTTTTTATGTTCTGGCTGCCTGGAATGAAGACCACCCCTCTTAGTGAAATCTTCCTTGATTCCCTTTTTGTCTCCTACCTGAGGCAGTGTAAGCTGAACTCCTCCTCAGTGCTCCTC
This sequence comes from Gorilla gorilla gorilla, assembly GCF_029281585.2. Taxonomy (NCBI): domain Eukaryota; kingdom Metazoa; phylum Chordata; class Mammalia; order Primates; family Hominidae; genus Gorilla; species Gorilla gorilla. The sequence continues at coordinate 196,642,174 of NC_073224.2, forward strand.
TAGAGCTCCTGTGTCTGTCCCTGTTTAGCCCTCTTCCCCTGTCCTGTGTTCTGCACTCGACCATGAACCACTCAAAGGCAGCCTCTGTGTTCTAATCCTCTGACCAGCAGACTGAAGGAATCAGCTGCCACCTACTCAGAAATCCTTACCAAGCACAGTGCACTGTGCCAACTGCTCTGCATCATTTTCTCATTTAAACCCCATAACAACCATACGAGGCTGGCATCATTTAATCTCATTGTACAGACTAGGTGTTGCCAGCCTCTCAACTAATGGCCCAGCACTTAGCACAACTCCTGGAATATTGTTGGTGCTCAATAAATGTTTGTCCAGTGAACAATTGAATGAATCCAACACAATTACCCTATGAACACCCCCTGAAAATGGCCCTCCACAGATCCTCAGATCCAACACAGTCGGCAGCTACTCCTCACTCCTCCCCTGATCCCAGGTTGCAGTGATTTCTGGCACTTGCCTGTGTTTTCCTGGCCTTGATCTCACTTTCTAGCGGATCAAAGTGATGGCAGTGATGATAGGGCTTGTTTTCCAAAGTTTTTTGTTGTGGTGAAATGCATATAAAATAAATTTTACCATCTTTTTTTTTTTTTTAGATGAGTCTTGCTCTGTCGCCCAGGCTGGAGTGCAGTGGCACGATCTCAGCTCACTGCAACCTCTGCCTCCCAGATTCAAGCGATTCTCTTGCCTCAGCCTCCCAAGTAGCTGGGATTACAGGCTCCTGCCACCACGCCCGACCAATTTTTGTATTTTTAGTAGAGATGGGGTTTCACCATGTTTGCCAGGCTGGTCTCGATCTCCTGACCCCGTGATCCACCCGCTCGGCCTCCCAAAGTGCCGGGATTACAGGCATGAGCCACCACACCCGGCAAATTTTGCCATCTTAACCATTTGTAAGCAGCATATAACCCAATGTGATTAAATACATTCCTAGTGTTGTCCCACCATCACCACCATCCATCCTTTTTTTTTTTGAAAAAGACAAAAGTTTAAACAAAATGGAGATGGGGTCTCACTATGTTGACCAGTCTGGTCTTGAACTCCTGGCCTCAATTGATCCTCCCATCTCAGCCATCCAAAGTGCTGGGATTACAGGTATGAGCCACCGCACCTGGCCCCATCTTTATAACTCTTTTAATCTTGTAAAACCGAGTAAAAATCTTGTAAAAACTCTGTACCTTTTAAACAAAACTCCCCATTTCTTCCTCCCTGCAGCCCATGGCAACCACCATCCTACTTTTTGTCTCTACGATGAAATAGGGTTTCTTGGGTAGAAATCAGGGCCTCGGGGCCTAGAAATGGGGTGAGGGACTCAGGGGAGACTTACCCACATGAGAAGCCAAGAAGAGGATGGGGAGCAAGAAAGGGGGCACCCGCCAGACCATACTCCAGAGGCCGACCCAGGCCAGCCAGGACGAGCTGGGCCTGGGGTCAGATGCTGTGGGCCTGACTGCTCAGCCTGTGTTGGTCAGTGTGGGTTGGTGCTGGGGAGGAAGAGGAAATGAGGTGGCTTGGGTGGGAGGGGTGGCAGGGTAGGGGGTGGGAGGACTTATTCTGCCTTTGAGCCTCTAGGCCCCCCAGTCTGGCCCCTACAAGGCTGGGGATGGGTGTGGCCTGGGAGGAGTCACTTGAGGTGGGGGGAAGGTTATGGTAAGGGCAGACCTGGGGACAGTTGGACTGATTTTTCCCATCCCCTGTCTCCCTCCAATCCTCAGTCTTGCTGGCACAAAGGAGGCAGGAGGCAGGAAAGGGAGGAAGCCAGTGGCTTCCGCCTATTGAGGAGGGGGGTGGGGTGGGGGACATTGTTCTGGGGTCTCCCCTCCCCCCAGCACAAACACACAATACGGCCCACATGAGTCCTCATGTGTGTGCCCCAGGACACAGACAGTTACATGGGTTTCCTAGAGAGCAGCTCACATACGAAACACAAAGGACCTCTGTGGGCCTGAGAAGCACATACACTCAAAGGAACACAGGGCTCCGGCAACAAAGAGCCTTCGAGTCTACCTTGTGTACCTCTCTCATTGTACAGACGGGAAAACTGAGGCTTGCTGTGCTTGAGGGCACCCTGAGGCTGTGGCAAGGCTGGGACTTGAACTTCTGACTTAGTCCTTGCTTTCTTGGTGCCAATCGCTCCACAAGGGCTCACATTAAGCAGTCCCGGGGAGCATACAGGAGTTATCGGTTGCATAGATAGTCCTCAGCTTAAGCTGCTAATGAAAGCTTCAGCTTATTGTCTGCCAGGTGTCATTCATTTTGCAGCAAACCCCTGCCTATCCCTGGGCACTGGGGCAGCAGAAGTCTGCCCAGGGAGGTACACTCACTCTTGACGGCTGACAACAACCTGGGAGCAGTCCCACTGCCTTGGCAAAGTCTCTAAAGCCCCATGGATCTTGCCTCTGCTTCCCTCCCAGACTCACCTCTCCCTGCCCTGGCACCTGTTGCTCCACCTCTTGCCACCACTGGCAGTTCCCAGAACGGAACAAGTCCTGTAGGTACACAATGCCCACGAGGAGGCCCTTCAGGGAGCAGAGGGAGCAACCGTCGGATGGGCAGTCTTGCTGGTTAAATCGATGACCCCTCTGACCCAGAATGGAATGGTTGGTATGGATGAGACTTGGTGTCAGTTTAGGTGACTTAGGTCTGGAAGTACAAACCCTCCCCCTGGGCCTGGGACATCTTCCCAGAGTGTGTTCTGGGTGAAGGCTTCACTCTCCTCTGAATGCACCGGGCTCACATTCACTTTTCTCAGGAGGCTGGGTCCCTGCGGCTTGGTTGAGCTGGTTTAGGCCCAGGGCTCTTCTGAAGTGCCCTGAAAAGTCCCAGGAGACGCTTTGACTCCTGGAGTAGCATAGAAAAGGATCGGGAAAGACCTCCCCACCGATGTGTGACCCACAGAGACTCCCATTCCTGGGCCTGAGGCTGGGAGGAGCTTTCTCTGGACAAGGCTTTGGGTGGGATGGGAGTAGGAGCAGGGGGAGAGTGGTGGATGCCTTAGACTTCAGCTCATCCTGGTGCCAGACCTTTGAATCTGGAACGAAAAAGGAGCTGGAAAGTGCTGGGACTGTTTGTGTGGCAGGATTCACTTTTGTGGAACTTTTCCTTTGGTTCTTGGAAGACCTGGGGGGCCTGATGTCATTTTGCAAATGTGTGGAGAGCACTTAGGCAGCATTCATTCTTGTTGGAAGTGACACAGATATTGGCACAGGTATTTGCTTTGAATGGAAAAGTTTGAGACTGCAGGATGCTGGCACATGCAAAGACTCTGAGGCCATCTGCCCTCCCCACTCTCAACTGGGAAACAAAAACTGGTAATAATGATCTGTACATAAATAAAATGTTAATGGAGTTTGTACACAAGAATTTGTATCATAAAACAATATCCTACAAGTGTAAAAGTATTTTTACATGTGTTGAGATTATGCTGCAAGTAATTTAAATAGCATCAGTTTACAAACAATATGTCCCAAATGAAATATTACTGCACAAACAAATTTTGAGTGGGTTGTGTATACATCTGCTGTTGCAGATGTATGAGAAGACTTAAGCCATAATGCACATCTTGAAGTCTCAGTCACTGGAAAGTTATAGGCCAAAAATAATGCAAATATGAAGTTCTACACGTTGGAGGGTTAACCTCCAAACCCAAAACAAACTGAATTGATAATGATAGAGTTAAACTCAAGGTAATTTATTTTTTAACAGCCGGGCTCAGTGGCTCACACCTGTAATCCCAGCACTTTGGGAGGCCGAGGCGGGCATATCACTTGAGGCCAGGAGTTCGAGACCAGCCTGACCAATGTGGTGAAACCCCGTCTCTACCAAAAATACAAAAATTAGCCGGGCGTGGTGGCACTTGCCTGTAATCCCAGCTACTCAGAAGGCTGAGGTAAGAGAATCACCTGAACCCAGGAGGTGGAAGTTGCAGTGGAGCCGAGATCGCGCCACTGCACTCCAGCCTGGGTGACAGAGCTAGACTCCCTCTCAAAAATAAAAATAAAAATAAAAAAACTCTTCCTCACTACCATACTCACCTATCAGTCTGGCAGAAGTCTGGGAGTTTTATAACACACTGTCTTGGCAAGGTTGTGGGGAAATAGGCATGCTCTATACAGGCATGTTGATGTAACTCTGATGGAGGGCAGCTTGGGAATATCTGTCAAATTCATGAACACATGTATCCTTGACTCACAATTGCATTCTTGGGAATTTATCCTGCAGATATACTCCCACAGTACAAAATGTCATGGTTATTAATTGTAGCGTTATATGTAATGGCAGAAGATTAGGACCAATTCCTGTGTCAATCAATGGGGAAATGGTTAAATAAATTTTGATGTAGCTATACAGTAAAATATAACAGCTGTGAAATTAGTTGAAGAAACTCTCCAAGTCTATGTACTGGTTTTTAAAAGCTCTCTAAGACATACTAATTAGTAAGTGATAAAAAGAAGGTACAGAAGTGTATATTGTATGTTAGCGTTTGCCTAAAAAAGAAAAAAATAGGAATATATATTCATACTGCATGTACAGGTTGAGTATCCCTTATCCAAAATGCTAGGGACAAGAAGTGTTCAGATTTCAGATTTTCTGAATTTTGGGATATTTTCATATACATAATGAAATATCTTGGGGATAAGACCCAAGTCTAAATATGAAATTCATTTATGTTTCATGCATACCTTATACACATAGCCTGAAGGTAATTTTAAACAATATTTCATATGATATATATGACCCATCACATGAGGTCAGGTGTGGATTTTTCACTTGTGGCATCACAAAGTGTTCAAAAAGTTTCAAATTTGGGAGCATTTCGGATTTCACATTTTTGGATTGGGGTGCTCAACCTGTATTTGCACAGGGTGAATATCTGTTGTGGTATTAAGTTCCACTTTGGAGGGAGTGCTCATTTGGAAACCATTCAAAGAATTTTTAAAAATTTTTTCTGTTATGTTAGTAAAGGTCCATCCCCTGTGGCCACCCCAGCGGGTTGGACTCACTATTCTCCAAGTGACCGTCATGATCAAGAGGGACAGGAAAGCCTGACTCTCCAAGTTCCACTCATTTCCCTTAACAGGTGGCTCAGACAACAAACTGCTTTATGCCCCTTAGAACATTCATTTGGGTCTTTTGTGTGGCTTCTTACAATGCCCTTAGGGTTTTAGACCACATGTAAATACACGTGGAAACATTTGACAGACTCTTAAAAATGTCTATGAATTTGATTTAATTTTCTCTATAGACAAACTCCATAGTCTTCTTGCAGAAATGATGCTCAGTTGAGATCCATTTGGGTGAAATTGTTATGCAAATTATGCATTAAAAAGCTGGTGAAATTTGGGACTGGATCAACAGAGGATGAGTCGGGGGGAAAGAATGAACCTCTCTAAGTTGCTCCCCAAAAATGAAGTCAGGGCTATCTGAATTAAAGTGTCAAATTGGTACTCTTCTAAGTAACAGAGACCTCTCCCAATTAAACTTGCCAGACTGGGGTGGGTTACATGGGTGACCATGCAATTATTTTTCAAAATAGTGAGAGGCCCGGCACGGTGGCTTATGCCTGTAATCCCAGCACTTTGGGAGGTCGAGGCAGGCAGATCGCCTGAGGCCAGGAGTTCAAGACCACCCTGGCCAACATAGTGAAACCCCATGTCTACTAAAAATACAAAAAGATTAACCGGATGTGGTAGCACGCGCCTGTAGTCCCAGCTACTTGGGAGGCTGAGGCGCAAGAATTGCTTGAACCCAGGAGGCAGAGGTTGCAGTGAGCTGAGATCATGCCACTGCACTCCAGCCTGGGTGACAGAGTAAGACTTTGTCTCAAAAAATAAAAAAGAATAAATAAAAAATAAACAGTGAGAGTCCCATCTTTGCTTCTTAAAGTCAAACTATTATATATAAACTATGTAAAGTCAGTATGTGAAGTAGAATGCTGCTTTGTTTTGCTCAGTGATTTTAAAGGGAAGGGGTAGTTGCAATTTTCCTCCCAAATTACATTCCTGTGTTCTCCTGAAGCATGCCCTTGTGTCTTGGCTCCTAGAATATTTTGAAAAGTATTTAAGATATTTCTTTGTTATGCGCAACTCCAAACGCTGGCATCTTTTTATATGCCATAAGTGCCTTAACTCTCTGTACTGTTTGTCACAATTGCTTTTCGAAGAACCAAGTAAATGCTGCCCAAACAAATTAGAAAGTTTTCTTTTGGTTGAAATAAGCAACACTTTCACCCAATTCCTAAGTTCTGCCTTTGCCTGAAATTGACTTTACTGATAAATCATTCTTCATACTGATCAGCAAAGAGAGGAAAAATATCTTGTTGTTGTTGTTGTTGTCCAAAAAAAAGAAAAGAAAAAGAAAGTAATTCTTTTAAGATTTTGTTTAGGTTAATAGTAACAATGGTTGGTACTTTCACTTAACTTCAGCAGCAACTAAAGCCATATTGTCAATTCAAAAACAATTTTTGTTGTTCTTCCAGGAAATAACTCTGTAGTGAGAGGAAGTTTGCAGTAAATGCTTTTGGAGCATCAGGCTGAGGCTGTGTCCCTGAAGCTAGTGTGTGTGTGTGTGTGTGTGTGTGTGTGTGTGTTTTCACTCTAGTCAGAAAAGACATGCCAGGTGTTTGTGACAAGCTGTGATGAGGACTGGCGATTACTTGGAATCCATTGTGTTCTTTTCCTTGTTGGAAAAAGAAAGCTTCTAAAAACAAGCCCTTATTTAAAGGAAGCCCCAGTTAATTCAACAAGGCTCTGAAAGAAGTCCCTTTTATAGAAACTGCTTGACAAAGGCCATTTGGCCCAGAGGAGTCCTGTGAGGTCAGAAACTGAAATCAACCCCCACATAGGGTTCAGGCAGTTAGAAGCTCAGAGTGTACTTAGTAAAGCATAACAAACTTTTACCCACTTTGGTCAGAATGGAATTTACCCAGCAATGCAGAGTCTTATGCTAGAACACCAACAAACCTCAATTATAATGGCTAACAGTTGCTACAGGTTTACAGGTGCTGGGAAAAGGTGATGGCTATACCTCATGGACTCTCAGCCTTTTGAGATGGGTGTCACTATTATTATTATTATTATTATTATTATTATTATTTTGAAATGGAGTCTCGCTCTGTCACCCAGGCTGGAGTGCAGTGGCACAATCTCGGCTCACTGCAACCACCACCTCCTGGGTCCAAGCCATTCTCCTGCATCAGCCTCCTGAGTAGCTGGGATTACAGGCTAATTTTGTATTTTTTTTAGTAGATATGGGGTTTCTCCATGTTGGTCGGGCTCAGGCTCGTCTCAAACTCCCGACCTCAGGTGATCCGCCCTCCTTGGCCTCCCAAAGTGCTGGGATGACAGGCGTGAGCCACCGCACCCAGCTGGGTGTCATTATTATTATCCCCATTTTGCAGATGAGGAAACAGATGCATCCTCAGGTTAGTTAAGTGATGGTGTTCAGCTTTGACCCCAGACAGTTTGATCCACAGCCAGAGAGCTTAACTATGCCCAAGGCCTGTTAGACTATACTACCTAGACAGGAAGAAGGCCAGCACACCCAGGGAGGCTGCTTTCATCTGCATGTCATCCCTCAAACTCTTAAAAATGATTGAAGAAAAACAGTTCTTTTGTAACCAGCATGCATCTGAAATTTTATTCTGGAAAACAATGAGCTCAACTCTGTGCTGTGTGATGATGGAGTGGTGCCCTTTAAAAGGCAAGGGCTGACCAGGAGATATGGGCAGGCATGAATTTTAAGGATGTCTTGCCTTTAAGTTCCATCAGGTCCTTGCTTTACCTCAGGTCACTCTGAAATCCTAGAAGAATAGCACACCCAATAGCACATGACACAAGTGACTCATTGTCCTTCTGCCTCAAACAACAGCAGCCTACTTAGCATACAAAACACATTTTATGAGACAAAGCTGGCTCGGGCCACAGCCACGCATTCTTTGCAGGAGCCACACATGGGGGCTGCTTTCTGGTTGTTCAATCTTACTTTGTTTATTTATTATTATTGTTATTACTATTACTTTAGAGACAGAGTCTCGCTCTATTACCCAGGCTGGAGTGCAGTGGCGCAATCATAGCTCACTGCAGCCTCGAACTCCTGGGCTCAAGCAATGCTCCCACCTCAGCTTCCTGAGTAGCTGGGACTATAGGTGTGTGCTACCACCCCTGGCTTCAATCTTACTTTGAGGATAAGAGGTAGTGACAACACAAGTCCATTAGCACTCATGATGCATGATTTATTTCGTGGTGACACAGGGATGATGAGGAAAGGCTTGAAGGCAGTGTCTCAACTCCTCTTTCCCTAGCCCTTTCTCCCTGAAGGCATACTGGTGCTTTGCCAGCTCCACCCTTGCCCTCACCCTAAGGAAGGGACACTGGCTCCCACTGGGGAGTTGGAGTGAACTATGGCACCAGCACACAGGTGTGGGCTTCCTGCTCCCCTGGGGAGAGACCTCTCCTACAGGCTTAAGTGGTGCCTGCCCCCAGAGGATTTCTCTATGGGAACTGCTCCAACACCTCTGGAGTCTCAGAGCTGGGGGTCTCAGGTGGGCACCAGCTTTCCTCCCTTCCCGTTTCTAACAGGGCCCCCATGAGAAAGCAAGAATGTGGCAGAGATGACTGTTGGTATTGCTGGGGCCCAGGGAGGCAGGGCTGGGAGGGGCAGCGTGGTGGGGCAGCTCTGTCCAGTGGGTCTACGGCCTCTGGCCAGCTGCATGGACACGACATCCTCAGGAGAGGGTGTGGTAGTCCCTGGCAGGCCTGCTGAGCTCTGTTCTTGCGAGACCTGGCTACCCCAGAGATAATAACCAAGGGGATTCATAGACTGCCATCGTTACACCATGCATGTGTGATATCTAATTATCTTCCTAGGTCAGATGTGGTGAGGTGGAGCTGGTGGCTTGGGAAGAAATTGTCCCATGAACCTGAGGTTAGATCCCATGTGGCAGCTCCATGACATAATCACACTGGAGTTTCAGGGTGGTGTGGTTGGTGACCCATGAGGCTTGGTGAGCTCTCGCCCTCAGGGTTTCATGGCATACATGGCCCTGGATAGGCTGGTCTCCTCCTGAAGAAGTGAGGAAAACTTAGAAGTTGTGTCTCAAAACATTTCTTAGTCTCAGTCTCCTGGGAAGCTCCACTGAGGATAGATCCTTTGAGCTGACTCAGGGAACTGTGACTTGTTAGGGATAACTGGGTCAGAGGGCTCGTTTTCACCAAGCTTCAAGCACAGCCCTCAGTGGGACTTCCAATGCCAGGGCATGTCTAGGAGGTCAGGGAGGGCAGACTAGGAATAGGGAAAGGCAGCCTTCTGGGAAGGTGGAGTTTGAATGAAGGAGGAAGAGTGTGGTGTCCCTAAGGACAGTCCTAAGTCCCAAGAAGGGGCTAATTCCTCTCTGGGAGGCTGGGGCTGGAAGAGGCCGGAAGCCTGGGAAATGGGCAGCCTTCCTCCAGAGGCTTACAAAGAGAAGGAAGGTGTCCTCTACCGATTCAAAAGGGGCATCTGCTTACAACAGAACAGAGGTCCCTGTACACAGAGTGGAAAGTGTCAACACCAGTTCCTTTTTTTTTTTTTGAGACAAAGTCTCATTTCCAGGCTGGAGTGCAGTGGTGCGATCACAGCTCACTGCAGCCTCGACCTCCAAGGCTCAAGCGATCCTCCTACCTCACTCCCTTGATAGCTGGGACTACAGGCACATATTACCATGCCTGGCTAATTTTTTTAAAAATTTTTTATTTTTGTAGATACGGGGTTTTGCCATGTTATCCAGGCTGATCTCCAGCTCCTGAGCTCAAGTGATTGGCCTGCCTCAACCCCTCAAAGTGCTAGGATTACAGGCGTGTGTCACCACGCCCAGCCCATAACACCGGTTCTTAATCTGGAGCGAGCAAGTGAGTTGCCTGGAATTCTAACCATTCATTCATCCAATAAGTTTTTATGGAGCATCTTATTAGCATCCGGCCTGTGAGCATATCTGTGATTGGGTGCACACATGCATTTTCCTGCATTCATCGGCTTCTCAGAAGGGCTCTGCAGCTACCCTAAGGAGAAGGCCCTCAGGCTAGAAGTCCCATCTGCTGCAGGGAGGGCTTGTGTCTGATGCAGAAGGGAGCAGGTGTGGGGAGGGGCTAGGGCGCCTCAGTTTTTTGCTTGCTCAGCACCCATTCCCTGATCTTCTGGTGGCAGCATCCTGAGTTTTCTTAGGAAATATAATCACATTTTTCTTAAAGGAAGTGATTGCGATCTGTCACTCCAAAGATTTTGAGGAGTCCAACACCTGGATGATCAGTTTTACTCATAGGAGCAGAGGAACTTAGCTGCTGTACCACTGAAAAGGTGCGGGACTGAGAGTCAGAAGCCCGAGTTTGGATTCTAGCTCTGCCACTGATTAACAGAGTTTTTCAGATATTATCTATAGACCTCTGATTTTGAAGGTTGAGTTAATCGTGTGCTTTGGATAAGAGCAAAACCATCACTGGTCTGTAGACTGCACCTTGGGACCACTCCATCGTTCATATCCTAGGACTTGTCTTTGTCAACAACTGCATGCAGCCAGGCGCAGTGACTCAGGCCTGTAATCCCAGCACTTTGGGAGGCTGAGGTGAGAGGATAGCTTGAGGCCAGGAGATCATCCTGGGCAATAAAGCGAGACCCTGTCTCCAAAAAATAAAATAATTAGCTGGGCGTGGTGGCACATGCCTGTAGTCCCAGCTACCCGGAAGGATCGCCTGGGCCCAGGAGACAGAGGCTGCAGTAAGCTATGATCGTGCCACTGCACTCTAGCCTGGGATAAGGTGAGACTCGGTCTCTTAAATCAAACAAACAAACAAACAAAACCTGCAGGCCAGGCACAGTGGCTCATGCCTGTAATCTCAGCACTTTGGAGGCCGAGGTGGGTGGATCACGAGGTCAGGAGATAGAGACCATCCTGGCCAACATGGTGAAACATGGTCTCTATTAAAAATACAAAAATTAGCTGGGCATGGTGGCACGTGTCTGTAATCCCAGCTACTCAGGAAGCTGAGGCAGGAGAATCACTTGAACCAGGGAGTCGGAGGTTGCAGTGAGCCAAGATCACGCCATTGCACTCCAGCCTGGTGACAGAGTGAGACTCTGTTTCAAAAAAAAAAAAAAAAAAAACACCCAAAAACAAAACAAAACTGCATCCCTCATGTAACTTCAATTTCCTTCTGCCGCCATCTGCCCACCACCTCCTGTTTATCTATTTTTTTCTACTCACTCTCTCTAGTACACCAGCAACCCATCCTAAAATCCATCGATCCTACCACCTTTTTGGGTTCTCTGCACCCCTCTGTACCCACTTCCCCCTTTAACCTGACCAGATACTGTGGACCATCATTACAACCACTCCCTTGCCTACAGCTCAGCTCCCTTGCCCACTCCCTTCTTGCTTTATCATATTTGCCCAGCAAATCCCTAATCTTGATGAAACCCCTCTTTCCATCTTCTCCCCACCTGCACTTGGAGGGACTAGAAAAGGAAAAAACTCAGACACCCTAACTGACCATGCCCATCTACCTTAAAGGAGGCCTGAGGCTGTCTGGCAAGCCCATTACACGCCTGGGCCCATTCTCTCTGCCATGCTCTGGGGTGATGAATTCACACCTTCTCTTCTCTTCTTCAGCCTCAGCACCTCCTTCCTGCTGTTCACTCAGCTGAGGACACTGCTTCTTATTTCTCGGGAAAAACAGAAGCCATCAGGGGAAAGCTTCCTAAGGCTCCCATCACAGATCTAGTGCATTTTACCTGTCTAAGCCACCTTCCTCCTTTGACTCAGAGGGACTCTGCTGCTCCTGTCCAAGGCCGACCCTCCCCATGCACTTGACCCCACCCTCTCGATTCCTCAGGGACTCCACACTTGCCTTGTCCCTTCTTTTCCTTCTGCATCATCAATTTCCAGTCTCTCTTGGCTTATTCTGGCCAGCATTACACACATGGTCTAACAGCTCCTCCCCTTAAAGCAAAATCCTCCCTTACTCCCACACCCCTCTCCAGTGTCAGTCCCATGTCTCTGCTCCTTTTATAGCAAAATTCCTTGGAGGTGTGGTCTCCACTTCCTCTGGTCCCATACTTATGCTTCACTCCAATCAGGCAGTTGTCCCCAGAACACTCTCTTGTCTCTTAAAACTGCTCTTGACTGGGTGCGGTGGCTCACACCTGTAATCCAAGCACTCTGGGAGGCTGAGATGGGTGGATCACGAAGTCAGGAGATCAAGACCATCCTGGCTAACATGGTGAAACCCCGTCTCTACTAAAAATACAAAAAAATTAGCCGGGCATGGTGGTGGGCGCCTGTAGTCCCAGCTACTTGGGAGGCTGAGGCAGGAGAATGGTGTGAACCCGGGAGGCAGAGCTTGCTGTGAGCTGAGATCATGCCACTGCACTCCAGCCTGGGCAACAGAGCAAGACTCCATCTCAAAAACAAAAACAAAAACAAAACAAAACAAAAAAAACCTGCTCTCATTGCTAGGCACGGTGGCTCGCGCCTATAATACCAGCACTTTGGGAGGTCGAGGTAGGCGGATTGCTTGAGGTCAGGAGTTCAAGACCAGCCTGGCCAACATGGTGAAAACCCGTCTCTTCTACAGAAATTAGCCAGGTGTAGCGGCACATGCCTGTACTCCCAGCTACTTGGGAGTCTGAGACAGAAGAATCGCTTGAACCTGGGAGGCAGAGGTTGCAGTGAACTGAGATCATGCCACTGCACTCCAGCCTGGGCTACAGAGCAAGACTCCATCTCAAAAAACAAAAACAAAAACAAAAACAAAAACAAAAAAACCTCTACTCTTGTCAAGGTCACTGGTGATCTCCACTTTGCCAATTTCAAAGGTCAATTCTCACTCCTTATCTTCACAAACCTTCCTGCAGCATTTGACTAACCAAGCTAGCTAAGCCCTTGCCCTTGAAATGCTTTCTTCCCTGGCCAGGACTGTCCTGTATTTGCCTCCTACCACGTGGGCCCCCCCCCTCCCGGTCTCCTTTCCTGCTTTTCCTCCCTACCCTGACCCCTACTCCTGGCACATCCCAGGGCTCTTCTCTCTCTATACTTGTCCTTGAGGATCTCATCCAGATGCCTGGCTTTGAAAATCATCTACATTTTGTTGGTTCCTAAGTATATGTTTCTAGTCCCCACCGCCTGTTGCATCCAGGCCACTTGATGCTACACTCTACTTAGGATGCTACCGGACAGCTCACAGGCATCCTACGTGTCCAAAACTGAAGTCCTAGTTTCCCTCCCAAAGCTTCCCTCCCAGACTCCTCCCACTTCATTAGACGACAGCTCCAGTCTTCCAGCTGCTCAGGCCAAAACTTTGGAGTTATTCTTGAATCCTTTCTTTTTCTCAGGCCCCACATTTAATCAGCCAGTCATGTCAACTTTACCTTCAAAATATATCTGGAGTCTGAACACTTGTCCCCACCTCCACCAGACTTCCTGGCTGCCAATGTCCTTTCCCCTAGATGATTGCAACAGCCTCCTAACTGGCCTCCTGCTTCTACCCTGGCCTCCCCTGGTCCGTACTTCATGCAGAAGACAGACAGGTTCCTTTACAACGCAAACAGCACTCCTCTGCTCAAACCCCCAGTGGCTTCCCATCTCCCGGAGAGATCCGATGAGGCCCCTCAGGAATAGCTCCTGATATGCTCCTAGTGTAGACCCTTGGATCTGCACCCCTCTTTCTGCACTCCATCAAGCGGCCGCCTTGTTGCAGCTGAACAAGCCAGCTGTGCTCCCGCATCTCAGCATTTGTGCTGGCGGTTCCCTTTGCCTGGAATGCTCTGCCCCCAGATATTGGCACAATCGCTGTCTCACTCTTAGCCAGATCTCAGCTCAAACGTGCCCTCTTCAGTGAGTCCCCTCTTCTGACTATCTAAAGTAGCACCCGCCTCTCATGTTCACATGGAGCTATCATGAAGCTGTTTTCTTCCCAACATTTACTGTTATCTGAAATAATCTTATTTATTTCTTTGTGTATTGTTCGTCTTATCCACCAGAATGGAAGCTTTATGGCGGCACAAATTGTCCCAGAAGCTAGCACAGAGCCTCTGCATGGTTGTCAGGGCTGCCACAAAAGGTTGTAAAGGTTGTTCACTGCATCAGAGCTCCTGGCTGAGGAGCCGCGGGTGCTGACACCCAGTCTGCCCTCTGTTCTCCATGATGTGGGGCCATTCAGCAGATAGCCATCTGCTATTTAGCAATGTGTGACATATGGGCTGGCTGTGACTCTGGTGGCCATTCAAAAAATATTCATTGAATAAATTACTGAATGATGGATGAGCAGACCCTCCGCTTGTTTTCCTCTGCAGGACTTCATACCAATTACCTTCTCACAGCCTCATTTTCCTTTTCTGTTAAGGGGACAGTTAACATCTATCTCATAGCATGGCTACAAGGATTGAGTGAAATCGTTCATTAAAAAGCTGGCACAAATATGATTCCATTTATATGAAATATCCAGAACAGGCAAATCCATAGAGACTGAAAGCAAAGTAGTGGTCGTGAAAGGCCAGGGGGAAAGGGACATGGGGAATACTGCTTAACTGGTCAGGGGTATCCCTTTGGGGTAATGAAGATGTATTAGCACTAGAGTGATGGTTGCATGACATTATGAATGTGCTAACCACTACTGAATCGTGTGCCTGGAAATGGCTAACATGGGGAATTTTAGGTTATATGAATTAGGTTATGGTATATGAGCACCTTAATTTAAGAAAACCTGGCACAGTGTCTAGGACGCGGTAGGTGCTCAATGAATATCAGTTGAATCTCATGATTTCCTTGCTTCAAAAATAAAGTAAAACCCTAAGCCCTCCTTGGCACCTCATTGCCCCATCCAGGATAATCTTTTCTTTCCTCAAATTTGTTTCAGAAGGGTATACTGTTGCCATTTTAGATATGGGGGATATGATGGAAACAAGACAGATGCAGAGTCCATTCCCAGAGTTTACAGGTTGGCAGGGAAACTAAAGAGAAAATCACACCCCACCTGTTCAGGGATATAGGGGAGAAGGGCCACCATCTGCAGGGGTGCAGTGGAGAGTGGGGAAGGCAGGAGTCCCAGGAGAAGGGAGCAGAGCCTGCAGAGCCAGGGAGATGAGAGGGCATGGTGAGTTCTGGGAATAGAAAAGTTTGGTGGCCGGGTGCAGTGGCTCATGCCTGTAATCCCAGCACTTTGGGAGGCCAAGGCGGGCAGATTGCTTGAGGTCAGGAGTTCGAGACCAGCCTGGCCAACATGGCGAAAACCCGTCTCTACTAAGAATACAAAAATTAGCTGGGTGTGGTGGCACATGCCTGTAATCTAGCTACTCGGGAGGCTGAGGCAGGAGAATCGCTTGAACCCAGGGGCTGGAGGTTGGAGTGAGCTGAGATTGCACCACTGTACTCCAGCCTGGGTGACACAGTGACTCTGTCTCAAAAAAAAAAAAAAAAAAAGAAAATAGTTTGGTGTACCTGCAGCAGAGGAGGCAGGAAAGGTGGGAAGGGATGGCCCTGAGGGTTCAGATTTCATCCTAAGATCTTCAGGGCCAAGTGTGAACTGGCCCCCACCTTCCAGCCACAGTTCTACCATGCCTTGTTTGCATCCCCTCTCTGTACGCCCCTTTTATTCTTTTGAGACAGGGTCTTGCTCTGTCGCCCAGGCTGGAGTGTGATGGCGCAATCATGGCTCACTATAGCCTAAAACTCCTGGGCTCAGGCAGTCCTACCCCCTCAGCTTCCCCAGTAGCTAGGACTACAGGTGAGCATTACCATGCCCAGCTAATTTTTGTGTTTCTAGTAGAGATGGGGTCTCCCTATGTTGCCCAGGCTGATCTCCACTCATGGGCTCAAGCAATCAACCCGCTTCGGCCTCCCAAAGTGCTGGGATTACAGGCGTGAGCCACCATACTTGGCCTCTCTGCAGCCCTTGCTCCCACTGTGCCCGGCCTGTCCTTGCGAATTCGGGGCCTCCAGGCCTTGGCGCGTGTGGTCCTTCCTCCCTTAGGTAGTTACGGGGAGCCTGCCCTGGGTCAGTACTGTGCTGGGAGCCACAGGCTGTCAAAGCCTGGACCCACCCCAGGAGAGCGAATAATCACAAGATAATGAGGAATGCTGTGACAGTGGGTACTCTGGGCATGGAAGAGTGGGGACTTGCAGGGTAGAGGGAGGGCTCAGGGAAGGTGATTCCTGAACTGGAGCTTGAAGAACAGGGGGCACCAGGCCCAGAGACGAGGAGTAAAGCTAAAGGGAATCAGAGAGCACCTGGGAGAGGTTCAGAGCCTGGCTTGTGGGGTCACAGGATCCTGAGATCCAGATGAAGGCTGAGCCCCCATCCAGATCCACCCCTCACCCCCTACACAGTTACACACACATTTGTAGGCAATTTGGGAGTGTTCTTGGTCCTCCTGGCTTTGCCTGGAAAGAATGCCCTCCCCACCCGCTCTGGTTCCAGCCCACCACCCTTACAGGCCTGCAAAGCTCCCTCTTCAACTCTGGACTTTGTACCAGTCACCGGACGTTCAGTTGTTTATCAGCCTGAGCACCTGCCTGCTGAGGTGTCTGCCCCTCTAGGGCCCGCTGGACGCTTCTCTGGATCCCAGCTGTACAAACCCCCAGCATTGGGGGGTGAGGGTGAGGTCTACACCCATAAAGTTCTTGGCAAAAGCTTGGGGGAGAGGTAGAATGATCCCTCCCCACTGGAGGCGCTGCCGCAGCCCGCCCTCTGCCCGACCTGCAGCTTCAGCCCCGCCCACTGCCTCCGCAGGTGAGTCAAGCTCTGCCTTGACCCGCCCACCTGTCCAGGTTCTGCCGGCCCCAGCCGGAAGCTTACTCCGCGGATTGTGCACAGTTCTTGAAGGTGGGAACAGAAGAGAAGGCCCGGGGGGGCCGGGGAGGGGGTACCCAGGCTCTGCACAGTACCCAAGGGGCTCCTGGCAGCAGGAAGGAAGCTACACATCAGAGTTGGGGTAGGTGTCTGTGCATGTCAGAGGGGGTGTTTGTTGGTGGAGGAAAGTGTGACCTGGGGGGAGGGGCTGTGCGTATGGGGGATGGGCAGGTCAGTGTGGGCTGTGAGTTCAGAGGCCTGTTGGGGAGTGTATATGCACCCTTGGAAGGTTAGTGTGTGTGTGTCTTCTTGGGAAGAATTCACAGGGCAGGGAGGAAAGGAATAGGAATACAACCTTAGAAACGTCAGATTGAATTCAGTTCATTCCAGTGTAACACATTCTCATGTTTTGCGGACCTAGTACTAGGATGAGGCCCACAGCAGGCTGAGGAATGAACGAGCAGCTGACCTCTCCTTCCCAGGACGTCTCTCCCGCTCCCACCTGTATATTCACTCTCACGCTCCCCTCGTTAATTTCACAAGCACCACACGGAGGGGCTGAACGCCCAGCTCCCTGCAGCGCCAGGGTACAGATCCTTCTGCCAGCCGTTGCCCACGGGGAGCTGCCCGCCTAGCAATGACTGGTTCTGACTGGTGGTTGACTGGGCAGGATGGTGACAGGTCACCCAGCGTAGGTCCAGGGACAACCTCACAGGCAGGTATGGTCTGATTTGGCCTTGACAGACTGGCGCCCCAAAAACTGAGGAGGGCGTGGCCAGGGAGCAGGAGGGTGGGTGAGTGGGAGGAGGGCATGTGTGTCTGTCTGAAGTGCTGGGGAGGGAACTGTGGAGAAGAGGAAGAAGAGTTTGGCTTGAGGGCCGTGTGCTGGATTGCAAGGCACTGTGGGGCATGGGGAGCTTTTGAAGGGATTTTAACCAGGCTAGTGATGGAGTCAGATTTGGGTTGTAGGCCCATCACTCTGTGGAAGAGACCAGAGGTGGGGAGCCCAGTTAGGAGATTATGGCTAGAGTACAAGAGGAAGGTGGCTTGGACTCAGCTGTGGCAGTGGGGTGGAGAAGAGGGTATTGTCATTCCAGAGATGTTTAGTGGAAGACATGATGGGGCTTGATGCCAGGTTGGACGTGAGGAGGTGGGGGGGGGTGGTTTGAAGGCACTTGTATCAAAGAATATACTGGGGTACTCCCCTCAACTTCTCTCCTAAGTACTTCCCTAGCCCGGCTACTCTGCCCCCAAGGACTCCCCTGGTTCAGGTGCTCCATTGGCAGATATGCTCCTGCCCTAGCTGTTCGTCTGCCAGGTACTTCTTTCATGCTCCTCCTCTAGATACTCCCCAGATTCAGGTGCGCCTCCTCCAGACACTCCTTTGATCCAGGTGCTCCTCCTACAGGTGTTTCCATGCCTGGATGATCTTCCTCCAGCTACTCCCCTAATTGAAGTGTTCCTCCTCTAGGTGTCCCCAGCCCTGGGTGATAATTTCCTGATTCAGGTGATCCTCATTTGGATACTCCCTGGCTTGAGCCTCCCTGTGGGGGCAGAGTGTGGGCCTCCTGTGAGTAGAGGTGAAAGGACAGGGGTTTGCTTGAAGGGCTGAGGGTAGAGGTGGGCAGCAGCGGCTTTCAACTTAGAAGGGCCAGGGCTGCTCTGGCTGTGTCCAGGGCCCCTGTCCTCAGTAGCAACTTGCATCACCCTCCCCATATGTGGTCTCCGCTTTGGCTGGGTAGCTACAAGCAATTGCTGTTTTCTGACCTTCGGGAGCCAGGACCCACCTCTGCCCCTGTCTCCCATCCTCAGCTTACCAAGCAGTGCAACAGACTGGGCTCTGGGTTCGAATCTGAAGACTTTAGTTGAGTCAGTTCACCTTTTTCAGCCTCAGAGCCCTCATCTATAAAGTGGGGATAATGTTTATACTTACCTTACTGGGTTTTGTGAGCATGATGCCTGGTGCTTGAATTATAAGGAATGCTCAGTAAGTTCTACAATTTATTTTTTTTTTAGCAGCTTCCAGAGCCAAACCCTGTGATGGTCCCTTACAAATAGCCAGTTTCTGTAGGCTCAGCTTGTTTCTCTTCTGTGGAACGCTGGTGTGGTCAGTTGTCCAGTCCCCAGAGTTTGTGCAGGGCTACCATGGCTGTGAGTGTGACCTGGAAAGTGCACCCTGTGGCCATCCCTGACACCCATACCTATGTTATTTTCTAGGACTTGTGCCCTGGGGCTGCCTGGCATCTGGGGGCCTCCTCAGAGCCAGGGCTCTTTCTGGTTGAGGCTGAGACTCACTGGTGTCATCAGGCCCCTCCATGAATGAGACAAACAAAAGTGAGTGACAGTGGGAGGATGATGGGGGTGGGGGGCTTCCCCTTAGATGCTGGGGTTGGGGGAAGGACCCTACCGGCACTGCTCTTGGTTTCTCCAGGGAGCCCCCTCTGGGGCCCACCTATAATGCTGTCCCTTTCTCTGCAGCACTTGTGGGGCCCTCGGAGCTCCCCACAGCGTCTGCTGTGGCCCCTGGCCCAGGCACTGGGGCTCGGGCATGGCCTGTGCTGGTAGGATTTGTGCTGGGGGCTGTGGTCCTCTCGCTCCTCATTGCACTTGCTGCCAAATGCCACCTCTGCCGCCGATACCATGCCAGCTACCGGCACCGCCCACTGCCTGAGACAGGAAGGGGAGGCCGCCCACAGGTGGCTGAAGATGAGGATGATGATGGCTTCATCGAGGACAATTACATTCAGCCTGGGACTGGCGAGCTGGGGACAGACGGTAGCAGGGACCACTTCTCCCTCTGAGCTCCCATCTTTGGACCCTCCCCACTCCCTCCATGCCTGACAGCTTAGGGACAGTGGTTATGACATGGGGGCCTCGAACCTCAGGGACAGAGGTGGCTGGGGCTTAAAGGCTGGCCAGGGATGGAGTAAACCCCACTTCCCTGACACTAGCCAGCAAAGTGACAATGACCCTCTCTTGCTTAATAACTCTCAACTGTTCCCTGCTGTTCTCAGGATAAAGCCAAACAAAGGCTTGAGTGTGGACATAAGGCCCTCTGTGATCATGCCTCTTGGCCTCTTGGTTTCTTTTCTTGCCTTCCCCTACTTTACTCTCGAAATAAATGTTATTCTCCCTCCCACCACTTCACACAGTTTCCCCAGGCACCTTTGCTCACATTGGTCCCCCTGCCTACGCTACTCTTCTCCTAAATCCTCTATGACTGTGATGGCCTGCCTACCTGCCAGCATTTCAAATATGCCCAGATGGTAACATTTGTGCAGGTGAAAACCACTGCCAAGCTTCTTTTTTTTTTTTTTTTTCCTGAGACAGAGTCTCACTCTGTTGCCCAGGCTGGAGTACAATGGCACATCTTGGCTCACTGCAACCTCTGCCTCCTGGGTTCAAGCGATTCTCCTGCCTCAGCCTCCTGAGTAGCTGGGATTACAGGCATCCGCCACCACGCCCGGCTAATTTTTATATTTTTAGTAGAGACGAGGTTTCGCCATGTTGGCCAGGATGGTCTCGAACTCTTGACCTCAGGTAGTCCGCCTGCCTCGGCCTCCCAAAGTGCTGGGATTACAGGCGTGAGCCACCATGCCCGGCCAGCTTCTTAATGAAATATTTTCCTATAAATAAAGTGGGTAATCCGGTTATAATATGTTTTTCACAGGAATTAATAAATCTATTTTCATTTTGAATAAAAATAAAAAGCTGTCACTCACTTTTATTTTTCTTGAGCTGGGCTTTATCACTCAGAGCTAGAAGACACTGCTCAGATGCTCCCCCCTCCAAGACACCTTCCATGAGCCCTTCTCTAGTATTGTCCTGCCTGCATTTTGTTTTCATCTTTTTGTTTGTTTTGAGGCGGAGTCTTGCTCTTGTTGCCCAGGCTGGAGTGCAATGGCGCAATCTCAGCTCACTGCAAACTCCGCCTCCCGGGTTCAAACAATTCTCCTACCTCAGCCTCCTGAGCAGCTGGGATTACAGACACCCACCACCACACCCAGCTAATTTTTGTATTTTTAGTAGAGATGGGGTTTTGCCATACTGGCCAGGCTAGTCTCAAACTGCTGACCTCAGGTGATCCACCCTCCTCAGCCTCCCAAAGTGCTAGGATTACAGGTGTCAGCCACCACACCCGGCCATCTTTTTTTTTTTTTTTTTGACACAGGGTCTCTCTCTGTCACCCAAGCTGCAGTATGGTGGGGCTATCACAGCTCATTTTAGCCTCGATCTCCTGTGCTTAAGTGATCCCCCCATCTCAGCCTCCCAAGTAGCTGGGAATACATGCATGTGCCACTGCGCATGGCTAATTATTTTTTGTAGAGATGGGGTCTCACTATATCACCCAGGCTTGTCTCGAACTCCTAGACTTTAGTGATCCTCCCACCTCTGCCTCCCAAAGTGCTGGGATTTACAGGCTTATTTTAATCTTTATGATGGTTCGTACTTACCTCTTACTATGCCTGCCCCCATAGCTAAACTGGGAGCTCCCTGAGGCCCCAGATTGTGTCTTATTGTGTATCCTCAGATTCTTGCACAAGGGAGCTAGTTTTAAGATGGAAAAGACTTGAGTTAAGCTGTTTTTAATTGCAAGCAATAGAAAGGAGTTTGGGGGAGAGTCCTGGCTGTTGCATAGAATCAAAGGGACAGCAGGAAGCAGGCGGTCCCAGCAGCCAGAGGTCAGGCATTTCACCTCTAGCATCCTGTCGTTTAGGGGCACTGATGGGACTCTCTATAACCAGGACTTCCAAACTCTCAATTCTAAGTTTCAAGTGCTCAGACAAGAGAATCAATTCGGCCCAGTTTGGGTCAAGTATACACAGGCTTAAAGCACAATCTGCTATGAGTGGGGGCATGGTTTGGGGAGCCTATCTGTTTGTTCCAGATCATTCTCAGACAAGGGGCAGTTCTCATGAGCCAGGCAGCCACCCCCATGTGTTCCCCAAGTACAGTGTCAGCCTTTGAGGAATGAGCTGGTACAGAAGGAAAGTGAGGCATTGGCAAATGTAGTGAGGTGCTTGGGAAAGAGGCAGGAGATTGAAAAGGACTTGAGTGTCGTATCTGAGGGGTGCCCATGGCAGTGAGGAAGCCCAAGAGTGGACTGGATCTGTTAGGGCCTTGGATGCCAAGCTCACACTTCAACCTGAGAGCAATGGAAGCTCATCTGTGGACTTTTTTTGTGCAAGGGCATGACATAATCATGATAGAAAAGTCATTCTGGCTGCTGTGCAGAGATGGATTGGAGGGGAGACACTGAGAGAAGGTAATAAGACCTGACTAAGGTGTGACATAGGAACAGACTTTGAGACAAGAGGGAGGAAGAGCTGATAGGACCTGTTGACTTTGGATATGGGGAGTAGGTAGGTATCAGAAAAAAGCACCCTGGCTTCTGGCTTGGTTACTGGGTACAATGACAAAGAGCAGGTTGGGGCAATGGGGATTCAATGTTGGATACAGGATTTCCAGGGGAGATGCCTCGGGGCTGCTGGGTTCACAGGGAGAAGTCTAGTCTGCAGACACGGGCTTGGGAACACTTGGCACCAGGGTCACTGACAGCAGGAATGGATGAGATCGCCAGAGAGAAGCGGAGTGGGAAACACATCTCAAGACTGTCAGCGGACCAAGCCCTGGCAGGGGAGTTGGAGGAAGCAGAGAGGAGGGAAGCCCAGCTCACGGTGACCCCCAACCTGGCCATGGTTCCTGAGTCCAGAGATGGTCTGCCCCTCACAGGCCTGGGGAGAGCAGAGGCTGCCCCAGCCTGAGACCCTGGAGGAGGACCCCAGAGGCTGACCTAAGGGGCATGTCCTGGCCTACCAGGAAAAGCTGCTGCCCAGGCAGCTGGGCCTGCCCCCTGCCCCTGGGCTCCTTCAAGTCCCACCACAGAGGAGCTGCCCTGCATGCAGTTCTATGCTTGGCTGTCTCTGTTCTCCTGTACTCTTTGGGGCCTCAGTCAGAACCTCTGATGGACCCAGGAGAAGAAGGTAAGGGCCTGATCCCAGACTCGCAGTTGATTTTGCTGAGCCTATGCCCCACAGGGTGCCCGAGCTGGGGCTTCCCCTCAGAACCAGCTGTGGGTGGCAAGCCTGGCTGAGCAGGGCCCTGTAGTCACAAGAACTTTGGACCCTGTCCTTCAAGGCCTTGATTCCTTGGAGGAATTTCTTCCCACTGTGATTTGCATGCCTGGCCCCAAGTGCAAAGAGGGAGCATGACCTGAGCCCACAGCCGCAAAGGGCTGGGGGTGTTGGGAGCTTGGGATTCAGCCAGGCCCTCTCTGGTTTGGCCTCTTCTGGCTTCGGGTCCTGGCCCCGCCTGCCTCTGCCCCCGGCCCTGCACCTTGTCCTCCACTCCTTGGCAGCTGCCACTACCTACTCTGCCTTGGGAATCCCAACCCAGCTACCCACTGTCTCATCCTGCTGCCTCAAAGGCAAGGCCACATCCCTTGCACTGTGTGGAGGCCAAAGATGGAGTCACACAAAGCCACCAACATGACGTTTAAGAAACTCCAGCAGTAAGCCGGGTGAAGTGGCTCACGCCTGTAATCGCAGCACTTTGGGAGGCCGAGGCGGGTGGATCACGAGGTCAGGAGATCGAGACCATCCTGGCTAACACGGTGAAACCCTGTCTCTACTGAAAATACAAAAAATTAGCCGGGCATGGTGGTGGGTGCCTGTAGTCCCAGCTACTCAGGAGGCTGAGGCAGGAGAATGGCGTGAACCCGGGAGGTGGAGCTTGCAGTGAGCCGAGATCACACCACTGTACTCCAGCCTGGGCGACAGAGCAAGACTCAGTCTCAAAAAAAAAAAAAAAACAACACCACCAAAAAAAAAAACTCCAGCAGTATCCTAGCAGACTGGCAAGGTGAGTTGAGGGCACATGTTACCAGAATTTAAATCCTGGCTTGGCCATGTATGCTGGGAGACCTTGGGCAAGTTACTTAGCCTCTCAGTGACCCAACTTCTCAGTGAAATGGGGATTATAACAGTACTTACCTCATAAGGTTGTTAGCAGGATTAAATGAGTCTATGCCAAGTGGAACGGAGCAAGTGCTCTGCAGTGTTAGTGATATCCTTGTGGGCACCCCGAGGGCAACAGCTCCTCATAAGAGGTAACCTGTGTTCATTCTGAGGGAGGCGCTTGCCCCATCTCCTTCCTCCTCATTCCCTTCCCGCTGGGGATTTGACTGTCTCTTTCTCAGGACTTAGGTTGGAAGATCTGGTCAGGACAGCAAAGGGTTTGAAATAGAATCTCTGATGCTGTAGAATAATAGTACTGATGTTGTTCTAGCACTTTTATTTTGAGACGGAGGTCTTGTTCTGTCACCCAGGCTGCACTGCAATGGTGCGATCTCGGCTCACTGCAACCTCCACACCTCCTGGATTCAAGTGATTCTCCTGCCTCAGCCTCCTGAGTAGCTGGGACTACAGGCATGTGCCATCACGCCCAGCTAAGGTTTTTGTATTTTTAGTAGAGACGGGGTTTCACCATGTTGGCCAGGCTGGTCTTGACCTTCTGACCTCAAGTGATCCGCCCACCTCAACCTCCCAAAGTGCTGGGATTACAGGCGTGAGCCATCACACCAGGCTGTTCTAGCATTTTCTTACAACAGCCCTGCTTAATCCATGTTATAGATTGAGAAGATGAGGCTCAAACAAGTTCACTGCAATTTGCCCACCTCACTCCGCAATAACACCATTATGTCACCTTGAAGTAACGATGAAATAGACTCAGAGAAGGACCGTCTCGGCTGTTGGACTCTCATCTTGCCTGGGCTGGGTCCTCCCACCTTTACCCTCTACAGTGAATAGGGGCTGAGAAGTCTCAGGGTACAAGGTCCAGTTTTGGGAGACCAGGTCATGAGGGTAGAGCTGGTGTGTCCCGTCTCTGGCCGGGCCTGGCCCTCAGCTTCTATTGCCCTCCAGGTATCTGGGGTGGCTGCCAGGGCTATGCCCAGGGGAGTCTCACAGGTCCCCTGCAAAAGGCAGGAAGGCAGCCCCTGTCCTTGTGCTCCTGCATGAGCTGAGTATGACGGGGCATGTGCAGGTCCCTTGGGGCCTGGAGGAAGCTCCTCCAAGGTCTGAGACCTGAGTGTCCAGAGGCCCGAGGTCTCCTGTGAGATGTGACTGGATGTGATGTGAGGACCACCTGGACTGGACCAGATTTGGCAGTTTCTAGAGCATATTCTTCCAGTCTCAGATATGAAGGGACATGGCTGAGAACCTAGAGTTTGAATGTTAAACCCAGGAGGGACATGTGTCAAGCTCCTCTCTCCACCTCACTGCCACCGATGGGAGCCTCTAGGTCCAGAGAAGGCTGTGCTGTCTCTCCCTCAGCCCTTGTTTTGGATTTTTCCTTCATCCAATGCCAGTTTAGATTTCCAGGTCTGGACTCTCCTTTGTGCTATTCCTTCTTTCTGGGATACTCTTCCTAACCTCTCTAGCTGGGCCAGCTGCTTCTCGTCCCTCAGTGGCCAGCCGAGATGGGCTGTTTGGCCATTTCTTCTCATTCTTTTTCTTCTAAGGCCAATCCCTGGCTCCACATCGCAGCCAGCAAGTCCCAAATCCTATTCTGGCCACAGTACCCTACTCCCCTGGCAAAAGTCTTTCCATGTTTTCCAGTGTCCTGAGGACAAAGTCCAAATTCCTCTGCTGGGCTGCCAAGGCCATTGGACAAGTAGGAGTAAGTGAGGATAGATTTGGTGGGGGCCGTGGTGAGGGGCTCCTGTCACGGGCTCTCGCCTTCTCATGAAGAGAGGAGGCTGTCTTCTGCTGAGAGTGGTATTGGGGGTGGGAGGATGTGGGGGTTGGGGGTGGTGAAGAGGGTGGAGAGAACTTCAGAGTCACAGTAGGAGCAGGAGCCAACCAGGAAAAGGCAGTGTCACTGAGGAGCCGCAGTGGAGATTCAGCTGAGAACTTTTCTTTTTTGTATTTTTGGTAGAGACGGGGTTTTTGCCATGTTACCCAGGCTGGTCTTGAGCTCCTGGGCTCAAGCAATCCACCCGCCTCAGCTTCCAAAAGTGCGGGGATTACAGGCGTGAGCCACCGTGCCTGGCCTCAGCTGAGAACTTGATAGAGAAGTTCGCAGTGACAGCAGGCTGTCTGGCTGTACAGATTTCTCTAATGGCCACTCACAGTGGGGCGGGCGCATCCAAGGCAGATGGATGGATTTGTCTATGGAGGGGGTTTGGCTGGGAGGGTGGGACCCAAGGGCAGAGGGCTAAGGACTTGACAAGTCCCTCAAAGAGCAGGTGAAATGATGGCCACAGAACCTTAACTAGATGGTTAGGGGGTGGGCAGGAGGGGGCAGTGAAGTCAGGGGGCAGCAGCTTTACAGAGGGAGAATGGAGATGCCAGTGGGCTTCTGGTTGCAATGGAGGCAAAGAAAGTATTCAGTGAAATGATTTGAGCAGGCTGCAGGCAAGAGGTTTTGGGAAGCCTACTTTAGTGATTGAGGAGGTAGACACATTTCTTCCCTGCCCATGCTTTACCTAGCTGGTACCATCACCTGTCTCCTATTACAGTTGGGTGTCCATTACCCTATGGGATCAGTGCTCTGGGGCCATGAGCCCTAGTCTCCATCTCCCGTCCTTCCCAGGAGAGCCTGGTGCTGGACTCACCCACGGCAGCTGCTCAGTCAGATGCTTATGCCAGGTAACCCTCTCTTTCCCCATTTTCTAAGCCTCTGGGCTTCTGTTTTTCCTTTAGTTTCTTAAAAGAAATATTGTAAATAGCCGGGCAAGGTGGCATGTGCCTGTAGTCCCAGCTACTCGGGAGGGTGAGGCATGAGAATCGCTTGAACCTGCGAGGCAGAGGTTGCAGTGAGCAGAGATTACGCCACTGCACTCCAGCCTGGGTGACAGAGTGAGACTTGATCTCAAAAGAAAAGAAATAATGTTAGAATTGCAAAAGAGTCTAACCCTGTCTCAGATGAAAGGACAGGGTATTTCTCCCCATATTACAGGAAAGCAGGACATTCTGTAGCCCCATATCAGGCCAGGAGTGGGTCATAGTGATAGATTGCTCTTGGGAACTCAGGAAGAGTGAGAACTGCGGTAGAGAGCAGGGGGCTTTGGGAGGGACAGATTCAGGGCCAACAGGGGCAGTGGCCTACCTTCCCTATCCCCTCCCAGCTATAGGTGGGTCTCTCCTTGCTCCTTGCACACTCACTGCCATCTGGCCATGCCGGAGTCCTTCATCCATCCAATAAAGAACCTACTCTATGTCGGCTGGGTGCGGTGGCTCACGCCTATAATCCCAGCACTTGGGAAGGCTGAGGTACGGGCAGCCACAGACAGGCTCTGAGGCAGATTTTCGTTTTAGCTTTAGGATGATCACTCTGGCTCAAGGGATGTGTGTGTGCATGGCAGGGGGAAGGGGAATGAAGAGAAAAGAGCAGAAGCAGGGAGAGAGGAGGAGGCTGATGTGCCACTCAGGCAGGAATGAAGAGGGTCCCTTCTGGGCAGTGAGCATGAAGATATGGATTGTCAGACAAATCTGTGTGAGGGAAACCAGAGGAGTTGGTGATTTGTCAGTGGACTTGGTTGAGGAGACAGTGACGGTGCCAACTAGCACTGCACCGAGTCTCTACCCTAGATGCCCCCTGAGCGTGGCACCTCCGGGTGAGAGAGAGGAGCTCATTCAAGATGAGAGGAGCAGGGTCAGTTTTGAATATGGTGGGTATGAGGCACCCTTGGAGCACCCAGGGGAGCCATTTCTGTTGTCCTTGGTGTTCTGGGACACGCCTTGTCTTTCTCTCCCAGGTCTGTTCACGCTGTTCCCTCCCTCCATTGGCAACACTCTTCCCCTCATCTGTCAGCCCCGTGTTTTCTCCAGGAGACATCCTTGACCTTTTCTGCTGAAAGCCAACTTTTTGTTGTCAGAGCCTCTGTAGTTCTACCGTAACGTTTCTTTGGAGACAGGTCTCATTTCCCTGCTTTTCTGGGCATCTTCCACGGGCTTCATGCAGTCTGCACCTCGAGAAGCAGGAAGTGATGAAACACTTGAGTGCTGCTTCCCGTGGCTCTCCATCACCCAGGAAATGGCACTGCATGCTACAGAGGGGAGATCCTCCCAGGGCTGACTCCAAGCAGGAAGTGACTCTCACCACCCTAGGGGATTTGAAACACCTCTCCCATGCCCAGGAACCTAGAGCAGGCCAGCTGGTGCAGCCACTGCCCAGACACGGGATGTTCTGGTTTCAGAGGTGGGGCAGGGAGCTGTAGCCTCCCAACCACCCTCAGGGAATCCGCTGAAGAGGCACAACCGAAGGGAGGTGCAGTTGCCAGACAAACCAGCTGATAACACCAAACACTTAAGGCCTCATATTGAACTAGCATGTGAGCAAATGCGAAGGACTCAGGTCCCTCACCTCTCCCTGGGACTGGAAACCGACCACCTTCCCAAGGCTGGCATCCACTCCGTCCTCTCCCTACCTAAGAGGAGAAACCACAGGCTTTTCTGAGGAGACCCTCAAGGCATGGTTTATGAGGCTGAGATAGGAGTGAGGAGTTTGCTTTGGATGGGGCAGGGCTTGGGGTAGGGGAGGAAGGGTCTCTGAGGTGAGATCCTGAGATGGAGACAATCACAACGGCAGCCGCCATTTTATTGCCAATCAGCCATGAGCCCCGCCTTCCATACACAATGACATTTCATCCCCACAATCGATTAACACAACCATGATAGCCATGAACTCCCAACTCCTCCAGCTGCTAGTGCTCAACGGGAGAGTCCCCTCCAGGTCTGTCTCATTGCAGAGCCCATATTCTTTCTGCCTGGCCAGCAGTTACTCTCCTCAATGAGCAGGCACTGGTGCGGTCTTGCGTGGGCACCAGTCACCCCTATGGAAATCCTTGATGGATGTTACAGGACAGGATTGGATGTGAGGGGTTTTGGAAATGGGGCTCAAGAATCTTCATCATGAGGCGTTTCTGCACCTACTGACCTGAGATATAGAGAGGAAGTTCCATGGACTCCAACACCCAGTTCCAAGGAGGCACACATTAACCTTCCCATGATGTGGATGTGTGGGAACACATGGGCTCTTAATCACACGCCATGCAATCCACAGAAGAGCTGACCCAGCCTGGGGGCATACACGCACTCATGTGTACTCAACGTTCACATGCACTCACACCCTGGCTCGGCTCTGGGGACGCTGAGGCTGGTGTGGGAAGAAGGGCGGCTCTGGCTCCGTCAGATGAGGCTGGCGATGCTGGATGTGGTCTCGTGACGCCGGCCAGCAGACAACTGTCCTGAGATGCTGAAGATGCTGCCATGGCCGCCATGGCCACTGTGGGTGGAGGGAGTGGCCATACAGATGGAGGGGCAGTGTCCGCTCACACCCACTTGATACAGCAGCAGGCCCAGCAGCAAAAGCGAGCCCAAGGCAGCCAGAGCAATGCCCACAGACAGCATGGCGGCAAGCGGCCGAGCAGGGGCAGGGGCGGCGGCCAGCCCGGCCAGGGTCAGGCCGGTGACCAGCAGCACGAGGCCACTGAGCAGCACCACGAGGGCGTCGGCCCCTCCGCCACTGCGCAGCAGGGCCACATGGTGGGCCTGGCGGATGCAGTTCATGTCCTGCACAGCCGAGCTCATCAGCTGTTTCACCAGAACCAGCAGAGCCAGCAAACAGAGCACAGTGCCCGTTGCTAGCCGCCATTCACCTGAGCGGCTGCTGGTGGTTGACAGCAGTGCCACGCCGCCCGCGCCACAGCCTGCCACGAGGCCCACGGCCACGACGAAGCAGAGCGCCGAGCGCCGCGGCTGCTGGGACCACCACAGCTCCACCTGCTCTGCCAGCATGTCCGGGGGCAGCCCCCGGCCCCCTGGGGCTTGAGCCTCCTGTTCAGACATGGCTTGGTCAGGCAGGGGTCAGGGTAGGAGGTCAATGTCAGGAGTCAGAGGGTGCAGATCACAGCCTGGAGCACCTGCCACCTGCTTGGCAGCTACAGGCCCAGAGTCCCATTCCTCTCACAGTCCAGGATATGGTCACCCTCACCTGTAGGGGAAGGATCACAGTCTTACCTTCCCAGCCCACCTGTCCCCCACGGTCCCACCTGGGAGCCTTGGGGATGATCCCTGAGAATCCACCCCAGTGTTCCCCCGAACCTCCCCTGGGATAGCCCCCTCTGCAGTACTGTCCCTTGGGAATGGCTCTCCAATGACCCCAGGGGAGTACCCTGCCCATAGGGTACCCCCTAAAACCCTCCAGGGAATCCCCTCACCCAGGCCCTGACCTCTCTGCCTCTGGCTCTCTCAGTCGCTGGTCCCATCCCGGCTGGCTGAGGGAGCTGGTGCCACGGTGGACGATGGGACGAACAGCCAGAGATAAAGCCTCATTCAGGATCCTACTCACATGGCCTCAGCTGTCACCACTGGTTCCTCGGGAGGAGCTGTGGGGATGGAGGGGGCACTTATGACTTAACCCTTCTGGAACCAGAAGCCTGACTGACCTTGACACTTCTCTTTTAGGGCTGTGTCTCCTCCTTCTCTGTGGGTTAGGACCAGACCCATAACACCCTCCCTCCCCTAATATCCCATCCAATCTCACAGCCATGAGTTTGGTAATATAAGCTGCCAGTTCCCAAATTCCTCTCTCCAACCTACATCTCCGTCCTGAGTCAATTGTCACCTTGATGTCCCTGTGATGCAACAGGTCCCAACCCAAGCTCGTTGTCTTACTCTAACCTGTTCCTTCTGCGTTCCTCACTTCAGGCATGGCATCACTGCCCTCTCAGCCAGCTCCTCCTCCCTCTGCTGTATCTAATCCACCTCCTGTCCCTGGGGCTCCACCTCTAAACATTTCTCTAGCCAGTTCCCTGCTCTCGTATCCTTGGCTCCCGCCTCCACCTCCTCACTGGTCTTTCTGCTCCCCTTGCTCTTCTCCACACTCGCCATTCCCCCATGCCATCCTCCTCCACGATTTCTCTAAAGTGGAGCAAAGGAAAAAGGAGGGCTCTGGATTTGAACCCCAGCTCCAGTCCTTCCCACCGGTAGGAACATGGCCAGGCACCTAACAGTGGCTGCTGATTTAACCTGTCCTCCAGAGGAAAGCATGTCTCACATTGGGCAAAAATAAAGCACATGAGGTCCCTGCCCTCAAGGAGCCCCAGTCTGCAGCAGAAGACAGAGACAGAAGCAAGCAGGCCAGTGCCTGTGCTAAGTGTGGGTGTGGGTTAGTCAGCCCAGAGCCCTGCAGAGCCCAGGAGAGGGGTCTGGGGGAGGGGCCAGGAAGCCTGAATGGTTCGTCTCTTAGAGCCTCAGTCTCCTTGTCTGAAAAGTGAAGACAATAACATTTATCTTGAGGGGTGGGGATGAGTCACCTGACATCTTCGTTTCAGAATTCCAGTGGGGCCTAGAGCCTGCATAGATGCTCAAAGGGTGCTTTTTTGAATACACGAAAACGATGTTACCCCTCCAAGGCAGGACAGGGCA
Organism: Gorilla gorilla gorilla; assembly: GCF_029281585.2. NCBI lineage: Eukaryota > Metazoa > Chordata > Mammalia > Primates > Hominidae > Gorilla > Gorilla gorilla. The sequence continues at coordinate 196,673,438 of NC_073224.2, forward strand.
GAAGACGTAGGTCCTGGGTCATTCTGGGAATATTACTATGTGGCCGTGCACAGGTTACATCCTGACGAGGTATCTGTCCTCCCGGAGACTCCTTTGCAGAGGCTGACCCCTACCCGCCAGGTGGGCGGGGGCTGGTGCCGATGCTCTCAAGGAAGTAGGGGAGGTGGGCGTGGCCGTGGAGTCAGTCCCAGCATTCCCCTGGGCTGTGACTTCGTTGGTCTGAAAGTGCTTGCACAGGTGTGCTGAGACAACGGGTGCCAGGCTGGGGGCGGGGTGGAGGTTCTCAGGGGAGAAGCGAGTGGGAGAACATGGGGGCGGTGGGGCGTTGGGGGACAATGGGGGAACTCACGAGAAGCCTGGATGTGCTGGATCCGATCCGAGAAGGCAGGGCCGAGCAGGTGGGGCACTCTAGCTTGGTTTCCGGGGAGACACTTCACCTGCCTAACCTGCACTCAGGTGAGCCTGCCGGGAGGAGGATGAACAGGTGTCGTTTCCAGGGCAGGGCCTGAGCCGATTGGCTGACGTGGCACTGCTCCTTCTGCTGGGCTGAGGCATTCCTGTGAAGGGAGGGGCTTCTGTCCGCTGCAGTTAGGGCTCGGAACACAATTCGCAGACCTGGGCAGCAGGAGGAATGTCGTCTATCTGCCCCAGAGCCTGGGCGCCAACCCATTCCACAGCTCCGACCCCGATTTAGCTTTAGCTCCAGCTTCAAAACCAACCCCTAACTCTAGCTGCAGCTGCAAACCCTAGCTAGAACTCCCAGCTTCCACCCCTGCCCCAGCTCCTGCGTCACATCTCAGCCCCAACCCCCAGCCCCATTTCCAAATTCAATTCCAGTCCCAACTCCAAATCCAACCCCTAATCTGGCTAGAAACCTCAGCTCCCAACTCCTAACTCCAACTCAAATTCTGGACTAAGGTCCTAGATCCCAATCTCACGCTCAGCCCGAACCTCGACTCCTGTTCCTGAATCCAGCCCCCAAACCCAACACCAACCTCAAACCCAGCTTTAGCCCCAAATTCCAACATCAGCGGACCCCCAAACACAGTCCCAGTACCTCCATCCCTTGGCCCTAGGCTGCAGCCTCCAAAAGCCCCGTGCTCATTCTCCCTCAAATGCCTGGCTTGCCCCACAGACTGGATCTTACTGGGGAAGCAGGATTTGAGTGAACAGGGAGGAGGGGTGAAGGCCTTTCAGGCAGGAGACAGGAACTCCCAGAATAAACACTTCAGAAGAAATGCCACACTCCTTCACAAGGCTCATAAAGCCCCTGCCATATACACCAGGCCAGTCATTTGCCACTGGCACCCTGCCCTCCTCTCTGCCCTTCCAGTTTTTGAACTCAAGAGTTCTCCCTTGCCTGGGATATTTGCCACTCCCCAGCCTCAGTCTGGGCAACTTGCATTCTTCAACTGAGATGCCACCTCCTCCAGGAAGCCTTCCCTGACTTGCAGGCTGGTTTAGAGGTGCCTCTTTGGTGCACCCATGGCCCCTGTGCTTCCCCAACAACTACTCTTACTGCAATATGCTTAATTGCCTATTATGTATTTACCTGTCATTCCCTGCTAGATGTGTGGTCCCCAGCAAGCAGACGGACAGTGCCTCTTTTGCTAATCATCATGACCTCAGTAGCTAGTATGTAGGACGTAATCAATACATATTTGTTGAATGATTGATTAGCAGACTAAACGATAGCATGAACTGACAGCTGTGGGGGTTTTGAGCAGGAAGCATGTGAGAGGAAGCTGGAAAGACAAGTTTGGCTCAGGCTGTTCAGGGTCTTGAAGGCCCATAGTGAGGCACTTGGGCTGTGTAAGGGGCCCATGGAGGGTTCTAAAGTTTAATAGGGACACGGTGGGAGCTTCTAATAGGCAAATCTGGCACCACGCACACACCACCCTCTGGACTGGTGAAGGGCAGGCTGGCTGGAGCTGTTGTAGGCTGTCCCTCATCTCCTGGATCAGCCCCTGTGATGTCTCTTGCTTTCTCCTCCTGATGTGTATGAACTAGAAAAGAAAAACAAGATCACCCTTATCTTGTTATTATCAGTTGACAAAATAATGGTGCTCGACCTGCTTTCGCATCTCTTTGCTTTGTTCTGCGGAGATGACTGGAGGCCAGTCATAATTCTAGAACAGCCCTGTCCGCTAGAAATATAGCCTGAGCCGCCGGGCATGGTGGCTCACACCTGTAATCCCAGCACTTTGGGAGGCTGAGGTGGGCGGATCACGAGGTCAGGAGTTCAAGACCAGCCTGGCCAACATGGTGAAACCTCGTCTCTACTAAAAATACAAAAATTAGCCAGGCATGGTGGCAGGCCCCTGTAATCCCAGCTACTCAGGAGGCTGAGGCAGGAAAATTGCTTGAACTTGGAGGTGAGGTTCAGTGAGGCGAGATTGTGCCATCGCACTCCAACCTGGGTGACAGAGCAAGGCTCCGTCTGGGGGCCGGGGGGTGGGGCACGGGGAAGAAAAAAGAAATATAGCCTGAGCTACATATATAATTTAAACTTTTCTAATAGCTGCATTCAAAAAGGAAAAAGAAACCCATGAGATTAATACATTTAAATTAATACATTTTAATTCCAAAACACATTTTTATATATGTTATTGATGAGCTATTTTACAGTTTTATTTTGTACAAGGTATTTTATTTTTATTTTTAAAAATAGAGATGGGGGTCTCGCTATGTTGTCCAGGCTGTTCTCAAACTCCTGGGTTTAAGCGATCCTCCTGCCTTGGCTTCCCAAAGTGCTGAGATTACAGGCGTGAACCAAAAGTCTTGAAAATTTGGTAGGTATTATTTTATACTTACAGAGCATCTCATTTATCCCAGCCACACTGCAAATGCCCAGGTACCACATCTGTCATGTGGCTGTGTCCTTACTGGATGGCATGGCTTTAGATGTCCTTTCCCTCAGAAAAAGGTCAGTGCAGGCTGGATCAGGAGGATGGTTGGGCGGAGTGGGGTGGGGAGACAGTGGTGTGGCATTGCAGGTGTTCATCCTGCCAATTTGCAAAGCATTATAAAGGTAGCCCCTTTATAATAAAGGGGCGTGACTCAGAGGAGCAGGGGAGCCAGGGGCCCAACAGGGCTTGCTGGCTGCAGATTCCTCTTGCACACATCTGACATTTATTTACCCACCCTGGTCCCCAGGTCCAGTCCCAGCCAGACCCATGGGCCAGCTGTCCCAGGCAGAGCTGCAGCGGGGGACCCATGAAATTTTCCGTCCTTTACCCCTTCCCTTAGGGGTTTGAAGGGAACTTTTTGGATGGGAGAAACAACACCTAAAAGCTTCGTTGGTTTAAACATTGATTGGGCAAGTCTCTATTCTAGTTCTGGGTCTTATCAAGTAACTTGGAGTCAAGTGGAAAGGCAGGCTCTTCACAGGGCTGTTGAACTCTGTCCCCAAAGCAGAGGTTGTTGGGGTAATTCAGATTGGTGACGGTGAAGGTCAGGAGGAGGAGGTGGCCGCGGGCACAAAGCGGAAGGTGCGGACGAACCACCCGCAGATCCACAAGAAGGTGGTGAATGGGAGTGAACACAGAGGCTGTGGGGCTGTCTCCCAGCTTCTGCCATGTTCCCACCACAGGCTGTTCTCAACCCAGTGGCCCGAGTGATTCAGTTAGGAGGTGCAGAGTCCCTCCAGCGGCCCGCCTTCCTCAGAGGAACAGAGTCCTCCCACCGCCATAAGGCCCTCTCTGGCTTCATTCCTATTGCCTCAGAGCCTCTGCACCAGCAGCTCCATCTGCCTGGAATGCTTCTGACCCACATGGCTCCCTCCCTCCCTCCCTCCTTCAGGAATGTTCTCAAATGGCATCTTCTCAGGGAGACCTCTTGGCCACCTCTTCTCAAATTGCAACCTCCCAGTACTTCCTATCCCCTGCCCTTGTGTTTTATTTCCTTATGTTTCTCCTCAGCACTATCACTCTGACATGCTATATATCTGTCTTATCAATCTGAAATGTTGTCTCCTAGATTGTAAGCTTCATGAAGGAAAGATTTGTGTGTGTTTACTGTCCTATCCCTACCTCCTGGAATAGGACTGGCATAGAGTAAGTGCTCAATAAACGTTTGTTGAATGAATAAATGAATAGTGGAAAGAACACTGGATTTGGAGCTAGATTGATCTTGAAGGTTCAAGCCCCAGCTCTAGCTGTGTAACCGGAGAAAAATTGCTTAACCTCCTTGTGTCTCAGTCTCTTTCATTTGTAAGATGGGGATGACAGAACTTAGTTTATATAGTTGTAAGGGGATTAACTAATATAATTAGGCCGGGCACGGTGGCTCACAGCTATAATCCCAGCACTTTGGGAGGCTGAGGTGGGCAGATCACTTGAGGTCAGGAGTTCAAGACCAGCCCGGACAACATGGTGAAACCTCATCTCTAATAAAAATATAAAAAATTTGCCAGGTGTGGTGGCACATGCCTGTAATCCCAGCTACTCAGGCGGCTGAGACGGGATAATCACTTGAACCCAGGAGGTGGAGGTTGCAGTAAACTGAGATCGAGCCACTGCACTCCAGCCTGGGCAACAGAGCAAGACTACGTCTCAAAAAAACAAACAAAAAAAAGAATGAATCCACTCAGCATCCACTGATCGTATCCCTCCTGTGGACCAGGTGTTGTGGGGGTGCTGGAGATATAGTGTTAAGTGGAGAGGCACTGTTCTTGCCGTCCTGAGGACAGTCTCAGGGAACAATGGGCATAAGGCATAGCACCTACAGGCTTCCAGTGCCTCCAGGCACCCACTCCCTTCTCAGTGACTGATAGTTCCCTGAGATAGACATCTTTTGGAGTATTGGTCCCATTCACCATGACCATCCTCACTGCAAGGAAGAATCCCAACAACCAGATTATGTTTTCTGACCCACCACTGCAGCTATAGTTGATTAGACAGAGCCTCTGACTCAAGCTAGGCACCTAGATAGGTGAGTGTCCTTTGTGGGTCCAGACAGCAGGATCTGCTCCTCTCAATCTGGGAAATTTTTAAAGGAATTTCCATTTGTAGACGGAACAAGCCCAACTGACCGAGAGGGAAGCACCATGACTGTTTCAGTATGGACACTCTTGGGGACTTGTTTGTACTTGTGTGTTATGTCCCGGCAAGTGAGTGTCTTTTCTGGGTAGCAGATGGCGGGGTCAGCTCCTCTCAATTTGGGAAATTCCTTAAGGAATTCCCATTTGCTGGTTGATCAAGCCCAAACACAGAAGAGAGAGGAAGCACCCTGACTTTTCAGTTTGGACACTAAGGGCTTGTCTGTTGCTGCAGTAGTTGGATAGTGTTCTGGTGATTGTGTGTATTTGATATAGGCATGAGGAATTAGAATTTAATTTGGTAATCTTTTGCAATACTCTTTGGCCCCAAAATTGTTTGGAATCTGGAGTTTGCTGTTGAATGGGAACGTGGGATGGAGTTGCATGTATCCAGGCTTTTGTTCTGCTGTTTTAAGCAGAGTCGGGCCTAGTTAATATGTAATGTTTTCCTTTGGTGCTGTTTAGCCCCAGTGTTCTTTGGAGTCTGGGGAGGTTTGGCCCTTAAAAATCAAACTGCCATGAAAACTGCTTTACCCAAAATTTTGGCTCATAGCCTTTGTTGGATTACCTATCAGGGCAAACAAAGTGTAACCATGTAAAGCTGGTGAGTTTGTATTGCTATGGCATGGGTAAAGTTCCAAGGTAAAAGCTATTGGATTTTCGCTTGTATATGTGTCTACATACCTAGATGTGTTTATTTGTATGTACACTTACTGTTATATGTTGTGTTGGCTTATAAGAGCACTCATAAATTAAGCAAATAAGTCTAAGCAATTTTCAAGTTCACATGACTTAAGTAAATCTTTACTAAACACACTGGTTTTAAAATTATTGGTAAAATGAAAATATAAATGTCTTCAGAATTGTCAGCATACATTTCTGTCTGGATTTTATATTTGTCTCTGTTACATAGTTTGAGGCGTCAGAGTTTGGCATAGAAGGTTATAAAACTATAAACCCAGCCCAAACCAAATGATCTTTGTGCAAATTTTTTGATAACTAAGACTAATGAATGTTGTTGGTTTAATGAAAACAGCTGAATTTCTGAGTTATTAGTTAAAATACCTATGTTTTTAACTTGGAGGCTCTTTTTTTTTTTTTTTTTTTGAGACAGAGTCTCGCTCTGTCGCCCAGGCTGGAGTGCAGTGGCGTGATCTCGGCTCACTGCAAGCTCTGCCTCCTGGGTTCACACCATTCTCCTGCCTCAGCCTCCCGAGTAGCTGGGATCACAGGCGCCCACCACCACGCTCGGCTAATTTTTTGTATTTTTAGTAGAGATGGAGTTTCACTGTGTTAGCCAGGATGGTCTTGATTTCCTGATCTCGTGATCCACCCGCCTCGGACTCCCAAAGTGCTGGGATTACAGGCGTGAGCCACCGTGCCCGGCCCTTAACTTGGAGGCTCTTAAGTGAGCACCTGAAGTTCACTGGCTATGAAAAAACTGGTTAGGCCAGGTGTGGTGGCTCATGCCTGTAATCCCAGCACTTTGGGAGGCTGAAGCAGGCAGATCACTTGAGGTCAGGAGTTTGAGACCAGCCTGGCCAATGTGGTGAAATCCCATCTCTACTAAAAATACAAATTAGCTGGGTGCGCTGGTGCATGTCTGTAATCCCAGCTACTTGGGAAGCTGAGGCAGGAGAATTGCTTGAACCCAGGAGGCAGAGGTTGCAGTGAGTTGAGACTGCACCACTGCACTCCAGCCTGGGTGACAGGGTGAGACTCCATCTCAAACAAACAAACAAACAAACAAACAAAAAAAAAAAAAAGGAAGAAAAAGAAAAAAGAAAAAAACTGGTTAACAAGGAAATAACCAACTTTAAATGATGGTGTTTAATAACTGTTTTCAGAAGTAATCTAGATAAACTGTTAAAAATGAAAGAATTGAGTACATGTAAATGGGATAAATGTTTTAGGTAAACTTTTTGTGTAATTTTAAATCTTAAAATTATTTTTGATGCTCATTGACATCTGGGTCATTTCCAGTTAAGAAAGGGTTATGATATGGGGAAATATGTTTCTAGAAATTGTGGAATGGTTCTCAGCTATAAAATGCTCATATCTGATAGTTCAGGATTTATTGCTTCCTAGGGTTTCACTAAAATTTAAGGTTACCAAGGATAAGAATTATAGTTAATATATAATTATGTCTATAAAATGTGCCACAAATGTGCTATTAGTGAGAAAAAGAATAATTATGTCTAATTCAGAAGTTATCTAAAAGTAAAGTTAATTCAAATTATGGACTTGAAAATGATTATTTATGAAACAAAGTAGTAAGGAACCAGTAAGTAAGGGAGAGAGGTGTGAATAAAGTCATGGATATGAAGATGTATTTTTGGCAAAGAAGATTGTAAAGAAAAGATAATAATTTTGTATGAGAAAGGATCTTGTGTGGTGAATTTTTTGTGTTGGAGTAAAATGACTGGTTATTTAAAGTAAAAACAAGAAGAAAAAAATCTGGGACTGGATGGAAAGCCCAGGCATGTTGTGCATAGTCTGTGTAAGTTGTATGTAGTTTTTCTTGTTTCTCTGCACATGCAGAGAAAAATAGAAAGTTGAAAAAGTTTTGGCTGGGTGCAGTGGCTCATGCCTGTAATCCCAGTTCTTTGGGAGGCTGACATGGGTGGATCACCTGAGGTTAGGAGTTTGAGACCAGCCTGGCCAGCATGGTGAAACCCTGTCTCTACTAAAAATACAAAAATTAGCCAGGCGTGGTGGTGAGTGCCTGTAATCCCAGCTACTCAGGAGGCTGAGGCAGGAGAATTGCTTGAACCCGGGAGGTGGAGGTTGCAGTGAGCTGATATTGCACCATTGCACTCCAGCCTGGGTGACAAGAGTGAGACTCTCTCTCTCAAAAAAAAAAATAATAAAAATAAGTTGAAGAAATTTAGATAATAAAATGTTCTTTAAAACCTGGTAGAGAATTGGAGAAAATTAACATTTTCATAGTACTTAACATTTTCATAGTTAAAGCTCTTCATCTTGATGAAGGTAAAATAATAAATATTGCACAGAAATACATTAGCAGTTTGGCAATTCTTTTTTAATACAGTTAAGCATGAAGCCAGATTTAGTGTTGCACCAAATCTCACATACCTGCCTGCATTGCTTCACACTAGGTTTGCTGTTTTGCATGAATAGTGCTGGTGCTAGAGTACTTACTGGTCATGTGCCTAGAGTGAATTTCTTGATTTCATAGGATGTATGGTGATATTGGTGGACTTAAGGATATTGAATTGTGTATGAGGAATAAAATATTCATCACGTGTTTTTTTTTTTGGGCTCTGGATAGCATGGTAGCCTCCAGGGTAGACTAAGTTGAGGAAAGGTTGGGGTTGGTTTCCTGTTTGTTTTTGCTTCTAATTTTCATTTGTTTGCTGTTTGTTCTGCTTTGGGTTTTGCTTGTGTATGTATATATATATAAAACAATGTATGGTTTTTAGTTTCTAGTGGAAGGCTTTTATTTTGTTCTGTGAATAGTTATTTTGTTTTCTGTGCATTTCTAGGAAGTCATCATTTGTTCTGTTTATCTGGAATTCCTAGGCTACCTTTGTTGGGCCTGCAGGAATTGATGGAGCACACCAGCCATTTGGAATTTGGTTGGTTTTGCTTGCCTCTGATGATCTAGACCTAAAAAACAAAATACTTATTTTTTTAAGTTCTGAACAGAAATAGTACATTATATATTTTGTTGTTTGGAGAGGTGATAAGAGTGGAACTGTTTGCATGGTGTTTGTTTCCAGGGTGAGTCAACTGAATCAATAGTTTGGGTTGATTTCAGATCATTTCCTTTAATGAAGAAAAACTGTGATATGGATACAAAGTTTTAATGTTCAGGAAAGATTGGCCTTGTCCTTAAGGAAATTATATTGATTAGAATTTCTCTCAAATGAATTTAAACTGACATTCACTTGGATTAAGTAGTAATAAAAAAAGGTGATATTTTCTAGTGATTTTTTTTTTATCTCAAGTAGTTTATCACTGATTGACCTTCATGTGTGTAACTTGAAAACAAAATATGTGCAAGTGTTGCACTGGTTTGAAGATTTTGGCAGTAAAAGTTACCTAATCAGTTGTCAGTACTGTGTCTGGAAACTAGTCTTGGAAGTGGGATGATGTGCTTTTAAAATAGCTGAAAAGAAATTGTTTTGTACTTGTTCTTATTTTGTCCTTGTTTTGTTGTATAGTATTGTGTCCAGATCTGGTTCCTTCTGGTGGGTTCTTGGTCTCACTGACTTCAAGAATGAAGCCACGGACCCTTGTGGTGAGTGTTACAGTTCTGTTTTTTTTTTTTTTTTTTTTTTTTTTTGATAGAATCTTGCTCTGTTGCCCAGGCTGGAGTGCAGTGGTGCAATCTCAGCTCACCACAAGCTCTGCCTCCCGGGTTCACGCCATTCTCCTGCCTCAGCCTCCCGAGCAGCTGGGACCACAGGCACCCACCATCACGCCTGGCTAATTTCTTGTATTTTTAGTAGAGATGGAGTTTCACTGTGTTAGCCAGGATGGTCTCAATCTCCTGACCTCATGATCCGCCTGCCTTGGCCTCCCAAAGTGCTGGTATTACAGGCATGAGCCACCACACCTGGCCTACAGTTCTTAAAGATGGTGTGTCTGGAGTTTGTTCCTTCCAATATTCAGATGTGTCCAGAGTTTCTTTCTTCTGGTGGGTTCGTGTTCTCGCTTGACTTCAGGAGTGAAGCTGCAGACCTTCGCAGTGAGCATTACACCTCTTAAAGGTGGCATTTCCAGAGTTGTTTATTCCTTCTGGTGGGTTTGTCATCTCGCTGACTTCAGGAGTGAAGCCGCAGACCTTTGCAGTGAGTGTTACAGCTCTTAAAGGTGGTACGTCTGGAGTTGTTTGTTCCTCCCAGTGGGTTGGTGATCTCCCTGACTTCAGGAGTGAAGCGGCAGACCTTTGCAGTGAGTGTTACAGTGCTTAAAGGTAGTGCGGACCCAAAGAGTGAGCAGCAGCAATTTATTGTGAAGAGTGAAAGAACATAGTTTCCACAGTGCAGAACGGGACCCAAGCAGGTTGCCACTGCTGGCTCGGGTGGCCAGCATTTATTCTCTTATTTGGCCCCGCCCACATCCTGCTGATCGGTCCATTTTACAGAGCACTGATTGGTCCATTTTTACAGAGTGCTGATTGGTGCATTTACAAACCTTTAGCTAGACACAAACACTGATTGGTGTGTTTTGACAGAGTGCTGATTGGTACATTTTTACAGAGTGCTGATGGGTGCATTTACAAACCTTTAGCTAGACACAGAGCGCTGATTGGTGTGTTTACAATCCTCTAGCTAGACAGAAAAGTTCTCCAAGTCCCCACCCGACCCAGAAGCCCAGCCAGCTTCACCTCTCAGTATTTAAGTGAAAGGAGATTATTTCTCATATTGAATTTCCAAAACTGATATTTGCATTTACCATATTTCAGTGATAGAGGAAAAAGTTGTCTTAGTTTGATAAATTTGGCATAGGGCTTATCACATTTTTGATACTTTGGGTCACAGTTCTGTCACTAGAATACTAGCAATTAGACATATGCAATGAGTAACCTAACTACTTTAATACCCTGGTTTGAAATACTGCAGGCAGTTATTCCTAAACACCAAATCACAGTGTTTTAATTTGTAACATGTTAGAGAAAACAACAGGACTTTCTGTAGTATAAATATCCTATTAATTAATGTTTGTGCTGTTAAGTTACAGGGCTTTGACTCTTGAGCCTCAAGAAGGCACCAACCCAATACATTTTCAGCACTGATTCCAGTCAAATCCTCAGGACAGTGATGCAAGGCCAGCGTCTGGGCCCATGTTTTGGAATGACAGGGTTGTCTTGGAGTATTGATCTGCTCTTTAATAGAAAATTGGGACCAGGCATGGGGGCTCATGCCTGTAATCTCAGCACTTTGGGAGACTGAAGTAGTGGATCACTTGAGGCCAGGAGTTCAAGACCACACTGGCCAACATGGCGAAACCCTGTCTCTACTAAAAATACAAAAATTAGGTGGGTGTGGTGTTGTATGCCTCCCAGCTACTTGGGAGGCTGAGACATGAGAATCTCTTGAACCCAGGAGGTGGAGGTTGCAGTGAGCCAAGATGGTGCCACACTGCACTCTTGAAAGCAGGTTTCTGATAACTTTGGAGATTGTGCCATTGGATTAGAGAGAAAACTTTCAGGGCCCTTATTGAAAGGCTAATGTGTTCATATCCCAATATGAGGCAGAGCAGGAGTTGATTGCATGGACTGAACTAATAAGGGACTGAAATAATTTTTTAATGGCTTTTGTTGTTTGAAATATTGCCAATTCCTTTTGTTTTTCAGAGTCTGGAGAATTTTTTTCTTTTGAGCTATTTATATCCTTGAAATATACTTTAAGTGTATTGAGTATACTTTTGTAAGCAGAATTTGAAACATGTTTCTCTCGCTGCCTAATTTCTCCAGAATATGGAAACTATTTGTGAATATTCTTTTTTTTTTTTTGTCCTTGAGATGGAGTCTTGCTCTGTTGCCCAGGCTGGAGTGCAGTGGCACGATCTCGGCTCACTGCAAGCTCTGCCTCCTGGGTTCACACCATTCTCCTGCCTCAGCCTCCCAAGTAGCTGGGACTACAGGGGCCCACCACCATGCCCGGCTGATTTTTTTTTTTTAATTTTTAGTAGAGATGGGGTTTCACCATGTTAGCCAGGATGGTCTCGATCTCCTGACCTCATGATCCACCTGCCTCTGCCTCCCAAAGTGCTGGGACTACAGGCGTGAGCCACCGTGCTCGGCTTTCTTTGTACTTTTTTTTTTTTTTTTTTTAGACAGAGTCTCACTCTGTCACCCAGGCTGGACTGCAGTGGCGTGATCTTGGCTCACTGCAAGCTCTGCCTCCTGGGTTCATGCCATTCTCCTGCCTCAGCCTCCTGAGTAGCTGGGACTACAGGCGCCTGCCACCACACCCAGCTAATTTTTTTGTATTTTTAGTAGAGACAGGGTTTCACCGTGTTAGCCAGAATGGTCTCGATCTCCTGACCTCGTCATCTGCCTGCCTTGGCCTCCCAAAGTGCCAGGATTACAGGCATGAGCCACTGTGCCCAGCCGAATATTCTTAATTCATGGCAATGTGTTTGTTTTCATACATTTAATAAGAACCTGTTTTCTTTTGTAATGGGACACACTTGGAGGAACTGGTTATTTTTCCAGTGCTTTGACTGAAATGGCCTTATGATAGGTTCCAGCAAAGCCAATTTTGGAGAGCTTATGTTGGCAATGATTCTTGCTGCACTTTGTGTAGATAATCAGGTCAAGCATATGGGACCGAAGCCTATTTTGCAGGTAGATTGGTCCTGCTGTGATTCGTCTTTGGTGGAAGTGGCAGACTGGAGACAGAAAGATTGTGTTTCAGAAGAAAACTCTATATTAGCTTAATCTTTGATTCCTCAGTGGCCACATGGTCACTCATGGTATGGAGCTGCCTATGACACCCCTCCTCAGCATGAAGCAGCCAGAAAGATCGACAGCCAGATTCCTCATGATTGAGCAATTGACAAATAGAAAGTGAGCACAGAAACTGGCCCAAGACTCCCACAGACTGTTCTTTTGGAAGAACATAGAAATTGATCCTTCTGCTGTTAAAGCTTGAAACTTGTATTAGTTTTATCTGAGTTCCTTCCTCAGGAAAGGACCTTTTAAAAAAGTATCAGAGAACTGAAACTCACCAGATCACTGCACCAGATGCCTCCTTGCCCCTCTGTAGTCCTTGTTTTCTTACACATTGTTACATTTCTTCCCTGGTAACATAAACCCCTAGTTTTAGTCAGGGAGATAGATTTGAGGCTGAGCTCTCATCTCCTTGGCTGCAGCACCTGATTAAAGCCTTCTTCCTTGGCAATACTTGTCCTCTCAGTGATTGGCTTTCTGTGTGGTGAGCAGCAGGACCTGGACCAAACCTAACCTCGGGTGTTTCCCTAACATTCTCATAGTTCCACTTATAATACACTTAATATATTAATACATGCAGTAGGTGGCTAGCACTAATTCCTATTTGTAGCCCCTGCCAAATCCCACCATGTGACACATAGCAGATGAGCAACATATACAAATTCTTGTATTCTACTGGTCATCGTAGGTGATTAGTCATGCTAGTCCCTCCTGCTTCCAGGTGCACAGGGCAGGCTTATTTTCTTGGAAATCTGCTCCCCAGCCTACCTCAGCTCAGGGCAGTCTGGGCACATCTTAGACATGCTTGAAGCCTAAGTAGGCCCTTGAACCCCAGTGGTCTAGGAGAGCTCACCCCATGGGAGTTCAGAAAGAGTGAACCCCCGTTCCTGGCCCTAAGATGCCTTCCCTTTCACTTCTCACTCCGAATCCAGAGGAATGATTATAAGGGGGTCCTGCCTGGGCACACAGATGTTCCCAGGCCCTCAGGTACCTCCTGGGACCAGCAATGGCTGGCCATATTTTGTATAAGAAGCAGGACAGTGATGCTAGAACCTTCTGTAGGGCAGGCTTTTCAGCGTTGAGATAGCAGGACACCAGGGGAGTCTCAGCTAGGTAGCCCACACTGCTTGGCCACAGCTGATGCCAAAACTCTAGAAGGTGAGAGGGCCCAGTGAGGAATTCTGGAGGCTATTATACCAAAGAGGCACAGCACTCCCCAAAGGCACCAGTCATCACACCAGAATTGAATGAGTACCTAGAGCTCAATGATGGACTGCAACCGGGAGAGCAAGAGTGGAGTCTGTGTGCCAATGCCTAGTCACTTGAGTGACCAGCAGGGGCCCTAAGGCTGCTTACAGGAGGAGGTGACTGCTAGGCCCACTCCAGCACTGTCGGGGCTGAAGCAATAAACTGGATGAAGAGACTCGTGAAGGAAAAGGGGGCACCAATGGGGTGAATGCCTTCAGTTTCCCCACGGAGTCTGGATAGACAAAGTAGCGGGAGGTCTCAGATGCTAGAGAACCAATGCCTCCCGATGGGTGGATTAGGAGCAAGCACTGAAGACAGAACATGGAGACATAAGCAAGATTGAACCTCTGGCCCTACATTTACTAACAAGAAGCTGTGTGCACCCCTGTGCAGCCAAGAAAAGACCTTGTTGACCTGCTGGCCAAGGTGCCAGGTTCTGCTAGGGTGGGGCCCTCCCTTGGCCCATACTTCCTCCTCACCAGCTGGACAGCATCCAGGTTTAGGTTAGGCTTAGGTTAGCTTAGCCTGGGAGTTTCCACTCCTTTAACTTCTGATTTAGACTCTCAGGGTTTCAAGTTCCTATAACCTTCACTTGGCCTACAGTGTTTTGTTTGGGCATCTCTCCAGTGCAGTGCATAAGAGCAGCACCTTTGGAGTCACTGGGCCGACTGGCCTGCAGCCCCACCCCTGCCTGTGTGACTACGTGCCAGTCACTTTACTCCTCTTTGGTTTGGATTTCCTTGTCTGAGAACCAAGGTCCATCTTGTACGTGGAATGTGACATCTCGATTCTAAGACATTTTGCAGTTAAAAAATCTATCACTTGAATATTGATATGTCCTAGCCATTAAGAATTTCCTTCTGGTCTTCAGGAAAGCTCCAGTCTCTAGTGCATTTTTCTTCTTCCCAGGCCCCTGCTCCATGCACCTTGGTTTGGCTAACCCTCACCAGTCCTTAAGTCCGAAGAGTTCACGTGTCTTCCTCCCCACTGCCATCATCCTGGTCCAAGCCACTGTCCTGTTTCACCTGGGCAACCACAACATCCCTTGTGTCCACTACTGCATCCCTTACCCTGTAGAACTCTCCTAGCAGGACAGACAGATATTAAGCAACTAGACAGACATGTTACCGTGATGATTATGAAGAAAAACGATGCGGTGGGTGCAGTTTAGATGGGAGGGAGTCAAGGACTGCCTTTCTGAGGAAGTGACCTTTAAGGTGAGATCTAAAGGATAAATAGAAGTTCACAAAGTGAGGTGTGGGGGCAAGAGCAGAGGGGGCAGAGGAAACTGTATGTGGAAAGAGCTGAAGGCAGGAAAGACCTCGGCCTCTTGTACAAACTGAAAGGATGCCAATGTGGCAAGAGCTTGGTGAGCAGTGGCGGTGACTCCCAGCGGCTTAGCATTGGCCTCTGGGTGGCCCACAGCTTCTGTGTGCCTTCAAGGTCCTGCACAATCTGCCCCTGCTGGCCCCTCATCCCCAGTCTCATTTCAAGTCCGTTTCTTCTTCAAAGGTGAAGCCAGCATGCTAGTGGAGGAATCTGGGTCCTGGAAGATCCCACCTACCCATCATAATAATGTAATGGGCTGTCATCTTTGCAGCTGAACCTCTCTGGGGGCGCCTGGATCCTTCCCTGCTCTCTGGATCTGGCTTCCCAGTGGGGCGAGTACATGTGAAGAACATGCCAGCAGGGGGGAAGGGGCTGGCTGCTGTGACAGGGTGCAGGCTGGGTGGGGGTTGTTGCTCAGCAGACAGAGTCTCCTGCAGACCCTGTGGAACCCTTTGCTCCAAGGCCTTTGCCTGCATGCTCCTTCTGCTACCCCAGCCTTTGGGAGACCTTGCCAAATGTGACTGCCAAGCCTCAGCTCTCTGTGAAAGTCAACCCATGAGCAGTGCCCAGAGTTTCAGTAAAGTGATTAGGGAAAGATGGGACAATGCCAGGTTTAAGACAGCCAGAGGTGACCAGCAGGGACCAGCAGGGACTGTGGGCTTAAATATTTCTTATTTGGGTATTAGAGGGGCATCTGGCTTCTGCAGGTGGGAGAAGAGAGGGACATTGGATTATATTCTTTTGCTCTTTAATGCATAAAGAACTATCTCTCCTGGTACCTGTGTGTGGCTGGGTCTCCCAGGATGGCGCCTGAGAGGAATAACCAGAGGGAGAAGTGCATCCTCTCTCACCCCAGAAATGGAGGAGCAGAGCAGGACCCTGCAGAACAAAGATGACAAGTCTAGAATGACATGGAGGCAAGGGAAATGAGGGCAGGGCTCTACTTACAGTTCCAAGAACAGGGTCAGCAGATAATGTAAGACTTTGGGGAATTTTTCCAACACTTCCATGTCTTTTATTTTACTGTCATCTTTTCCTTCTTTTTTACACAGATTAAAAAAAAAAAAACCCTCAGAGGCTGGGCATGGTGGCTCACGCCTGTAATGCCAGCACTTTGGGAGGCCAAGGCAGGTGGATCACTTGAGGTCAGGAGTTCGAGACTAACCTAGCCAACATGGTGAAACCCCGTCTCCACTAAAAATACAAAAATTAGCTGAGCGTGGCTAGGTGCGGTGGCTCACACCTGTAATCCCAGCGGATCACGAGGTCAGGAGATGGAGACCATCCTGGCTAACATGGTGAAACCCCGTCTCCACTAAAAATACAAAAAATTAGCCGAGTGTGGTGGTGGGCGCCTGTAGTCACAGCTACTCAGGAGGCTGAGGCAGGAGAATGGCGTGAACCTGGGAGGTGGAGCTTGCAGTGAGCCGAGACTGCGCTATTGCACTCCAGCCTGGGCGACAGAGTGAGACTCGTCTCAAAAAAAAAAAAAAAAAAAAAAGTCCTTAGAAAGCCTCGCTGCATTTCCTGAAGGAGATAGGAATGAACAGGCTTTGGTCCTGCCTGAGCTGGCAGAGGAGAGAGCCCAAGTCCAGTGTGATCTCTCAGTGCCAGGCAGTCCTGTGCCCAGAAAGGGACAAGCAGAGGTGGCTTCAGATGAGCTGGAGCCCCCCAGTCCTCAGCCTCCCCTCTTTCCCTCTTCTGGCCTTGGCCCCCCAGCTAAGCAGAAGTTAGACAAGGTGTGGGCAAACACCTTTATTCTGTGTCCCAAATTCCCCAGGGCAAGAGAAAGAGGTTGCTGGGGTCAGTGCTGCAGGGACCATACAGACTCCAACTGCAAGTCTGGCTTGGGGACAGACATGCTGTGTTTCTTCTGGCTGTGGCTGGAGATGGCTCACCAGAGGGGGTCAGTTGGTCTTCACCTCTAAGTCTACCTCGGAGTTGGAGAGGGAAGGAAGCCGAACTCCAGCGAGGGTGTGAAACCCTGTGACCTGCTCTTGCTCTTGGATCTGGTCTCTGAGGCGCTGGATTTCTAGGCGCTGCATTTCAATGATCCTCCCAGTTTCTTCTTGCTCATTCAACCTTGCGGCGGGAGCTGTGCTGAGCATGTCCCTGCTGGGTTCTGTAAGAGACAACAGGACTCATGTGGGCCTGTCCATTGCACTGCTGCAGAGCCGATCCTCCCCTCCTCCCTCCCTGCTTTCTCAAACATTTATTGGGCACCTACTGTGGAGCACTCAATCCCAGATGCTGGAGGTACAGTGATAAGCCATTTTGCTGTCTCGCAGAGAGATGGAGAAGTGAAGCAGCATACTTCAGAGTGATGAGGTGAATACTAAGAACCACCCCAGCCCAGCCCCTCTCCTGAGCCCCCAGATCCGCCTGCACAGAGGCCCCCACCCATGGAGGCTGCCCCTTCTCCCATTCTCCACATCCTAGCAGGATGGCACTCTTCTCCTGACCTATGTTGGCTTCTGAACTGCCAGTCTTTCTCCTTGTGCAAAACCCCTGCTCCTGGAGACAGACCCCTTCGTGCCTCTCCAGGTGTGTCCACTCATACCTTGTTCCTTGAGAACTTTCTCCCCTGAGTCATCCTCCCTGTCTCAGGTGCTGGCATCATCCTGGGCAATGGCAGTGTCCACCAGGGTCCACGGCTCACCCCTGCCCCGCAAGGCTGAACTTGCAGCATTAGTGACCTTGGCCTCCATGCCATGCCAGCACCCACTCCTGTGGCTTCCCCTGATGCCATGCTTTAGGTCTTTGACTCTAGCACTGTTCTCTGACCACAACTGCTGTAACTGCTCTATGCATGACACACATGATCTTGGACTGAACTGAGAACCCCCTCTTCCTGGACAACTCAATTTCTTGCCTAACAAATTGCCTCCTTTTAGATTTACTCCCTTTTCTGGCCAGCTAGACCCCAGTGAGTTTCTTCCTCCATCTTCCCAACAGCACCCTCAGTGTTCTAGTTGCCCTGTCCTCCTGTCCCATGCGCCCTGCTTGGGATCCACTGGGCTTCCTGGATTTGATGATTGGCATCTTTCATCAGTTCTGGAAAAACTCTTGGCTGTGCCTTATTGTAATGTTGCCTCTCCTCATTCTTTCTTTCTCAAACTTCAATTAGACATACATTGCATTATCCCACTCTCTCCTCTTTGTCTTTTACTATATCTTTATCTCTCTGGGCTGCAATCTGGGCAATTTATTCTTTTAGCTCACAAATTCCCCCTTCAGATATGTCTAATCTACTGTTCAATCTGTCCATTGAGCTTCTAATTATAATAGTTTTCATTTCTAGAAGCATTATTTGGTTCCTTTTCAAATCTGCCTATGCAATTTTGGAAGACTTTTGCTTTTTTATCTTATTTTCAAATTCCTTTTTTATTTTTTCAGACATGAAATTTTCTTATTTTAATAATCATACTAGCTATGAGTCTTTGTTGGTTTTATTCTGTAGTTTTTTTGTTGTTGTTGATTTTCACTTCTGGTGGTTTATTTTTTCAAGTATTTAATGACTTCTGATTGTGAGCTCAGGTTCCTCAGAACACTATTTATGGGAATTCTTTGAAGCCTATATTTAAAAGGTACTCCTCCAGAGAAAATTTGCATTTGCTTCTGCTTGGGGCCTAGGGACACTACTACGGTGGGGTCCTTTTAAGGTAAATTTTCAGCCAAGATCGCCTTGAGCCACAAATTGAATGCAAATTCTAGACTAAAACTTGTCTGAGTAGGGACTTTGGGTTAGAAATTGTCATGCAGAGACCTTGTCTGAAGTTTTTTCTTTCCTTCATCCAGAGCCAAGATTGACACAAACAGTTTCTCACCCATCTTCTTATGCAAGATAAGTTTTCTCCTCTAGTCAACCTTTAGTTTCTTAATTCGTTCTATTTTGCTTTGACTCTTTCTTTTCTTTTCTTTGTTTTTAAAACAGATATCCTTGTCAGTTTTCCCATATGCATAAGGGGAGAAAAATAAAAATGTGCCTGCAATAGTAAACTGGAAGGAAAGCAAGGTTTTCCTAATATTTTATTAATTTATTTATGAAAGTTATATATGCTCATGGTCGAATAACTCTATAAGGCTTATTACAAATAACAGTATCTCTTATTCTACATTCCATTCAATTTCTCAATCCTCAGAGGCAACAATTTCAATTAGTTTAGCTAATTCCTTTATATCTACTTCCATACTCTGCTTTGATTAATGTACTTACGTTGCTTCTTTGACTTATCATTTTTAGGCATTCTCTATTGACTTCTCTCTATGAAAGACGAGGATTTAGCTTTCCTTCAGCACCTTCCCCTGCCCCTGCAAATTCCCGTCCTTTCATCCTCCTAATTTTGAGTAGATCAATAGTCAGAATTTAATGATGATTTATATAACTGCTGGTCACAGTTGAGCCATGTAGTATACAATGATTCATTTCTCTTTTCCATACAATAATTTGTGTTTCCTAAAGTTAATAATTGCTTTGTTTTTTTCATTTGTGAAATTTTATATGTCCATATTGCTAATGAAACTGTCTCAATAGTTCCATAGACAGTTGTTTTTGAATAAACATAGAAATTTACCCTTCTTCTCTTAAAGCCTGAAACCTGTATTTGTTTTATCTGAGTTCGTTCTTCAGGAAAGGACCTTCAGGCTCCTTAAAAAGGAAATGTCAAAGAACTGAAACTCACCAGATCACTGCACCGGGTGGCCCTTGGCCCCTCCCTAGTTCTTGTTTTCTTACCCATGTAACATTTCTTCCCTGGTATATAAATCCTCCCCGTTTTAGTCAGTTAGAGATATGGATTTGAGACTGAGCTCCCATCTCCTTGGCTGCAGCACCTGATTAAAGCCTTCTTCCTTGGTAATACTTGTCCTCCCAGTGATTGGCTTTCTATGCTGTAAGCACCAGGACCTTGACCAAACTCCTGGTGTTTCAGCAATATATTTTGTTTCCTTGACCGGGAATGTCTTGCTCATGGCAGCTCGGTTGCTGTGGGCTGGGAGTCTCAGAAGCCCTCCTAAGCAGCTGCCCACCTAATTTTGGCTGGAGGTGAATTTCCGTCTCTCTCTGGCCCTGCCACAGCCAGCCCCAACTTTGTTCCTGATTGCCTTGGAAGAACTGCCTTTGAAATTTGACATCTGTACACAGATAGGTGAGCAGCATCTGCTCCTCTCAATTTGGGAAAATTTTAAAGGAATTTCCATTTGTAGGTGGAACAAGACCAACTGACTGAGAGCGAAGCACCCTGACTGTTTCAGTATGGACACTCTTGAGGACTTGTTTGTAATTGTGTGTTGTGTCCCGGCAAGTGAGTGTCTCTTTTGGGTACCAGACAGTGGGATCAGCTCCTCTCAATTTGGGAAATTCTTTATGGAATTTCCATTTGCAAGTCGATCAAGCCCAGCCAGTAGAGAAAGGGTGCACCCTGGCTGTTTCAGTTTGGACACTAGGGGCTTGTTTGTTGCTGCAGCAGTTGGATAGTGTTTTGGTGATTGTGTGTGTTTGATATAGTCATGGGAAATCAGAATTTAGCCAACTTGATATTCTTTTGCAATACTATTTGGCCCCAATCTTGTTTGGAATCTGGACTTTGCTGCTGAATGGAAAAGTGGGATGGAGTTGCATGGATCCAGGCTTTTGTGCTGCTGTTCTAAGCAGAGTTGGGCCTGGTTAATATGTGATGTTTTCCTTCGGTGCTGTTTAGCCCCAGTGTTCTTTGGAGTCCGGGGAAGTCTGGCCTTTAAAAATCAAACTGCCATGGACACTGCTTTACCCAAAATTTTGGTTCACATTCTTCACTGGATTAACTATTGGGGCAAACAACGTATAACCATGTAAAACCAGTACGCTTGTATTGGCATTTCATGGCTAGAGTTCTAAGGTAAAATTATTGGATTTTCGTTTGTGTGTGTGTCTACTTGTATGTGTCTATTTGTATGTACACTTATTGTTACATGTTGTGTCTACCAAATTGGCTTATAAGTAAAAGAGCACTCATACGTTAAGTGAAAAAGTCCAAGCAATTTTCAAGTTCACGTGACTTATGTAAATCTTTACTAAACAAACCGGCTTTAAAATTATTGGTAGAATGAAATTGTCAGCATACATTTTTGTTTGGGTTTTATATATGTCTCTGCTAGATATTTTGAGGTTTCAGTGTTTGGCATAGAAGGTTATAAAGCTGTTAATCTAGCCAAAACAAAATGATTTTGGTATGCCTTCTTTGACAGATGAGACTAATTTAATGTTGTTAGGTGAATCTTCTGAGTTATTGGCAAAAATATCTATGTATTTAACTTTGAGCCTCTTATTTAGGTGAGCACCTGATGTTCACTGGCTATTAAGAAAATGGTTGGGCCAGGCGCAGTGGCTCACACCTGTAATCCCCACACTTTGGGAGGCCGAGGTGGGCAGATTGGCTGAGCTCAGGAGTTCGAGACCAGTCTGGGCAAACACGGTGAAACCCCATTTCTACTAAAATACAAAAAAAAAAAAAAAAAGTTAGCTGGGTGTGGTGGCGTGCGCCTGTAGTCCCAGCTACTCGGGAGGCTGAGGCAGGAGAATTGCTTGAACCCGGAAGGCACAGGTTGCAGTGAGCCAAGATTGCGCCACTGCACTCCAGCCTGGGTGACAGAGCAAGACTCCATCTCAAAAAAAAAAAAAAAAAAAGAAATGGTTAACAAGGAAATAACTAACTTTGTATAATTGTGTCTAATATCTCAGTTTTCAGAAGTAATCTAGATAAACTGTTAAAAATGAAGAAACCAAATACATGTCAATGGGATAAATGTTTTAGGTAAACTTTTTGTGTAACTTAAAATCTTAAAATTATTTTTGATGCTCATTGGCTATCTGGGTATCTGGGTCATTTCCAATTAAGAAAGGGTTACGGGCTGGGCATGGTGGCTCACGCCTATAATCCCAGCACTTTGGGAGGCCGAGGCCGAGGGGGGTGGATCACAAGGTCAGGAGATCGAGACCATCCTGGCTAACATGGTGAAACCTCGTCTCTACTAAAAATACAAAAAAAAAAAAAAAAAAAAAAAAATTAGCTGGGAGTGGTGGTGGGTGCCTGTAGTCCCAGCTGCTCGGGAGGCTGAGGCAGGAGAATGGCATGAACCCAGGAGGCGGAACTTGCAGTGAGCCGAGATCACGCCACTGCACTCCAGCCTGGGTGACAGAGTGAGACTCCATCTCAAAAAATAAAATTAAAAAAAAGGTTATGATATGGAGAAATATGTTTCTAAAAGTTGTGGAATTGTTCTCATGTATAAAATGCTCATATCTGATAGTTCAGGATTTCTTGCTTTTTAGGGTTTCACTAAAATTTAAGGTTATTAAGGATAATAATTATAGTTAATATATAATTCTGTATATGAAATGGGCCAAAAGATGTTATTAGTGGGAAAAAAATAATTTTGTCTAATTTAGAAGTTATTAAAAGTTAATTCAAATTATGGACATGAAAATTTTTTTATGGCTGGGTACAGTGGCTCACGTCTGTAATCCCAGCACTTTGGGAGGCTGAGGCAGGCAGATTACGAAGTCAGGAGATCAAGACCATCCTGGATAACACGGTGAAACCCCATCTCTACTAAAAATACAAAAAAAATTAGCCAGGTCTGGTGGCACGTGCCTGTAGTACCAGCTACTTGGGAGGCTGAGGCAGGAGAATGGTGTCAACCCGGGAGGCGGGGCTTGCAGTGAGCCGAGATTGCGCCACTGCACTCCAGCCTGGGCGACAGAGCGAGACTCTGTCTCAAAAAAAAAAAAAAAAAAAAAAAAATTTTTTTATGAAACAAGGTAGGGGAGAGAGATGTGAAGAAAGTTATGGATATGAAGATATATTTTTTGGTAAGGAAGGTTATAAAGAAGATAGTAAGTTTGTATGAGAAAGAATTTTGTATGATGAATTTTTGTCCTGGAGCAAAATAACTGGTTCTTTTTTTTTTTTTTTCTTTGAGACAGAGTCTTGCTCTGTCACCCAGGCTGGAGTGCAGCAGTGCAATCTTGGCTCACTGCAAGCTCTGCCTCCTGGGTTCACGCCATTCTCCTGCTTCAGTAGCTGAGTGGCTACCTCCCGAGTAGCTGGGACTACAGGCGCCTGCCACCACGCCTGGCTAATTTCTTGTATTTTTAGTAGAGACAGGGTTTCACCATGTTAGCCAGGATGGTCTCGATCTCCTGACCTCGTGATCCACCCACCTTGGCCTCCCAAAGTGCTGGGATTACAGGCATGAGCCACCGCACCTGGCCAAATGACTGGTTCTTTAAAGAAAAATGAAGAAGAATAAAATCTGGGACTGGATGGAAAGCTTAGGCATGTCACGCATGGTCTGTGTAAGTCACATGTAGTTTTTTTTTGTTTGTTTCTTTGCACATACAGAGAAATTAGAAAGTTTAGATAATAAAATATTCTTTAAAACCTTATAAAGAATTGGAGACATCTGGATAATTAACACTTTCATAGTTAAAATTCTTAGTCTTGATGAAGGCAAAATAAGAAATATTTTAAACAAATGTATTGGCAGTTTGACAATTCTTTTTTAATACAGTTAAGCATGAAGCCAGATTTAGTGTGAAGCCAAATCTCACATACATGCCTGTATTGCTTCACACTATGTTTGCTGTTTTGCATGAATAGTGCTGGCACTGGAGTACTTACTAATAGGTCATGTACCTAGAGTGAATTTCTTGATTGCACAGGATGTATGGTGATATTGGTGGACTTAAGGATATTGAATTGTGTATGAAGAATAAAATATTCATCATGTGGTTTTTTGGGCTCTGGGTAACATGGTAGTCTCCAGGGTAGACTGAGTGGGGAAATGTTGGGGTTGGTTTCCTGTTTGTTTTGCTTCTAATTTTTATTTGTTTGCTGTTTGTTCTCTTTTGTGTTTTGCTTGTGTATGCATATGTATAAAATCATCCATGTTCTTTAGTTTCTAGTGGAAGGCTTTTATAAGTTCTGAACAGAAATAGTACATTATATATTGTTGTTTGGAGAGGTGGATGAAAGTGGAACTGTTTGAGTGGTGTTTGTTTCTAGTGTGAGTCACTTGAATCAATAGTTTGTGTTGGTTTTAGATCTTTTCCTTTAATGAAGAAGAACTGTGATATGGGTACAAAGTTTTAATGTTCAGGAAACATTGGCCTTGTCCTTAAGGAAATTATATTGATTAGAATTTCTCTCAAACTAATTTAAAGTGACATTCACTTGGATTAAGCAGTAATAAAAAAGGTGAGACTTTCTAGTAATTTTTAATCTCAAGCTGTTTATCACTGATGGGCCTTCATGTGTGTACTCGAAAACAAAATATGTTCAGGTTTTTAATACAATTAAGCATGATGCCAGATTTAGTATGGAGCCAAATCTCACATACATGCCTGCATTGCTTACATTGCTGCAAATCTCACAAACAACTTATCTATTTTTTATTTTGTTGCCTGTGCTTTTTGTGTCATTTGCCAAATAAATAATTGCCAAATCCAATGTTATGAAGCTTTTCCTCTATGCTTTCTTCTAAGAGTTTTATAGTTTTAGCTCTTCTGTTTAGATCTTTGATTCATTTTGAGTTAATTGTCGTATATGGTGTAAGGTAAGTGTCTACCTTAATTCTTTTGTATGTGTATATCCAGTTTTCCCAACATTACTTGTTGAGAAGACTGTCCTTTCCCTACTAAATGATCTTGGTACCCTTGTTGACAATCACTTGACCATTTATTTGAGGGTTTATATCTGGCCTCTATATTCTATTTCATTGGTCTGTATGTCTGTTTTTATGCCAGTATCACACTGTTTTGATTGCTATAGCTTTGTTGCAGGTTGTGAAATCAGAAAGTATGAGACCTCCAACCTTGTTCTTCTTTTTCAAGATTGTTTTGGCTATTCAGGGTACCTTGATATTCCATATGAATTTTGGAATGGATTTTTCTGTTTCTGCAAAAATGTCATTGAGGTTTTTATAGGGATTGCAGTGAATCTGCAGATCACATTGGGTAGTACTGACATCTTAACAAGTCTTCCAATCCACCACTTACTGGTATTTAATTTCTTTCAGCAATGTTTTGTAGTGTTCAGTCTTTTGCTTCTTCAGTTAAATTTATTCCCAAGTATTTTATTCTTTTTGATGCAATTGTAAATGCAATTGTTTTCTTAATTTCCGTTTTGGATAGTACATTGTTAGTATATAAAAATTGCAACATTTTTGTGTGCATTGATTTTGTATCCTGTAATTGTGATTTTTGATCCTTTGTATAAAAATTTTCCTTAACTCCTTTAGAAGTCTGGAGGAGTTCTTTCCTCATACTCTGGTGTTCTGAAATTTCAAGATGATGGACTTGATGTAGGTCTGTTTTTAGCCACTGTGTTGGATAGTAGGTGGATCTAACAGCTTCTTAAACAGATTTTTTTCTGTTTTCAGCCCTACCTTCACTTCCACCTCCAGAGATATCTGCTTCTGATCATTCCTGAGCCTTTTGAGGGTTTTGTGGCATACATTGGATTTCTTCTAGGTTCACCACTCTGGCTTCTGGGTCGGGGTGGGGGTATGTTGATGAATCACAAGTGACAGGAGTTGATATTTGTTGGAAGTAGGGGACTGGGGTCCCAGGAATTCATTAGACTTCTCTCTCAATTTTTGTATATGTCTGGAAATCTCCAAGATAGTAATATGAAGACTCTGGCTATATCACATGGCATCCTGAGGAGGTCTCAAATGAATATTTGTTAGGATACTTGGACATATTTAAAACTTTTTTTTTTTTTTTTTTTTGAGACAGGGTCTTGCTCTGTCACCTAGACTGGAGTGTAGTGGCGTGATCATGGCTCACAGCAGCCTTGAACCTCTGAGGTTCAGGTGATCAATTTTACTCTAAAATCCTCACACCTCAACCTCCTGAGTAGCTGGGACTACAGGCATATGCCATCATGCCCGGCTAATTTTTGTATTTTTTGTAGAGATGTGGTTTCGCCATCTTGCCCAGGCTAGTCTTGAACCCTGGGCACAAGCGTTCTGCTCGCCTTGGCCTCCCAAAGTGCTGGGATTACAGATGTGAGCCACGGCGCCTGGCCTGAAACATTTTTTAAGAGAAGTTTTGCAATTGTTCACATCTGTGCTTTATTTTCAAGAGAAGATGGTTTCACCTCTGAGAAGTCAAGTATGTCAGGTTTTTTTGTTTTTTTGTTTTTTGTTTTTTGAGATGGAGTCTCACTCTGTTGTCCAGGCTGGAGTGCGGTAGTGCAATCTGAGCTCACTGCAACCTCTGCCTCCCAGGTTCAAGTGATTCTCCTGCCTCAGCCTCCCGAGTAGCTGGGACTACAGGCCCGCGCCACCACGCCCAGCTAATTTTTGTATTTTTAGTAGAGACGGGGTTTCACAGTGTTGGCCAGGATGGTCTCGATCTCTTGACCTTGTGATCTGCCTGCCTCGGCCTCCCAAAGTGCTGGGATTACAGATGTGAGCCACTGCACCTGGCCCCAAGTATCTCAGTCTTTATGACACACGCTGCTCTCACATCAACCCTGTAGGCCTGGTATTGCCACTTCAGGTACTACTCAGGGTTTACTCTTGTTTCAACTTCAACCCTAGCCAAAAGTGCACAAGACAACAAATATATATATACATATATATATAATATATATACATATAATATAATATACATATATATAAAATCTTATATATGTATTTAATTTTGTAATTAAATGTATATAGTTATATAGTTGAAGACTAACAATAAGTTGCAAAAATAGTACAAGGTTCCTGTGTACCTTTCAGCCACTTTTCCCCATCATAATCTTATGTGACCATGGGACAAGAGACAACTGACACTTCAGAGACCCAATCCATAGCTATGGGATGTTTCAGTTCAAGCCTCTAATCTTTATTCCTTAATGTAAACCACCAGAAAACAAAAACTTGAACCATGTTGGCTTAATTTGCCATAGAGATGCCTTAATCTCTTGGTTTTTATCGATTGTCCAGATAAGGAGTGGATACTTGAAAAATGCTTCTTTGGGGCCTGAAAGCGGCATATGTAATTAAAGGCTGTTCATTGTTACTCCACATTCCTTTTGTAAGGATCCATGTGGTAAGTTTCTCAGAGAATTTATTGCCAGGGAAACGTTTGTTTCTCCAGAAAAAAGCTCCCTTTTGCCATACAATGAGCATGATATAAACGATCATATTTCTTTGTTTCTCTTTTTGCCTTGGCCGTCAGAAATTCAGAGGAACTTTAGGATATAATTGCAGTAACTGACTCATTTAATATTTATGTAATTATTTCCCCTCTTCCTTTAAATAGCTCCTCATCTTGCTTTTTGTCTTCATTTTAATTGTACAGGTTCACAATCCCTTATTCACTATTCTAAAATGCAAGAAGATCTAAAAACAGAGTGCTTTTTTAAATTCAGGAAGCTTAGTGTGAATATTCATATGTCACTACAGAAATACTAAAGTGTTTGATTTTAGGGCACTGCCCCAGACCCCTCTGGGAATGTTATATAAAGTATTCGCTTTCTAAAATCTGAAAGAGTCTGCATTCTGAACGGTAGCTAACCTCAAGGATGTCAGCCAGGGGACTGTGGACCTGTGTGTGTCTGAGTGTGGGAAGGCCCTCATGGATTCCTCAAAGAGCAGGCGTGTGCCCCGGACAGGATCCCAGAAGGCCATGTGTAGATGGGACCTGATACAGAAGGAAGCCAAAGGGAGACCTGCCTGCAGCTGCCATCAATCCCTTCGTCCCAGTGCCCATCTCCCCTGGCCACTGGTGATATTACCTGTCTCTGAAACTTCTTGTGGTCGGACTTTCTTGGTCAGTTTCAGAGCTGCTTCAAGGTCATAGACTTGGGACCGAGTGAACTTCAGCTCCCTGCGGAGCTCATTAATTTCCTTGATCAGAGAGACATTTTCCTGCAGAAAAGGGGGAAGAGAGAGGGAGGGTGGATGGATGAGTGGTCAGTGGGCACAAGGCATACCCTCCTGGGCTGAGTGTATGGGGAATGGGCAGGGTTAGGTCTGGATCCAGAACTCTGGATCCTCTACTGGGGCCTGAGCCTTTATTCCAGCCTATTGCTCAGCCTGTTAAGGAACCAGCTAACTTACTTTCGGGTAGACTCAGCACCATTCACATCCACCCATGCTTGTTGCAACGTCAACAGCAGCAACAATGCTTTTCCATGCACTTTTTATATGAGTTGAAATGCATCATAATAACCCTATGGCTATTATCATAATCACAATTATTGGCTATTATATGGCTATTATATTATATATATAATTATATGGCTATTATTATAATCACAAAAACAATTATAAATTGTTATTATAATCACAATTTTACAGAAGAGAAAAGTGAGGCACAGAGAGGTATATGACTTGCTCAGTTACACAGCTAGCAAGTGGTAGAGTCAGGATTCCAACCCCAACAGTCTGGCTCCAGAGTTCGTAAGCACTGTGCTATACTTCATTCATTTTTCATTCATTTGCTGAACCCACATTTATAGGCTATCTGGTAAGTCCATAAAGTGCAAACAGAAATAGGATATGGTCTGCCCTTAGCAGCATGCTATTTAGTGAGTAAAACAGAAAAATAAATGGATAATTAACATCTGCTGCATCCATTGGAAGCTCACTTCTCTTATATGTGTTTGACAAATATCCATCCATCCATCCATCCATCCATCCATCCATCCATCCATCCAACCAACCATTCATCTAATAAATGTTTATTGAGTACCTATAATGTAGTCATCCAATATTATGGAGATACTATGTTAATCCTTGAGTATAGAGAGTGTAAATCTTAGCTTCTGCTCTTGAGGAGTTTACAGTTTAGTGGGGGGTGTGGGTACAGTTTAGCATGGCGGCCACCTTGCTGTGATGGAGGAGTGGGCCTAAAGGAAAGATGCTTCCTTCTGCCTGAATGACTAGGGTGGATTCCTAGGAATTGACCCCTGGGCTGAGGCTTGAAGGAGTCACCAAGGAGAGGGTAAAGGGTGTCCCAGACAACTAGAACAGCAGAAGCAAAGGCACAGAATGTGACACAGCTGATGGGGGTGGGGGAGACCTGCAACAGTCCTGCATCACTGGAATGCAGAGTGAAAGGAGGGGAGTCGACAGGAGTGAGGACGAAGCTTGCTGGGGGCCAGGTGGTGCAGGCTCTGCACCCTGGGACCAAACAGTCTCTTTCCTCTTTTCCCACACCTCAAATCTCTGCCTTCCATTTCACGCCCAGCACAAGTACCCCAAGGAGGAGCCCCATCCCCAAGGGCCCAAAGAGACTGGCCACTTTGCTCTTAGAGCCCACAGCCACAGTAGTCAGCTTGTCTACAGCAGTTCCTCGTGTATGACCATACAAATACATCACCTGACCACCTTGTTAGATGCCCCTCTGACTCATAGGTCTGGAATGGGCCCTGAAATCCTGCACTGGGCTTCCAAGAGATGCTGCTGCTGGTCTGCAGGCCAGACCACACTTTCAGTTGCAAAGCACCTGAGGGTCTGCATGCCGGAAAAGGCAGTTGCAGGCCAAATCTACATAAAATGGACCTGTGCCAGGAACAAACTGTGCTTCTACTTGGGACATTATCTCACGAGGGGTGGCTACGGAGTCAGAGCCCAGAGAACAGGATGGTCTTAAGCACTGTTCTCCCTGAGCTGTGACAAACGGTCCTCTGCTGTGGGGAGGTAACTGTGGAGCCCAGAAGGGAGCAGGGGTCGGGCTAGAGACACCGCAATGATTCTTTTCCTCCAGAAATGCTTCATCTAAAGCACAGATCTACACCTTTAGACTTCCAGTATATTACTTAATTTCAGTATTCCTTACAATATAGTTTGGATGTTTGTCTCCTCGAAATCTCCTGTTGAAAATTGATCCCCAGTGTTGGAGGTGGGGCCTAGAGGGAGGTATTTGGGTCATGGGAGCAGATTCCTCATGAAGGGCTTGGTGCCATCCTCGCAGTAATGAGTGAGTGCTTGTTCTATTCGTTCCTGCAAGAACTAGTTGTTTTAAAAGAACCTGGCCTCGGCTGGGCACGGTGGCTCACACCTGTAATCCCAGCACTTTGGGAGGCCGAGGCAGGTGGATCACGAGGTCAGGAGATCAAGACCATCCTGGCTAACATGGTGAAACCCCGTCTATGCTAAAAATACAATTAGCCGGGCGTGGTGGCGGGTGCCTGTAGTCCCAGCTACTCGGGAGGCTGAGGCAGGAGAATGGCATGAACCCAGGAGGCGGAGCTTGCAGTGAGTCGAGATCGTGCCACTGCACTCCAGCCTGGGCGACAGAGCGAGACTGGCCCCTTCTCCTCTCCTACTCTCTCTTTCGCCATGTGACACGCCTGCTCCTCTTTTGCCTTCCATCATGAGTGAAAGCTTCCTGAGGTCTTGACCAGAAGCAATGCTGGTGCCATGCTTCCTGTACAGCCCTCAGAACTGTGAGCCAAATAAACCTCTCTTCTTTATAAATTACCCAGCCTCAGGTATTCCTTTATAGTAATGAAATCTCTCTGCCTCGGATGAAATGCCCAGTCCTCATTGTCAACCCCTCATTCTTCATGCTAGGATTTGTACTTGTGTTTCTGAATCAGATGTTTTCTCCATCGAATGCTTTACCCTTTTAACCAACCCAGGCCTTGTTGACTGTAGTGTGATGGGTCCCCCACCAGGTTACTTAAGGGTGTATGTTCACTGTCTGAACCCTCAAGGCCAGGCAGTTAGTCAAGGCCATGGTGCCCAGCTGTGGAGCAGGTGTCCCTGAGAATCCAAACATCCTAGAAGATATCTGAAAACCTACTAAGGAAAACAGTCCCATGGCACATACACAGTAGGTGAAGAGCCAGAAAATTAGCTTAAAAGCAGCTTAGAGATGTGAGGCAAAGCAGGTCTCTAGAGCTGTCCTCCTGCTGCCCAGGAGTGCCCCACAAGGAAGACCTAAATAAACTCATCTACTCACCAAGCTGGACTTGTCATTCTTCGGTCTCCCCAGTTTGGGAGGGAGGGTGGGGAACATTACAGTTCCAAATTGTCTCATAACAGTGATAGGTTTCCCACATTTCCTTTCCAGATGCTGCCTGGTAAAACTCTGCTAGATCCTCCCATGGACCTTCTCCTTGCAGACTTTATATCATGACATGATCAATTCAATACATATTTATTGGGTTATGGACCTTGGACCCTGCCTTGCATGTTAGAGGTGCTCATTAAATATTTGTGAAATGGATGAGAAAATGAATAACTAATGCAGCAGATACCAAACCGAATAAGATGAGATTCTTACTAATAAGGAAGTTACAGACCAAGGGATAAGGGACAGGTGAAAGAGACCAGAACAGAAGGGAAGGTCTTAGAGCCACAGGGGGAAGCTTGCTCGCTTGAGGTCTCTCTTCATTTCTCCCTTCAGTAGGCCTCGCTAAGCTTCACTTCTCCTGATCCTCATTAAATAACTCAATAACAATCATCAGAATAAGCACTAGAGACTGAAAGCACAATTCGAGTTCTCTCACAGTTTGCATCTTTAGCTGCTTCCTCTTTTTGGTCATCTCCATCCATTCTGTCACTGAGTCCTATTGATTTTGTGTCTGAGTTGATTCTGATGTTCATCCTTCCTGCTGGTTTGTCACCAGCTCTCAGTGTTCTCCCTTGTTCTGCTGTAAAGGCCCCCCGGCAAGTGGAGCCCTGCCCTGGTTTCTCCCCAACCCCTCCACCCTCTACAGCCCTGTCACTGTGATTGGGATTTCTGGCTCCTGGTACCTGTTGGTGTGAATGCCTGTTCCTGACCCCCCTGCCAACCTCTGACATCTTCATGATGCTCCCTTACCTAAATGGGTCTCCAGGGCTTGATCCTTTTTGGAGTATGATTGAGGCCCACCACTCAGTGCAGCCTGACTCTCTTGTTCTGTTCATTCATTCATTCATTCATTCATTCATTCACGTATTCATTTAAGAAAAGTAATCTAAGAACCAGTTCCTGAAAGCTTACACTGGTCACTGTGCCAGGCGTGGGAGGTCCTGCTTGGCTCCACTGCAGAGCTGCCATGAGAGGCTGAAGCATGGTTGGGCCCCTGCCCAACCCAGTGTGACAGTGTGTCACCCCAGGGGAGACAGAGAAGAGTGTTCCAGGCCCAGAGCCAGGAGGCGGCAAGCAGAACCTAAGGCAGGAAGAGCTTGATGATAACGATAATAAGAGTAACCACAATTGCAAGGGTTGATTGGATCACTGCAAATGTATCAAACAGCATGCATACAGTCCCTCAGTTCATCCTTACACCAACCTTGTGAGGAAACTGAGGCCGTATCTCAGTGGTAGAGCTGGTGTCTGAACCCTGTCGTGCCTCCATCCAGAGAGCCCTGCTCCTCCGTGACTACTGCTTTCCAGGCTCTGCTGTCCCCCCTCACATTTATGTCACCTCCATTCCAATATCTCACATAGTATGATGGCCAAGGACACTCCCAATAAGTATAAGTTGGGCTACCTGCAAAATGTTTTCTGGGATGGCCTGTGTTCTGAGGGGGCCCGAGGTCACATTGAGGTAGACCGTTTTTGCTTTGGATGGCTTTGTGGATTAAAAATGTGAATGCAATGGGTTTGCTGAGCCTTCTCTTCCTGATCTCTCCCTTGTCAGTTTGACCTCCAAAATCCCCTCCAATCCTCCAGACCCCCACCCAGGTCTACACAGCTGCAGAGGAAATCTGACCTGGGGTCCACCAACGTGCCAAGTCTTGGGGGATGTGAAACTGTTTATGTAAAAAAGCTTTCTAAGCAAAGGGGCTCTGCCAAGCTGTCCAGGACTGCCTTTGGCCTTTGGAACTGACTGATGACCCTGGCAGGTCTTTCCGACCTCCGTATTGAGCAGAGAAGAGAAGGGAATGCCTACAGCACCCCCTAATGGCATGGCCTGAGTCGATGCCTTTAGAATATGGCAGTACCTCACAGCCTGGAAAAAGCAGGCAACAGATTTATTCCATGGACTTGGAATCCTTGCATCAGTGACATCTTTCTGGAACCCACAGTCAGTGGGCTCACCATCTGCCTAACTGCACAAATGAGCCATCCTGGAATCTTTCTCCGTTCTTTCAACCTTCCTCCCATGTCTAACCTGACATTTCTATTTGTCATTTCTACTCTGAAATGCCTTTTGACACCACAACTTTCCCCTTTCCAAGTACTTCTCATCTACCCTTAACATGACAGTCATTTCCTAATGGGTTTTTCTGCCACCTGCCTCTTTCCCCACCAGTCTTCCCACCTTGCCAATGGAGTGTTTTGTCTTTTCAAAACAAAGACACCCCTACTTAAGAAACCTTGGGTGGAGCCTGTTTACAGGACAAACTGTACTTTTTGGCATGGCATGGACGCCCTTTCCAACATGACCCTCAGCCACCAACCATTTCAGTGGGTTCTTCTCCACTTGGACTCTCTTCTCGTGGACTCTTGGGTCTCCAAGCACCTCACAGGCCTCACTCTTCTCTGCTTTTTCTCAGGTTGTTCCTACAGCCTGGAAGTCTCTTCCCTGACTTGTTCCACGATCAACCTCTACTCACCCTTCAAGGCTCAGCTCAAATGCCCCTTGCCCCAGAAACCTTCCACAAGTCCTGAAGGCATCACTGAACCCCATTTCCAGGATGAGCCCACAGCACTGCATACAATGAGTTGAGCAGTAATTATTTGTATCTGGTCCAGGTTCCCAATGATTAACTCCTTGAGAGTAGGAACACTATCACGTTCATCTTGGAATCCTCAGTGACTGACACAGAGCTTGCTGTACAAGAAGCCCTCAAAAAATGTGTATTGAATGAATAAAATGCATGTCCTAGATGTTTGTATCTCATAGCAACTCTTATTTTCATATCTGCCAGTGTGCTGAGGAATGAAGTGGGGAGGCTGAGCTCCTGTCTGAATATACAAATGAGACAGTGACCTCATTTTCTGTTATTTTCTAATGAGTTACTCTTAGATGCCATGTTTGCTGTGGCCTTCCTCAGCCTTTTTGGATTGAAGTGCCAGGGCCATGGCAACTGAAGATGAGGTCCAGCTGGCTCCTGACCAGCACACACCAAGGCCACCAACTGAGGGTCTGGAATCAGTTGTGCCATCCACCCTCCACCCTCCACCCCTGCCACCTGCAGTCCACAGGCACCCGTGGCCCATCCTGTGATGGGCTTCTAGGCTTTCCCACTGGATTTCTACCTTGGTTCTTGGATAGGTCCTTTGCTTGGATGAAGAGGATGGAAATTGCCTTTTTTTTTTTTTTTTTGGGATGGAGTCTCGCTCTGTCGCCCAGGCTGGAGTGCAGTGGTGCGATCTTGGCTCACTGCAAGCTCTGCCTCCCACGTTCATGCCATTCTCCTGCCTCAGCCTCCAGAGTAGCTGGGACTACAGGTGCCCACCACACGCCCGGCTAATTTTTTGTATTTTTAGTAGATATGGGGTTTCACCGTGTTAGCCAGGATGATCTCGATCTCCTGACCTCATGATCCACCCGCCTTGGCCTCCCAAAGTGCTGGGATTACAGGCGTGAGCCACTGTGCCTGGCTGGAAATTGCCTTTTTTTTTTTTTTTTTTTTAGCACTTATTCTGTACCAGGCCAGTGCCTAGTGCCTTATATGGTTGTCCCATTCAATCTTGCAGGAACCCCCCACTCTCAGGTTGGTGTTTTCTTCCCTGTTTTACATATAGGCAAGGTGGCTCCTTGAGTTAAGGAATTTACCCAAGGTCTCCTGGCAGAGGAGTGGTGGAGCAGGGTAAACCAGGGTCGGCACAGTGGTTTTGAAAACTTTTCTTTTTTTTAAATCTTCCAGACTTTTTTCCAACAAAAAGAGCTCCACTGTTAGCAGCAAGCAGTCTCTTTCTGGTTGAAGGGGTAGGGACCCGGAGACCCGCACCCCCTGCCACACACCCCCCACCCTGGGCCCCTTCTTACTCCCTGCAGTTGCTGGAGTTACTTATTTGGATCCACAGGACTCCCTAGCACATAGGTTACAATGCTGCTGGAGAAAATGTTCTTCCCGGGACTTCATTTGTTGATGGCTCCCTCTGCCAGCCATCAGGGAGTGGCAGGGCTGGGCAGGAGGCCCGCTTGGGTCTCCTCTGCTTTCTACCCCACCCTGGCCCAGCACCCTCCGGGGCATGGGGAAGCAGAAGAGGACAGGATGCCCGCCCCAGCAGCCTCATGCTGACGCTCACACCCTCTGGCTAGCCTGTGATCTTCCTCCTCCTACATCGATGTTTGCTTTGGCTGCTTGGCATGGAGAGAGGGACCCAGTTCCTCAGGCCTGTACTCTGGTGACAGGGCACAGAGGGTGCTCGGTGATGTCAGCAGCTGACAACTGCTCCTGCTGTCATCCTGGTTTCCCTTCCCTGCTCACTGCACTCCAGAGCCCCAGGGGGCTCTCCATGCTCTAGGCACTCCACGCCCTAAGCAGTGGCTCAGTGTGCGGCTGCTGGTGTCTCAGGGCTCCACCAGCTGGAGGCACTTCTATCTCTGGGCCTCCGATGGCTTTCATGGCCAAGGAGTAGGGCAAAGGGTAGATGGACTGGGCTGCTTTTCAGCAGGGACTGGTCGTAAGATGACATGAGACCAGCCCTGCCTGGGTCTGGCCTGAATCACAGTGCGCTCTGCCCAGCTGTGTATGAACTGGCCAAGCTGGGAACTGGTTTGTTTCAATCTAACTGCAACCTGTTCTCATTCCAGTATTTTAATTATGGCATTAAAGAAATGTGAGCATAAAAAGGTACGTGCTTTATAAATGTGATTCTGATGTTCCCTTTTGATACTAATTCACATTAATTGCCTCAGACGATACTGATACCCAAACAGAAATCTGGCAGAAGAATCCCGACTGGCAGTCCTGATAACGTGCCTGTGTGGAGGCGGCAGTAATGGGGTCAGGCTCTCTGAACAGCCTATGAAGGATCCAGGGAGGTGGGTGTGAGGCGCTTATTAAACCAGAGTGAGGCCAGCTCTGGGAGGGTGTGGCTAACTTGGGACACAAGAGATAAGGGTAGGGACCTGAGGCACCAGAAAAATCAGATGAGGCGTGGCCACGAGATATGGGTAGCAGAATACAAAGGAGCAAAACAAAGTCAGGTGAAATGAGAGTTGGGAATGGAAGAGAGAAGGGAAAGTGGCTCAGGAGAGGTAAGATGATGCGGATGAAGGTCTAGAGGGCCAAGGGGCTGATGAGAGGAGTGAGGCAGGACACAGGTGTGCTCTGGATAAAGATGGGGTAGAAAAGAGGAATCGGGTATGTGGAGAAGGGAGGTGGGCATTGGGTGGGGTGGAGGCCGGGGTGCAGCATGGAAGTGCCTAGAAAACCTCCTAGGTGAGCTCTCAGCCACAGTCACAGCCAAGACGAGCTCAGAGGAGAGGAGCCAAAATAAGACTTTAGGGGGAGCTACTGGGCCCCCAGACACCTGGGGAGCCCTGAAGACAGGTGGTCTCAGAGGGACCCTTGATGGGATCTCTCATCTTGGATGGCTTGGCCTCCACAGGGGCCGAGGGGAGCGTGCAGGTACCTGCATGATGCGGATGTAGTCTGTGCGGTGCAGCTCGCCCTCCTTGACCACCTTCTTCTTGAGAGTGGCCAGGTTCCTCTCCAGGTGCTCCCGCTGCCGGGCGTACTCCTGCTGCAGGTCTGTGTTCAGCCCTGCGATCTCCACCTGACGGGGCCCAGGAGATTCTCAGCGAGGGAGAGGAGACCCCGGAGGTCAGTGCATGGCAGCAGGGGAGGCTGAGCTTACCATGTCTGCTCGCTGCACGTACTTCTCAAAGAGACCTCGAACCTTCTCCTTCAGCAGCCGCGGTTCCTGAATATAGGCTACGCAGTTGTGGAGGTCTGTTTTAAACCTTTTGACCAGCGCTTCCAAGTCTCGCTCCTGCAATCAGAGACATTTCCTTCTGGTGCTGTAGGGTGCTCTCGGTGGAGGGGCGGGGGCTGCAGGCAGAGGTTAATGGCACAGAAAGGGAAAAGAGATGCCTCATCTGGGACTTACAGCTGACTGCCAGGGGCCACACTGGGCATAGAAACTTAGACGGGCACACAGCCAACAGGTGGAGGCACGAAAAGTCTTGTGCACCTGCCCTCGGCTGGGAACCCAGCCTGAACAGCCTACATGGGGCTTCATCCTTAAGAGGCCACACAGATGGGCTCCTTTATTGACTCTGATTCCCTTTCAGGACCACAGGCCTTAAAAGATGAAAGGAAGCTCATGTGGTCACCCATATCCCTTTAGAGCCAAGATAGATGGCATCATTTCTCTCTTGCAGATTCCTGGCCAGGGCTTCCACGTCCCCCGTGTTAGCTCATCCAGTGCTTACCCTTCCCGATAGTCAGGAGCGCTGCTGTGAGTGGGCAGGTTGGTTCATCTACACAGTTGGGCTAGTGTCCCCTCTTCATCATGCTTTTACCTGTCTTCCCCAACCCTGACCTGGAGAAAGTCATTTCTCCTTGCTCCCATGGCCCTTTCTACATGTTCTATCGTTTTCTACCTCTCAATATAACTATTATGCACATGCCACAAATCCCCAGTCATCCTCTTCAGCATGGAAATGGCAGGACCTGTATCAGTTCACGTTTATAGCTCTGCAGCTGCTGGTGTTACCTAGTGCAGAGTTAGTTAATGCTTACTGCAAAAGATGGAAATTTCCAATCTTTTTTTTTTTTTTTTTTAGACGGAGTCTTGCTCTGTCACCCAGGCTGGAGTGCAGTGGTGCAATCTTGGCTCACTGCAACCTCTGCCTCCCAGGTTCAAGCAATTCTCCTGCCTCAGTCTCCCAGTTAGCTAGGACTACAGGCGTGTGCCGCCATGCCTGGCTAATTTTTGTATTTTTAGTAGAGACGGGGTTTCACTATGTTGGCCAGGCTGGTCTCGAACTCCTGACCTCGTGATCCACCTGCCTCGGCCTCCCAAAGTGCTGGGATTACAGGCATGAGTCACTGTGCCTGGACGGAAAGTTCCAATCTTATTCAACAAATGTTAAGGAGTGGCCTGTGCTAGGGAGGAGGGCACAACTGTGTCCTGGCCCACATCCAGAAAACCTAGATTCCATTATTAGCTCTGTGTGTACTACCTAGCTGTGGGTGCTGGGTGAAGTTTCTTAACCTCCCAATTTTTTGGGCCTAATTTTTCTTATTTATAACATGGAGAAATGGGAATCGATGACCTTTGAGGTTCCCCTGGCCTTGACAATTTTTCGGTCATCAAAGCCTTAAACCAGCGGTGACAAATTGCCTCTCTGAGCACGTACTTTCCTCCTCCAAAGAAGCCAAATGCTACAAATATTCCTGCCATGCTGGCTTCCCACCTCCTTGATCACTTACCCAAAGTCATTTTATAGTCTCAGATGAGTTCAGTGATGTAAATCTACATGGGCCTGAAATCAGGCAGGGCTGGGAGCAAGTAAAGAATGTGAGTTAAAATGGGAAACATATCCTCGCAGTGGGCTGGCTCTGCCTCTTGGAAGCCAGCTGCCCATTGCAGATAGGTGCCAGATCCCGAATCCAAGAACTTGCCAGACTCTGAAACCCTCACACCTTCTGTCTCTCTCTGCGCATCTCCTGATCGGTGGCTCTCAGTTTCTGCCACAATTCTGTGATGTTCAGCTCCAGTTGAGTGTTCTGCTTATGGAAATTCTCCAGTTCAGCTTCCATCTGTAGAGAACAAGGGAGAAGAGTCAAGAAGAAGAAAGTTAGATAATGAAAACTGTATTTGAGAACTGTAGTCTTTCAGTGGGGACGCCACCCCTGACACCCGGGCATTTCTTTTCTCATCCCCTTCTGTGTCCTCTGGATCAAAACCTTTCTTCTACTTGCTTTCCTAACAGCTCCCCACCCCTAGACTGATATGCTAAACCAGCATCACATGTTTCCACAGCCAGGCTGGGAAGTTTTCCCTCTGAGTCACTTTCCCTTTCCTTCAACCATGCTGATTATTTTATTTTCTTGAATTCCTTATAAATTGGTGACACCCAAGCACTAGAACCTCAACTCTCACCTGAGGCAGGGTTCCCCAGAGAAGCACCTTCCTCACCTGCTTTCTGAAGTTGTATAAGTGAATCTCGACCCTCTGGGGCCACTTTAGAATGGGGTCATTCTAAAGCAGAAAGTTTGGAGGGACCAACATGTGGGCACCACCCATCTAAGGCATAAAACAGGAAAGGGGAAGCTGAGAAGGGGCCTCAGCCTCATCATTCTGTTGAAAGGTCTTAAAAAGTACAACTGAGAAGTGTCCTGTCTTCACAAGAAAAATAAGAAACCACCAGTGAACTTCTGAAATACATTTTTTTTAGATGGAGTCTTGCTCTGCTGCCGAGGCTGGAGTGCAGTGGTGCGATCTCTATCTTGGCTCACTGCAACCTCCGCCTCCGGGTTTAAGCAATTTTCTAGCCTCAGCCTCCCGAGTAGCTGGGATTACAGGCAATTGCCACCATGCCCAACTAATTTTTTTTTTTTTTTTTTTTTTTTGTATTTTTAGGAGAGACAGGGTTTCACCATGTTGTCCAGGCTGGTCTTGAACTCCTGACCTCAAGTGATCTGCCCACCTCGCCTTCCCAAAGTGCTGGGATTACAGGCATGAGCCACCGCGCCCGGGCTGAAAGATTTTTTAAAAATTCATTTTTGCATTTATATTAACCAAAGTCATGGGAATGACAACTGGAGTGTCCAATTAGGATGAGACTAGCCGTGCATGAGCTTTCATTGACCTAATTCCTAATGACTTATGGACTATATCTGGTGGACACTAGTATTTCTGATAAGAGGGAGGTTTGCTGACTGTTTTGGGAGAATGGGATCATTCACTGGATTTTTTCACGGCTAGGTAGAGTAGACCCTCCCCCTCTAGTCTATCCCAGGCCCTTTGGTCAAATTTCAAGGCTCTTGGTAACCTTCTGGGGGGTGCCAGGAGGCCCTAATGAACACATCCATGTTCTAGACACAAAGGAGCAGCTTTCAGAAGAAGGTTTTCCTCATTATTGGAAGCATTTTGTATAGACAGAATAGCCCTCTGACCCAAAGCCTGGCATAAAGGTGGCACTCAAATATTTGATGAATGAACGAATAATGGCAAGTGTGGTGGGCAAAGGAGAGCAATAGTGAGGGACACGAAAAGAGCCTGAAACACCCTGCTTCTGGAAGAGGAATGACAAGATAAGAAGGCAGTGTTGGCAGAGTTATATAGAACCACCTTGTAGGGGACACACATTGAGTGTGGGTATTTGCACAGCTAAAGAATGTGCCTATTAGAAAGGGCCGCCCAGCTTGTTGTAGACTTAGAGATCTAAGGCTGATTAAGAAGTAGTTTCTGCCTTCAAGAGGCCTCAGGTCTGCAAGGATAAGAAAGAAGTAAATCAGAAATTCAGGTGGAGTAGGATAAACGCTGCAGTCAAGGCAGAAAGCACTGTGTGTACACAGAGGAGGTGAGCAGGCAGCACCCAAAAAGATGGGATGCGTCCACTGGATTTGGGAGGAAGAATAAGTATTAGAGGACAAAAGGGGAAAGAATTCCAGGCAGACAGAACAGCCTGCACACAGAGAGGACCAGAGGCATGGGCAGCCTGGCGCATCTCTGCAGGCTACAAGTGGCTTAGGGTGGCTGCAGGAGCAGGGATTTGAAGAAGGGGGAGAGGGGAGGGAGAAGAGGCTGGCTGAGCTAGGTCATGCAGGATCCAAGGGCAGAGGCTCAAATGGTGAGAAGTTTGCCTTTATCCTGAAAGCTTGGAGAGCCACTGAAGGCTTAGACCAGGAGTGGAATGATGTAATTTGCATCTTAGAGGGCCTGATGCAGAGGTTCTGCTGAAAAGAGCAAGACGGGGGCCAGGCAGACCAGTCAGGAGGCTGCCAGTTTGGCTGAGGAGGCAGATGATAGCGTCCTAGGCCAAGGCAATGGCAGCTGGAAGAGAGAAAGGGGGCTTCTGTTTGCGGGGCTCCCGAAGATCATGTCTGAGTGCCTCATCCTCTAAATCTCAGGCCAGCAGTGACAGATGAGGTTAGCAGGGAGGGCATACAGGAGTATATTGTTCACTTCTGTTCATTTTTTCCCCCAGGCAAAGACTCATACTACTCTGAGAATAAAAATAATCTGTTTATAGAAAAATTGGGAAATAGGTCAAATTTGAGTAGCTGGCTGGACAGCCAGAAGCCTAGCCCCTTATGTGGAAACAAGCATCTTTTCCCAGTGTGGAAGTTCCATCTACTTTTCCATGTGTTTTTCATCACACTCAGAGATTCTCAATGGGGCTCAGGCAGGAGGATAGAAAGCATTTTGCACCCCCCAGGGGACCTCTGGCAAGGTCTGAAGGCATTTTTTAGTTTTAACACCCTGGATAGGGGGTGCTTTTGGGATCTAGCAGGTAGGGACCAGGGACGCTGCTAAACATCCTACAATATACAGGACAGACCCTCCACGACAGAGAATTACCTACCTCAAAATAGTAGTAGTGCTGAGCTTGAGAAACCCTGCCCTAGTAAATGAGTGTAAACTAAAACGACAAGCCTTGGGAAACCTCTCCCCTAGGCAGGGCAAAGGGACCCTTGGATCATCAGAGCCAAGTTGGAAAAAGAGTATGTGAGGGCGGGTACCTGAATCAGGAAGTGTTATTAGAAGTTGCAGCTCTACAAATGAGCCAAGGGCTTGAGGCTTCCTTCCTGGGAGAAAAAGACCTTTACAGGAGATCCACAGTGCATGAACCAAAGGTGTCTATGACCCCCAGAGGGAAGCCCCAAGGTCAGAGGCTCCCAGAAGCACCCAGGCCCAGATATCAGTCCTGACAGCAACTGGCACCAGCAAAAGGAGGTAGGAGGGATCCTGCTGGAATCACTCCCAAGGTGCGAGTGTATTCCCTGCTGAGCATCAAGGCCACGGTTGGCCCCTGTTACTGCCAGAGAAGGTGAATGGTCCCCCCAGGTGTGCTGGTGGGGA
Source organism: Gorilla gorilla gorilla (assembly GCF_029281585.2). NCBI lineage: Eukaryota > Metazoa > Chordata > Mammalia > Primates > Hominidae > Gorilla > Gorilla gorilla. The sequence continues at coordinate 196,715,393 of NC_073224.2, forward strand.
AAGTAAGCTGACCATTAGCAAACAACGGACCCGACCTGAAATGCAGCTGACAAATGTGTCAAATGAGGAGGGAGAAAGGGGGCAGTGATTTCCAGGGGCCTGTGGTGTGCTGGCCCTCCAGGTGGGTGGGGCCTCTGCTCTTCCTCTCATCTTCTCAGGCTGCTATGGTCTGATGAACGTTGGTGCCCTCCACCCCAAATTCCAATGGTGAAACCTAACCCCCAAAGTGATGGGATTAGGAGGTCAGGTCTTTGGGAGGTGATCAGGTCACGAGGGCAGAGCCCTCACAAATGGGATTTGTGCCCTTGTACGAGAGGCTGGAGGGAGCTTGTTTGCCCCCTTTTGCCCTCCCATCACATGAGGACACATAGCAGGTGCCATCTATGAGGAACAGGCCTGGACACCAAATCTGCTGGAGCCTTGGTCTTAGACTTTCCAGCTTCCAGTACTTTCAGCAATACATTTCTGTTGGCCATAAATTACCCCTTCTAAAGTATTTTGTTATAGCACCCCGAATGGACTGACAGCTGCCATTTTGGGGCCCTGAAAGCACTCAAGAATGGTAGGAGGCCCAGCGGAGGCAGGTCTGTGGTCAGCTGGGGGCATCCTTTCTCATCCCAGAAGCCAGGGAAAAAGTCACTGTCACAAGGACATACCCTGTCTGGGTCCCCTGGCCCTGGACTGATCTCCACCTGGCTCTTTACTGGGCTTACCAGAGTACAGGCGTCACCGGGCAGACTGGCACCCCCATGGCTCTGGCACTTCTAGTTGGGTCATCAGTGCTCTCTGACACCCTTGTATCTGTTATCCCGGCTCAGCACAAACAATTAGAGAAGATGGAGGGGGAGTAGAAGCCTATTTTGTCTAGGGCGGTCAGGGAAGGCATATAGGCTGAGACCTGAAAGATGCAAAGAAGCCAGCCATGTGGCGATCTGGGGGAAGAGCCTTCCAGGCAGAGGCAGCAGCACTGCAGAGGTCCTGAGATGGAAAAGCGTGACTTACAGGAACTGTCAGAAAGTCAGTAGGCTGGAGCAGGGAGGGGGAGCTGTGAGAGGAGGCTGGAGAGGCAGGGAGAGGCTGGATCATGCAGGACCTTGTGGGCCTGACTGGGACTTTGGATTTTATTGTAGGTGGGATGGGACCCCACTGGGGAGTTCACTCAGGCCTCTATGTGGAGACCAGATTGGAGGCTGGAGTCCAGTCCAGATAAGAGATGGTGGCTGCTTGTACCAGGGTGATAGCAGCAGCGGGAAAGGAGGGTTTGATGTGAGATATGTTTTGGAAATTGATCAGATAGATGTTGGTGATGATTTGGATAAGGAGTTAAGAGAAGTGAAGAATCAAGAAAGACTTCTGCATTTCTGCATTAAGTAACTGGGTGGATCATAGACCACTAACTGAGAAAGGGAAAATTGGAGGAAGGGGGAGAGAAAAATCAAGAATTCGGTTTTAGATCAACATGGACGCCACTGTCAGCCCAGCAGGGGAGGCTGATGGGGAAACACACGTTGCAGGGAAAGGTGGCGTGTGGTGGGGGGCATGGGGGACCTCACAGGATTCTCAGAAACCCTTGTCCAGTTGATCTTGCTTCTAATCTCACCTCCCTACCTTCATCCTGTTTGCTTCCCAGAACATATTCTTAATTATGCCACTCTTCTGCTCAAGAGCCTCTGATGACTCTCATTCCTTATCAGATGAAGTCCAAACACCATGGCCTCACCTGGGGTCTCAACCAACATTTCCAGTTTGAGAAAAAAATGTTGAACTAGAAGGATAGCCTGTTGGCTGAGTACACACTGCCCTCTGGTGGCCAAATGCCCAATAGCTGCATCTCCCTTAGGAGGGCACAGTACACCGCACACTGAGGCACGGGTAGGGCCAAAGCCCATCTCCAGGTCCCGCGGCAAGTTAACTCCCAGGCGATTTGCTTTCGGACAGCTGAGCCTGCAGCGGGGCCACGGCCTTCCCTGTTGCACCCCTGTGGACTGGAGGCTGCACACACCTTGGGAGCAGAGAGGACTGTGAGGAGAGCTTCTCCTCAGTCCCTGAGGCCAGCTAGCCAATTGTGGAAGAAGAGACAGAGGGTCTGAGAGGCCAGAGTGTTGCAAATGACTTCTTACCTCCTGAATCTGTTCCTTCATCACCCTGATCTCATTCTCTCGAGGTTCTATTTGCTTCTTCAGCTCCTTTATTTTGTAGTCAAGCACAAACTTGAATTTCCCTAGTTCTTGATTTTTCTTTTTCAGATCATAAATTCGCTTCTCCTGGGGGTGAGATGAGAGAGAAGTGAGAGATATTGTAAGGCCCTGGTATACTGCAGCCCTTTAGGGCAAAAGAACACGAAGCCTGTGACTCTCCTGGTTGAAGAGGTCAACCAGGAGACTCCTCTCCTCCCTTCGTCAGTACAGAGGCTGGCACTCCCCCCATGGGGCTACAGCACAGACCCCTCAGCCTCTGTACCAGGACTCTCATGCATTCACTCACTCATTCATATTAGGTTGTGAACAGTGGTATTTTCCAACGATGGCCCCCACAGCATCTCCCGCCCCACACTCCAGCTGTTCTACAGCGTGACCTTGCTGCTTCTCCATCAGGAGGTGGAAGCGAATCCCCTTCCCTTGCATTTGCCTTGACTTGTGACTTGTTCGTAACCCAAATAATGCAGCAGAAGGGAGACTGTGTGGCTTCCAAGGCTAGGCCAAAAAAGGCCAAGCAGCTTTTATCTGGCTCTCTTGGGACACCTGCATTGGGGGAGGGCATCTGCTATGTAAGAAGTCCAACTACACTGAGACATCCAGGCTGGTGGGCACATTAGGGGCTCTGATCAAAAGATCCAGCTGAGCCTAGCCTCCCAGACACCCCTGCCAAGGTGCCAGACATGTGACTGAAGAAGCCACATTGGATGTTGATCTTCCAGCCTCCAGCTGTTTTGAGTCACCCCCAGTATTCCCAGCTGAGGCCCCAGACATCGGGGACAGAGATAAGCCATCCTTTTGTACCCTGTCCAGATTCCAGATCTGTAGCACCTGTAAGCAGAATAAAATAGTTGCTTTCAATCACTTAGTTTTTCTTTTTGAGACGGGTCTCACTTTGTCACCCAGGCTAGAGCGCAGTGGCACGATCTTGGCTCACTGCAACCTCTGCTTCTCAAGTTCAAGCAATTCTCCTGCCTCAGCCTCCAGAGTAGCTGGGATTACAGGCATGTGCCACCATTCCCGGCTAATTTTTATATTTTTAGTAGAGATGGGGTTTCACCATGTTGGCCAGGCTGGTCTCGAACTCCTGACCTCAAGTGATCCACCTGCCTCTGCCTCCCAAAGTGCTGGGATTACAGGCGTGAGCCACCGCACCTGGCCTCAATCAGTAAGTTTTAAGGTTAATTTGTTGCATGGCGATAGTAATCAGAACATAAGTATATCCATCCATCAAACATTTACTGAATGAAGATCTTTTGTCAAGTACTGGGTTTCCAAATATAAATACAACACAGTCCCTTGCCCTTAAAAGAAAACACTAGTTGGGAAAGAAGACACAGAAGCAAATCTAAGCCTAAAATGTGATAAATGTTGTAAAGCACAGAAGGCAAAGTATATATTGAGGGTGCTGAGAATGACTGGCTTGAGAGCCAAGCGGTGGTTCATGGGGGAAGTGAGAGGTGAGGCTGGGGAAATAGAGGAGGGAGGTGAGGGTCTTCATGTTGGGGGAAAGAGTTCAGAATTTATCTCCTAGGCCAGGGGTTGGCAAACTCCAGCCTGTGGGCCACACTGGGCCTGCCGTCTACTTCTGTAAAACTTTACTGGAACACAGCCAAGTTAATTGACTAATGTTTTGTTTATGGGTGGTTTCACACTACAGCAGCGGTGTTGATTCCTTGAGACAGACCACATGGCCTCCAAAGCCAAAAATATTTACTACCTAGGTCTTTACAGAAAGAGCATGCTGACCCCTGCTGTAGCAATGGGGAGCTGTGAGGGCTTTGAGCAGGAGAGTGGCAGCATTGCACCTGTACCCTGCCAGTCCATGGTGGTGGGAGATGGGAAGTGAGGCCATTAGACTGCTTAGGAGGCTGTTGCCACTTTCTAGGTGAGGAGGCCTTTGTCTCTTTCTTGTCAAAGCCCCCTTTGAGAATCTGAACAGAGCTTTGGATCTTCCCTAAAAACAAACAAACAAACAAACAAACAAACAAACAAAACCCTGGATATATACACCGACACTCACATGCAGAAATGACATCCAGGCATGATCCCATGATCCTATGCGATCCTTACAAGACCCCTTGAGGTGGTTATCATCCCCATTTTATAGGTGAGAAAATGAAGGCTTAGAGAAGTTGCTCGAGGTGCAATGGTCAGTAAATGGAACCTGTGCCAGACCTAGTTCCCTAACACTGAAGCCCACGTCCTTGGCCCTTGGAGAATTCCACCTGCCTTGGGCCGTAGTGGCAGGGGAGATGGAGAGGAGGGCATGGAATCTGGATGTGCTCAGGAGGATGATACTACATACTGGGTATTGAGGTGTCTGCCCCACAGAATGTGATGTCTCTGTCGTCTGAGTGTTTTGTAAGAAAGGCATCCCAAAAGTGGAAGCAGCCTCCTGGACAGGGTCAATCCCAGGAGAGTCCCTCTGCGACAGGGGGACCATGTGGGCAGTGCGGCAAGTGAGCTGTCCCCAGCCCATGGGGAAGCGCCTCCAAGGATGCCTGGAGCAGTGGAGTCAGCTGACTCAGGTTATTGCAGCCTGTCACCTATTGAAGTGTGTGACCCTGGGCAAGATACCCAGCCTCTTGGAGTTCAGCTTCCCGAACCATAACACTGGGTTCTCAGGCCCCCTGGGTTGTTGGCAGAACTGAATGTGATGTGTTGACAGCGATTAGCCCAGTGCCAAGCACACAACAGGCACTTCACTGACGGCTGGTTCCCCCATCAAGTCAAAGAAATGCGTCCTGAGAAGCTAGGGACCCTCTCTCCCCTGAGCTTTGCCTTCCTCGCCTTGGCCCATCTGGCCGTAACTGAGGGAGGACAGAAGGAGAGCTGTCACCTTGTCTTGAATAGTCTCGTCTCTTTCCTGGATCTCTCGCTTGAGGCCTTGGATGTCCTTCTCCAGAGACTTAATGACTCCTTGCAGCTTCATCTGCTCTCCTTTTAGGGTCTCGATGTCATTGGTTCGTTCTTCAATCTCCTTCTGTAGGCTGCTGAACTAGAAAAGCGAACAGCAACAACAAAGACCACTAAAGTCAGAACTCATCTCCATCCCTCCCACTGTCTCAATGTAAGGGGCTCCCCACCACTGGCCACCTTCTGTGGACTGAAAACACTTAGCATTCAACATTTCTGGGATTTTAGGAGTGAATATCTGGAGCATTTGGGATGGTTCAGGAATTTCCCAGGCCAAATGAATGATGTAGTATTCTGTCCCATAACATCCAGGCCCATTCCCCATATGAGAGGACTGACTGTCTTCACAAGAGGTTCCAGAGACCAGTACACCAAGTGGACCAGAGACTTCTATGACCACACTGATCTTGAAAAGCTGGGATCCACACTGCATCAAGGTCACAGAAAGTGGGCCCTAACTGATGAGCCATCTTAGCCATGACCAAGAAGGGAAGACTGATTGTTCCCTGGATTTACTAGTGTGCTTTCTAATAGGAAGAAACTTCAGCTTGCTTTGAACTTAGCTTTTTCAGGGCTAAATGTTTTGGGGAAACTGAGTTGAATCCTCCCTCACCCCTGATGGTGAGTGAACTAAAAACATCTTCCCCACTTTGTAAACTAAGCATCCTACACCCCCATTCCCTCTCCCACCTGTGGTGCTGAACAGAAGCCGCCCATGACTCCCTGGACCAAGAGCCCGAGGATGCCTCCTGGCCAAGACTTCATCTATCTCATCCCCAGAAGACCTTATTTCCATTTCCATTTCCATCGGAGGGTTATCTCAGAAAACATTAACTGAATCCTACTTGCCAGTAAGTGAAAACTAGAAAGCCTCTCTCTGCACACAGGGAACCCCAATATCCTGTGAAAAGGAGAGCAGGGAAGCCCGTGCAGCTGCCTTTCCGAGGACGAGGTGGGGAGGGTCCGTCTGCGTGAGGGTGCACTGGCTGGTGCTCTTCTCCCAGCCTGCTCGCTGAAGATGGGGACAGGCTGGACCCTGGCCAGCACCCCCAGGCCGGTCAGTCCACCCACCCCAGCTTTCTCTGCAACACCCTCGCCCACCCCAGGTCTCTTGGAGAACAGCCTGCTACCTTCTTCCTCATGATGCCTGTTTCCCCCTTGAGCCGCAGGTTTGATTCCTTTTCATCCCGAAGCTTTTTCTCATACTTGGTTTTGATATCTTGGATTTCTCGGTCTTCATCTTCCTCAATCTGCTTCTTGGTCTCTTCAAACTCCCGCAGCTGCTGCCTGACGTCTTCCTGTGCCTGGCTCAGAGAGAGTGGGCGTGTGGTCAGGGGAGAAGGGACTCACACACCTTTGTGCCAACAGGGCTTGAGGTGAGATGAGCATGGGGACCTGTCCCAGGGAGTCGGAGGCGAGTGTCATTCCAGAAACGGAGACCATGGCCACAGGGCCCTTGACCTGTCCACCTTCTTCCCGTCTGTCCTGTCTTCCTGCCTCCCCTCTTTTCCTACCAAATCAGGCCTCATGCTCCACCACTTCAACCCCAATCTTACCAACACCCCATCCCTGTTCTCCTTTGGTCTTGTTCACTGGACACCCAGCCTTCCTATATTTTTCTCTCACAGAACTTGTGACAGTCATAATGTTATATTTATTTGCGATGTTATTTGGCTGTCTCTCCCATTAGATATAAGTTCCTTGGGGGTAGAAACCATGTCTGACCCAGTGTATAACACATCCTGGCATACAGTGGCTATGCCATGGAGATCTGAGTGAATGGGTGGCTTTTCTCTGTGAAAGGGAGGCACAGCATGGCTTCCTGCGAGTACCTCTTCCAGAAGGGTGGTTTTCTCCTGCAGTTTTGCCTCGTAAAACTCAGTCAGCTCCTCCAGGGCCTGGCTCTTGGTCTCTTCGTTATCCCGGAGCTGTTTTTCATACTCTTCCTGCATCCTCTGGGACTTGAGCTGCAGCTCCTGGTACTTCTCATATTCTAGAAGCAACTTTTGGTTGTTGCAACATTCTGGAGAGAAGCAAGGATGGTATTTAAGGTGGGAGAGCAGCACTTGCTTCAGGGACACCCAGGAGCCTTGGGCGCTCTCCCATCCCTTCCAGCACCAGCTGGAGCAGCTGCCTCCAGAGCCAAGATTCAAATGCCTGCCTGGCTTCCTTGCTGCCAGCCCCTCATCCCATCATCTCATCAGGTAGCCAAACTCCCTGCCTACCTGCTCTGGGAAGAAAAGTTTCCAGGAAAGCACAGAGTGGTATTTGGGGACTCAGGGCCAAGAAGAATATCCTGAGTGTGAAAAATAAGTATTAGGACTCCTGCTTTATAGCAAAGTGAGGCTCGGTAAGGTTAGGTGACTCCCCAGAGCACCTGGCAAGTACGTGGTGAGCCTGGGACCCAAGGCAAGACTATCAGGTTCCAAACTTGACCTTTTCTGTGCCTCCTACTTTCATGCAATAGGTGTTTAATGTGCTTAGTGAATGAGTAAAAACACAGAAGTGAAAACCACAGTGAGTTCCAGGGTATACATGTAGCCTGTTTTTAGACAGAGCCATATTCCCTGAGACTTCTACTGTGTCTGGGGGACTCCTGAGTGTTTCCCCATAACCTAGCTCTTCCAACCCTAACCAACGAGGCCTCTACTTGTGGGCTCACCCATGTCTTGCAGTTCCCGGCTTTGCTTGTCTAGGAGGTCTTCTATGTGCTCATGGTGATAAACATCCTGCTTCTCTTTTTCTGTTCTTAAGACCTAAAACAGAGTCACATTTCCTCATTTACACACATCTGCTGAAAGCACTACTAGGGCAAGAACTGATTTTACAAGTAACACCCTCCTTCACTCACAAACATTTCTCAAGCCCTTATTTTGCACCAAGCACTGTTCTATGAAGCAGCAACCACATTGTCACTTTTCATTTATGTTATATTCTGCTCTAAAAGCTCTATACTGTTCCTATTTCTATTCTTGCTACTAAATGGGTTTGTCAATGATGAGTTCAGTTTTGGACACGTGTCAAAAGGACTTCTGGGTGAAAAAGTAGGGATTCATTTGAATCCTCTGTTGCCAGCACATTGCTGTCAACAAAATCCTTGGGTGTGCTCATGGGTAAGCTTCTGAGGAAGTGTTTTCTTTAACTGAGCAGGAAAGCTTTCAGGCTTGGGGGGTGAGTTGGAGGTGGTGTGCCATCTTCAGGACCTAACTTTGCGCCTGGCTTATATAGAGCACCAAATAAATGTTTGTTGGCTAAATGAATAAAATTATAAAGTGAATTAATTAATACAATTAATAGCCAAGGTTTTTCTTGCTTTTTTTTTTTTTTAGCCAAACTTTATGACCCATAGACATTAAAGAAACAAATATCCCTCAAGGACATAATTGGGAATTTTTTTCCCAATTTGGGTGAGGGACATTAATTGGGTGAGGGACAGGACCTCGCTCTGTCATCCAAGCTGGAGTGCAGTGCAGAGATCATGACTCACTACAGTCCCCACCTCCCAGGCTCCAGCAGTCCTCCCATCCCAGCCTCCCAAGTAGCTAGAACTACAGGCAGATGCCACCATGGCAGACTCATTTTTTATTTTACATAGAGACAGGGTCTCACTATGTTGCCCATGCTGGTCTCAAGCTCTTGGATACAAGCGATCCTCCTGCCTAGGCCTTCCAAAGTGTTAGGATTATAGGGGTGAGCCACCTTGCCCAGTGGGAATTTTAGATAGGAGTCCAGATTTGTGTAGAACAAAGAAAAGAATCTGGGAGAGTCCCGGACCAAATCTAACTATGTAAAGGCCATGTAGACTAATTTTATTTAACTTCCTGACAATCCAGGAATCAGTATTCTGCTAGTTATTCTCCATCTATGCTTTGATTTTCTTATCTTTTTGCTTTGTTTTTCTTATCTTTTCATTTTGTTTTTAAATAAGTTTCTCCTAATCATAATTCTCATTGTAGAGAATTTGGAAATTACAAAAAGTATGAAAAACAAAATTTAAATTATCTGTAATCTCAACTTCCAGAGATAATTATACTGTTATCTATTTTCTATATGTATTTTACTACTATAGATCAGATTAATTAATCTGTTAATACCACTAATACCGATTAATACCATTCACCGTAAAGTGGTTTATATTCTGCTTTTTTTTCACTTAGCAATTGATTATAAGCATTTATTTTTATTTATTTATTTATTTATTTTTAGACAGAGTCTCTGTTGCCCAGGTTGGAGTGCTGTGGAGCGATCTCAGCTCACTGCAACCTCCACTTCCCAGGTTCAGATGATTCTCATGCCTCAACCTCCCGAGTAGCTGGGACTATGGGCACGCACCACCATGCCTGGCTAGAGATGGGATTTCACTACGTTGGCCAGACTGGTCTTGAACTCCTGACCTCAAGTGGTCTGCCCGCCTTGCCCTCCCAAAGTGCTGGGATTACAGGCATGAGCCACTGTGCCTGGCCAGTTGTAAGCATTTCTGATATCAACGACTATGCTTTAAAATTGGACATTTTCACATATCTTACTGTTTGAGCATAGCTTGGGCAGTATATGCCAGTCCTGTCTTGAAAGTGGAAATTTCTTGTTATTTGTGCTTGTTGGTCAGTCTCTTAAACAGACCTGGTTTTTTGTTTTCAAGGACTCCATTTCCTGGATGAACTTGTCTGTTAGCTCCTTAATCTTCTCAGAATAGTTCATGTCCTTTAGTCGGAGTTGATACTCATTCTCCATTTTTAATTCCTCCACACGAGTCTTTAGCTCCAACATAACCTGAGCCTTTGGGAGAAGGACAGAAAATCAAGAACACTGACAGTGAGGGTGACTCATAATATTTAAACCTGCGGCCTTGACCTGAGACCTGCAGCTCTGCCTAGCTTCAAACTCAATGTGTCTCAACTAGAACTTGTCATCTTTTCCCCAGAAGGCACATCAGCTAAAAATGAGGAGACATATGAGCTTCCTCCTCTATCCTCAAAAAATCTTTACTACATTATGCTAGTCATGCGCTCATCTCATTCAAGTCGGCTTAAGCATCTCCTGCTTGACGAGGCTGACTTGGACCACACTGTTTAATTCTGCAACCCCTTCCCATTCCCAGGACCCATCACCTCTCTTACTCTGCTCTACTTCTTATTTCCTTAGATCTTGCACTTTCTACAATTTACTTAGTATTTTGTTTATTGTTTTTATTCTTCTTTCCCCATCAGAACTTAAGCTCCACATAGACCAGAATCTTTGTAGGGTTTGTTTGCTGATATATCCCAAGTACGGGAACAATGTCTAACACAGAGTAAGATCTCAGAAGATACTTATTGAAGCATGATGGCTGTCCCCATGTAAGTTAGAGTCTACTGAGGCAGCCAGACAAACACATTATTACAAATTGTGGTAAGTGCCCAAAGCTGGGTGGTTCTCAGTACTGCCAATCTGTCCCTCTTGATGTCTTCTTAGACTCACTTTTAGTACTTTAATATAGGTCCTAACTCTTCTGTCTTGCTGGTTTTTATGCCTAGTATCTTCTTATTCTTCCTTTTTTTCTCTTTTTTTTTTTTTGAGACATGGTTTCACTCTGTCACCCAGGCTGGAGTGCGGTGGTGTGATCATGGGTCACTGTAGCCTTGACCTCCTGGGCTCAAGTGATCCTCCCACCTCAGCCTGCCAAGTAGCTGGGACTACAGGCATGCCCCACCACACCTGGCTAATTTTTATATTTTATATTTTTTGTAGAGATGGGGATCTCACTATGTTGCCCAGGCTGGTCTCGAACTCTTGGGCTCAAGTGGTCCTCCTGCCTCAGCCTCCCAAAGTACTGGGATTACAGACTGAGCCACTGCACCCGGCGTAGTGTCTTCTCCCATCGTACTCAACGATGCCAAAGTTTTCTAAAAATACTATAATACACACACCCTTCATTTCCTTAAAAAGTTAATGTTGATGACAGAGTGGGTCAGAATGCAGTGTTTTCTTCTTGCTTACCTATGGGGACACCCCGTGCATCCCTATCTCATCATTTCTGGTCTGTCTCCTCTACCACCTGTGAACGACTTGACATCAAGGAATGGATTACGCACATTTCTGCATTCCTGGCCAGCAGACTAGTGAGGATCTGGTGCACAGGAAGTACTGAGATGAAGGATAAGCACAAATTGCACGTGCAAAGTCAGAGAGGATGGAGCAGGAATGCCTGGCCAGGGCACTCACTGCATGTGATATGGCACAGGTTGGATGTATAGGAAGGGGCAGCCAAGACTGCGTCAGACCATCAGGGGCCCGGTAGACCATGCTGGGAAGTTTGGATTTTATCTTAGAGGGCTTCCAAAGGTCCTCATCGAACCCGATCAGGCTGACTTTGGTGTTATAAAGATCTCTCCAACGGTGGTACGCAGCACGGACTAGATTAAGGAAGGACCAAAGGCAGGATGATGAGTTGCTGGGGTGGGTGGGGGGCAACTGCATAGACCAGGTGAGAGACAGACAGGGTTTGGACTGAGGTGGGGAGGGGACCAGAGAAGAATGGAGAGGTTGGAGAGAGTGAGTTTAGAGAGGATAGTGCCTGATTGGGTGTGGGGTGGAGAGGTAAGGATCATGGATGAAGGCTGTCTCCTAGGTAGAAGGACCGGTACCTGAGGGTGGGGCTTGGCCTGTCTTGCTTCTCTGCTTTATCCCCAGAACCTAGCATAAAACTAGCAGCATGGTCAGCACTGAATGAATACTTATCAATGATCCCAGGGGTCTGCCCTGGCTAGTGGGATATATTTATCCATGGGAATGACCCGGCCTTTGACATGCTGTGTTTGAGGTCCTTGTTCAGTGTCCTTCCTCCATCTATTCTTCACATTGCTGCAGATTAATCTCTCCGAGATGTGAATCATATTAAGTCATTCCCCAGCTTAAATTTATGAATGGTCCTTATGAACAATGTCCAGCCTAATGCAGGGTGTAAAAGGCCCCCCTGACCTGTTTCTCTCCAGCTTCATCTTCAGCCCTTCTCTCTGGCACAACCTAACTAGGAGCAGCTTTGCAGACCACCACTCCCTCATCCCTCTGCACACACTCACTGCTCATTGCTCACTGGCCCTTGTCCATTTGTTCTGGAAGGATCGAGCAAGGCTCATGTCCTCTGGCACCACCTGGCCTGAGCCAAGTTCCTTCCCCTGTGCTCCCACAGCATCATTCTTTCATGACACTTCATTCCACTGCACGTTTAATTCCCTTCTTTGTGATACTCTGCCCTCTTCCCAGGCTATCAGCTAAAGGATGCTTTATGTCTTTTATCTCTGTAATCCCAGACCTTAGTATAGTGTCAGGTACACAGCAGACCCCTCTGTAAATCCTAGGCAGAGAAGGTAAATCATGGCCTGAGAGTTACTTAGACTATAATGGAATATAAAGAGAGTTGGGAATTCTGGGAACATGCTTTTTAAGGGACAGGCGGAGGAAGAGCCAGGACAGAAGTGGGGAGGAGGAGTCAGAAAGGTTTACAGGGAACAGAGTGTGGTCACAAGGATGGTAAGACAGAAGGGAGTTTCAAGAAGGAGCGGTATATGCACAAGTCATTTCCAGCCTGGCAGCGGTACTGTCAGGCCCATCTGGGGGCTGTGGTCAGAAGCCAGCTTGGGCACCTTCAGGCCTTTGGCTCAGCCTGCTGTCTCCTATTTGGCCTCTTCCCCTACCCTCTGGGAAGAACAGAAAAGATAACAGAGAAAAGGAAATGTTCCTGCTGCAGCAGGTCAGGCCCCCACTCTCACGGGGCCCTCCCTCATCCTCTTCTCCCTCTTTGCTTTTCCTGCAGAAAATTCTAGGGAGCTCTGGAAGGGATCTCCAGCGAATGCCAGGGGCTTGTCACCGTGCTTTGTGGCAGTGTTGTATTGCTGCTCTGATGGCTTTACTTGTTTCTATCCCTCACTTGACTGTAAGCTTCCTGGTCATGTCACAGGGCCCACAACTGTCTTTTCACATGTGCATCCCCAGTGCCTAGCAAATGGTAGGTGTTCAATAAACACACTTAAGATTCTGGACAAACAGCAATGACTGTGTAGCTCTGCGATCCTCCATGAGCCTTGTGTGTTTATCATCCATTCAGCTTCTCCCTTAGGAAGCATAACACAGAGCTATGCACTCATATCTCTGCAAAACACACCTTTATGGAATGTTTACTGCATCAACAGGAAGGAAGGAAGGGATGTCCCTTTGGTATAGTGATTAAGGGAGGGGGCTCTGGATTAAAGCTGGATTAGAACTCTAGTCCTATTAATTATTAGCACACTGACTTTGAACACATCCCTCAAGCTCTCCTAACTTGTTTTTTGAAACATAGGGAGAATGACAGTATCTTCTTCATAGAGATGTTGTGAGATTTAAATGAGAACATACTTTACTTTTGTAAATATTTATTGATTGTCTTCCATGTGCCCAGCATGTGCTAGGAACTATTGGTCATAAGAGAACTGTATGTTTCATTATTCTTGGTTTCAAAGAGTAGGAAGAGAAAACCAGATCACAGAATAAAAGCAAAGCACAGTGTAAGTCAAGATGATCACATGGCAGAAAGACAGGCAGAGTCGGGTGGACAGTGGCAGTGAGGAGGAGAGCTTGGTTGTGTGGACAGCGGATGTGCAGGGAGCCGTGGGGGTCTGCACTGGGCATAGGGTGTAGCCAGGCTGTAGAGGGCCCCAGTGCTGGACCCGCATCTGAATGCAGTCTGGTAAGGAATTCCATATCCCTCTTCATTAGATCCAGTTCTTACCTTTTCTTCCATGTCTGTTTTAGTCACAAGCACCTCTTCAGCAAAGCCCACCTCCCTCTCTCGCTTGATTCCCCGGCCATCCTTATCAAAGACCTTCCAGGTGAACAGGCAGCCATCCTCAGCAGCAGTCAGCAGGAACTGATCATCAAAGGTAAGCAACATCTGAAGAGAAAAAGGGTCATGGCCAGGAAGCTTTCAAGGCCACAGATGACCAGGGCTGAGCCAGCTGTTGTGCAAGGCTTCCCCCCATGCAGTCCTGGGCACAGCCTCACAGGGAGGTAAACTTGATCCCAGGTAAGAATGAGAAAGGAGCCCTCACAGGCATCTGTTAATGAATAGAAGAAGTAAGGTTATGTCTACATTCCCTGTGGATTTGGAATCTGAAGAGTCAGCTATTATCTAGAACGTACAAGAAACTCTCAAAACTCAACAGTAAAAAAGCCAAACAATCCAATCAGAAAGTAGACAAAAGATGCGGAGACATTTCACCAGGGAAAATATACAGATGGCAAGTAAGCACATGAAGAGATGCTCCACATTATTAGCCATTTAGGAAAATGCAAAATTAGGACCATGATGAGATATCACTACACACTCATTAGAACAGCTAAAATAAAAAACAGTGACAACACCAAGTGCTGGCAATGATGCAGAGAAACTGGGTCTCATACATTCTTGGTAGGAATGTAAAATGGTACAGCCACTCTGGAAAATAGCTTGGCAGTTTAAAAAAAAAAACCTGAATATACACTTACCATATGATTCAGCAATTATACTCCTGGGCATTTATCCCAGAGAAATGAAAACTTATTTCCACACAAAAGCCTGTATATGATTGGTCACAGCAGCTTTATTTATAATAGCCGAAAACTGGAAAAAATTAAAAATATCCTATAATAGGTGAATGGCTATACAAACTGTGATTTGTTTTTCATGGAATACTACTCAGAAATAAAAGGGAATAAACTATGATTGATACACAACACAACTTGGATGGATTTGAAGATTAAGCTGAGTGGAAAAAGCCACAATCAGGACATTAAGCTAAAAAGCTTCTGCACAGCAAAGGAAACAATCAACAGACTGAAGAGACAACCTGTCGAATGGGAGAAAATATTTGCAAACTATTGCTCTGACAAAAGGCCAATATCCAGAATACACAAAGAACTCAAACAATTCAACATTAAACAAACAAAAAAATCTAAAAATCTCATTAAAAAGTGGGCTAAGGGGCGGGCGTGGTGGCCTACACCTGTAATCCCAGCACATTGGGAGGCTGAGGAGGGTGGATCACCTGAGGTCAGGAGTTTGAGACCGGCCTGGACAACATGGTGAAACCTCATCCCTACTAAAAATACAAAAATTAGCTGGGCGTGGTGGCAGGCACGGTAATCCCAGCTACTTGGGAGGCTGAGGCAGGAGAATCTCTTGAACCCGGGAGGGGGAGGTTGCAGTGAGCCGAGATTGAGCCATTGCACTCCATCCTGGGTGACAAGAGCAAAACTCTATCTCAAAAAAAAAAAAAAAAAAAGTGGGCTAAGGACATGAATAGACATTTCTCAAAAGAAGACATACAAATGGCCAACAGGTATATGAAAAAATGCTCAACATCACTAATCATCAGGGAAATGCAAATCAAAACCACCATGAGATACCATCTTACCCCAATTAGAGTAGGTATTATCAAAAAGACAACAAATAACAGATTCTGGCAAGAATGTGGAGAAGAGAGAACTCTTATACACTGTTGGTGGGAAGGTAAATTAGTACAACCACTATGGAAAACAGTATGTAGACTTCTCAAAAAAACTAAAAATAGAACTACCGTACAATCCTGCAATCTCATTACTGGATATTTTTCTAAAGGAAAGGAAATCAGCAGATTGAAAGGATACCTGCGCTCCACCCCCCCATATTTATTGTACCACCAATAGTAAAGATATGGAATCAACCTAAGTGTCCATCAGTGGATGAATGAAGAAAGAAAATGTGGTATATATACCCACTGGAATACTATTTGGCCGTAAAAATGAATGAAATCATGTTTTTGCAGCAACATGGATGGAACTGGAGGTCGTGAAGTTAAGTGAAATATGTCAGGTACAGAAAAACAAATATTGTGTGTTCTCATTCATATGTGAGAGCTAAAAAATGTTGACCCTAGTCGGGCATGATGGCATGTGCCTGTAATCCCAGCTACTTGGGAGGCTGAGGTGGAAGAATCGCTTGAACCCAGGAGGCGGTGGTTGCAGTGAGCGGAGATCATGCCATTGCACTCAAGCCTGGGCGACAGAGTGAGACTCTATCTCAAAAAAAAGAAAAAAAAGTTGACCTCATGGAAGTAGAGAGTGGCATGATAGATACTAGGGAAGAGTGTATGGGTTGGTGGGGTGCTAAAGAGAGATTGGTTAACAGATACAAACATTAGATAGAAGAAATCAGTTTTCTTTTCTTTCTTTCTTTCTTTTTTTTTGAGATAGAGTCTGCTATGTTGCCCAGGCTAAGAGTGCAGTGGCACGATCTCCCGGCTCACTGAAATCTCTGCTTCTCAGGTTCAAGCAATTCTCCTGCCTCAGCCTCTCGAGTAGCTGGGATTACAGGCGTGCACCACCATGCCTGGCTAATTTTTGTATTTTTAGTAGAGACGGGGGTTTCATCATGTTGGCCAGGCTGGTCTCAAACTCCTGACCTCAAGTGATCTGGCTGCTTCAGCCTCCCAAAGTGTTGGGATCACAGGCATGACCCACGTGCCAGGTCAAAGAAGAAATAAGTTCTAATGTTTGATAGCAGAGTAAGGTGACTATAGTTAACAACAATGTATTGTATATTTTTAAACTGCTGGAAGACAGGACTTGAAATGCTCCCAACACACAGAAATCATAAATACGTGAGATGGATGGAAACCCTAAATATCCTGACCTGATCATTACATGCTCTATGACTGTAACAAAATATCACAGGTACTTCATAATATGTACAAATACTATGTATCAATAAAAAAGCCATTTTCAGAAGGCCACATACAGTATAATTCCATATACAGTTCTCAAAATGACAAAAGTTATGGAAATAAGAACAAATTAGTGGTAGGCAGGGATTCGGGATGATAGTGGGGAGGAGTGGTAGGACTCTGAAGGGCAGATGGAGATCTTTGTGGGGATGGAACGGTTCTATATTGTGATTGTAGTGGCGGTTACACAGACTGTACATGTGAGAAATAATTCAGAACTACATACACTGTGGACCATGTCAATGTTCTGGTTTGATATTTTGCTACAGTTCTAGAAGATGTAATTACTGGGGGAAACTGATTGAGGGATACATGGGAACTCTGTGCCATCTTTAAAATTTCCTCTAAACCTATAAGTATTTCAAGATAAAAAGTTAAAACAAAAGGATTAACTGTGAAAAATGTCTTCTCACAATCAGCAGTATGGGTCAAGAATCTTGAGAATGGCAATACTCTTGAATTCAGGAATTCTCTCTCTAGGAATTTAGTCTTAGGAGAGAATCAGAGATGCGCATATAAATTTGTAAACTGGGCTGTTCACTATAGATCATAAGATAATTTAAATGCCTAATTGCAAGAGAAGAGTTAGTAAGTTACAGTCCATCGTAGGATAGGATATTTGTGTAGCTACTAAAATCATGCTTCTGAGGAATATTTAATTGTATGGACAAACGCTTACAGTAGTGTGAAGTTAAAAACTAGCAGGCCACGAGACTGGCCTCACAGTATGATCTTAATTTTATTTAAAACACACACACATGGAAATATAGAAGGAAATGCATCAAAGAAATGATACCATTATGAGGATTTTTTTTTTTTTTTTTTTTTTGAGACAGAATCTCGCTCTGTTGCCCAGGCTGGAGTGTAGTGGTGCGATCTCGGCTCACTGAAACCTCCGCCTCCCAGGTTCAAGTGATTCTCCTGCCTCAGTCTCCCGAGTATCTGGGACTACAGGTACGTGCCACCACGCCCGGCTAATTTTTTGTATTTTTGTTAGAGACAGGGTTTCACCATGTTAGCCAGGATGGTCTCTATCTCCTGACCTCATGATCTGCCCGCCTTGGGCTTCCAAAGTGCTAGGATTACAGGCGTGAGCCACTGCGCCTGGCAGGGATTTTTATTTTTAAAATAAATATGCATTGCTTCTATAATCAGAAAAATAAATATGTTATCCACAAAACTTAGCAGATCTGAAGGGAAGAGGTGGAATATGTTGTAGTAATTTACTTTGGACCCAAGGCCCAGGCTTGGTACAGAAATGTTCTGTTTTATAATGAGAAATCTTTTCTTAATACAGCTAGTGGTGCAGGTAAGCCACTAAGGAGTTTGGGACATAATTCAAAACCTCAGGTGCTGTGTCATTCAATCTGCAGAAAGAGAGAGTAAGGAAGAAGAGACACATACCTTCCCAGTGCCTGTTTTTTGGGGGGTCCAGTGTAGGTATAGACATTACTTTTTTTTTTTTTTGCACTATGAATAACTTTTAATTCACTATTGGCTATGATTTCTTGGCAACCATTTCGAGTGCAAGATAATTCTTTTTTATTTCATTTTAAAAATTGTGGTAAAATACATATTCTGTAAAATTTGCTATCTTAACCATTTTCAAGTGTACAGTTCGTGTTATTAAATACATTTGTAATGTTGTGCAGCCATTGCCACCAACTACCCCCATAACCCTTTTGTCTTGTAAAACCAAAACTCTATACCTATGAAACAATCATTCCTCATTCCCCCTTCCTGCAGCCCCTGCCAACCACCACTCTGTCTTTGTGATTCTGACTGCTCTAAGTATCTCCTAAAAGTGGAATCACACTGTACTTATCTTTTTGTGGTTGGCCTTATTTAATTTAGCCTAACATCCTCAAGGTTCATCCATGTGGTAGCACATTGCAGAATTCCCTTCCTTTTTAGGCAGGATATTGTTCCATTGTATAGATATACCATCTTTTGCTTATGCATTCGTCTGTCGATGGACGCTTGGTTGCTTCCACATTTTGACTGTTGAACATAGATACTACTTTATGAGAAGGGTGAATGGAAGGACAATTTACAAATGTGTACTCATGGTATTGCCCCTGGGGTGGCCTTTTGTACCCTCAGGGAGAGGTAGGGGCCAATCTTCAGGGCTATGGCTCCTTTCAGTCTGGGGCATTCTCTGGAGGAGGAGGCAGCTGTGGTCAAGTGCAGCCCACACTCACAGCAGCTACGGCATCCACCAAACGGCCCCTTATTATGCATAATATTATGGTGAAAACGTACATACATTTTTAGGTGTATCTCTGATGATTTCCTAGGCTCAATTCCTGGAAGTAGTTTAAACAAAGAGTATATTCATAGTCAATAGATGGTGATTCAATGAATGATGGATGAATAAACAAGAGAGAAGAAGGAGAGAGAAAAGACATTGGGAGGTTGAAGGGATGAACAAGCACGTAGCAGGCAGGTGTGGGACTGGGTTCCTGGGGAGAGG
Organism: Gorilla gorilla gorilla; assembly: GCF_029281585.2. Lineage (NCBI taxonomy): Eukaryota > Metazoa > Chordata > Mammalia > Primates > Hominidae > Gorilla > Gorilla gorilla. Next base: position 196,734,736 of record NC_073224.2, read on the forward strand.
GCCCTGCTCACCTTGGTGATAGGACCGGCATGGGCCTGGTACTCATTGAATTCCTTCTGCAGAGGCAGAGGGTACTTCATGGCACGAATGGTTCCCACTGAGGTGCCCACAAACATCATGCGTCCAGAATGCGAGATGACAATGGCGGTGTAGGTGACATCAAACGCCGATATCTCTCGAAGGATCTGGGACACAGGCAGCTCTGCTCAGTGTGAGGGGTCGAGCTGTGGCCCCCACGTCCCAGTGCCATACTCTCTCGCCCTCTGCTCTAACAGATCCCTAGGGGCTTGTCTTTAAAAAATGCTTTTTCTATCCCTTTTGGCATCTGGTATAGTGCCTAGCACAAAAAAAGGCGCAAACTAGATATTCCTTGTTGTGTTGCTGGTAAATAACCAGGTTCATGAGTTAGGAATAATACTAATAGAGAGAGATATTCATATAGCACTTACTATGTGCCAAGCACTGTTCTGTGCCTTCTCCATGTTGCAACTCATTCAATCCTCACGAAACCCTCTGAGGCAGTTACTGTTATCCCTAGTCTACGGATGACGGACCATCTGTGTGAAAGGCATTTGCTTCAACTCATGTACCTGGGCGGGCTCCAGTCTCTGCTTTGACTGCTATGCATGGGTGCATTTCAAAATGAGAATGGGCTATTGCTCATAAATGCATTCAGCAAGCATTTATTAATGCTCATTACATAAGCAAAACCATACATTAGTCTCCCCTTATCCTTGAGGTATATGTTCCAAGATCCCCAGTGGTGCCTGAAACCACAGATAGTACTGAACCCTATATATACTATGGTTTTCTCCTATACATACATAACTATGATATGGTTTAATTTATAAATTAGGTCCAGTAAGAGATAAATAATACCTAATAATAAAATAGAACGGTTATAAGAATACTGTATAAAAGCTGTGTGAATGTGGTTTCTCTCTCTCAAAATATCTTACTCACAGTATGGTACTCACCTGTTTTTGGACCTTGGTTGACCACAGGTAACTGAAACTGTGGGTAAGGTGGGACTACTGTACTATCAGAGCGCCCCTTCATTCCCTCACTCATTCATGCACTCATTCACCTACCCACCTACACACATTTTTTATTATTATTATTATTATACTTTAAGTTCTAGGGTACATGTGCACAACGTGCAGGTTTGTTACATATGTATACATGTGCCATGTTGGTGTGCTGCACCCATTAACTCGTCATTTACATTAGATATATCTCCTAATACTATCCCTCCCTGTTCCCCCCATCCCATGACAGGCCCTGTTGTGTGGTGTTCCCCACCCTGTGTCCAAGTGCTCTCATTGTTCAATGCCCACCTATGAGTGAGAATATGCGGTGTTTCGTTTTCTGTCCTTGCGATAGTTTGCTGAGAATGATGGTTTCCAGCTTCATCCAAGTCCCTACAAAGGACATGAACCCATCCTTTTTTATGGCTGTATAGTATTCCATGGTGTATATGCACCACATTTTCTTAATCCAGTCTATCATTGTTGGGCATTTGGGTTGGTTCCAAGTCTTTGCTATTGTGAATAGTGCCACAATAAACATACGTGTGCATGTGTCTTTATAGCAGCATAATTTATAATCCTTTGGGTATATACTCAGTAATTGGATGGCTGGGTCAAATGGTATTTCTAGTTCTAGATCCTTGAGGAATCACCACACTGTCTTCCACAATGGTTGAACTAGTTTACAGTCCCACCAACAGTGTAAAAGTATTCCTATTTCTCCACATCCTCTCCAGCACCTGTTGTTTCCTGACTTTTTAATGATTGCCATTCTAACTGGTGTGAGATGGTACCTCATTGTGGTTTTGATTTGCATTTCTCTGATGGCCAGTGATGATGAGCATTTTTTCATGCCTACACACACATTTATTGAATGCTGTGCACCACACAATGTGCCAGCTAGTAGGGCTGCCAAGAGGAGCAAAAGATGGCCCTGCCCTAAAGGGGCTTTATTCTGGCACAGCACTGATAGCTGCCATTGAATTAGGACCAGGCTACTCGGGGGTACACAGGAGAGTCACCATACTGTCAGCTGTGTTCCAGCCACGGGAGATCTGCCTTGGGCTAGCTTGCTGCCGTGGTATCTACGCACTTTCCCAGGCACCAGTCACAGGAAAAGTGGGAGGAGCCAGCTGGAGGAGCGCACAGCCCATGTTTGTATGACGCATCCTTGCTGAGCTCCTCTCTTTTCCCTTCACTATTTGGAGCCCAATGTAACTGTACGGTTTCAGAGTTTGGGGATTTCAAAAGAATACAGTGGCAAGCCTAGGTGAGAGCAGCTAACTGCACAGTCATGCATCGCTTGATATGGGATGCATGGTTAGGCTATTTTGTCACGCAAACATCACGGAGTGTATTTACACAAACCTAGCTGCGACAGCCTGCTATACACCTAGGCTGTGTGGTAGAGCCTACTGCTCCGAGGCTACAAACCTGAACAGCATGTGACTATGCTGAATACTGTAGGCAACTGTGACGCAATGGAAAATATCTGTGTATCTAAACAGAAAAGGTACAGTGAACATTTGGCATTATAATCTTAGGGCATTACAATCTTACAGTCCATGTGGTCCATCATTGGTGTTACTCAGTGCATACCGTAGTTAGATTTTTACCCCAGGAATGTAAGTGCAGACCAAGGGTAAGAGTACAGTTTAGAGATGACATGACCTCCATGCCTGGAAGGTGGGAGAGAAGTTACAGACAGCAAGTAAAAGGGAAATGAAAAAGAGCCCCGCAATTTACAATTTCACCCAGTCAGGAAGGAAACTAGGCAGGAAATTCAGGAAGTGACGATAACTGAGCTAATCTAAAAGGAATGAGGAGCCTGATGTTATCCTGGGAAGAAGGGGCCCTGTATGCAGAGGCCCTCATTCCGTGCATACTTTGTGCTGTAAGCACGGGAGGCTGTCCCTGCAGATCCGTGCACCAGCCCAGAGGCGGGGCAGGGGCAGACTCACCAAGGAATCTGCAATCTCCTTGAGGGTGTGGTCTGATCCAACAGCAAAGATAATTTTGGCATCGGGGGAGACAGTAACACAGTTGTAGCTGCAAGACTTGAGCACGCATTCTGTCTCTCTCTTTCCTGTGGACAGATTCCATTCATACACAGCACCATCTGTGCCACCAGAAATCAGTTTGCTATCATCTGCATTCCACACAATTGAGCGAATCTGCAGGAGAGGAAGACATATCCAGTGAAGAGTGTACACACACTTACACCCTAACACAGAAAAGGGTGCAAACTCCTTAGGTGCTCCACTAGACTGAGCAGAACGTCCTTTCCTGCTGTAGGCCCTTCTGTTAGCACAAAACATAGCTTCTTGTGAACGTTCACATTCTGTTTTCTATGACGCTTGCAAATTACAGAAGATGAAACACTCTCATTTCTTTTTCACTTTATGAACGTAAAGACTGAATCCTACAGGTTTCTTAAGGCTAGAACCAACCAATTATTGCTGTTTTTTCAAAACATTTTTGACATAATTATGTATTCACAGAAACTTGCAAAAATAGCACAGAGAGAGTGGACTTCTGGAATGGCACGGTAAGGACCTCAACTTGACCTTCTCTCTGACAATGTGGGTTAACTGGTAAATATGATAAAAATAATCATTTGAAGTCTTTAGAAGACTGGGTGCAGTGGATCACACCTGTAGTCCCAACACTTTGGGAGGCTGAGGTGGAAGGATCACTTGAGCCCAGCAGTTTGAGAATAGCCTGGGTAACATAGTGAAACCCTGTCTTTATAAAAATAAAAATAATAAGCTGGGCATGGTGGCATGTGCCTGAGGCAGGAAGATGGTTTGAACTGGGGAGGCTGAGGCTGCAGTGAGCTATGAGTGTACCTCTGCCCTCCGGCCTCAGTGACAGAGTGAGACCCTGTCTAAAATAAAATAAATAAAATGTCTCTGGAAATTGTCCTCAGGGAATACAGCAAATGGAAAAACACTTATTCAAGAAAATCTACTCAATCCCAGTAAGAACAGAGTCTGCTGCATTTAAGCCATGACTCGCTCTGTTACGGCCTCAGCTCCAGAAACTTCACTGCTGTGCACTCTGGGCAGGTGTGGCCAAGATAAGCGACTCCCTCTCCCCATAGCTCCTGGTCTTGGGCTATGGTTTCGGTCTGGAAAGGGAAACTGCTGGGATTCCTTATTCTTACCCCAGCACCATGTTGCAGAAGCTCTATTCCAAGCAGGTGTGGCCAAGAGGGCTCAGACTCTCTTCCCCTCGGCCCATTGTCACTTGTTGGAAGAAACTCCACTCTAAGCTCAGCATACTGAGAATAACTGTGCCCTAATGATTCCTGACCCAGTTTGCTTATAGAGTGAAAGTTCCAAGCCATGAAGGGCAAGGCAAAAAGACCAGGGGCTTACACACGTGCACACACACATACACACGTGTGTGCACACACATGCACACACCTCAAGTATCACTCACAGAAGTGAGGATGTTACTCCTGGAAAAGCAGGTCCCCGCCCCAGCTCTGGTGCAGTGGAGCAAAGGTTCTGTCTGTGGGAAAGTCAGGTGCTAAGACAGGGAGCTCTACAGCTCTGCTTGAGGGGGCTGACTTTATTTGGAATAGAACATGGAAAAGTCCATGCCTATGGGCATTGTCTAAAACAGTGGAGATCTTGGTGGAAAGTGATTAAGAGGAGGCTGATAACTCCCGGATGTAAGCAAAATGATATAGAGGAGTGGGATTTTGATAGAACAAGGGAAAGGGACAGTGAAGAAGAGTCCTTCAGGGATAACAGACAACTCTAGAGGCTGGAAGGTCTTGTGTACGTGTTAGACTGTACTGATTCAGGTGCAGTCAGAGTGGGATGTGAGGAAAACTTGAAAGCATCTCCTAAGCTACACAAAGACCCGTTAACATAGGGCAGAGTCTCACTGGCACAATGGGCCTACCAAACACAACAGTCTACCAAATGCTGAACATTAAGCTCTCCCGACCCAGGGGCATCTCCTAGGAAGCCAGGCTTAAAAATGAAATCATATTCATCCCTCGCAGCCTGGAAGACTCTGTGCATGCCCAAAGCTGTACCCTCTTATGAACAATCAGAGAGGGGTCATCCAAACTACCAGTCTCTGGCTGAACATGATGCAAAAGCCATCACTCTCTGAACTGTGATAGCATTTTCCAAGCCACACATAAATCTGGTAGTAAAAGGTAAAAACCTAATTGTCTAAGGGGGTTTATGCACAATCTGTAACTAATAAGCAGCTTAGGCAACTCATGGGCAACCCTAGGTAGCCAGGCTAAAAGAAAAGATGAAAAATAGATCTGAGTAGTGATATGAGACACTGCACACTACAGGGGAAACAGACTTTACAGAATTAGCTCAGCCAAGTCACGAAACAGATAATCAGCCAACCAACCAACAACAATGCCCTGGGGGGACCATATTCAGAACTGCTACAATATATTGTCTAAAATATTCAGCCAACAAAAAATTGAAATATAAACAAACAAACAAAAAGAGTGTAACCAACAAGAAAAAGCAAGCAAGCAAGCAAGCAAGCAAGCAAGCAAGCAAGCAAGCAAGCAAGCAAGCAAGCATTCAGGCAATAGAAATTGCCTTTGAAGGGGCCCAGATGGCAGATTTTGCAGACAAAGACTTCAAAGTAGCTAATACAAATAAGTTCAATTAACTAAAGGAAACTATGCTTAAATAATTAAAGGAAGGTAGGATGACAAGCCTCATCAAATAAAGAATATAATAAGAAAACAGAAATTAGTTTAAAAATCAAATGGAAATTCTGGAGTTGAAAAGTACAATAACCAAAACGAAAAATTCACTGGAAGGCTCAACAGCAGATTTGAGCTGGCAAACTTGAAATAGCTCAATAGAGATTGTACAATTGGAAGAACAGAGAGAAACACTAATCAAGAAAAATTAACATTAACAGAGTTTCAGAGAAATGTGGGCATCCATTAAATGCACCCACATATGTGTACTGTAATGAGAGCACTAGGAGAAGAGAGAAAAACAACAAATATTCAAATAAATAATGCTGAAAAATCTCAAATTTGTTGAAAAACATTAACCTACACATCCAAGAAGTACAATAAACTCCAAGTAGGATAAATGCAAAGAAATCTAGATCCAGACACATCAAAAACAAAATGTTGAAAGCCAAAGATAAGAAAATCTTGAAAGCTGGCCGGCCACGGTGGCTCACACCTGTAATCCCAGCACTTTGGGAGGCCGAGGCAGGTGGATCATGAGGTCAAGAGATCGAGACCATCCTGGCCAAAATGGTGAAACCCCGTCTCTACTAAAAATACAAAAATTAGCTGGGCATGGTGGCGCACACCTGTAGTCTCAGCTACTCAGGAGGCTGAGGCAGGAGAATCGTTTGAACCCAGGAGGCAGAGGTTGTAGTGAGCTGAGATGGTGCCACTGCACTCCAGCCTGGTGACACAGCAAGACTCCGTCTAAAATATATATATATATAAAATATATATAAATATATATAATATATATAAATATATATAATATATAAATATATATAATATATATAAATATATATAATATATAAATATATATAATATATATAAATATATAATATATAAATATATATAATATATATAAATATATAATATATAAATATATATAATATATATAAATATATATAATATATAAATATATATATAATATATATAAAGCCATAAGAGAAAAATGATTAATCACATAATATCTAACTTCTCTCTGAAACAAAGAAGGCCAGAAGCAGTAGGAGACACATGCAAAGTACTGAAAGTAAGAAAAAAACGTTACATCCAGCAAAACTGTATTTTTATATTTTAATTAAGAAGATAAACATGAACATAAAGATATTCTCAGATAAATAAAAACTTATAAATTTTTTTTTTACTAGAAGATCTGCCTTCCAGGAAATAGTAAAGAAAGTCCTTCATGCTGAAAGCAGATAACCACAAACAGTAATGTGAATTCATACGAAAAAGGAAAATCAAACAAACAAAAGCACTGGTAGAGGTAATTATGCAGGTAATCAAGAGATAGTATAACTGCATATTGTACCTTCTTTATTCTCTAAGCTGATTTAAAAAGCAACTTCATGTATATGCAAAAGTACTATATATATTTAGAGAGAGACTATTGTTTGGCTTATAACATGTAGAAATGTAATAAATAATGTATTTGACAATAACAGTACAAAGGTGATGAGTAGGAATAAAGCTTTATTGGGTTAAGAAAATGACATGGTAACTCAAATCCACAAGAAGAAATGAAAAGAACCAAAAGGGTAAATAAGAAGGTTTAGAAATGTATGCTTGCTCTCAGTCTTTTCTCTCAGCTTCTTTAAAAGACATAATAAGATTATATAAAGTAATAATTACAAACAATGTGTTGTTGGGCTTGTAACATATAAAGATGTAATGTGGATAACAACAGTACAACAAAGGGTAGGACTGAATGGAGCTATGTAAGAGTAAAGTTTCTATATTTCACTGGAACTAAGTCAGTAAATATTTGAAATCCATTTTCTTTCTTTCTTTCTTTTTTTTTTTTTGAGACGTAGTCTCACTCTGTCGCCCAGGCTGGAGTGCAGTGGTGCGATCTCAGCTCACTGCAACCTCCACCACCCAGGTTCAGGCAATTCTCCTGCCTCAGACTCTTGAGTAGCTGGGATTACAGGTGAGTGCCACCACACCTGGCTAATTTTTGTATTTTTAGTAGAGACAGGGTTTCACCATATTGGCCAGGCTGGTCTTGAACGCCCGACCTCGTGATCTGCCCACCTCAGCCTCCCAAAGTGCTGGGATTATAGGCTTTTGAAGTCAATTTTTTTGAAGTTGGTTTTTCTTCTTTAACCTGTTAATATAGTGGATTATAATAATTTTCAAATGACAAACCAGCCTTGGATTACTAGAATAAGCCCCATTTGGCAGTGATGTGTATTTATTTTCATATATTGCTGGATTCAGTATGTTAATACTTTGTTGAGGATCTTCAAGTCTATGTTTGTGAGGAATATTGATCTGTAGTTTTATTTTTTTGTACTGGTTTTGGTATCAGAGTCATACTGGCCACATAAAATGAGTTGGGATGTTTCCTCTTCCATTTTCTGGAAGAGTTTGTATAGCATTGGTTTTGATTCCTTTCTAAATATATGTGTATACACTACACCTATATCTATTTCTATATCTATCTCTATGTATCAAAAACCATAAATTCACATTGATACCTCCAATTTCAATTCAACCACAAGGTTCACTGTTGCCGCTGCCCCTTTCCATATTTGTAACTCCCTTCTCCAATTGTGAAAGACCTACCTCCCATTATCTTTGATATATTTGCTTATTTTTTCACTCTCCCTATAAATAACCAATCTCCCAACCCACTGGACACCTCTTTGTATATCTCCATGGCTCCTACTCTGTCAGCCATATCTTTAGCTCCTTTGTCAGCCCCATCCCCACCTCTTAAATGGCATTTTCTGATTGTTTATTATTATTCCATAAAAATGCACTTTAAAAAATATAGTGAACTTATTTCCAACAATATTCCTAGATTCCTAATTTTATTAGTTTATCTGAACATTCTTTGAATTTTCTGCATACCCAATAATGTTGTCTGTAATAGTTTTATTTCTTTCATTTCTAAACTTTATACCTTTTATTTCCTTTTCTTGCTTTATTGCACTGGTTAGGACTCAGTAAAAGGCTCACAGAAGGCATCATGCTTGTTTTTACCTCAGAGGGATCCTTTCATAATTTCATGATTAAGTATACTATTTGTTGTAGGTTTTCTGTAAATATCTCATATAAGATTTAGGAAGTTCCCCATTGTCTCTAATTTGTTAAATGCTTTTTAAAAACATCATGAATATGACTAGACTTTGTTCTTAAAAATTTTTTTAATTATGAATAAATGTTAAATTTTTGTCAATTTTTATTATGTCTGCATTTATAGAGGTAAGCATATGATTATTCTTCATTATTATGTTAATGTGGTAAAGTACATTAACTGACTTCAAAACTGAAAACAACTTTGCATTCCTGGAATAAGCCAAACTTGGTCATGTTGTATTATCTTTTTTAATATCTTGCTGGATTGGTCTGATAATATTTTGTTTAGGACTTTTCTATCTGTGTTCATGAAAAAGACTAGCTTATTTTTTTTTTCTTGTGGTGTCTTTGACAGATTTTGGTATCACAATTATTTTGGCCTCATAGAACATAGCTGGAAAGTATTCCTTCTTTTTCCAATTCTCTAGAAGAGTTTTTTTCAAGATTAGTGATAGTGTTATTTTTTTTTCCTTAAATGTTGATAAAATTCCCCAGTGATAAGATCTGGGCCTAGAGTTTTCTTTGTAGAAAGGTTTTAAGTTACAGATTCTTCTTGTTTTGTTTTGTTTTGAGACAGAGTCTCACTCTGTTGCCCAGGATAGACTGCAGTGGCATGATCTTGGCTCACTGCAACCTCCATCCCCCAGGTTCATGCCATTCTCCTGCCTCAGCCTCCCGAGTAGCTGGGACTACAGGTGCCCACCACCATGCTCGGCTAATATTTTGTATTTTTAGTAGAGACGGAGTTTCACTGTGTTATCCAGGATGATCTCCATCTCCTGACCTCGTGATCCGCGCACCTCAGCCTCCCACCTGGGATTACAGGTGTGAGCCACTGCGCCCGGCCTACAGATTCAATTTTTATAGGAATTTGTCAGTTTCATCTATATATTAAAATTTATTTGCATAAAGTTCATAATATTCTTTCAATTTTTTTTTCATTTTGTTTTTTTTTGAGGTAGAGTCTCACTGTGTCACCCAAGGTAGAGTGCAGTGGCGTAATCTCGGCTCACTGCAACCTCCGCCTCCGAGGTTCAAGCGATCCTCCTGTCTCAGCCTCCTGAGTAGCTAGGATTACAGGTGTGTGCCACCACACCCGGCTGATTTTTGTAGTTTTAGTAGAGATGAAGTTTCACCATGTTGGCCAGGCTGGTCTCGAACTCCCGATCTCAAGGGATCCGCCTGCCTCAGCCTCCCAAAGTACTGAGATTACAGGAGTGAGTGACTGCGCCCGGCCCCCTTTCAGATCTTTTTAATGTCTATAGGACCTTTAGTGATATCCCCTTTTTAATCCTCATATTGGTTGTTGGTATCTCCACACTCTTAATTTTTTCTTCATCAGTCATGCCAAGGGTTTGTCTATTTCGTGTTTTCAAAGAATCAAATTTTGGCTTTGATGATCTTTTGTCTGTTTTCTATTTTATTAACTTCTGCTCTTATCTTTATTTCCTGCCTTTTATTTGAATTTAATTTGCTGTTCTTTTTCTAACTTCTTGAGATGGATGCTTATGTATCTTTTTTCATTTCTAACACAGTATATGTATTTAAGGTTATACATTTCCCTGTATGCATAGCTTTAGCTGCATCCTATATCTGTATTTGTAAAAAATGTTACACATGTCATTCTAACATATATCCCTAATTAGAGACCAGTGTTTTAAGTACTTGTAAAGTGATGAAACAAATGGCTGTTTTCCTGGACTGGTGAGCTTGGGCATCAGAATCACTTTCTGTACTTTCATCTGCATCTCCACAGTCACTTGAAGACTAATTATATTGCTGAAGCTGAGGAGGCTCAGCAGCTCTCATTAATAATGTCCGTGGGCCAGGCGCGGTGGCTCACGCCTGTAATCCCAGGACTTTGGGAGGCCGAGGTGGGCGGATCACCTGAGGTCAGTAGTTCAAGACCAGCCTGACCAACATGGAGAAACCCCGTCTCTATTAAAAATACAAAATTACCCGGGTGTGGTGGTGCATGCCTGTAATCCCAGCTACTCAGGAGGCTGAGGCAGGAGAATCGCTTGAACCCGGGAGACGGAGGTTGCGGTGAGCTGAGATTGTGCCATTGCACTCCAGCCTGGGCAACGAGAGTGAAACTCTGTCTCAAAAAAAGAATTTGTGTTACTTGGGAGGCTGAGGCAGGAGAATCGCTTGAACTCAGGAGGTGGAGGTTGCAGTGAGCCGAGATCACGCCTCTGCACTCCAGCCTGGGTGACAGAGTGAGATTCCGTCTCAAAAACAAACAAAAATGCTTGTGTTTACATAGCACTTTCACTTTCCACACATTTTTACTTTTCCTTCCAATGATCTGTTATTTGCTAAAGTCAACGGTCAGTTTTGGACTTTACATGACCTCCCTCTGACATCTAGTACCACTGACCACTTCAACCTTTCAGAAATTGTTTAGTTCCTTGGCTTCTTTGAGATAATTATCTGATTCCAAGTTCTCTTTGTATCTTTATTTTCAGTCTTTCATCGGCTCCTCTTCTTTCACCAGTCTCTTAAATGTTGGTCTTCCCTCTGCTGTCCAATATTCTTCTCAGATTCTACATAGGCCCTTGGTGATCTAATCTATGCCTCTGACTTCCTCTACTTTCTAATTCCCCGAATCTTCATACTCAGCCCTGACTTCTCTCCTGACCTCCACACACATACATCACACTTCTGGGCACGTCAAATATCACATGGCCAAAATGGAACTTCATCTCTTTCTTCTCTCTGCCTCCGCTACTAAAGTCATGGTTTAGTTCCTAACCCAGCTTTCACCTTCACATCCTAACTGCTCTCCATCACTCCAATTTCCTTCCACTCTAATCCTTCCTCAATACTGTTCAGAGAGTTACCTTTCTGATCCCATTACTTTCTTGCTTAAATCCTTTCCGTTGTTTCTCGTCACCTACAGACTAAAGTCCAATTCCTTGGCATGGCATACACTACCTTCTACGATGCAGCCAACCTTTCCTACTCCCTCTATCATTGCTCAAATGTGTCCAGTGTTCCAGCCATATGAACCAACGAGCACTGTCCTATTTCATACCTCCATTTCATCATCTCCAACAAGTCCTTCTGCCTAGAATGCCTTTCTTTTTCAATGGCCTCTTCTCTCCAAATTCATCTGCTGACTTCTTACCCTTTCTATGCCTCTCCCTCTTAATCATGCCTCACATCTAATCTACTACTCTAGGACCTAGTGATTTTACTTTCTTTTTTTCTTTTCCTTTTCTTTCTTTCTTTCTTTCTTTTTTTTTTTTTTTTCAGACAGGGTCTTACTCTTGTCACCCAGGCTGGAGTGCAGTGGTGTGATCATGGCTTATTGCAGCCTTGACCTCCTGGGCCCAAGTGATCCTCCCACCGCAGCCTCCCAAGTAACTGGGACCACAGGTGTGTGCCACCACACCTGACTAATATTTTTTACTTTTTGTAGAAACAGGGTCTCCTTATGTTGCCCAGGCTAGTCTCGAACTCCTGAGTGCAAGCGATCCTCCTACATCAGCTTCCCAAAGTGCTTAGATTATAGGCATAAGCCACCACGACTTTACTTTCTAAAATCATTTGAATCCATCCACTTCTCCCTAACTGTATCACCACCACTATTATCTATGGTGTAGATATCCACAATAGCCTCCTCACCATTTCTACCCTCGCTCCCTTCAATAGTCTTCACTCTGCTGCCAAAGTAATCCTTCAAAAGGCAAATCCGGTCATATTCTCTGCCCTGAAAGTCTTCCATGATTTCAAGGAATAAGAAGGATAAATCCTTACAAGGCCTACAAGTTTCCATGCATTTGGGCCCCTGTGACCTCTCCAATCTCAGCCCATCTTTACCCCATGGTTTATCCTGGCACCACATTCCAGGCCCACAGACTTTCACGTTCTCTGACACCCTATGATTCTCCCATCTCTGGCCTTTGGATCCGTATCTGCAATGATTATCCCCACCAGTTGTGTCTGATTAACTCCTACTCACTCTTATAGGACCAAGCCTTTGCAAATACAGCCACCTAAATTATGCCGCCCCCTTCATTATTTCTCTCACAACAACACCATGTTTTTCGTTCAGTGGAACTGCAATTAGTAACTACATTTGTCTGTGCATTTGTTTTATTGTCTCTTTCCCCAAGTAGACAGTGAACCCATGAGGAAAGGAACCATCTCTCTTTTGTTCACCTGTATCCCACTGGCTGGCGGCATACTTGGCTCCGTGCCCCTTGTTTCCCCGGAGACTGATCACTCACTTACCTTCCCTGTGTGTCCTTTCAGGCTTGAGATGTTCTCTAGGCTCGTGGCGGTGTAAACGTGAATCACATTTCCATTGACTGCAGCAAACAGGTGACCTCCGTTGCTAAAGGAACACTATAGGGAAAGACACCAAGAGAGCAAGCAAGCAGGAAGTGAGCAGTCTAATTAGAGGTTACAGTCAAGAGGTGCTTTTCCCAACGAGTTCAGACTGAAACTACGTGTGAGGGTGGGAGTGGGGTGAAGGTGCAAATGAGACTGAGGAGTGGCTGACATTTTCAGACACTTTCATTATTCCTGTAACTCATAGTGGCCAGATGCTGACACTGTCAGGCCCACAAATCATTAAGCCGTTGGGACCACAAGCAATCATTTTGCCTGTAGAGGCACGTTTCAGAGCCGGGGAAGTAATTCCTGAAATCATTGCCTTGTTTCTGCAAGTCACCTCAGGGAAAGCTGATGCGCTCTTTATTACCTCTCACCATGGATGCTTATTTTTCCCTGGCTCCTCCGTCTCCAACCTCACCTTCTTAGCTGTGACTCTGATTCTGAGATTACTTTTCTTTTAAAATATTTGTTAATATTCCACAATTACAGACAGGACTTATCATAGCGGGGATCTCACAAGGTTTTAGGTTCAATGAAATAGTCTGGTGGACATAAGAAAATGGGGATGGAACCATATACTCAATAAGGTTGCTGGGAAAATAACTGGATTTCCTCCTTCCCCCTTTTTTTAAGCCACTGTAGTTCTCCAAGACAGATTTTGGTCCCACCTCCCCAGACCATGTTAGTTCCTGATATTTCAGCCGTGGCTTTCTAAGAAACTGGACTTTTGTTTTCAGCAGTTTTTTTTTACCTCTCCGCATCCTCTAACAGAGTATTCTTTGAAAGAACGTATATCATCAATGAGTAGATTCATGAGGCGTAGTTTGTCAGCAAACCCTACTACAATGAAGTGTCCAGATGGATGAAGGCTGATGGAATATGCCTCTTCTTGGTATTCCTTAAATAGTTCCAGGGTGCTGTGAAAAAGATGAATTACTGAATTGTAAGCCTAGCTCACTAAATCCTTCCAGTCATCTACTGTATCTGATATATATTGTTATCATCGTATTTGAGACACACTATTGTTTGCAATTGTTGGTTCCTCTCTTTTCTAGATCTTGGTTATTAGGGGATAATGTCCAGCGTGGAGCATGGTAGATAGGGAGACTGGTCAAGGTGTGGTCTAGCGATGCTGAAGACATAGCTCTGTTTATATTCCAAAATTCATGAGTATTGTCCAAGTATTTTTTCCCCAGAAGCCCCAGAAGTTGTACATAAGAACAAAGAAAACAGTAGGGGGTGGGGGTCCACCTAGGGTTGGAGCTTCCCAGGGAAGCTGTGCTGGAAGGTAAAGTCAGGAGGGAGTTGGGGGTTGTTGAGATAGTGATGTCCTGGGAGAAAGATGAGGAAGAAAGGGTCTGGAGAGCTCCCTGAAGCAAAGAGCAGTTCCTGGGGGAAACAAGGAGATAGGAGAGCTGGAGGGACCCAGGAGTTTATGTAAGAAGGTGACAGACTGAGGTGTTGTCTTCATCTCTTCATGTCCCCAGTGTCTAGCATGTGGTAAGCATCAAATAAACCACAAAGTAGTTTTCTAGCCCACGCAAGAGTGAGAAACAGGTAGGTTGACTGACTTGATTTTTTAAAAATCTTTTCCAACTGAAAGCTTCTAAATAATTAAAGTTTGGAACACTGTAATTAAAATAATTCACATAAATTCACAACTGGGGTCTTGCATAATAAAGTAGGCAAGCCTTTCATTCCTTACTTTGTTTCATAATTCCAAAGGCGGATGGATCGATCCAGAGAACAGGTGGCTATAAGGGGTTTGCGGATGCAGGTAGCTAGACCGGTGATGGGTGCTGAGTGCAATGGATACATCAAATACTCAAAGTGAGCAGGCTCCCCCTAGAGAAATCATACAGAACAAGATCCCGCAGAGTAAGCAAAAGGCTGGCTGTACATGTCAGCTCTAATTAGTTCCCATGAACATTAATTAGCCTGGGTGCACAGAAATCAGGCTGTGGCTAAACTGTTTGAATATTATGCATATTTTCCTGAGCCAATATTATTATTATTATTTATTTTATTTTATTTTATGTTTGAGATGGAGTCTCACTCTGTCCCCCAGGCTGGAGTGCAGTGGCGCAATCTCATCTCACTGCAAGCTCCGCCTCCCAGGTTCACGCCATTCTCCTGCCTCAGCCTCCCGAGTAGCTGGGACTGCAGGCGCCTGCCACCATGCCTGGCTAATTTTTTTTTGTATTTTTAGTAGAGACGGGGTTTCACTGTGTTAGCCCAGGATGGTCTCGATCTCCTGATCTCATGATCCGCCCACCTTGGCCTCCCAAAGTGCTGGGATTACAGGCATGAGCCACCACGCTTGGCTGAGCCAATATTATTTTTAAACATTATTTTAATGGCAATAAAATATTTTCTTCAATGGATATCTTAGAATTTAATTTAACCCTTCCTCTGCTGTAGGAACATTTAAGTGGCTTCCAATTTTTGTTATTTATTATAGGAATAACACTAGACTAAATATCCTTGCACAAGTCTTTGTATCTCTCTGATTATTTCCTTAGTATACATTTCTAGAAGTGGAATACTGGGAAAAATTGTATGAATGATTTTTAAGGATCTGGATAAATAATGCCAAGTTTCTCTCTGGAGAGACTGCACTAATTATCACCAGTAGCAAATGAGAGTTGGATGGATGATTTTAAATTGAAATGCATCCTACTGCACTGGTTATGTAGGTTACAGATGTCTGTCATCAGAGGCATTGTTTCTGGAACACCTGAATGAGGAGTGATCGTTGGGAAATTTAATGAGATGTACATATTTAGGTCTGTTCACAAGCCAAGACAAAGGCTGAAATGGATTTTTTTTTTTCAAATTCTGCCCCTCTGCCACTTATAAATTTATCTGCATCCACTCTATCCTACGCTAGTATCTCCCATCCAAGATACTAACCAGGCCTGACCCC
This sequence comes from Gorilla gorilla gorilla, assembly GCF_029281585.2. NCBI lineage: Eukaryota > Metazoa > Chordata > Mammalia > Primates > Hominidae > Gorilla > Gorilla gorilla. Next base: position 196,750,859 of record NC_073224.2, read on the forward strand.
GCTTAGCTTCTGAGATCAGACAAGATCAGGTGCATTCAGGGTGTTATGGCTGTAGACCCTACTATCTCAGAGAAAGAGATGCTATGCTGGGTAGGCAGGCACAGGTTATTGTTATTCTTCTCCATCTGTTATGCTTTCTTTCTCCAATATCTTTAACCTGCCTGTCTCTATGAGCACATTCCTATTAGCTTTTACACACTCAAATCTCTCTTGTCTTAAAAACAAAAGCAATGCTCTCTTCCCCCTCTGCCTGAGGAGTCATGCAATGATGGGGAATCACACAAGTGGGCTTACCGGTTTCACTGCAAATGCATGACCACAAACCTCCAGTGGGCATTTAACCCTGCCTGGTAACTCTACCATATTTTTCAATAAATTCACATTCTAAATATCCAAGATAAGTATTTCATACTGTTTATTCTCCTTTTCAAACATTCCAACCTTTTTCTTCCAATTCTAAATCTCATCTGATGACATTATCTCATATTTCCTTGCTTTCTGTGTCTTTGTTTTCATTTTGTATCTCAGAAGCAGACTTGCAGAGATTCATCATAAATTCATATAAGACAAATTTTATTTTATTTCGCTCCTTTCTTTCTCAATTTTTACTTCTGTTCCTCCCTATGATAAGTAGGCACCAACAAAAGGATTTCATGTATGTCACTGACTATATACATATGTGTTTTATATTTCTATAAATGATATTGTGCTTCAGATCTCTTTCTGTACTTTTACTTTTTTCTCAACACGAAATTTTTAAGGAATCATCTATGTTGCAGTATGTATAATTTGCTTCTAACTGATGTTTGATATTCTACAGTGTGCATCTAGCTACTTTACTTCTTCATTACCACTAGGAATGAACATGTGGATTGTCTTCAACTGTCCATTGCTACAAACACTATGGTGAATAACTTTGTCCATGTTTTTTTTTTCTTTTTTTCTTTTGAGATGGAGTCTTGCTCTGATGCCAGGCTGGAGTACAGTGGCGTGATCTCGGCTCACTGCAACTCCGCCTCCCAGGTTCAAGCGATTCTCCTGCCTCAACCTCCCTAGTAGCTGGGACTGCAGGCACATGCCACCATGCCCAGCTAATTTTTGTATTTTTAGTAGAGACGGGGTTTCACCACGTTGGCCAGGATGGTCTCGATCTCTTGACCTTGTGATCCACCCGCCTCAGCCTCCCAAAGTGCTGGGATTATAGGCGTGAGCAACCACACCTGGCCTGTCCATGTTCTTTAATGGCTCTGTAGGGTCAAATTCCTGGTATGTATCCAGTGCAGACTACTGGATAACAAGGTACATGCACTCTCTATTTGACCAAGAATTATCGGATTCCTTGCTAGAATGGCTGTATCAGTTTACACTCCCATCATCACCATATTAGGGTTATCATTCTCCCCTGTCCTCAGAAATCTCTGGTAATAAGTGGATTTTTAATTGTTGACAATATAGTAATGAAACTTCTTATAAAGAAGCATCTCAGAGTTGTATTAATTTGCATTTTTCTGTTCACAGGCAACAAAATTCCCTACGGCAGCACCCAAAGGCTTGAAATTAGCCATTCCAAGTGTGTCCAAAAAACTAAAGGAATCCATGATTAAACAAGTAAAGGTAGAAATGATATGCATCAAATAGAGAAGAACAAAAGGATCCCATCAATATAGGGATAGAACTGTAAGAAAATAGAAATTCTAGAGTTAAAAAGTACAATAACTGAAATGAAAAATCCACTAGAGGTGCTCAAGAATAGATCTGAACTGGCAGAAGAATTAGTGAACTTTATAGATCAAAAAAGATTAGCAATTTGAAGAACAGAGAGGAAAAAGAATTAGAAATTTACAGAGCCTCAGAAAAATGTGGGACACCATTAAGCACACCAACTAATGCATAAGGTGAATGCTAGAAGGAGAGGAGAAAGAGAAAGGAACAGAAAAAACATTTTCATAAATAATTGCTGAAAATATTATAAATTTATTGGGAAACATCAGTGTACACATATAGGAAGCTCAATGAACTCCAAGTAGGAAAAACACAAAGAGTTCCACAAACAGACACATTTTGGTAAAAATAATGAAAGCTAAAGATGAGAAGAAAATTTTGAAAGCATCAATAGAAAAATGACTGATCACTTACAAAAGAGCCCCAATAAGATTAATAGCAGATATCTCAGCAACAACAACGGAAGCCAGAAGAGAATGGGATAACATGTTCAAAGTGCTTAAAGAAAAAGCTGTCAAACAAAAATCCAGCAAAGCTATCTTGTAGAACTAAAGGTGAAAAAAAATTACCAAAAAAACTGAAAAAATATGTTGCTAGCAGATATGACTTACAGAAAATACTAAAGGAAATCCTTTAGGTTGAAAGCAAGTTACTCCAGATAGTAATTCAAATCCACACAAAACAAAGAGCACTGGTAAAGGTACTTATAAAAGACAATATAAATATATATTTCATCATCTTTTAGCTGATTTAAAAAGCAATTGTATGAAACAATATGCATATAATATACTGTTGTTGCTATAACATATAGAAATGTAATATATTTCCCAGTAATAGCACACAAATGGTGGGCGGGAACAAATGTGTACCGGATTAAAGAAATGACTTCAGTGGGAACTCAAACTCAAGGAACAAATGAAGAGAACCAGAAATGATAGTAAAGGTTAACATAAAAAGACTATAAATATATAATTGCTTCCCATTCTAACCTCAGCTTCTTTAAAATGTATAAAATTATATAAGGTAATAATTATAAGAATATGTTATTGGGGTTTGTAACACTCATAGATGTAATATGTATAACAATATTACCATTAAAAAGGGGAAAGGGAAGGTAGCTATGTGGCAATCACATTTCTATATGTTACTAGCATTAAGTTAGTATGAAATTGAATCAAACTAAATCTGATTATAATGAGTTAAAGTGTGTATGGTAAGCCCTAAGAAATAATTAAAAGTATATACGGAAAAATAATTAAAGATATTAAAACACTACCTTAAAATTTTACTTAATGTGAAAGAAGGCATGGAGAGGAACAGAAGAACAAAAACCCCATGATAACACACACACAAAAAGGTAAAATGGTAGATATAAATTCAACTATACCGGTAATAACATTAAATGTGAACTGATTAAACAATCCAATCAAAAGAGATTGTCAGACTGGATAAAAAAAGATTAAATTATATGATGTGTATAAAAGACACAGTTTGGAATCAAAGATACAAATATATTGAGAGTAAAAGGATGAAAAAAGATATACCATAAAACAGCAACAACAAAAATGCTGGTGTGGTTATAGTAAGATCAGGCAAAATAGGCTTCAATATAGAAAATGTTACTAGAAATAGAGACATATTTTATAATGCAAAATGGTCAACCCATCAGGAAAATATATTAATTGTAAAGATATGTGCACCTAAAAATAGAGCACCCAAATGTATAAAGTAAAAATTGTCAAGAATGAAGGGGAAAATAGACAGCTCAACAATAGGAGTTGAAGATTGCAATATACCACTTTCTTTCTTTTTATTTTTTTTTTTTGAGATGGAGTTTTCACTCTTGTTGCCCAGGCTGGAGTACAATGGCATGATCTCGGCTCACCGCAACCTCCACCTCCCGGGTTCTAGCAATTCTCCTGCCTCAGCCTCCCGAGTAGCTGGGATTACAGGCATGTGCCACCACGCCCAGCTAATTTTTTTGTATTTTTAATAGAGACTGGGTTTCGCCATGTTGGTCAGGCTGGTCTTGACCTCTCGACCTTAGATGATCCACCCACCTCGGCCTCCCAAAGTGCTAGGATTACAGGTGTGAGCCACCACACCTGGCTTTTTTATTTATTTTTTTTTTTGAGATGGAGTTTCACTCTTATTGCCCAGGCTGGAGTGCAATGGCACAATCTTGGCTCACCACAACCTCTCCCTCCTGGGTTCAAGCGATTCTCCTGCCTCAGCCTCCCGAGTAGCTGGGATTATAGGCATGCGCCACCATGCCTGGCTAATTTTGTATTTTTTTAGTAGACACGGGGTTTCTCCATGTTGATCAGGCTGGTCATGAACTCCTGACCTCAGGTGATCTACCCACCTTGGCCTCCCGAAGTGCTGGGATTACAGGCGTGAGGCACCACACCAGGCCATGCAATACACCACTTTCAAAAACAATCAAGACAAGCAGGCAGAAGATGACAAGAAACAGAAGATCTGAACAACATTAAAAACCAACCAGACCTAACAGACATATATAGAACACCCAACTCAGTAATAACAGAATATACATTCTTCTCAAGTGCATATAGAGCAGTCTCCAGAATAGATTATACGCCAGGCCAAAAACAAACCTTAATAAATTTAAAAGAATAGAAATAATACAAAATATATTCTCTAAGCACAGTGTAATTAAATTAATAATTAATAACAAACAGAACGAAACTGGAAAACTCACAAATAAGCAGAAATTTAACAACACACTCCTAAAACCAATGGGTCAAAAAGAAATCAAAAGAGAAATTCCAAAATATTTGAGATTAATGAAAATAAAGACATAACATAGCAAAATTTATGGTAAGCAATATTAAGAGGAGTTTTTTTCTGGCTGCAAATACCTACATTTTCAAAAAAGAAAGATCTTAAATGAATAACCTAATCTTCTACCTTAAGACACTGGAAAAAAAAAAAAAAAGAGCAACCTAAACCTAAAGCAAGCCAAAGGAAGGAAACAGTAAAGATTAGAGTGAACATTAATGAAATAGAGAATAGCAAAGCAATAGAGAAAAATCAATGAAACCGAAAGCTGATTCTTTAAAGAGATAAAAAAAATGGGGGGAGGAGGAAAATCATATTAATACAATCATAAATGAAGGAGGGAATATTACTTTTTTTTTTTTTTTTTTTTTTTTTTTTGAGACGGAGTCTTGCTCTGTCACCCATGCTGGAGTGCAGTGGCACGATCTTGGCTCACTGCAAGCCCTGCCTCCCGGGTTCATGCCATTCTCCTGCCTCAGCCTCCCGAGTAGCTGGGACCACAGGCGCCCACCACCACGCCTGGCTAATTTTTTGTATTTTTAGTAGAGACGGGGTTTCACTGTGTTAGCCAGGATGGTCTCGATCTCCTGAGCTCGTGATCTGCCCGGCTCGGCCTCCCAAAGTGCTGGGATTACAGGCGTGAGCCACCGTGCCCGGCCAAAAGAGGGAATATTACTATTAAGCTTACAGAAATAAAAAGGATCATAAAGGAATACCATGAACAATTGCATGCCACTATATTAGACAAATAGACAAATTCCTAGAATGACACAAAAACTGAAACTGGCTCAAGAAGAAATAGACAATCTAAATAGATGAAAATAGGTAAAGAGATTAATTAGAAAAAGAAACTTTCCACAAAGAAAAGCCCAGGCCCAGATGACTTCACTGGTGAATTCTACCAAACACTTAAAGAAGAATTAATACCAATTCTTCACAAACCTTCAAAAAATTAGAAGAGGCTGGAACACTTCCCAACTCATTCTATGAGGCCCTGATGCAAAAGCAGTCAAAGACATCACAAGAAAACTACAGATCACTATTTCTTATAAATATAGATACAAAAATCCTCAACAAAATACTAGTAAATTGAATATATTAATATGAAAATGATTATATACTATGGCCAAGTGGATTTTATCCCAAGAATGCAAGGGTGGTTTAACATCTGAAAATCACTTAGTATAATATACTATATTAATAAAGTAAAAACAAAAACTCACACAATCATTTCAATAGACACAGAAAGAAAAATTTGACAAAATCCAACAGCCGTTCATGATAAAAACATTCAACAAACTAGAAGGGAACTTTTTCAGCCTGATAAACAGTATCTTCAAAAAAACCTATAGACAGCATCAAACTTAATCGTTAAAGACTGGATGCAGCCGGGCACGGTGACTCACGCCTGTAATCCCAGCACTTTAGGAGGCCAAGGCAGGCGGATCACAAGATCAGGAGATCGAGACCATCCTGGCTAACATGGTGAAACCCCGTCTCTACTAAAAATACAAAAAATTAGCCAGGCGTGGTGGCGGGCGCCTGTAGCTCCAGCTACTCGGGAGTCTGAGGCAGGAGAATGGCGTGAACCCGGGAGGCGGAGCTTGCAGTGAGCCAAGATTGCGCCACTGCACTCCAGCCTGGATGACAGAGTGAGACTCCGTCTCAAAAAAAAAAAAAAAAAAAGACTGGATGCTTTCTCCCTAAGATTAGGAACAAGACAAGGATCTGCTCTCATCACTGATATTCGACATGATACTAGAGGTTCTAGCCATGGCAACTAGGCAAGGAAAATAAGTAACAGGCATTCACAGATTGGAAAGGAAGTCTAAAACTACCTCTATTGCAGATGTCATGATCTTATATATAGAAAATCCTAAGGAATTCACTAAAAACGCTGATAAAATTTGGATATTTGTCTCCTCCAAATCTCATGTTGAAATGTAACCCCAGTGTTGAAGGTGGGACCTGGTGGGAGGTGCTTGGATCATTGGGGGCATATCCCTCATGAATGGTTTAGTGACATCCCCTTGGTGATGAGTGAGTTCATGAGCGATCTGGTTGTTTAACAGTGTGTGGCATCTCTCACCTCCCTCTCTTGCTCCTGCTCTCACCATGTGATGTGCATACTACCCCTTCATCTTCCACCATGATTGTAAGCTTCCTGAACCCTTACCAGAAGCAGATGCCAGCACCATGCTTCCTGTACACCCTGCAGAACCATGAGCCAATTAAACTTCCTTTCTTTATAAATTACTCAGTCTCAGGTACTCGTTTATAGCAATGCCAGAATAACCTAACACAAAAACTACTGGAACTAATAAATGAGTTTGGTAAGGTTGCAGGAGACAAGGTCAGTATGCAAAAATTAATTGTATTTCTATACACTTAGAATGAACAATCCAAAAATGAAATTAGGAAGATAATTCAATTTACAATAGCATCACGAAGAAAAATTTTCAGAATATATTTAACAAAAGAAGTGCAAAAGTTATACTCTGAAAACTACAAAACATTCTTGAAACAAATTAAAGACAATCTAAATAAATGGAAAATATCTCATGCTCAAGAATTGGAAGGCTTAATATTGTTAAGATGGCAACAGTCCCCACATTGATCTATAAATTCAATGCAATCCCGGTGAGGATCCCAGATGGCTTCTTGTAGAAATTGAAAAGCTGACTGCAAAATCCATATGGAATTGCAAGGGACACAGACTACCCAAAACAATCTTGATAAAGTAGACTAAATTTGCAAGATTCACAATTCCCAATTACTGCTGCTACAAAGCAGCAGTAATCAAGACAGTGTGGTACTGGCATAAAGATAGACAGATCAATGGAACAGAATTGGAAGTCCTGAAACAAACCCATGTGTCAACTGATTTCCAACAAGATGCCACGACTACTCAATGGAGAAAGACTAGCCTTTTCAACAAATGATGCTGTGACGACTGGATATCTACATGCCAAAGAATGAAGTTGGACCCCTATACCATCCCATATACTCAAATGAATTCAAAATGGATTAAAGACCTAGACGTAAGAGCTAGCACTATGAAACTCTTAGAAGAAATACAGAGGTAAATCTTCATGGCCTCAGGCATTGGCTTCTTAAATATAACACGGAAAGCACAACCAACAAAAGAAAAATAGATAAATTCAATTTCATCAAAATTGAAAACTGTTCATCAAAAGACAACATCAAAAAAGTGAAAAGACAACCCACAGAATGGGACATAGTATTTGCAAATCACATATCTGATAAAGGACTTATATCTAGAATTATAAATAACTGTTACAACTCAATAATAAAAAGACATATGACTCAATTTTTTAAATGGGCAAAAAATCTGAATAGACATTTCTTCAAAGAAGAATCAGAAATTCTTGAAAAGACGTTCATCATTAATCACCAGGTAAATGCAAATCAAAACCACAATGAGATACCACTTCTTACCCACTAAGATGGCTATAATAAAAAAGATAATAGCAAGTTTTGGCAAGAATATAGAGAAATCAGAATGCTCATATACTGCTTATGGGAATATAAAATGGTCCAGCAACTTTGGAAAACAGTATGGCAGTTCCTCAAATAATTGAACATGAAGTTACCATGTGACTCAGCAATTCCACTTCTAGGAAGAGAAATGAAAACCCATCCACATAAAAACTAGTTGCATTATTCATAAAAGCCAAAAGGTAGAAAAAACCCAAATATACAAATTTGGTGAATAAAATATAGTATATCCATATAATTAAATATTATTTGGCCATAAAAAAGGAATGAAGTACTGATACCTGCTACAACATGGATGAACATTGAGAACATGCTGGCCAGGTGTGGTGGCTCACGCTTGTAATCCCAACACTTTGGGAGGACGAGGCTGGTGGACTGCTTGAGCTCAGGAACTCAAGACCAGCCTGGGAAACATGGCAAAACCCTGTCTCTACTAAAAATACAAAAGCTAGCTGGGTGTGGTGGCGTGCACCTGTAGTCCTAACTACTTGGGAAGCTGAGGTGGGAAGATTGCTGGAGCCCAGGAGGTCAAGGCTGCAGTGAGCCATGATCGCACCACTGCACTCCCACCTGGGTGACAGAGCAAGACCCTGTCTCAAAACAACAACAAAACCCATTATGCTAAGTCAAAGAAGCCAGTCATAAAAGTCCACACGTTTTATGATTCCATTTGAATGAAATGTCCAGAATAGGCAAATCTATATATAGAGACATGAAGTAGGTAAGCAGTGGCCTAGGGCTGGGGTGGGGAGGGGTGATAATTGGGAGGATGGAGGAATAATAATAGCTAAAGGGTATGGGCTTTTTTTTTTTTTTGAGGTGATAAAAATGTCCTAAGGCTGTCTATGATAAATGGTTGCATAACTCTTTGAATATACTAAAGACCACTGAATTGTATACTTTGAATAGGCAATTTGTATGTGAATCATAACTCAATTAAGTTGTTATTAAAAAAAGGACCATTACTGAGAAAGATATGTTAAATCTTCTACTATGATTGTAGATGGTCTATTTTCCTTGTTGTTCTGCCCAGATTTGCTTTATATATTTTGAATCTATGGTATTAGGTACATGCAGACTTAAAATTGTAATATCTTATTGGTACTGAGCCATTTTAAGTACAATATGATCTCTATCTTTAATAGTGCTTGTTGTAATGTCTGCAGTGTATTTATACTAGCTTTCTTTGTTATTCCAAAACAGCAAAAAGGAAAAAGAAACATTTTTATATATACATATTTGTGTACATGAGCAAATATAGCAATAGATTAAGTGCCTTAAAATGCAATTTCTGGGTAAAAGGATATGTGAGATTTAAATTTGATGGACAATGCCAATACGTCTGTCCTCCAAAGTTACTGTAGCAATCACAGTCCCACTGAGTCTATCAGCATGCTTCTATGTGAATATCTTAAAATTAGAATTTTGTTTTGCTCTGTATTAAGGGGATGCATGAGTTTATGCTAACTTATTTGGATTAAAATTTGCCCACATGGTGACTAGTCCCCCAGCAGGCAGATGGGTCCTGGTCTGGAAGGACCATGGCTGGAAAGACTCACCTTGCTGATCTCTGTCAGGGACATGGTGATGCTGTAGAGTTGGTTCTTACTGGTGCTGGCAACCAGAGTTTCCTCTGAGGGGCTGAAGCACAGGCAGAGAACGTCCTGTTTGTCAGGCTGACTTGGATCATTGCTCTGCGGGTCCACAGGAATCTGCCCAAGATGCAAAACAGCTATCAGTAATGTCCCCACGTTGTCAGTGTGGCCTTAGGCTTTCAGAGTTTTCTTTTTTTTTTTTTTTTTTTTTTTGAAACGGAATCTCGCTCTTTTGCCCAGGCCAGAGTGCAGTGGCGCTATCTCAGCTCACTGCAAGCTCCGCCTCCCAGGTTCACGCCATTCTCCTGCCTCATCCTCCTGAGTAGCTGGGACAACAGGCGCCCACCACCGCGCTTGGCTAATTTTTTGTATTTTTAGTAGAGACGGGGTTTCACCACATTAGCCAGGATGGTCTTGATCTCCTGACCTCATGATCTGCCCGCCTCGGCCTTCCAAAGTGCTGGGATTACAGGCGTGAGCAACTGCGCCCGGCCTAGGCTTTCAGAGTTTTCTTGGATAACTTTAGCTTACAGACTCCCAGACCAGGCTGCTTCCTGGGATCCTCCTATTCTTCGTTTTTTTTGAGAGAGGGTCTGGCTCTGTCACCCAGACTGGAATACAGTGGCACGATCTTGGCTCAATGCAACTTCCACCTGCCAGGCTCAAGCCATCCTCTCACCTCAGCCTCTCAAGTAACTGGGACTACAGGTGCACACCACCACACCTGGCTAATTTTTTTTTTTTTTTTTTTTTTGAGACAGAGTCTTGCTCTGTCACCCAGGCTGGAGTGCAGTGGTGTGATCTTGGCTTTCTACAACCTCTGCAGCCCGGGTTCAAGCAATTCTAGCTGGGATTACAGACACCTGCCACCATACCTGGCTACTTTTTGTATTTTGTATTTCTTTTCTTTTTTTGAGACAGAGTCTCGATCTGTCGCCCAGGCTGGAGTGCAGTGGAGCGATCTTGGCTCACTGCAACCTCTGCTTCCTGGGTTCAAGCTATTCTCCTGCCTCAGCCTCTCAAGTAGCTGGGACTACAGGCACACACTGCCATGCTTGGCTAATTTTTGTATTTTTAGTACAGACGGGGTTTCACCATGTTGGCCAGGCTGGTCTAGAACTCCTGACCTCATCTTTTTTTTTTTTTTTTTTGTAGAGATGGGGTTTCACCATGTTGCCCAGGCTGGTCTAGAACTCCTGAGTTCAAGAGACCCACCCACCTTGGCCTCCCAAAGTGCTGGGATTACAGGCATAAGCCAATATGCTGGTCGATTTTCCTATTTTTAAACTCTAATTCTGTTCACCTCATCCTAAAACCTCTCTCAGGACAGACATCTCGAGTCACCATTTCACCATTTCTGCTCAGCAGTCCTGCCCTATCCCTCCCCATCAGATGCCTTCTCAGAGAACTGCTGCTGGGGAACAAATGCCAATAGGACCCCCATTTTGCTTCTTTTTTTTCTTCCCTCCTTACCCTGATTTCTCTGCTCTCACGGTAAAAATCCTTTTCTTCCATCTTCTCAAACAGCAGAACTCTCCCTGGCCCAGCAGAACAGGCAAATCCCTTTGAATAGGCTGCAATGGCAAACACCTGGGGCATGGACATCTGGCTGTGGCTACTGGCCGCCACCATCTGTTCATAGGAAGGGAGTGGAGAACTGACTGGTGGAAATTCAATCAGGCTGGAAACAAAAAAACAGCATACATAATTTATAGAGACAATCTTGAGGAGATGAATTCTGCTGGGGAGGAGAAAGAAGGCTGTCACTGGGTGTGACAGAAACCACCCAATGATCCCCTTTTCCACAGCCAAATACTACCCTTTGGCTTGGGAACCGTACACAAACTGCACATGGCCAAGCCTAGAAGCAAGAGAGTGCTTGGGGCGTGTGGAGTAGACAGAGGCGAGAGCTGTGGAGGAAAACAGTCGCAGGTATGCTTGTGCCAAACCAAGGAGTCTGGGCTTTGTTCTGGGAGGCCTGGACCCCAGAGCTGAAGGACTGTGAACACAGCTCCTGGAGAAGGTTATAGAGACTTTTCAGGAAGCTCCTACATACTCACAAAAAAAAAAAAAAAAGGATATGCCATTGGCATGGGGGGATGGTAGTGAAAATGGGTGGATTGAAGGTTACTGAGGAAGAAGAATCTACAGGATGTCATTGGGGTTGAGGGCCCAGGCTCTGGCATCAGAGAGATCTGGGTTTGAATCCTGAGCCTGCCACTTATCAGCGGAATGATCTTGGGTAGTTCACTTACCTCTTTGATCCTCAGTTTCCTTGTCTACAGAATGGGCATGATAATAGTATGAACTATACAGGGTAAGAATCAAATTGGGAATATTTATAAAATGTTTAAAGCAGTGTCTGGTGCATGTAACGGTACATTCCAATACACAGAAGATATGATTTTTACTGGTTGTCATAGAGATAATGTGGCATCTCTATTATAATGGTCAATAACCACTCCTTCCTGAGACTGCACTTTACCCCTATCCTCTGTCAGATTTACCTAAAACATTTCCTTGCACTTGTTGGTCTGTCGCCTCCTGCTGAATTATAAGTTCCTTGAGGACTTGTGTCCCCAGCATCTAGCAAGAGATGCCTTTTGTATACTACAAGGGCTTGGTGGACATGAATCAATTCATTAAATTAGCCACTGGAAAATATATTTTCTAAAAACTATAGTTTTGAAGACCAGTAATACTATAATGTTTATAAAATGAGGTTAGGTATAAAAAATAAAAAGAATTGTATCTAGTCTATGGTTATAACTGTTAAATCTGTGCTTAAATATAGATGAAAACTAGAGAGGAAGAGGGAAAATGGGCATAGTTGACTTTTATGGTAGAGGGGTTATGAGTAGTTTCTAAAGAGTGCTGTCTTCTGTATAATACTGTCAGTACAATGAATGTGGGAGCACCAGCCCAGGAAGCACCATTACCTCTCTGATTCCTGGATGACATCCAGGCTCTTTGAGCCATCGGTAGGTTCCTTGACCATTATGCTGGTCTCCCAACGCTGATCTCCAGATTCAAAGAGGAAGAGTTTGCCTGTGTCAGTGCCAACGACAATCTTGTCATCAGCCACCCAGGTATGGGCTAGATAGTTTTGGGGTTCTCCCCTCTGAAAGTTGGTTTGCTTCAGGGTTCCCTCAGCAAAACGGAGAAGCTTAAACATCCCATTTCCAGTGACACACACCTGAGTGTTATCCTGTGGACTGAAGCTCACCTGTAAAATGTGAGAGAATTGAAGAAAAAAATTTATGAAACTATTCTTGATGGAATTATTTCCCATTTTACAAATTAATATTTATTTCAGGCTGCTCAGAATATCTCCTAAACATCACAAAATCATGTAATTTTATGCTGCATTTGATAAGGGCACACATCTATAATCCATTATATTTATAGGGATATGAGTCCAACTAGGAGTCAAACTAGGAAATCTACAAAGGCCGAAGAGCAGAATTAGCAGCTTTTGACAAGAGCCACACCCAGTGCCAACAAAATGGAATAAAGCTCAGCTGGAAACACAGAAAAAGAGGGTCTGATAGGTTTACATAGCCCTGTCCAAGAGGAAAGAAACCACATGTCAGGGGATGCTATGTGGTCTCCTACCAATTGAACATCCTTCAATCACAGCTCTTATTCCAATGTACACCTGCTCCTCTACTTACAATGGGATCATGTCCTGATAAACCCATCATAAGTTGAAAACACCATAAGTTGAAAACGGGCAAAGCCATGTGGCCACACAACACCACACTGTAGAGTATCTTGGTTGTTACCCTCGTGATTGAGCGGCTGACCGGGGGCTATGGCTGCAGCTGCTGCCCTGCATCATGAAAGCATATTACTTGGTCTCTTTCTCCTGAGTGCATATCACTCTTGTACCATTGTAAAGACGAATATTTTAAGTTGAACCATAGTAAGTTGGGGACTACCTGTACAGTAATAGGCAGTCAACCTGCTGTCCTGACTATATAGTGAGCAACTTGAGGGGCTGTGACTTTTTCATCTCTGTTTTCCCAGTGCTGGATTCATCATGGGCATCCAATAAATGGTTGCTGAATCTACTTAGTCAGAGCAGGAGGTGCTTCATCAGGCCTCACTGTGGCCTGGTTGAAATACCCTTCTGGTTCTACCTGCCTTTGGTCTGATTCTGGAATAATCACCCAGCAGCCTTCTGATTACTATTATAATTTCACCTCTTAACTTCTCTATTACTAGGAAGGGAATACACTGGATAAATGATGTGAGCATTCTGGTTGTGATATGCTGGTTTACACATCAGTATCTTGTGAGTTGAATAATTGAGTCTATGCCGGAGACACTGATTAGCTAGAATCTCTGAACATGAACACAACTGAGTCGTTGAACTTGTGGAATTGAGTGCTAGATCCTAGACTAGGGTGAGTGAACCAAGATCAAACCTCCTTGGGACCCCCTGCCTAAGCCATCAATCAGGTTCCTGAGGGGTCTTCTTCCTTTTGCCCTCGAGACACAATAGAAGGTTCTGTTCCTTACATAACTACAACTTCAGCAACAGCTTCCTAAAGACCTACCATGTTACATCACATTTCGGAAATCTTCCTACTGCCCGGCAATGCTGCTGGAAAAAGAGGCTAGGACCAGGGAGAGAAAGCAAGTTTTATTAATCCACTTCTGGGCCAAACCTGTGACCAGAAAGCAGTTCTGGGCCAGAGTAAAGAAGACAGGAGCTGGAGTTGGGGAACTCCTAGCTCTGCTGTTCACTACCTCTGTGATCTTGAGTGAGTTACTTAACCTCTTGGAGCCTCAGTTCTCTCATCTGTAAAATGGGGATAATGATTGTGCATACCTTATACGGTTGTTGTAAGAATAAATTTTAAAATGCATGGAGGAAATTAGAACTGTGGTACACAGAAAACATTCAATAAAAAGTAGTTCTATTTTTTATAATTTTCACGATACTTGTCACACTACTAGGTACCTGGTAGACAGGGTTGTTCTGAGTGTCGATTCTAACAATGGCCATTACTTTCTGTTTTTCCCACAGCCAGTAGACAAGATTTGACTCTGGAGGTGACGTCTGAGCCAATAGGTATTTGGAGTCTGGGGAAAAGGCCATGCTAATAAATTTCTGAACTTGGAAGTCAAAATTATTAAGAACTTTGCGCTTCCGGCAAGGGATGGATGACAATTCATAAATGGTGATGGCAGGTTTTTCTTGCACAGTCTCAGAGATAGCGAGGTACCGCCGATTGGGACTGATGGACAAGGCCAACATGCCCTGACTCTTCTCTGAGCCTGCAAACAGAGGAAAAAGGAAATAATCAGGGTAGATCACACTTTCACCAGGGTTCAACAGGAACCAGGCACCGTAGTGGGCACTGGAGTGGACAGTGGTGGACACAAAGAAGAAAGGCGGCCTTGGCACAGCTGCGTTTGGGTATTATGAAAATGACTAGGGGCCAGGCGTGGTGGCTCATGCCTGTAATCCCGGCACTTCAGGGGGCCGAGGTGGGCAGATGACTTGAAATGGGGAGTTCAAGACCAGCCTGGCCAACATGGTGAAACCCTGTCTCTACTAAAAATAAAAAAATTAGCCGGGTGTGGTGGCAGGCACCTGTAATCCCAGCTACTTGGGAGGCGAAGGCAGGAGAATCACTTGAACCTGGGAGGTGGAGATTGCAGTGAGCTGAGATCATGCCACTGTACTCCAGCCCGGGAGACAGAACGAGACTGTCCCCAAAAGAAAATGACTAGGGCAGGCACCTTGGAGGATGAGGTGGGAGAAGAAGTCAGGGAAACCTTCCTGAAGGAGGGCAGGGGGTGAGGTGAGATGGGGGCTGGATGGTAGTAGCAGGAAGAGCTTGAGCCATGGGGTGGATGTGACAAAGGATACAGCATAGTGCGAGAACTGCAAGCAGTGGGTGTTGCTGGAGCATTGCATGTGAGATGGGGTGACCAAAGATGGGCCTAAAGGGGTGGAATAGGGTCAGACCATAGAGGTCTTTATTCCCTGAGTGGCTAGCTCATCACTCCTCCTCTACTCCAGAGGTTGGGATGCCAACTACTGGATTCCTCAGCCTCCCTTGCACTCACCCTTCCTAAAATTTTTCAGCAGCCTCCCAGGTGAAGTCCAAACTTTTGTGCAAGGCTCTCAGTGACCTAGAACCTGGGATCTTCTCTGAGCCACAGCTACTCTCTGCATCCCTTCCAGAGAATTCCCATGGGCTGGGCATGCACGCCTGCTGAGCAACTTGCTGCATCTCTCCTTGGCATGTTGTGAAGCAGCAGCATGAGGGCCCAACACATGGGGACCCGTCACATCACTCTCTAGCTCATCCTCCCTTGCCTCACTCACGCTCCCTGCCCTGGGCCTGTATCCACCATCCACTTATCCACTAGACAGTGCCCAGGACCCACAATACTTTTGAGGACCTAGGAAAATGTTTTAGTATTTATTTGAAAATCAGAAAAAACATGAATATATAATAGTGAATCCAGCCTAGATTATATTCCTCTTCATACCAATACAGTCATAAAGTATATTACTGCATATATTTTAAAATAATATGTGTGTGTGTATATATATTATATATATGTATATATATAAAATATATATTTTTTGAGATAGAGTTTCACTCTTGTCGCCCAGGCTGGAGTGCAATGGCTCAATCTCAGCTCACCACAACCTCCACCTCCCAGGTTCAAGTGATTCTCCTGCCTCAGCCTCCCGAGTAGTGGGGATTACAGGCATGTGCCACCATGCCCGGCTAATTTTGTATTTTTAGTAAAGACAGGGTTTCTCCATGTTGGTCAGGCTGGTCTCGAACTCCCAACTTCAGGTGATCCGCCCTCCTCGGCCTCCCAGAGTGTTGGGATTACAGGCATGAGCCACCACGCCCGGCCTATAAATACATTTTTAAACATTTTTTAATGAAGGAGGGGGCCATGAAATCAAAAGTACCTAGAGCCCTCGAAAACCATAATGTGACCCTGATTGCATTTCCCAAAGAGAGGGAGAAGAAAGGAAAAGATAAACTCAATCTCAGATATATTGTGTGTGAGGTACACTCTGTGGAACAGTTGGGTATGGAGGTCCAGCAGTTGGACGTGGTTCTAAAGCTGGCGGGAGGGGTTGAGGCTGAAAATACAGATTTGAGGTAAAAAGCATAAGGGAAAGTTAAAACTAGGAGTATGTAATAGCCTAGATGAGGCAAAGGAACACTGCTCACTCCCTCCTATTGTGCTTTTGTGCCAGGTTCCTACCTGGTATAGCATCTGTCCAGCTCATTTGCACAGTCCTACTCATTTGAATTACACAACCTGCCTCCACTACAATACTGAGAGCTCCTGGAGGGCAGAGGCCATTCTTGCTCATTCATTCATTCATTCAATCACCAGTGTCTGGAACTTAGTATGTTCTTGATATATGTTGACTGGTTTTAGAGTTTGTAAAATGCTTTTGCATTGTTTCGACCCAGCTGATGCCTCGCCTCTCCTCCTTAAAACATTTTCGCCTCTCACATAGATATCCTTTTTTTTATTATTATTAAAGTTCTAGGGTACATGTGCACAATGTACAGGTTTGTTACATATGTATACATGTGCCATGTTGGTGTGCTGCACCCATTAACGCGTCATTTACATTAGGTATATCTCCTAATGCTATCCCTCCCCCTCCCCGCACCCCACAACAGGCCCCTGTGTGTGATGTTCCCTTTCCTGTGTCCAAGTGTTCTCATTGTTCAATTCTCACCTATGAGTGAGAACATGCGGTGTTTGGTTTTTTGTCCTTGCGATAGTTTGCTCAGAATGATGGTTTCCAGCTTCATCCGTATCCCTATAAAGGGCATGAACTCATCCTTTTTTATGGCTGCATAGTATTCCATGGTGTATATGTGCCACATTTTCTTAATCCAGTCTATCGTTGATGGACATTTGGGTTGGTTCCAAGTCTTTGCTATTGTGAACAGTGCCACAATAAACATACGTGTGCATGTGTCTTTATAGCAGCATGATTTATAATCCTTTGGGTATATACCATGTAATGGCATGGCTGGGTCAAATGGTATTTCTAGTTCTAGATCCCTGAGGAATCACCACACTGTCTTCCACAATGGTTGAACTAGTTTACAGTCCCACCAACAATGTAAAAGTGTTCTTATTTCTCTACATCCTCTCCAGTACCTGTTGTTTCCTGACTTTTTAATGATCGCCATTCTAACTGGTGTGAGATGGTATCTCATTGTGGTTTTGATTTGCATTTCTCTGATGGCCAGTAATGATGAGCATTTTTTCATGTGTCGGTTGGCTGCATAAATGTCTTCTTTTGAGAAGTGTCTGTTCATATCCTTTGCCCACTTTTTGATGGGGTTGTTTTTTTCTTGTAAATTTGTTTAAGTTCTTTGTAGATTCTGGATATTAGCCCTTTGTCAGATGAGTAGATTGCAAAAATTTTCTCCCATTCTGTAGGTTGCCTGTTCACTCTGATGGTAGTTTCTTTTGCTGTGCAGAAGCTCTTTAGTTTAATTAGATCCCATTTGTCAATTTTGGCTTTTGTCGCCATTGCTTTTGGTGTTTTAGACATGAAGTCCTTGCCCATGCCTATATCCTGAATGGTATTGCCTAGGTTTTCTTCTAGGGTTTTTATGGTTTCAGGTCTAACACTTAAGTCTTTAATCCATCTTGAATTAATTTTTGTATAAGGTGTAAGGAAGGGATCTGGTTTCAGCTTTCTACATATGGCTAGCCAGTTTTCCCAGCACCATTTATTAAATAGGGAATCCTTCACCTCTCACATAGATATCCTGTGATCTTTTTGGCCACTCCTCCAAAGCCTCTTTTGCTGGTTCTTCCCCATTTCCCCAGCACTAAATGCAGGAGTGCTCAGAGCTCACTCTTTCAGCTGCTTCTCTTTTGTAAATATATTCATGCCCTAGGGCAGGGGTCCCCAACCCACGGTGCTGGGCTACACAGCAGGAGGTGAGCAAGCATTACCGCCTGAGCTCAGATCAGTGGCGGCATTAGATTCTCATAGCAGCACAAACCCTGTTGTGAACTGTGCATGCGAGGGATCTAGATTGTGTGCTCTCTGTGAGAATCTTAACTAATGCCTGATGATCTGGGGCAGAACAGTTTCATCCTGAAACCATCCCCCATACCCTCTCCATCCTGTCCATGGAAAAACTGTTTTTCATGAAACCTACGCCGATGCCAGAAAGGTTGGGGACCACTGCCCTAGGGAAGTCTCATCTACTCTAAGGGCTTTACATTTCACCTCTAGGCTGATGACCCTCAAATTCCTTTCCTAGCCTGGACTTCCCTCCCTTAAATCCAGACCTGAAATCAACCTGCTTACTGAGCATCTCCATGAAAATATCTAGCAGGCACATCAATCTTAACAGGTCCAAAACCAACCTGCTCCTTCTTTAGCCCTTTCTATCACAATCAACAGCAACTCCACGCTTTCCATGCTCAGGCCCAAAACCTTGCTTCTTCCTGCTTCCACCCCACATGGTGTCTATGAAGAAATCTGTCAAAGCATATCCATTATTGATCTCTTCACACCACCCTGTCGCCTGCCTCTACCTGCTCCAAGTGCCATTATCTCTCACCTGAATTACAGCAATCATCCCTCAGCTGTTCTCCCTGCTTCCTTTCTTTCTCCTCCTTAAATCTGTCCTCTGTACAGCAGCCAGAATGAACCTGAGGAAACACAGATCATGTTGCCACTCAGAACGCACCCCTTTATGGCTTCTCATTTGACTCTGAGTAAGAGCTCATGAACTGCAAGCCCCTCTGTGGTGTTGCTCCCCATTCTTTCTTTGCCTCCCCTCTTGCTCCTCACCCCCCGGTTCTTACCACTCCAGCCACACTGGCCTCCCAGCTATTCCTCCAACACAATAAGCACCCTCCTAACTCTGAGCCTTTGCTAGTCTCTCGGCTACTCCCCCTGCCCTCCCACATCAGCACAGCCAGCTCCTTCCTTTCCTTCAGTCTTCACTCGAAAATCACTGCTCAGTGAGCCCTCCCCAGCCTCCCTATCTACAACTTCTTACTCCCCCAATGGCTTCACTTTCCATACTTCGTTTGTTCTTATTAGCATCTATCACTATCTAGCATGTAGACTGTACTTCTTTTTATTTTGTTTGTCACTCTCCCCTCCTAGAATGGAAGCACTGTGAGGACAGCATTTTATGTGCATATGTGCGTGTCTATTTTGTGCCTGGAACACAGGGGGTACTTAATACATTTTTGTTGAGTGAACAAATGAATATGTTGAGCCTCATCATGACTCTGAGCTGAACAAGCTGAGCATCATCTGCATCTTACAGATGAGGAGACTGAGGCTCTGTGAGCCTATAAAATGGGGAGCCAGATCAAAGCCAGGTCTCCCAATGTCATGACCTTTATATTTTTCCCTTCACCAGTAATACCCTTAGACTTGGTCAGTGGAGATCCTCCCTTGGGCCTCAAATTTTAGAGCATCCCGGAGTCTTTCTCTGGCTGTACCCCTTACCATTAAGTGGGATACAGTGGCTGCCTGGAGTTTGTCCTGCCTCTTCTAGATCATGTTGCAGGTACACAGGACTCTGGAGTTCCCTGCTCAGATAGTCTTGAGCCTGCTGACAAGACCAACATTGGGGGTTTCTTCCCAGGCTGTCTCTACTCAACCTGGGCCTGAAGGATGGGCACAGGGTGGTTGCTTATAGAATATATGGGTAGAATTTGAACATATGGGCTGCAAGGATCCACCCACATGTGTACAAGGCCCCTGGTGATATAAGATGGAGTTAGGAGCAGAAGAGAAGTGATACAGTAAGAAGTGTAAGAATATAAGCACAATAACTGAAATTAAAATCTCAATGCATACATTAAACATTAAGTTAGATGCAGCAGAAAAGAGAAGCAATGAACTACGAGATACATCTAAAGTAATTATCTGAATGCAACACAGAGAGAGTAAGATATAAAAAATCCAAATAAGAGTTAAAAAAAAAAAAACCCAAAAACATGAACGTCAGGTGTGGTGGCTTGCACCTGTAATCCCAGCTACTTGGAAGGCTGAGGTGGGAGGAAGAGTTGAGTTCAGGAGTTCAAGACCAGCCTTGGCAACATAGCCAGACCCCATCTCCATAAAAACAATTAGCTGGTCAAGGTGGTGCATGCCTGTATTCCCAGCTATTCAGGAGGTTAAGGTGGGGAGGATGGCTTGAGCCCAGGAGTTTGAGACTGCTGTGAGCTATGATTGTGCCAGTGCACTCCAGCCTGGGCAACAGAGTGAGACCTGGTTTCTTAAAAAATAAATAAATAAAATAAAATAAAATAAAATAAAAAACTGTGAAGGATGGAGTTGAGATGGTTTGGAGTTCCAGAAGGAGATAACAGAACAAAAAAGATACCTGTCCTTAGATCCAGGAATCTCAAAGAATCCCTAGGAGGATAAAAAATGAAAATAAAAACTATACTGATGTGTGTGTGTATATCTATATGTATGTGTATATATATATATACACATATGTATATATACATGTATATACATGTACATATAGTATATGGTGTGTGTATATATGGTGTGTATTTTATATGTATATATGTATATGGTGTATGTGTATAGATACATACACACACACACCATAGACAGAGAAGATATTAAACATCCAGAAAAAAAAGATCATCTACAGAAAGACGATGCTGATAGCTAATTTCTTAACCACAGCAACAAAACAGAAGCCAAAAAAACACAATGGAATATGATCTATAATATGCTGATAAAAATTTCACACCTGTTGAAACTATCTTTCAGAAATGAGGATAAAATAAAGTCATTTTCAGACAAAAACTGGGAGAATTTATTAATACATTATCAGTAAATGCAGAAGGAAAATGATCCCAGCTGGAATATCTGATTTGTAAAGAGTAACGGTGGGAAAAAGTTTGGTAAGTATGAGAGCAAATATAAATTAATGTTGTCTGTATAAAACCATAATTTAATTAATATTGGAAAGTCATATGATCTTTTTTATTTTTGTTTTTGAGACAGGGTCTTGCTTGGTTTCCCAGGCTGGAGTGCAGTGGCGCGATCTTGGCTCACCACAACCTCTGCCTCCCGGGTTCAAGCAATTCTCCTGCTTCAGCCTCCCGAGTAGCTGGGACTACAGGCACGTGCCACCATGCCCAGCTGATTTTTGTATTTTTAGTAGAGACGGGGTTTCACTATGTTGGCGAGGATGGTCTTGATCTCTTGACCTCGTGATCTGCCCACCTCGGCCTCCCAAAGTGCTGGAATTACAGGCATAAGCCACCGCACCCGGCCAGATGTCCATTTTTATTGCCCCTAATCAACACTGTCTGGAGGTGCTTACCAGCACAGGTAACACAAGAAAAAGGAAGAAAGTCATCGTTATTTGTAGATAACACGATAGTCTGTGTAGAAATCTCTGCATAATCTATAGACAAATCATTAGAATTAATAATAATTTAGCAAATATGCTAGAAATAAACATCAATAAATGAAAGTCAACTGTATTTAATACAGCTTATTCCAACAGAATATTATGTGGTTGATAAATTTGACTTTATTAAAACTAATAATTTTTGTCCATCAAAAGATACTTGTAAGATGGGAGAAAAATGTCCCAAACTGAAAGAAATTATTTGCAAGACATATATATATATCTGACAAATTATTGATATACAGTATAAATTGTGCATGTAAATCAATAAAATTGCCCAAAAATATCCTGCACAACAAACTGTAAAAAACAAGTAAAAGACTTGAACAAGGCATTTAACATACAAGTAAATAGGAATAGCCCATAAACAGATACTCATCATCATTAATGATAGCAAAATGCAAACGAAAACCACAATTCCTTTTCTCAACCATTGGGTTAGCAAAAAATTACGAAGTTGGACAATACCAAGGGTTGGCAGGGTTGCTGAGGAATAAGAACTTTCATGCACTTCTAGTGGGAGTGTAAATTGGTACTATCATATTGCTCAGTAATTTTAGTCCTGGCTGTGTGCCCTAGAGAATCTGCACAAATAGATGAATGTATACGCATGCAAGAATGTTTATAGTAGTATAGTTTGTAATAGCAAATGATTGTTATTTCCCAAATGTCCCTCAATACTAGAGTGAATACATATATTTGAGACATTATATTCATATGATGGAACAGACTACATAGCAATAAAATGAACTTGGCTATATGTATCGAGATGCGTGAATCTCAAAAGCATGACATTGAACTGATGCAGCAAGACACAGAATACAGGGAGAAGCACTAGAACTGTTAATATTCTGTTTCCTATGCTGGGTGGCTGGGTTCACAGATCTACATTCTATTGTAATTCTTTAAATATGACATATATGTAGGGTACATTCTTTTGTATGTATATGTCACAATAAAAGGTGTCAATGCAACAAAGAATGGGAAAATGGATTCGGTTGTTGAAATAATGAATATCATTAACAGGACCACTGTGAACAAAAATAAGGGCTGTAATGCTATACAAATGGTTATTTGCGACTTGGGATAAAGTTTACAGTGTCTTCATCATACTTGGATTCAAACGGTGATATAATGAAGGTGGTGTGCTCAGGAAAACTGTTAGACAACTCAAAAAGTGGCTCTGGTGATGACAAAGGCAGTGATATTGAAGACACCAAAAGAGGGATTCTTAACATATTTTCATGAAATTACAGTGAAAAAAGTACTTTTAAATTAACATTTTATATGTGATTTTAACTACATATGCGTGACTGATTAATCTAGTTTCATAATACAAGTCGCCATTTATTTCCTCTACATTTATAATACTGCATATATATTCAAATTGGCCAAAATCTTTCTTTCCAATCATCATGCTGGGATTATGGGGTTATATGTGGCACATACCATTCCTGTATATGTCAGGATGGAAAAAGTTTTACCTGGAATGAATTTTTGCCATTTCTGATCCACATTGTACTTCACACAGTGATTTCCTGAAGGAAATATAATGATCTGTTCATCGAAGTAGAAGATATTGTTGGCCACGTGGGATCGAAGACCAAAAACATGCAGCGTCTGAGCTACCACGGCTGACATGATCTCCCGCCAAAGAGTTCTGCTGAAAACCAAGACAGCGCTTCAGAGTGGAGAGCACCGCCCCGCTCCGACCCCGCCCCCGGCCCGGACACGCCCCGCCCGGCATCCAGGACACGCCCTCCCCGCCCTTTGCTCCTCCCCTTGTCCCTCCCCTTTCCCCTCCCCCGGGGTCGTCCTCCGCGCCACCCCACCCCCGCGGCTCCTTTTTCTGCCTTTTCCTTTGTACCCTCACTGCTACCAGCTCCTTCTGGCGACCCCCAGGTACCCCCTCCCACCTTTCGTTTCTCTCTGGGTCAGCAGACCACGTATGTATCCAGAGGCGCTACCTGAAGGGAGCCTAAGCAACCCGGGCACTTTCAAACGCCGTAGCGGTTCCTATAGCAACGACAAACCGGAAGTATGGTTTGCCGCCGGAAGCGGAAGTCCCAATCAAAAGTTGAGCAGTAGCTGTGAGTTGCTGGCGCTGGAGCTATTTGGTGGCACGTGGAGCCACGGCGTGGGAGTAGGGGGCTGAAGGCAGGCAGCAGCGGCCAGGGCCGCCCTCTGCTAGCCGCTTGGGTCTCGGGATACCGCGTTTCTTCCTGTAGGTGTGGGACGTGCGTGCGGCGAGATGGACACTCCCCCGCTCTCGGATTCGGAGTCGGAATCCGACGAATCCCTTGTCACAGACAGAGAGGTAGGTGTCAGCCGAGCTCGTGGGGTTGGGCGTGGGAGAGGGGGCCTTACACCCCTGGGAGTGACGGTGATTGTGTCCTGCAGTTGCAGGATGCGTTTTCCCGAGGGCTTCTGAAGCCAGGCCTCAATGTCGTGCTAGAGGGGCCGAAGAAGGCCGTGAACGACGTGGTGAGCGCGGGCACAGGATCGGGGGTACTCGGACATGGGATGCGCATCAGGCGCTGTTGGGAGACCGATTCTTGTCCCAGGAAAGATGCACCCTGCGCCTTGCCAAGAGGGTCAATTACCTGTCTGGGTATTGGGGATTAGCACTTTGTCCCTTCGCCTAACAGCCTGTGCTTGGGAAAGACAAACTCAGAGTTCCCTTCTTGTGAGCTCAGTGTCTGGATTTCCTAGAATGGCCTGAAGCAATGTTTGGCAGAATTCAAGCGGGATCTGGAATGGGTTGAAAGGCTCGATGTGACACTGGGTCCGGTACCGGAGATCGGTGGATCTGAGGCGCCAGCACCTCAGAACAAGGACCAGAAAGCTGTTGATCCAGAAGACGACTTCCAGCGAGAGATGAGCTTGTATGTTTGTTTTCAAATGTTGGAGAAGTTGAGGATCCTTGTGCAGGAGAGTGGGAAAGAGGGGAAATTAGTAAGTCTGCACTCAGAATAAGCCTAGGAGTAGGGAGAGCGGCTTCTTTTGACTAAGAATAGCTAGGAGATTCTTCCTGTTTGAGAGAAGAGCTCCTTGGTCCACGGTCACGATCCAAAATCCACTTTATGGGCTAATTTGAAATATTCATGTTAAAACTTTTTGTGCATGCTTCAGTTATTAGGAAAACAAACAAACAAACATTGCTTATGGGATGTTCTTGTGTGGAATTGCTTTAGTAATTACATAAGAATCCATAATCGACATTCGTTTGTGTTAATGGGTACCTTTAGAGTAGTCATTCTCTTAAACTATTTTTAGCAACACCCCTCCCCTTTTTAAAAACTAGTATACGGCTACATTTCTTTTAGATACTAAATCAGTGAGACAGTTTTTGTTTGTTTGTTCTTGCTAATGGAGGTCAGATTTTGAGAGTCCTTCTGAGCTTGGATAACTCATGATTGGCGGTGAAAAGGAACGTAAGGCCTCTTTCCTTCACCTCATTACACATTTTGTCCTACGATTCTCAGCTATCGCCAAGCCCAGGCCGCAGTGCTTGCAGTCTTACCCCGCCTCCATCAGCTCAAAGTCCCTACCAAGAGACCCACTGATTATTTTGCGGAAATGGCCAAATCTGATCTGCAGATGCAGAAGGTAAGAAATATAAGTTTTCCTCTGGAAAGTCAAAACTTTGTACTTAAGCATATTCAGCTGGCTTAGAAAGATAGCTATGAGCCCAATAATGGGGAGCCAGTTGTCAGAGGACAATGATTACCTCTTCCATAGATTGGCTACTTCAGAGTCATGCCAGTTACCACCAATTAGATGCATATAAAAATGACGTTTTTTCTAAAATCAGCAATTAAAGAGAGGAACAGTGCTGTGTGAAGTGTGGTCCCCGAGGTGAAGATGGCCCAGTGCATTTCCTAGCTGGCATGGTCATGACATGGTGTGCAGAGAGGACAGCATTCTTGTGCCCTTGCCACTGTCAGTGCTAGAACTTGTAGACAATTACTTTTCTCTGGGCCTCAGTTTTCTCCTCTGTAAAATGAGGGATTCTTAGATGGTTCAGATATAGTACAATTTAGAGTTGGTTAGAACTTGGACCTCATTTAACTTTGGAAGAGAGGATTGCCAGCATGTAATCCAACATATATTCAGCCCTCCATAGCCATGGGTTCAGCATCTGTGGCTTCAACCAACCTCGGATCAAAAATATTGGGGAAAAAAATTTGAAAATGTTGCAAAAGGAAAACTGAATTTTCCATGTGCCGAGAACTACATTGAATCCATGAGAATGAGGTGATGCATAGCATTGTATTCGGTATTATAAGTAATCTAGAGACTATTTAAAGAAGCGGTCTGGCACTAGAGACTAGTTTCGTGGATGACAATTTTTTCATGAACTTGGGGAGGGGGTAGTTTTGGGATGAAACCGTTCCACCTCAGATCATCAGGCATTAGATTCTCATAAGGAGCACACAACCTAGATCCTTTGCATGCATAGTTCACAGTAGAGTTCACACTCCTATGAGAATTTAACGCCGCCACCAATCTGACAGGAGGTGGAGCCCAGGTGGTAATGCTTGCTTGCCTGTCACTCACTTCCTGCTGTGCGGCCTGGTTCCTAACAGGCCACAGATTCATAGTGGGTTTGTAGCGGTCTGTGGCCTGGGAGTTGAGGTCCCCTGACTTTAAAGTATACTGGAGGCGAGTGTAGGTTATATGCAAATGCTACACCATTTTTATATAAAGGACTTGAGCATCTGTGGATTTTGATATCTGTAGTGAGTCCTAGAACTAATCCTCTATGGATACTGAGGGATGAGTATATTTAAATAGTACCGTGGGGTCTCAAGCTGGATTTTAGGGAGCTTTTGTCGTGGTAGTAGTTCACCTTCTCACTGTGAACTCTGTACAAGTTCTCACTGACAACGTCTCATCCTTTAACTAAAATGTGTGTGTTTGACTGAAAAGGCTAGGCACCTGGTATCTGCCTGGGTTTTTATTGTGTATGTGGTATACTAGAAAAGGACACTGAGGCTGCATACTGGTTTCTAGCCTCAGTCTACTGACAGTAGAAATGGGGAGAAGTTTGTCTTCTTTCCTGGGCTTCAAATAGGCAGTTTGTATAATGAAACAGACAGCAAACTGGGAGTGGGAAGGTGACTTTCAATCTCTGGCTTCACTCTGACACTTTTGGTAAAGTGCTCAGCCTGTGGGCCCCATTGTCCTCAGGGGTTGGAATTGATGATTTATAAGTTCCACAGTTTAAAGAACAGGGAATATCTGTTCCCTGCTCTAGTGCATCCTAAGTAGTGGTCATTCCATATTCAAATGACATGAACTGACAGCATTTTGTGTTGTAGATTCGACAGAAGCTGCAGACTAAACAGGCTGCCATGGAGAGGTCTGAAAAGGCTAAGCAACTGCGAGCACTTAGGAAATACGGGAAGAAGGTGAGAAGGAAAGTGTGCAGGGAACAGGAAGAGGCGGAGTGTGTGTTAGATGAGATTGCCATGGTCTGACTTGGTCCCCTGAACTGAACGGAACTGTGTGTTGATCATGTATTTACTGTCTCTCAGTGTATGTACTGGTATTCATGAGCACAATCTTGCCTGGACGTGAGTGGTTCCCCAGGAGTAGTATGGTGACTGCAGGTGAGCCAATCACCTCTCTGGGCGTTAGTTTTCACATCTGTACACTGGGTCCAGATGAGTGGTTTCCAAACCTGACCTTATAGCAAAATCACCAGGGGAAATTTTTCAAAACAGAATTTTAGACTTCAGAATCCCCGGGAATCTGTGCCTGTTTTCCCCTCTTCCCCAAAAGCTTTCCAGGTGATTCTGAAATGCATCCTGGTTTGGGATTCACTGACCTATGTGATAATCACGTTCCTGAAGAAATTATCGTGATGATTGTCATCCAGTCTGAAAGATTGCCTGCGTGTTGGAACTTTGAATGTCTGAGTTCTAATGTAACACCAGATCAGGCATACCCTAAAACTTTTCTTGGTTTTCCTTTTTTATTTCATGGTCATCTAAGAAAGAAGATGACAGATTTTAAAGTTAGGATTGTGGGAAGAAATGAATGTGAGGAAGATTGGCGTGGGTGTTAAGACTTCGTCAACATTTGAACATAAGCACTTGTGATCTGGGCTGCAGAACTCTCATCCACATTTGGGGTCATTTCACTGATACATTCTCAGCAAAGTAGGAATAGGCTGGGATCTTGTCCTCTACAAAAGGCCTGCTGCAGATTTATTATTTCTTTGATCTGGAGGTGGATGGCTGAGATTCTCTCAAAGACACCAGTAATTAATTTAACATAACCAAAGTTACCAAAAGCAAAGACAAACTCACTTGGGCCTATTAGTTCACTGTTCCTAGTTTAAGGAAACATTGGAGAAGAGGTTGTTAACTGGGGGTGAATTTGCTCCCCAAGAGTTTTCTGTGACTGCCTGGAGATATTTTTAGTTGTCAAATTTGGGAGGGAGGGTACTACTGGCACCTAGTAGGTAGAGGGCAGGGGTGCTGTTAAATATCCTACAGTGTAGGACAGGCCCCTACACCCCAGCAAAGAATTATTCTCTCCACACTGTAGCAGTATCAAGATTGAGAAACCCTCTGTTAGAGTATTATAAAGTGTCTCCTTTTATCCTTCAAACTTTTTTCTTTTCTTTACCTGGGGACATTGTTTTTTTCTCTTCCTTTTGGTACTTTCATCCCTAGTAACAGTGAGTTAGATAATTAATCTGTCCAAATGTGATGCGAAAAATCGATGTAGTCTTAAACATGATTTACTTCAGTTTTGTAGGCAGGATTGTATAATAGGGTGAGTGCTGGCTTTGGAGTCAAACAGCCTGGGTCATCTCAGTTGTGCACTTTTTCACTGTGCGACTTGGGCAAGTTAACTTCCCTGTGCTTCAGTTTAGGGGATAACACAAATTTCAACTTCACTGGATTGTTATGAGACAGATATATCTTCATCTGTGAAGAATAGACCTAGATCTGAGAATATACTTAGAGTCCCTAACACAGTTTTTGGCACATAGTAAATGTCAAAGGGTAGCGGTATTAATCAGGGTGTTGCTATTAAGACAATGTAGACACTGGAGTAATGGTATGGAATGGCTGTAACGGTCCTTGTGTTCATATCACAGGTGCAAACGGAGGTTCTTCAGAAGAGGCAGCAGGAGAAAGCACATATGATGAATGCTATTAAGAAATATCAGAAAGGTCGGTACATCTCTCTGCTAGGGGAACGAGGGTAGCAGGTACTTTAGAGTTGATTTGAACACTTACTGCTTTGGAGCCTTCCTGGTTGATGTGGACCTGTCGGATCAAAGTTTTGGGAATGGTGTTGGAGAGCAGGATGTGACTCTTAAAATCAGTGTAGCAAATAACAGCCTCATATGGTGGTTTAAACTTTTATTCTTAAAATACAGTGGTGCTGATCAAAACTACTTCTTCACTTACAGGCTTCTCTGATAAACTGGATTTCCTTGAGGGAGATCAGAAACCTCTGGCACAGCGCAAGAAGGCAGGAGCCAAAGGCCAGCAGATGAGGAAGGGGTGAGAAGGGTTTTGGCATGGTTTCTTTGGTTCTGTGAGGTGCGATGGGGCTACAGGTCACGAGGATGGCAGACATAGCACCTCCACTGGCGCAGCCATAGAGTCCAGAGAGTGCAGCTGCTGCCTGGGGCCAGGACCCCTAGCACTGTGTGATGGGCCCTTTTAGCCATGTCAGTCTTTGAAGAGTAAAAGAAGGCACTTTTTAAACTTCTTTTTTTTTTTTTTTGGACAGTCTCATTCTATCACTCAGGCTACAGTGCAGTGGTACAGTCTTGGCTCACTGCAACCTCTGCCACCTGGGCTCAAGTAATTCTGTGCCTCAGCCTCCTGAGTAGCTGGAACTACAGGTGCCTGCCACCACACCCAGCTAATTTTTGTATTTGTAGTAGAGACAGGGTTTCACCACGTTGGCCAGGCTGGTCGTGAACTCCTGGCCTCAAGTGATTCACTCACCTCAGCCTCCCAAAGTGCTGGGATTATAGGTGTGAACCACTGCACCCATCCTAAGAAGGTACTTTTAAGTATGTGGCACCCTTTAAGTGAATGCTGAGTAAAAGTTAATTCCCCATCACATAGTGCAATGGTTGAGAGTTCAGACCTAGGGTTCAGATCCCGACTCTACCACTCAGTAGGAGGGCAGTTTTGAACGAGTTACCATGCCTTTCTAAATGCTAATTGCATCATCTGCTAAGTTGAGGAAATAGTGTCTGCCTCATAGTATGAAGACTGAAAGAGAGAATGTGGGCTCTCATTGTTTTTTCTAGTCTGCTTTTTTGCATACCTGGATACCAGGCCTAGGGGAAATGATAATTTCCATGTAAGATAGTAAGTGCTATGATAGAGGCATTTGGGGATTAGTACTGAGTCAGCTTTTATAAATACCTGACAGGGTCTGGGGTGGATTTCTGGAGGAGTGTTTGACTTGAGCATTGCTTGAAGCATGAGTAGGAATTAACCACGAGAATAGAAGAGAAGCTGGGTTTGGGAAGAAGTAAGAGCTTGAATGAGCAAAGCCATCGAGATGTGAAACCTCAGGGTTTTGTGAGGAACAGTAAGCCCTTGGTGTCACTGGGAATACAGTGCAAAGCAAGGAGTGGTGCGACGTGGTTGGGGGGACCTGGGCTCTGGGTTTGCCTTGTTGAGGAGCTTGGGCTTTGTCCAGAAGGCAGTGGAGAGACTAGGTTGTAGGTTGTACTAACAATAATGAGCAGGTTATATTCATGTTTTTAAAAAGATCACAGTGGATTTTGTATAAGTGACAGACTTGAGGGAAGCTGGGAAATTGACAAGGGTACTATTGCAAAAGTCGAGATAAGCAATGATAATAACCTGAAAGTGGCAACTGAGGGAGAAGAGAAGATGAATTGAAGAAACATTTAAGAGGTGAAATGAGCAGGACTCAGTAATTGAATTGGGTATAAAGAGTGAGAGAAGAACCAAGGCTGACTCCCACATGTTTAGCCTGTGTGTCTGGGTTGGTGGGAGCAGCGACAGCCTCAAGTGAGCGCATATGTACAGGAAGCAGAGCCAGTCCAGGAGATGATGTGAATTTGGAGATGCTGAATTCAAGATTCCTATTGGATGACCAGTTTTACATTTGAATGTTATTCCATTTGAATGTTATTTGCCTATAATTACATTTGAATGTTTACATTTGAACGTATTCATTACATTACATTTGAATGTTACAAATGTAACATATTACATTTGGATGTTAACTGCATGTATTTACCCTTGAGAGGAATAGACACAACTGAGGGTGATTTAATAAGATTTGGTTAAAATAGAAAGCTTTCTAAAGACAGCAGGAAGCCATGTAATATATGTAGAGCCTTCCCTGCTTCTTGCTTTATTTTCCTGCCCTGGTGGTCAAAACTGTAAATAGGTGAGCTAGATGAGTTTGTCTAGAGAGGCTGTAGCATAGGATTGTGGGGCCAAGGATGAGATTCTGGGTTACAGACGTGCCTAAGGGGCTTTGCTTATAGAAAGGAAACTGAGAGCATTGCTGGGCCATCAGGTTCATCAGGCTTTACAGTGCTGTGGTGATGTCTAGGACCATTCTTTTCCAGGCCCAGTGCTAAACGACGGTATAAAAACCAGAAGTTTGGTTTTGGTGGAAAGAAGAAAGGCTCGAAGTGGAACACTCGGGAGAGCTATGATGATGTATCTAGCTTCCGGGCCAAGACAGCTCATGGCAGAGGCCTCAAGAGGCCTGGCAAGAAAGGATCAAATGTAAGTGAGCCCAGGTGCCCGGGTGAGGAGCAGGCTCAGGACTCCCCTCCCACTCCCAACCCTGCCCTCTCCCTTCAGTTCTGTTCATCCTCACCCTGGGGCAGAAGGCAAGCTGCTATGTGACCAGATGTGGTATGTCTTTTTCTGTAGAAGAGACCTGGAAAACGAACAAGAGATAAGATGAAGAACAGAACACACTAAACAGCATCTTTGAATACAAAGAACCAAGAAAAAGGAATGAAGACTCGCAATTTCACGACACACTTTGATCCCTTCTGTTGGTGTCATGTTGTAAACATTTCTTTCAATAAACTAAAGAAAAATTATTAAAGGAACACATACCTTTGGTTAGTCTAGACTAAAAGATTGAGAAGTTACTTTCCGTTGCTATCTATTGATAATTTAGACATTGAGTTCAAATTGCCTTCATTTTATGATAAATAATGATTTAACTGACACCTTCCTCATTTCCTTTGTCTCATCCTTCTAAATAGTTATATTACGATCAATCCCTGTAAAGCTCAATGCCCATATTTTACAGGTGTGAGCCACCATGATTTTCTTTGTGGTACAGCTTTTGGTTTTTCCTCCAGTTAACCTTCACCTTACATTCTTCTGCTTGCCTAATTTTCCTTCTATATTCTTAGTTCTTTCCAGATGCTTTGTCATTTTACCCACTTTATAATTTTTCTCCTACAACCTAGTTATGCCACACAACTGTCACCTTTTTTCTAGACCGTTTAAGTTGGCACCATTATTTCCAGAATCCCATGTTTTCCCATCTTAGCATATGCCTTCTTTTGCTGTGTACCATTTTTTGGTATCTTACTAAGAAAGGGAAGATGAGAGGTAAACTTTTTATCTCCTTGCATTTCTGAAATTGCCTTTAATTTGGGCTGATAGGAATTTCCTCCTTAGAATTTTAGAATTTCGCAGGCACTGTTTTTAAGTTTTATTTCTATTCTACTTTTGGGGGGAGATATATCTTTGTTTTTTAAAATCTTTTTTTTTTTTTTTTTTTTTTTGAGACATAGTCTCACTCCATCGCCCAGGCTGGAGTGCAGTGACACAATCTTGGCTCACTGCAACCTCCTCTTCCCAGGTTCAAGTGATTCTGCCTAAGCCTCCTGAGTAGCTAGGATTACAGGCGTGCGCCACCACACCCAGCTAATTTTTGTATTTTTAGTAGAGACAGGGTTTCACCACATTGGCCAGGCTGGTCTCAAACTCCTGACATCAAGTGATCCACCTGCCTCTTCCTCCCAAAGTGCTGGGATTACAGGCGTGAGCCACCATGCCTGGCCTAAAATCATTTTATTGAATATGAAGTTTAGCTTTCATTTCATTTATCCCCCAAGAGTTTCTTATTCTCTATTTGGTCTTTTTTCATATCATTTTACTCTTATCCTCTAGATGCAGTATCTTATATCTCTCAGAATGTGATTATAGTTTTAATTTTTTTGATAAAGTTTCCCTCTGTTCCCTTCATTCTGTTTCTGCAGCCCATGCATTTTGATCTCCTCTTTCCCGTGTTTGAGCAGTAGAGTATTGTAGAAGCTAAGAAGCGTGGATTCTGGGACCTGGCTGTGTTGCTTACTTGCTGTTTGACCGTAGGGAATTTAATTTTTATTTGCCTTGTCATCTCTAGCATAATGTAGATGTATCTACCTCATTGGGTTCCTGTCAGTATTCGGTTAATCAATGTAAAACACTTAGAACATTATCCTAATATAATCCGATAATCTGATAATCCTCTCATATTCCTTTGATTAGGATTGTTTTGCTGGGGTTTCTTTCCTTAATATCTGGCAAGCCTTGGTTGTTCATACATAGGCGGAAGCTCTGCGTAGGTGGTACGTTGAGTAAGCAGGCCACATTAATTGTTGGGCTTTACTCTGTGTTGATAGGGTGGTAAACCATTTTACCTGCCCCTTCTCTCTCCATTCCAGTTTAGAAATCATACTTTATTTTTAAAGAAGTTAGAAATGCCTGAGAGCTATATAGTATCTTTAGCAGAAAGAATAATTTATTTTCACATTTTCTTGTAGCATTATTGGCACATGAAAAGGATATTTCTGGATTCATATAATACTAAGATTGTAATGTAGAACAAAGAGAATTTAGTTTTTGTAAGCTAATTTCAACTAACAAAACTGGTCACACAGGTCATATCAAGAAGACAAAAATATTTACTCTGTCTTTCATAATTCATGCCATATTATTGAATGGGGATAATGTGTAACAGGCTCAGAAGCAGTTTGAGACTTTGAATTATGCAAGTAAATATTGAGAGTTTCGCAAAAGAAAGCACAGGTTAACAACATTTCACATTGATAAAGCCAAAAGTAAGTTTTTAATACAACATACTTCTAAAGGCTTTGAAAACTATGTCCCCCTTCTTTTACTTCTTGTTTTTTTCTCTTTTTTATTACAGAGCAAAGATTTACATATGGACTCACTTTCCTTAGTTTTAGAAATATCCTCTGTAGAACTCATTTACATCACTTCTATCATTCCAACTCTCAAAATAAAGGGTGATCAAGGTGCAGGTAGCATTATGCCTTCTTTTTCTTTTTGTATAGACAGGGTCTCACTCTATTGCCCATGCTGGATTACAGTGATGTGATCATAGCTCACTGTATCCTCAAACTCCTTGGCTCAAGCAGTCCTCCTGCCTCAGCCTCCCAAGTAGCTGGGACTACAAGTGCATGCCACTATGCCTGGCTAGGTGTTTTTATTTATTTATTTATTTATTTATTGTAGGGACAGGGTCTTGCTCTATTGCCTAGGCTGGTCTCAAACTTCTGGGCTTAAGCAATCCTGCCTTGGCCTCACAAAGTGCTGGGACTACAGGTATGAGCCACTGCACTCAGCCTCCTTCATATTGCTTTAAAATAAATACAATCCCATCAATTGAAAAATAAGTAGGAACCTAGGAGTCCCCAATACAGATTCTAATATGCATGAATTCAGTTATCATGATGTAATTAAATAAGTTTCTCAACAATGTTCACATTTCAGTTACCAAAGTAATAACTGTGAGTAGATGCGTAAAGTAGAAACAGTCGCTGCTAGCTCTTTAGTCCACAAATCACTCCATAAATGACAGATGCACGAAGACTAGTGACCATCACTTCTTTCAAAGTCTGTCCAAGATCAGTTACTGCATCAGTTTTTCATTTCACACACACACACAGCAAAGTGTGTAGTTGTGTTGCCTCTTTGTCTTTAGCAATAAACTCATGCATTTTATAGAAGTAGATACCTGAGAGGGAATTGACCACCAAGGATTAATGTACACCAAAGAAACAAAAAGTGATAGGGCACGGTGACTTACGCCTGTAATCCCAGCACTTTGGGAGGCCGAGGTGGGCGGATCACGAGGTCAGGAGATCGAGACCATCCCGGCTAACACGGTGAAACCCTGTCTCTACTAAAAATACAAAAAATTAGCCGGGTGTGGTGGCGGGCGCCTGTAGTCCCAGCTACTCGGGAGGCTGACGCAGGAGAATGGCATGAACCCAGGAGGCGGAGCTTGCAGTAAGCCGAGATCATGCCACTGCACTCCAGCCTGGGTGACAGAGCGAGACTCCATCTCAAAAAAAAATAAAAATTTTTTTAGATTGGCCAGGTATTGGTGGTATGCACTTGTCCCAGCTACTGAGGAGGCTGAGGTGGG
Organism: Gorilla gorilla gorilla; assembly: GCF_029281585.2. Taxonomy (NCBI): domain Eukaryota; kingdom Metazoa; phylum Chordata; class Mammalia; order Primates; family Hominidae; genus Gorilla; species Gorilla gorilla. The sequence continues at coordinate 196,786,380 of NC_073224.2, forward strand.
AGAATCTCTTGAGCCTGGGAGTTTGAGGCTGCAGTGAGCTATGTTTGTGCCACTGCACACCAGCCTGGGTGATAGAGTGAGAACCTGTCTCAAAAGAAAAAAAAAATTTTTTTTAAATGGTGAGGCTGGAAGTAAAATTTGAGTGCAATGCAAATGGAAAAGGCTCTTTTTAGCCTAACAAAAATTTTAAAAGAACGTTGAAAACTAGCAGAGTGGATACATAAGAAATATGCAAACAGACGTGTAGAGGAAAACGAACCTGTTCTATTCTGATATAAAAACGATGCACAGTATTTCATTTGCATTTTACAAAACAGAACCGAGATTATATGCAGCATTTACAAGTATCTTACCTTGTATCACAATGCAGGATTCCACTGCTCCCCATCAATGTACTCTGAATTTCTGTATATGAGCTTCTGTGATATAAAATGGGGCGAATCTGCTGAGATATATTGGAGGGTCCATGGCCTTCTTCTCAAAACAAATAATTAAAATAAAAATCAAGATCCTAAGACAAAATATACCTAGCTCTTTTTAAATAATGAGCAATGATTTCTTGTCATTAGATGCATTCCCCCTCACTCAGGAATAAGAGATCTTTAACAGTTTCTTCTTTATCCGCTTAGGCCAAAGAAAAAGCCAAAGTGATCACTATATATTAAAATTTAGGTATTAATTTTATTTTCTCGAAGTTTTTATACTTCCTAGTTTTAAAAAAATGCCAAAATGCTCATGTTCTGGTTTTCTATGGTTTAAATAGCAACATAGGATGGCAACATTGGCTTCTGCGGTTTTACAAAGACAACTCCCTTGGCGTACAGAATGGTCAACAAAGGCTCTAGCTTGATGGCAGCTGGGAACAAGTCTAACTTTCTGGAACTCATCATTTGAGGCTTCAGCGGCAGCACGCTTTTCTTTTCTTTTTTTTTTTTTTTTGAGATGAAGTCTTGCTCTGTCGCCCAGGCTGGAGTGCAGTGGCCCCATCTCAGCTCACTGCAAGGTCCGCCTCCCAGGTTCACGCCATTCTCCTGCCTCAGCCTCCCGAGTAGCTGGGACTACAGGTGCCCACTGTCACACCCGGCTAATTTTTTGTATTTTTAGTAGAGACGGGGTTTCACCATGTTAGCCAGGATGGTCTCGATCTCCTGACCTCGTGATCCGCCTGCCTTGGCCTCCCAAAGTGCTGGGATTACAGGCGTGAGCCACCGCCCGGCCTCAGCACACTTCTTTTCATTTGCCTGCTCCATTATCTCGTGAGTTGCCTCTTTGATTTCATTTCTCCTTTTTTTTTTTTTTTTTTGAGCCTCAGTGCCTGGCTCAATGACATCTTTATGATCAGTTCCTAGATTACTTTCCTTACCTGCTGGCCCTTTTGTAAAGATTCCTTTGACTTCCTTCCTTCCGCCCCCTCCCTTCCTTGGCATCCTCTTTAAGAAGCTAAGGCCCCATGAGGAAGAGATGGTATTGGATCCCTTGTGCCCTCCACCCTTTCCTTAGGGACGTGCAGCACCTAGGGGTGCAGGAGACCAGATTTCTGCTAATACAGCCGCCACCCAGTCATTTGCTCACTCTGCAGAGATCCGTGGCCTACGTGGTCATGCAGAGGTGGCACACTGGCTGCAGAGGCTGAGCAGAAGCTGAGATGGCTGCAACTCTGAAGCAGGTGCTAGTTCAACAGGATGAGGTCCAGGAGGAATGGTTTGTAGCAGGAAGGGGAAATGTAAACTGACTTCCCTGGTTCTTTCCTTAAAGGTCTCTCAAACAGTACTATGTGGGGGTCTCTAGAGAAGTTTCATTATTTTTCCAGAGGGGAACACTCCATCTTCAAACCTAGGGTAAAAATGTAGTATATGTGTGGGTGGGCACCTGGGCTAGGGGTTCAGCCTTCTTGTTGTAGATTTTCACAGATTATTTTCAGCTCCATGCCTGGCTCGTGCCTTGTGTTTTAGTATCCTTGAGCCCTGGGGTTCTCCTCTTCCCCCAAGAATAAACCCCCAGCCTTCAGCGTGGGGGAGATGTTATAAACCTGGCTTCTGGTGTAGGGGTGGGATTACCCCTACCCACATCCAATTTCAGTTTTCTGCTTCACACCTCACTCTGTCTCAGAGTCCTGAACCTCTATCTAGAGTTCTGGAAACCCTGTGCTCAGAGGCATTCCATCAGCTTGCATTTTGTAGTTCCTGCCACCCTCCTCCATCAGCTTTCTATCTCCTGAACACACTTCCAGTTTTTTTCTATTGGTAACATTTTCCTTCCATTCTCTCAGTGGTGGGTTTTGTATCCCTTTGTGATCCTTTATTACTATTAGGAAGGCAGAGCAGATGATTGTATGCAATTAGCCCACCATCTTTATCTGATTTCTCACATTGCTTTACCACACAAGGATTTCAACCAGTGGACTTGACCAGAAATGAGAAAAGTGAAACTTCGTTTTAAAGTAGTATTTTATTTCTCTGGGCTGTGCACACTTAGGGCATTAGATCCACAGATGGGCTCATCCGCTGGGATGCTACTTGTGGTGATCATCTCCTAAGCCCCACGTTTTAGCCTTGTACAGAGTGATGTCACTGCAGACCCTGAAGTGATTCAGCCTGTGGTCATGGCGTTCTGGGTTGATCTAGAAAGGAGGATGCAGAATCAGAAAGAAGCCTGTGAGGATGCAGGAGGACCTGGGTTTGGGGTCAATGGGCCTGGCTTATATCAGGCTCCACCCTCCCAACCTGTGGCTGCATTGCGGAATGGAGATGACCACATGTACATCAAAAAGGTTGTGAGGTCAGAGGAGAATAACCTACGCACAGTCGTGGTTCTCCCTGTCACACTGCCTGACTGGGAGGCCACAGTATCCTCAGCACCTAGAGCAAGACCCAGCGCATGCTAGGTATTCAATGCATATTTGCTGAAAGAATGAATTTGTTGAAAGAGTCACATAGAATCTAAGTAAAAGTCGGCACTCTGACACATCGATCTTACAGAAGTTACACCGTGCAAATAATTTAAAAAATATATTTCCAGAAAATGTTACCAGGAGATGAGAGGCTGAATGATGGTCATTGAGTCTGGCTTTGCCAGTGTCCCAGTACTGAGACTGGAGGTATCTTATCTATCCAAGGTGAGGCTCTGCCAGGGGGCAGGGAGCTTCAGGTTGCAGCTGATCAAGCCTCTTCTGGCCCAGCTACTTCATTCTGAAGCTCCAACTTAATTACCTCTTCTGGTTGCACAACACCTGCATCTCATGGTTTTGGGGGTATACTTTCTTACTATGCTAGCAGTGCTCTTGTGATGGCATTGTCCCCAGGTTTATATGATGAACAGCATGGAATATTTGCAGACCCTTTGCAACTCCAGAGTGCTCACTGATCTGGAGACACATGCACTCTGTGATCTGTAGAGCCTACGAAGGTCTGAGCAGGGCAGGCCACACTTGTCCTTCCTGTCATCGTAAGCCTGCATGAGATGTCCTGGAGGGTCAAAGATGCAACATCTCCACATGCACACTTTGTACTTGTGTGAGCCAGGTCTTTACTCTTTAACAAAATGAAGAATGGTGAATTAATTTACTTGTGCATCGTACTATTCTTCTAAGTTGCTTCATGATCTATCTTGGCTGATTTCTATCTTCACACGAACACCCCATCCTTCACAACCTTTCTTCTCCCCGGCAAAGATCCTTTCCTTGAATGAACTCTACTCAGGAACCCTGAATTACTTTCCAACTAGGTCTGATTTTGGGATTTCCATTTCCTCTGCATTGTCCAATTCTAGCAAAAATCCTGCTAAGGTGATTTAACCAGAACCCCCCCACCCACCTTTAATATCTGATCACCCTTGATATCTGATTGGGTTCCTCATCCTCCACCACTCTCCAGGTGATGTCTGATCCTGCTAGCCTGCCTTCAGCAAGCACCCTGTTAGGTGGAAATTAGCCAGAATCTGCCCTTATCCCTGATGTTTCCTCCTAGTATTTTTCCGTCACTCACCCCCACCTCATTCCTTGGCTACACAGTCGCACTTGCCCATGCTGTAATCAGAGTTGAGGCCAGGCTCTTTCCCTCCCTTACTGCAAAACCCCATAGTGGTGCCTATGCTCTTCACAGTAGTTTCCCCACTTGGAAAAGTCTTCTTTCTGGTTTTTAAATTTTAAATTTATTTTTTTCCACTAGCACTTCCAGTACCATTCCTTCTGGTTTTTAACAGTCATTGAATATTGACCCATTATTCATATTTATATTCAATAACTGTCATCGAATACATATTTTAACACTTTTCTCTTATTCATGATGTTACCTCCCCACCTCCTCTTTCTCTTTGAGTGGTTATCTTCTCCAGCTCTCTAACCATACCTGTCCCTTTGTACCAAGTCCCTCCTTGTAGGTGCGTATATATGTATACATATATGTGTGTGTATATGTACATATATATGTACATATTTTGTATGTATATATATAAAAAGAGAGAATATATATAAATAATTTTTATTTATATGTAATTTTATTTTATATATTTTTATTTTATATAATAATTTTATGTAAAATTTTATTTAATATTTTATATAATTTTTATATAAAAATTTATATAATTTTATATATAATTTTATTTATATATTTACATATATATAAATAAAAAGAGAGAATATAAAAAGAGAGAATATATATAAAAAGGGATAATATATTTTTATATATAGAGAGAGTATATATATATATATATATATACACACATATATAAAGAGAGAAGAAGAAGTAAGAAAAAAAGTTAGAGAAAAATATAGAATAGTTGCTTGGTAATGTAGGTGTTGACGGTTTTCCTAAGCAAGGCACAAAACCCAGAAACCATAATGAGAATTGGTGGCATATTTGATGACTTAAAAATGAAAACCTTCTGCATGACCAAAGACATAAGCAGATTTAAAGACTCGTGTGGCAGAAATTTCTTTGACTTGCCTATTCCATATTGCACATTTCTCCCTTAAAAACAGAAGCGCTGTATTCCTTGGGGTGATTGTGTGCTAAAGTGGCTAATTGTGCCCTTCCAATCAAACAAGGAGAGGACCCTTACTCACATGTCCATTTTTAAAGTTTTTTTGTTTTAATTTTTAAAATTTTTATTTTTTTAATTTAAAAAAATGTTATTTATTTATATATTTTTAAAATTAATATTTTTTTTGAGACAGAGTCTCACTCTGTCACCCAAGCTGGAGTGCAATGGCGTGATCTCGGCCCACTGCAACCTCCGCCTCCTGGGTTCAAGTGATTCTCCTGCCTCAGCCTCCCCAGTAGCTGGGACTATAAGCTCGCGACACCATGCCCAGCTAATTTTTGTATTTTTAGTATAGATGGGGTTTCACCATGTTGGCCAGGCTGGTCTCAAACTCCTGACCTCAGGTGATCTGCCTGCCTTGGCTTCCCAAAGTGCTGGGATGCCAGGTGTGAGCCACTATGCTCAGCCACATGTCCATTTTTTATGGATAAGGAAGCAGAACTCAGAGATATTGAGTGGCACACCCAAGACCACCTTGCTGATAGCTGATGGAGCTGACTCAGGTATCTGTTGTCAGTACCTTTATTTAAACACACAGTGTTTACCATGTGCCAGGCACTGTTCCAGGTACTGCACAAATATCACCTCGTTTCATCCTCATAACAAGCTTATGAGATAGGTACAGTATTAGCTCCATTTTACAACAATTAAACTGAGTCATAAGAGAGCTTAGTAACTTACCCAGCTGGTAAGAGGTAGCCAGGTTCAAGCCCAGGCATGTCTGGCCCCCTGCTCTATTCTATGGTCACCACCTACATTGCTGCTGTGTTTCCTCGTGTTTCCTGAGGAAGGAGCCACGCTTACCAAGGGCTCTAAGTCCCATCCAACTTCCTGGTTTTCAGTCTGTGTCTCTGGGTACTTCTTCCTTGGTCCCTGGGCAGCATGGTGAATGAGATTCAGAAACCTGGCTGGGAGACGAGGTATGAGTTATGAAGGAGTCAGGCTTTGGGACCAGAGGTTGGTCCTGTGCCCTTTCCTGCGTCCACATTGTTCCTTTCAGGCAGAGCATCTGTGCCTTGGAGGTTTGCCTCAGCCTCAAGACCAGCGTGTCTGGTCTCTCCGCTCATCTTTCAACAAATATGTGGTGAGCTCAAACTCTGTGCCAGACATGCTTCCGGGCGCTGGGCATAGAGTGCTGAGTGACAGCATGGTCCCTGCTCTCCTAGAGCTCACACTCTAGATGAGGCAGAGGACACAGTATTCAGGTTTACAAAATGACGTGATGGTGGCAGACAGGGATACATGCTGTGAAGAAAGGAATAGGTGAAGGGTCATGTGCAGGCAAGGGCAGCTGCTGTAGATGGGGCGGCGAGAGAAGGCCTCTCTGGTTGCCAAGCAGGAGCCAGCCCTGGGAAGAGGCAGAGGAAGAGCACACCACAGGCAGCAAGAGCAAAGGTCCCGAGGCATGAGCGAGTTTGGCCAGTGTAGCACAACAGAGAGTGAGGAGCAAGGTTGTAAGAAGTGAGGTCAAATCTTTGTGTATTGAAATAAGTATGGCTGCCGACAACAGATGGATTTGCAGCTCCATAGTTCTGCCCTATCAAGTCTCCACCGGAGAGAGGCAGGCGGACAATGGAATGAACCTGGGCTTTGGAGTCAGTGCTACTACCAGCTTGTTGGGTGGCATCACTTCTCTGGGCCACACTTTACTCATCTGTGAAATGGGAGGAAAATGTCTATCTCAGCAAGATGGCTGGGAATGAAATGAAGGAAGGTGATTCAAGGGACTGACACTGGGCTGGCACATCCTTAATATAAGAGAGAGAGCAGCTAACTCCTGCCTGGCTTTCAGGACCCTCATTTCCTGTTCTATTCCTTATTGCTACAGGTTCCCAGCTTGCATCCTTTACCCTAGTCAGGAGAGTGCACTATAGATAACACCTTATTGCCTGTGATGATGCCCTCTCTATTAGTCTATTGACTTATCTGCCTCCTTCATAATGCTCTGAGAGCCTCTGCCCCCCTACTTCCCATCCCAGCCACGGTCATCTGTCCTTCACCAAATTTTGCTCATGGAAGGTAGAGGGGAAGAAGGAAAGCTTTCCAAGAGGGATCAGGTTTTCCACCAAATATCTCTCCTCCCTCACTCCCAAATAGGGCCCTTTCTCCACCTGTATGTTGTGGCCATGCCAAACTACTTGTAGTCATGATTCTCATTTCTGTAACTGTCTATAGAACTCGGAATGTCCTTCCACAATCTTCTCCACCTCACCCTGTGGTCGCCTCCTCCAAGAGGTCTTCCCAGAACTCCACTGCCTGATGGGGGCACCTGTTGTTTCCTATGCTGTTCTCACATCAGTCATGGTCCCTCTTTACTTGTCTACTTAGTTCCAAGTCTACTTCTCTTCTTCTTCATTATGCTATGAGATCCCTCCACCCAGCCCCACCATAGAGATTACCTAATAAAGAAAATAATCATGGGACTAATATTTCCTGAGGACCATGTACCAGCTACTGTTCTATGCACTGGTATTGTTTTGTTTAATCCTCACATCAATCCTGAGAAATAGGCTAAAAGAGGTAAAAAACCTGCCCAATGTTACAGTTAATGAGTAGCAGAACCAGGATTTGAACTGAGTTAGTACAGCTTCAGAACTTGTGCTTATAACATCTACATGTTTGATGAATGAACGAAGGCAATGTTAAGTCAGTAGGAACATTAGTTGGCTTGACAGTTATAATTGAGTATGTCCATCTTTTAAAAATTTTATTTAAAACATTTTTTATTTTTTTTATTCTATCTACCACAGACTGTCTGAGTATCCGTCTTTTTTGAGCTTGGTTAGTATGAGTCCCATTTCCAGGATCAAAGCAGAGGACTCTGATGCTTGCTCCAAGATATCACGACCCTGAGAGGTCTCTCCAGCCAGCCTGCCTCTCTGAGCTCTATCTCAATGGCATTTCAAAGCCCAGGACTTACCATCTGCAGGTTCCTCCAGGTTATCATGCCAAGACATGGGCTTCCTGGTGACTGTATGAACTAGAAAAAAAGAAAACAGCTTCACAAGTTCAGATTAAAATATGAGTTCCCTGCCCTCTCTAAGGTCCACCTTAAACAGGGCACCCATTTGGCACTCACTGAGTATCTGGTACATGCCAGGTATTACCCTGGGTGCTAGGATAATGCACGATTGGATAAGGCCCTCAAGAACCTCACAATCTAGAGTGGCACTGCCCAGAATGGTGGTCATCAGCCACATGTGGCTCCTTGAATTTGAATAACTAAAATTAATTACAATGAACACTTCAGTTCCTTAGCCACGTTAGTCACACTTGAAGTGCTCAATAGCTGCAGGTGGTTAATGGCTACAGTTTTGACTACAGCCAAGACAGAGAACATTTTCATCACTGATGAATTCTCTTGGACAGTGCTGGCCTATGGGGAAGGCCAAAGAGGTTTGCCAGGCAGTGATCTATGCCCAGGAGGGCACATGGTAACAGAGGAGCAGCACCCACATTCATCCACTCAGCTCATAATTACTGTGCACTGAAGAACAGGCTGTAAACAAGACAGAGCTGGCTCTTGTGTCCCCTGAGCTTTTACTCTATTTGTGGTGACAGGCAATAAACATACATATATCACCCGGCAAATGTAAGTGTGATAGAGAACAGTAAAGCAGGTTACGTGGATGGAGAGTTGGTGTTGGGGCTGGGGTGTGGGTGATGTATCTCTAGGGAGATACATATGAGCAGAGTTTTGAATGAAGTGAGGGAATGTGCTGTGTGTGTGGGAAGCATATAAGCGTGAGCCTGGGGAGTTTGAGAAACGTCAAGAGAGCCAGAGTGGCTCCAGTGGAGTGAGCTGGATGGAGAGTAGTGGGAAATGAGCAGACACCAGTAGAAACCAGTGGTCTCCAAGCTGCTTGTCTCAAACTCCTATCAGTAAAAGAACTTTAGAGCATGCGCCCTTAAAATATGTATAATTATATAGTTTTTATGGACTATTATCAGTATATTAGCAAATAAAATTTCTATCTTTATAAATAAAAGTAATCAATACAAGTTGTAATATTTTCTCTACTTTATTCCAATGGCTCACATGCTCAGGGGACATGAGCTGGGAGGCAGCATTTTCCCTAGAGAGCATGAAGGTTGCCTGAAGAGATTATTTCCATTATTTGGAATGGACCGAGTTTGAACGGCTTTGGACACTAATTTGCTTTCCTGAAACTAGTGGTTGGGGACTCCAGAAGAAAACCAAGTTAGTTAGAAGGAAAGTGAAGACAGTACATTTTCTCTATAGAGCCAGGCAACAAAGTGGACTTTACATATTAGGCACAGAGTTGGGAGAGGCATTCAGGAAGAAGCAACAATGTTTATGCAGGTAAAGTGGGAAATGACATGATGCATTTAGGAAATCCATGTATTTAGAAATGGCAGGGGGAAAAGGAGTGTGTGTGGGATTCGTCAGCAATGGCTGGTGCAGAGTAGGCACCAAAGTATTTCTTAAAGGAGCAGGGTAAAGTGGGGGAGAGGACTATGGGATGAAGCTGGCAGGAACCAGAGCCAGATCCAATGCGCCTTATGTCGTGATTGATTTAAACTTTACCTCAGAGGCTATGAGAAGGATTTTAGGTGGGATTGATGTGATCTAATTGTCCTCCTAGCATAGTGCTAAGCTAGCAAAGGTGTAGGGGTTTGGTCGGAGGGGCCAGCTTGGAGGGAAAGAGAATAAGGAGTTGGGAGCCCATCAGACTAATCCAGGCGGCAAGGACTAGGGCCCTGCAGAGGCTTCAGGAGTGAGGAGGCTGTTTGAGGTGCTACTTAGAGCATGAAAGTACCTGAGCAGAGGCAGAGAGGAATCCATATGCATGATGGTGTCTTTCACTGAAGCAGGAACAAGTGGGTCAGGGGAGAGGAATGTTAATAAACAGGACTTGTGCCTTTTTTTAAGTGTGTGGAGGGAGAGAAACCTTGAGGAGGACTCCGAGGCTTCTAATGATCACGAGATCATTAGATGATGAGAGTGAATGATTCTGATCATGACAGTGAATCATCCGGGGGCCTTTTGCAGAGACAGGATATTCTGGAGCAGCAGAGAGTGGGGAAGGTGGGAATGAGCCTGGCTTTCCTCCTGCTGGGTGTGAGGTGCCTGTGGGTTGTCCAGGGAGGGGAGCTGTGAGGTGGTTGGGCGCGTGGATCTGAAGCTCCATTTCAGGCCCAGTGGCATTCAGGGGAAGCTGGTGTGACAGGACAGAACAAACCGCCCAAGGAGAGTGCTCAGTGACAAGAGTGGAGGGTAGGGATGTTTTATCAGGGGGCACCTCAGAACTTTCCGAAGGGCAATATCAGAAGCCTGAAGAAAAACCTTTCACTTGTTAAAAACAACCCAAAATACAAACAAAAACAAAACACAAACAGCCTGCAAAATATAATTATTTCAAAAGTAAAATAATAAAAAGCCCTACAACTTTTTTTTTTCTACAACGAAAAGATTTAATCGTGTTGCGCATGAACTCTAATACAGCGAATACATCTGATATGATGTGGCCTCTCCAAAGTCATGGTTCCTGAAATCTAGGAAAGGGGGCGGGTGCTGGGGAAAGAGTTTTTGCTGGGACCGCGTTCCCACCCCGCAACCCGGAGGGCTCCTCCTTCCCCGGCGCCCTCCCGCTCTCGCCCTTCCCCGACCCCGCCGTGCCTCTCACTCTTGCGGAGGGGATTCACGTGATACTGCGTGTAGAGTTTCTGGGTTCGTAGCTCCTTGAGGTACAGTTCCCGCAAGATCTGGTTCTGATGGACCTCATCTGGAATCACCTTCTCTTTTGGGTGTCCTGCCATGGCCTTGGGCTGCCACGCGCCCTCTTGCCTGGGCCTTCCACAGTCTCCAGGCAACGCGTCCCCGCTGTCTCCAGGCAACGGCGTCACGCGGTCTCCAGGCAACAGCGCTCGGGTAGTGCTGCCCGGTCGGGGCGGGTCTCACTCGGCCAGCCCCTTACCCTGCCTGCATCGCCCCGCCCCGCGCCCGCCGGTCGGGATCTTATTTCGCGCCCCGCCCTTTTCTGGCACTGTACTCACCTGCCCCAGCTTCTCAGGCCCGGCTGGTTACTAGAAGGTCCCCTGGATACCGCCAGGAAAGGGCTTCCCGGCAAGGGGCAGACCCAGGAGGTAAGGGACAGATGATTGGACCTCACCTTGGCCAATCATTTCCTAAAAAAGCTTTTGGAAGGAGTCAGAAACCTCTCCCACCTTAAAGCAGATGCCCAGAATCAAAACCTCACAAAAAAACCGGAGGTTTCCTCTCTGAGAAAACGTTCTGGCCAGTGTGACCAAGATTACCAATGTGATAATATTGACAGAATAAACCTTTCCTAATTAAGGAACTTGTTGACTTTACAGTTTATTTTTAATGTTTGTGTTTAAAATGCACGTAATATAATTTTACCATCTTAGCCATTTTTAAGTATTACAGTACAGTAGTATTAAGTATATTCAAACTATGTGAAACCAATCTCCAGAACTTTTTCACACCCATTAAACAACAAGTTTCCCTTTTCCCTTCTCTCCAGCCCCTGGCATTTCACTTTTTGTTTCTATGAATTTGAGTCTGCTAGATACCTTAAATAATGTAGTTTATTTTAAAAGAATCGCCGAGCACGGTGGCTCACGCCTGTAATCCCAGCACTTTGGGAGGCTGAGGCAGGTGGATCACCTGAGGTCAGGAGTTCGAGACCAGCTTGACCAACATGGTGAAACCCCATCTCTACCAAAAATACAAAATTAGCCAGGCGTGATGGCATATGCCTGTAATCCCAGCTACTCGGGAGGCTGAGGCAGGAGAATCACTTGAACCCGGGAGGCGGAGGTTGCAGTGAGCCAAGATTGCGCCACTGCACTCCAGCCTGGGGGACAGAGCGAGACTCCTTCTAAAAAACAAAAAATAAATAAAAAGTAGGTCTAGCATAAAGAAAGAAGCCACCCCTACTTTTAGTAAGCACCTAAATACTGTCTGAAGACTGTGCTCTTCCCCACTCAGTATTTCATTCATTCATCCATCCATTTATTCGCTCAGGACACAACGTGAATTGCAGAATGGGTTTAGTCTGGGACACAGTGTTGAACAAAATTTTTAATTGGATTGTTTATCAATTTGTTGGAGTTCTTAATATATTATTTTGAGGGCTGTACATGCTGCAAATTTATTTTCCCTCTGTGTGGCTTGCCATTTTAGTCTCTTAATGGTGTCTTCCGGACACCAAAAGTTAAACGTAGTCAAATATATTAGTCTTTTCCTTTATGATTATTGCTTCTTAATTTTCATTTAAGACATCTTTTTCTAATTTGATGACCTGAGGTTATTTTTATGTTACTTTTTAGAGCAGTGCTGTTCAATAAAAGTATGAGCTGAGCCACTCATGTAGTTTAAAACATTCTAGTATCTGCATTAAGAGAGCAAGAATTAGATAAAACTAATTTTAATAATGTGATATTTAACTCAGTATATCCAATTTGTCAATGATTCAATGTTTGAATATAAAAATTATTGAGATATTTTACATTGTTTTGTCCTACTAATGTTTAAAATCCAGTGCAGATTTTACACTTCATAACACATCTCAAGAGCTCCATGGCCATCTGTGGGCAGAACTATTAATATTTAAGAGGATTTGTTGTTTTACCCTTTCTCAGTGAGATCTGTATTCCACCTGAAATTGGTTTTCGAGTGCAGTGTGAGGTAGGAATCCAGCTTAATTTTTTCTTTCCAAAGGAGTATCCAGTTGACCCACCAGCAAATTATTGAAGAGATAGTCCTTCCTCACTGGTCTGCTATGCTACTGTGGCCATAAAAAAAGTGTCCCCATTTGTGCAAGTCCATTTCTGGACTCTATTCTGTGCCATTGGTCTATTTGTCTAAGCTTGCAACGGCACTACACTATCTTAACTACCATAATTTATGTAACACATTCCAATATCTGGTAGGGAAGGATGTCTTCTCAAGAGAGTCTTGCCGCTTCTTGGCCCTTTGTATGTCCATATAAATTATAATGAGCTTGTCAAGTTCCCTAAAAACATCTTTTGGGATTTTTATTGAGATTATATTGAATCTAGACCTCAGTTTGAGGAGAGCACTTCTTAATGTCATGTGTTCATGTGATGCTATCATCTGCTCAGGATCTGGACACATTCTTGCCTTCTAGACTGCTACCTTTCCCATTCTGAAGTAGAAGTGCTGACTGAGCAAGAGGCTCACCCTCAGAGCTTTGATGAGAGCACAATGGAGGGACCCTCCCCTTTTTGCAGGAGACATTTCTCAAGGGCAGAACGTCCTTGGGATGGTCCTGGAATCCTAGGATGAAGAAAATAGAGTCTGGGAGGAACCAGACCAAAGGAAACAGAAACAAACCTAAGCCCCCATCTATCTACAGCAGGGACCTTGTGCCCTATGTGTGATTCTCAGGGGTTGCACTCACTTGAATGCAGGGCAGATCGACAAGACTTACCCTCCAGAGAACACATTAGATGTGTTCCACTCTTCACTGTCCTCTTCATTCTCTGTCACTGGCCCTGCAGTTTGCTCTGTGGCTACAGACCAAGTTCCATGGAGAAGCCAGTCTCAAACGTAGAGAACCTCATGCAGGCTGGCTGACCAGGCATGAGAGGAAAGGAGCAAACAGTCAAAAAAAAAGGAAATCTCTGGCATCTGAAGAGGATTTCCCAGATGGGAATGGAGACAAAATAGAAATAGTAGCAAGGTAACCAGGATCTGGTCATGGAAAAGGGGTCCTGTCACTTACCAAGGCTGAAGGTGGGTTTGCTGTTGTCTTGCATTCCGTGTGTCCACCAGGCCAAGCTGCTGGGAATCCACAGTCCTGGCAATTCTGAACTGCCCCAGAACTGTCCCAGCATGAGGGAAACCATCTCTCCAGGATGAGAGCTGTGAATTGTCATGGTTGGTTGGGGGTGGCTCAATTGGGAGTGGGAGCTAGAGTACAGGGGATTAGAAACAAGGGCTAGGAGGAGGAGCAGGGGGAAAGGCAGGGGTGTAATGGAAATTGGGACCCTGATGAACATGGTGGCAGCAGATGCACGGTTTAAAACCCACAGAGGAAGAGCTGGGCAGATCCTTACAGTAGGGTAGTGGGCGGGGCTGACATTATTCGGAGAGGGGTAACAGATAGGGCAGAACCCCGAAAAAGTGGGATGGCACAGAAGACTAGGGTGCAGGCTTGAAAACTGAGGAAAAACAGCAGAAAGGAGGGCTGGATGATGAGAGCATTAAGGAACAGAAAAGGTGAAGTCATGGGTTGAGAAAGAGAAATTTGAGGTAGCTTGCTTGTCATTCTTTCAAATGGGAGCTCTAGTTACTTGTCCAAAGGAGTCCAAATGAGTCATTGGGATGTGGCCAGACCAACTCCAGGATTTATCTCACACACAGCCCTCACATCATCCCCTAACTGAATGCCCATTATGAAATGTACATACACACCCCTTTTGGTCTAGTGAGCAGGTCCCACCAATCAGGGAAATGGTACCAGTTTCTAGGTTTAAGAGTTGTCACGGGAAATGGCAAAGAGAAGAAATGGGGCTGTAGTATTAATCCTTGTTTTTGGGATACTATGTAATTTTGCCCTCAGTAGGCAAAGATCGACCAAAGGGCTAGGATGGATTTAGAGGGCTGGAGCCTAGGTGAGCGGTGCTGAAGCAGGAATTGGGAAAATGGGAAGAAATCAGTGCCTCAGTCTCCTTCCCTGACAACAGTGTTCAAAGCCCTTTTCACTGCATTTACATCACTGGATAGATATGTGTGATTAGAGATGTCACGTCCATTTTACCATGAGGACGGTGAAGACCAGAGAAGGAAGTCCCTTAGGTGGGCAGGGGGTGACAAAGCAGATGGGACTAGAACTTGGGCCAAAAGAGGAGGGCAGGTAGGAGGGAGCACAGAATGGCGCAAAGCGCAGACCAGCAGCTTTGCCTCCTCCTGCGTCTCGGAACAGGATCCTGTAGGGGGCGCTTCAGAGCAGAACTGAACTTTTTGGAGCGTACCATCTTGGTTCCTGTGTTCCCTTGGTTTGATGACTTACTCTTAACTGGAACCATAAACGTAGGGCTGAGACTGGCAGGATGATTGCCCACTCCTGAGTGCCTAACGACTAGATTTGGACTTCCTTGCTCACTACCAGAGATGCCTGTCTCCATGTCAGATAACTAAGGAGAGTGCACCCTCCCCCTTTCTTTAGTCTGATGAAGCAACCCCCTCTGCTGACCATTCCTGGTTTCTTTGATCATCATCCAAATCATAAGTCCCTTTGCTCACCTATTCTCTCTGGTATTTTTATCACCATAATATTCTGATTGTTCTTTCTTGACCCAGCACCCTTTTCCTCCCTTACTTTCAGTTGTACTCTATGGAAGTTCAGCTGCATGATTAGTAAAGTTCCCTGTTTCCTTAGACTGCTTCTTTATGGACAGTTCCTTGCTTCTCCTGGCTTTAAATGTAACTTGGATTTCCCTTGAGGACATTGCTTCCTGTGTATTTCAGGTAGAGACTCTACTTATTCTCTGAAACTCTAAGTACTTCAGGGTGGGAATGTGGTGTATAGGTTCTCTTTGTTCCTTTTGATTCCTTTCAAACCATTATTCCTCTCTTCTTACTAAAAATCTCTTGCTCCTACATGTGTACTTGACGGTCGTGAGAGGAGAGAGAGGATTGAAAAACTACCTATGGTGTACTATACTTATTAGCTGGGTGGCAAATCATCAGTACACTAAACCCCTGTGACATGCAGTTTACCTATATAACAAACCTGCACATGCACTCCAGAGCCTAAAAGTTAAAAAAAAAAATTACACACATTATGTGTATATGTACATATGTATTTGTAATATAGACTTTATTTATTAAATGTATAATATTTTAGAGTCAGTTGTATTGATATTTGTATAAATGATGCAACTATATATGATGAATAAATATAATATGCATATTTACATATAAATAGACTTGAATTGCTGGTATAAGGTATGTTGTTAAACTTAGATAAATTCAACATGAACACTGAAAACCAGCAATGGTGCCCCAGCCCATGACCACTTCCCCACTACAGTGCCCAAGGGTTATAAAGCTCAGGACCCTTCCTCATGTCTCTGCTGAGCCAAGCAGTGACCTGCCCAATGCTGAGGATGCTGAGTGACCTGAGGGGCCTGTGGGGGAACACAGAGCAGCAGGTGCTAGGGAGATAGATGGGCAGTGGGTCTGAACTCCCAGTGGAGGGATGTTTAAAGAAAAAAAAAGAAAACCTCTTGCTCCTTAAAGCTTGTGCTATACATCACCATTTCCCTGCACTGTCCCCTAACATCTCCTGGACACTCTCTTTCTCTCTTTTCCTATTAACATTGTTAGAATTGTCTCAAAGTCCTATTCTTGAGTTCATCACACTGAGTGACTTCAGTGTCCATTTAGATGGCCTGATTCAATTCTCTGGCCTCTATTTGTGTGTGTGTGTGTGTGTTTTACTTATAACACATTCTGTATTTTGTAAAAGTTTGATTTTTGACACATAAGAATTGCACATATTTATGGGGTACAGTGTGATATTTTAATACTTGTGTACATTGTGTAATGATCAAATCAGTATATGTAACAAATACATCACCTCACTTATTTCTTCTTGGTGCAAATATCGAAAAGACTCTTTTAGGTGTCTTGAAATATACAATAGTCCCTCTAATGTGAAATAGAACACCACAACTTATTTCTCCTATCTGTAATTTTGTACTCTTTCACTAATCTCTCCCCATTTCTCCTCTAGCAACCACTATTCTGTTCTGTACTTTTATGAGATTGACTTTTTTTAGAGCCCACAAATGAGTGAGATCATGTGGTATTTGTCTTTCTGTTCCTGGCTTTTTCACTTAATGTGATGTCCTCTAAGTTCACTTAACGTAATGCCCTATAGGTTCATCTACATTGCTACAAATAACAAGGTGTCATGCTTTTTTTATGACTAAATTTTATTCTATTGTGCATATGTACTACCTTTTCTTTATTCATTCATGCATTGATGGACTTTTAGGATAATTTCATAGCTTGGCTATTGTGAATAAGGCTCCAGGAAACATGGGAGTGCAGATTTCCCTTTGACATATTGATTTTCTTTGGATCAGTACCCAGTAGTGGGATTTCTGAATGATATGATACTTCTACTTTTAATTCATTTGTGGAAACTCTATACTGTCTTCCATAATGGTTGTACTAGTTTACACTCCCACCAAAACAGTGCGTAAGGGTTCCGTTTTCTCCATATCCACACAAGCATTTGTCATTTTCGCCTTTTTGATAATACTCATTCTATTTGGGGTGAGGTGATATCACACTGTAGTTTTGATTCACATTTCCGTGATGATTAGTGATGTTGAGCATTTTTTTCATATACCTGTTGGCCATATATATGTGTTCTTTTGAGAAATGTCTATTTTGGTCTTTTGCCCACTTTTAAATTATTTGGTGTTTGTTTTGTTTTGTTGCTATTGAGTTGTTTGATTTCCTTGTATATTTTGGATATAACCCCTTGTCAGATGCATGGTTTGCAAATTTTCACCAAAATTCACCACTTGCCTTCTACTTCAGCCACTTATGGGCATATCTGGTCCTTCTCGTTACTGAAGAATTGTCCCACTTCTGAAACCACATATTCAGATATACTGTTCTCTGACCATGACTTCCTGTCCTTACAGTGTAGTCACTCTATTCCTCCCAATTCACTTGGCCTCCAGCCCACCATCCTTTCTTTCTCTATATCTAGTAACTCTAATTCCCATGCTGTCTTTACTTCCCTCCTTACATAGTTCAGAGTCAACAGTGGCCCTGAATAGCTGGGTGCGCTATTCTGGTAGCGGCCTGGAATATCTAGGCGCGCTGATATTTATTGCATGCAAGACAAGGGGTAGGGTAAGGAGGGTGAGTAGCCCAGGTGATTGATAAGGTCAAGCAAGTCACGTGATTGACCTTATCAATTTTATAATTTCAATGACTTTTTGAAAACCAATATTATCAATTATCTTGTGGTATTATATTTTTTAATCTCACTTTCCTGGAAAGAAAAACTCAACCTGGCTGATCCCAGCCATTTGCCTTTCATATGGTGCTGAATGCTGTTGAAAAAAACCTGAGAGATTGATACTAAATACTCTATCCTAAACAATACCCACAATCCTCAATTCATAGAAGTTGTTGGAATAAAAACATTGAAAGCAATCTAAATAATTACAAATAAAAATAGGTAAATTATGATAGAGCCACACCATACAATGTAAAAAGAAAATCCACAAATATACAAAGGGATCTTATCAGTAATATATAAAAGAACTCCTATAAATAAATAAAAAAATACACACTCCAGTAGAAAAATAGTAAGAGACTTGAAAAGTCACTTCATGAAAGAGGAGAGCAAAATGACCAATCATATATAAAAAGGTGCTCAACCTCATAGATGTTCAGGAAAATACACATTAAAGCCACAATGAGTTAATACTACAGACCCATCAGAATAGCTAAAATTAAAAAGATGGTCTATACCAAATACTGGCAAGATTATGGAGCAACTGGAGCTCTTATACCCTGATGCTGGGTACGTAGATTGGTAGAACCACTTTGGAAAATGTTTGACATTATGTACTAAAGAAGAGTATGCATGTATTGTATAATCCAGTAACTTCCTGCCTATCTATATGTATTAAATAAATGGTTACACAAGTATAATTAAAGATATGAAAGAGGTTCATGGCAGCATTATTTGTAATAAACCCAAACTGGAAACAACCCAATATTCAATGACAGTGTAATGGATAAATAAATTATGGCATATTCATACACTGGAATATTATACAGCAATACAAATGTATGAACAATACAGCTACATACAATAATATGGGTAAATCTGGCATACATAGTGTTGAATGAATGCAGGCACAATAATGCATCCTGTGTAATTCCATTTATAAAACGTTTAAAGCTAAGCAAAACTAATCTATGGTGTAGGGTCCAGCCCTACGGGGCTTTGAGGGTGTTCTCCCCGTGTGCGGAGACGAGAGATTGTAAGAAATAAAGACACAAGACAAAGAGATAAAGAGAAAACAGCTGGGCCCGGGGGACCGCTACCACCAAGACGTGGAGACCGGTAGTGGCCCCAAATAGCTGGGTGTGCTGATATTTATTGCATACAAGACAAGGAGGCAGGGTAAGGCAGGTGAGTCGTCCAGGTGATTGATAAGGTCAAGCAAGTCACGTGATCATGGGACAGGGGGCCCTTTGCTTTTAGGTAGCCGAAGCAGAGAGGGAAGGCAGTATATGTCAGCATTTTCTTCTATGCATTTATAAGAAAGATCAAAGATTTTAAGACTTTCACTATTTCTTCTGCCACTATCTACTAAGAACTTCAAAGAGGAACCAGGAGTGCGGGAGGAACATGAAAGTGGACAAGGAGCATGACTACTGAAGCACAGCACCACAGGCAGGGGTTTGGGCCTCTGGATGACTGCGGGCAGGCCTGGATAATATCCAGCCTCCCACAAGAAGCTGGTGGAGCAGAGTGTTCCCTGACTCCTCCAAGGAAAGGGAGACTCCCTTTCACGGTCTGCTAAGTAACGGGTGCCTTCCCAGGCACTGGCATTACTGCTTGACCAAGGAACCCTCAAGCGGCCCTTACGCAGGTGTGACAGAGGGCTCACCTCTTGCTTTCTAGGTCACTTCTCACAATGTCCCGTTGGCACCTGACCCTATATCCGCTGGTTATTCCTTGGTTATATTAGTAATACAACAAAGAGTAATATTAAAAGCTAATGATTAATAATGTTTATACTAATGATTGATAATGTCTATGATTATCTCTATATTTAATTTGTATTATAACTATTCTTATTCTAACTATTTTCCTTATTATACTGCAACAGTTTGTGCCTTCAGTCTCTTGCCTCAGCACCTGGGTAATCCTTCGCCCACACTATGGCATTTTAAGTCAGGGTAAGGCTTTTCTTTGGAAAAGATGGAGGAGGTAGTGACTGGAAGGAGGTTTTGGGCAGGAGGTTTTGCTACGCTAGCAGTGTTAGAGATGCCCACATGATTTTTGAAACATTTAATTATTTCTGATTAAACTCTTCAGTAACCTAAGAATATAATTACATTTTCTTAACATAATAATTACTATCTAACTGCCAATAATATCTCTGTTAAAGGATTAGCAAAAATCCAAGGGTGTTCCAGAATGTCTATACTAGCAGAATCCAGCTCAAATTAATTCTAACTGTACTTATCTGGTATAGACTGGTTCAAGTAGATTAAACCATTGCCAATTTCTCCATGTAACTTCAAACTGATCCAAATAATTTAAAATTAACCCAGACTATCTCTTAACACAACTAATATCTGACTGTTAAAGTTGAGGTTATCATTGCCTTTTTTACAGAGAAAGACAGACTCAGCGAGACAATATAGAATAGAAAAAAGAGAGGAGCGTAGCGAAAGTTTTGGCATCAGACTGCCTAACTCTCTCACTTACTATGAACTCAAGTATATGACTTAACATCTCTAAACCTCTTATCTAAAAAGGGTAAAATAATAGTACCTATCAGACAGAATAATTATTAAGACTAACTAAGGTATTATATGTAAAGTATTTAGCCCAATGACTAGGCATTCAAATCAGGAAGCGCTCAATGAATATTTGCTACTATTGTTATGATCCATTTCATCAGTCAGTAGAGGACAAGCTCTACCATGGTAGCAGATAACCCCTGCACATCAGTGGCTTAACACAACCAAGCTTTGTTTTTTGCTTCTATTTGGGGCTCAGAGGAGTCAGCGAGCTTTTCTTGGCAGCTGTCCTATAGTGATCACTTGGGGATGTCAGCTGGTTCTTTCTTGCCAATCTGTCGTCTCAGAGGTTTCTAGCTTCCAACCACACAATGTAAGAATACATGGAGAATTTACACCATCTCTTTACTGCCTCACATTGCCATCAGCAAATCTCTGTCACATGGTTTTTGCCAATCAATGCTAACCCTACGGGGCCGGGAAATGCCTGGGAAGAACCTATGGGATGAACACATAACATTGTCTCTGTCTTCATACCGAGGTTCATGCTGAGGGAGGCAGCAGGGGTGTTGCTTGAGCAAGATTTCTGATCCAGCCTAATAGACACGGCCTCCTACGCAGTTCTGGACAGTTGTTTTAGTGTGGAAACTTGGGCCCATCACCTAATTCTTCAAGAGAAGCCAGAAATCTTGATATTTAATTTAATTTTTTTTTTTTGTATTTTTAGTAGAGACGGTGTTTCACTGTGTTTCGATCTCCTGACCTCGTGATCTGCCCACCTCGGCCTGCCAAAGTGCTGGGATCACAGGCGTGAGCCATCGCGCCCCACTCCGAAATCTTGATATTTAAATGTTGACAGCCAATCCTATTTGAGAGAGTGAGAGTGAGAAGGACAGTGACTGTGCTGGCCAAATTAAATAGAATTCATGTGTTGAATATCAGGTAACAACTCTGATTTCATCCCACTCTTCCATCAGATAAATAGGGACGCTAAAGCCCAAGGGGAAAAGTAATTGGCAAAACCACAATAAACACTGACAGACTCATCAGTGCCCAAACCCCAGTCTGTGCTCTTTGCTCTGAAACATGGCTATAGCAAGCCCATGCTTTCCCTCCCACTCTTGATGCTCCCAGACTCAGCAGCCTCACTTCAAAAAGAGCCATTCTTGGCAGTGACAGGTATGAGAACTGCACCAGTGGAAAGCCTGGCCCAGTCAGGCTGTTGGTGCAGGTACGGTGAGCAGGAAGTCCCAGGGCCATTGCCTATTTATTGGTGATTTGTGTATCCTTTTGTACTAAGTGCCTGTTTCTATCTCTAAATTATTTTCTACTAGCTTGCCTGTCTTGCTGATTTGTAAGAGTTCTGTATGTATTCTGAATAACTGTTCCTTGAAAAGCTTGTATGTGTTGCACATATTTTAAGACCTTGCTCTTAAGGTCCTCTGAGTGCATTCACTCCAGGAGAAACAAATCATGGGGAACAGAGGGGCTGGAGAGGATGGAAGCAGTATAGCACTCCAACACTTAATGCTTGCAACAGTCACCTTCACTGTCCACTCCCCCACCCCAAGGCTGCTGAAAGAATCTGGTGGTCAAGGGCAATCTGGTAGTGACGCTTGGACACCTGAGGTACCTGAGTCACAGGTTCTATCTGACCTTCAGACACGAGATGGCTCACAGCATTTGGAGAAGCTGGAGGAGTTTCATCATAACAAATGGTGTACAACAGCTAAATTTCTCCTAGACACCAGATTATTGATGTTTTCTTATGGCTTTCGTTTATTTATTTGTTCTTGTTAATGGGGGGCTCAGATATTGAGAGTGCTTTTGTCAGAGACGTTTGAATCAGAGCAACTCCATCTTGTCTAGGGGATGGGGAAAATAAGGCTGAGACCTGCTGGGCTGCATTCCCAGGAGGTTAAGGCATTCTTAGTCACAGGATGAGACAGGAGGTCAGCACAAGGCATGGGTCATAAAGACCTTGCTGATAAAACAGGTTGCAGTAAAGAAACCGGCTAAAACCCACCAACACCAGGATGGCAATGGTAGTGACCTCTGGTCGTCCTCACTACTACACTCCCACCAGTGCCATGACAGTTAACAAATGCCATGGCAACGACAGGAAGTTACCCAATATGGTCTAAAAAAGGCAGGCCAGAATTATTTACCCCTTGTTTAGCATATAATCAAGAAATAACCATAAAAATGGGCAACCAGCAACCTGCTGGGCTGCTCTGTCTGTGGAGGAGCAGCCATCCTTCTATTCCTTCACTTTCATTACAGACTTACTTTCACTTTACTCTACGGACTCACCCTGAATTCTTTTTTTGCATGAGATCCAAGAACCCTCTCTTGGGGTCTGGATCCGGTCCCCTTTCTGGTAACACTTCTGGGCTTGGATAACTTGTGAGAGGCAGTGAGAAGAAATGTAAGGCCTCTCTCCCTCGCCTTACCTCACCAGAAGGTAAGAAAGGTGAGAAACAAGGAGGTTTTCCTTTGCAAAGCCAAAGGGAAGAGAGTGGGTCAAGGGGCGGGGAGTTGCACAGCCCTCCAACAGTAAATGCCGTCAATAGTCACCCTGACTTCCTCCTCTCCCAGCCCAAGGCTGCTGGAAGAATTTGGTGGCCATGAGCAGTCTGGTAGTGACAAGGGGACACCTGAAGCACTGACTTACAAGTCCTACCTCTCTCTCAGAAAGGAGGCAGCTCATAGCACTGGAGGAGCTAGAGGAGTTCCATCTGCCTTACCCTGCCAAACTTCAGGGTGGAGTGGAAACTTGAGCCTACAGTCTTACTTTTCCTCATAGATGGATTCAGGTCTGGCCCTACACCCCCTCCTGCCCTACAACCACACACACCAGTCTGGGCTGGAAGCAGCACCTGTTGGAGGAGGGGGAGGAGCCTCTTTCTCACCCTGATCATTCCTGTGTCTCCATCTTCCCAACACTTGCCCCAGTCTGGTTGTCTGCGAGACACAGAGTAAGGGTGGTTGGAAGTGTACAAGGAGTTAGGCAGGTGGTCCCAGAGTTTCCCTAATCACATGCACACAATGGGTCCCCCGTATGCCAACTACTGACACTGTTGTTGACCTTGGGGTAGGGGTGGATGGGCTGGTGGTGAGATTACTCTTGGAGGGGCTCAGGAAGACCATGCTGGTGAGTAGGGGCTTCAAAATACATGAAGCAAAAATGGAGAAATCTCCAAAGAGAAGTAGATAAATCCAGAATTATAGGCAGATATATCAATACCTTTCTCTCAATAATCACTAGAACAAATGGAAGATCCACAGAGATATAGAAGACATCAAGACTATCAACCAACTTGATGTAACTGAGATTTATAGAACATGCCATTCAACAACAGCAGAATACACATTTCTTTCCAGTATATAGAAAACATCTGGCCAAAATAGTCCATACTCTGGATTATAAAGCATGTCTTCAATTGAAAAGTATTCAAGTGATACAGAGTGTACACCAAAGAAAATCACTGAGGCGAGTCTCAATCAATTTAAAAGTTTATTTTTCCAAGGTTGAGGATGTGCCTCAGAAAAAGAGACACAAGCCACAGTAGGACTGTAGGATCTGTGACCTGTGCTTTTTTCCAAATAGGATTTTGAAGGATTCAATATTTAAATGTGGAAAAGTGGGCAGGAGGGGAAAGCGGAAAAAGGAAAAAAAAGAGGGAGGGTATGGTTACATTCTTTCAAGGCTTTGATTAGGCTCACTGAATCCACATGTTGCACTACAAAAGGAGGGGTAGAGGGAATAGTCAATTATGTATTTGTCTTCTGCTCAGTAAATCTGCACTTTACATAAAATGAACATAGAGTAGAGGAAGCAGTCAAACATGCATTCCTGGGGTAGGTGGGAGATGATTTCTTTTTGTCCCTTGCCTGTGAAGATAAGCTGTTAATTTACATTGTCGGGGTGAGGGAGGCTCCCACGTGTGGCCTTCTAGCTGTAGCTATCAGTTTAGGAACAAAAGAAAAAGCAAGCGTTTTGCTTTTTTTCATGACTCAGCTTCCAAGGTTAATTTTTCCCTTTTGGCATAGTGAATTTGAGGTGCCAAGATTTTATTTTCCTTTCAGAAGAGTATGTTCTCTGACTGCAAATTAAATTGGGAATCAATAACAAAGACTAATAGGAATCCCCAAATATTTGGAAACTAAATAACAGACTTCTAAAAAGTAGAAAATTAGAAAGTATTTTGAGCTGAATAAAAATTGAAAACATAACATATCAAAATTTGTGGAATGTTGCTCAAGCAGTACTTAAGTAACATTCTTAACCACTTTAAGAAACTGGAAAAAGAAGAGCAGATGAAATGAAAAATAAGCAGAAGAAATGAAATAATGAAAATTAGAGTGCAAATCAATAAAGCAGTAAACAGTAAACAAGGAAAAAAGATCAATGAATAGTTCTCAAAGAACCAATGTTCACTCAAGAAGAAATAGATAACTTGAATAGTTCTTTATTTATTAAATAAATTAAATTTTTAAAGAGACCTTCTCACAAAGAAAACTCCAGCCCAGATAGCTTCACTGGTGAATTCTACCAAACATTTAATGAGAAAACAATTTCAGTTCTACACAGACTGTTCCAGAATATTGAAGAGAATACTTCTTTACTCATTCTACAAGGCTAGCATTACCCTGATAGCAAAACCAAACAGACGTTACAAGAAGAGAAAACTATAGACCAGCGTTCCTTAAGAACATAGATGCACAAATTCTTTAAAAATCAGCAAATCAAATGTAACAATATATTTTTAAAATAATACATCATGACCAAGTAGGATGTATTGCAGGAACACAAAGTTCATTTGACATCCCCAAATCAATCACTGTATTTCACCATATTAACAAACTAAAAACCATGTGATTGATCTCAATAGATGAAGGAGAAGCATTGACAAAATCCAACAACCATTCCTGATAAAAACTCTCAGCTAAGAGGGAATAGAAGGAACTTCCTGAACCTGATAAAGAGTATCTATGAAAACTCTACAGCTAAAATTACATTTAATGGTGAGAGGCATGAATGATTTTGTCCTAAGCTCAAGAACAAGACCAGAATATCTGCATTTTTATTCAATGTTGTGCTGGAGAATCTAGCCAGTTCTATAAGGCAAGAAAAAGAAAAAAGAGGCATCTGTTGGGGAAAAAAGGAGTCTATTCTTTGATTACATGATAGTCTATGTGGACATTTGATGGAAGTATTCGATGTGTGTTACGTAGCTTTGAAATGATTTCAAACACTTACATAGTTTGCTACATGAGTGATATATGTTTTATGCGGTAAGAACTTGGGGTGTACTTCCCTTCCCTCTGAGAATGTTACATAACACATCACACCTATGAGACCTCATAGGTGAGTTACAGACTTCAACCGCTGGGTTCCAAAGTACATATAACCTAAGAGTTTGACAGACACTTTGAGAATTTAGGCCGTGGCAGGGCTACACTCTGTCGGCTGCTTCTGCAAAGACCTACAGCTCAGGCTGCAAAAGGGCTGAACCATGTTAGCCTTTGAGTCAACCTCTGAAGCCTCACCAGTCAACACTGGCACTGCCCTCTCATGTCTAGGGAATATAAATGTTGTCACAGATTTCCACTGTGTTGCTCAAGCCATATAAAGGCACTCCCTAAACTTCAATTAGACTTTTCTTTCCACAGAAGCCTGTTGTCATCCTAACTGACAACTAGACTTTAATAATACGACTGTAACAAAATTGGAACTCATTCACTATGTGGTTAATGTACTTCATCTGTCCAGTGTATTCCCAGTGAAATTTGTTCTAATTATTCTCCCCATCTTTAAGCGTTGTGAACAAAGGAAATTTCTGTATGGCAATATACTATGTGCTTCATACTTTGATCATCCTTTTATTTTAACCACACAAAATAGTGTGCTGGAATTTCTGGGCTTTTCTAAGCTTCAGCAGAGGAAGGCTTCAGAGTCCTGTTACTAGAAGCAGTGAGAATGGATGTTGGCTAGCAAAATCAGTTGCCCAGCAAAATCAGTTGCCCAACATAGTCTATAACATCAGTTTTAGAAATCACCCCTTAGGAATTAGTACAAAAATGGAAAATCCTACATCTGCGAAGAAGTTCATTTCAGTATTGATTACAAAATAAAGTTTTGTGAAACCATGCATCATATTATGCATCCATTTAAGATACACGTATTCAGCATGGAGTAACTTGGAGCAATGCATGTGATGTAAAATGAAGTGGAGAAAAGCAGTACTTGATAAAACAGTGGAAGAAAATACACTGAAAAGAAAAAGCCATTGGTTTTAGGGAAGTGGAATCGTGGTTGATCCCCTTTTCATATTCCTATCTTCCAGTCTTTCAGGAATATGATCACAACAGGATGTTGACTGGGACTTTTCCTGTTATCTCAAAAGATCTTTACATCTTTACTTTTTAAAAGAGCCTCAACACGTTGCTAGACACAAACCAATCTTGTGACCATCACTCCATTATCACATACCTATAGACTACAAGAAAAGACTTGAAATGTGAAAGGGAGGTTCTTTAAACAGGAAAATGTAGTCTTTATTGTAGGGGGAGAGTAATGTGGCTTTTTCCCTCCTGGGCTGTCCTCTAGGTCTCCTCCCCACCTTTGCCCCATGAAGACGTTGGACAGTTCACCGGGAGGGCTTGGGACGTTTTGATGTGTCCCTTGGAATTTTGGGGATAAATGAGGCTGATGTCTCCCGCACACCTGGAGAATTCTTAAGGCAAAGGCTGACTGGAGAGGCCCGTGAAAGAAGAAAGAGGAGAAAGGGCAACAGCGGACAGCCAGCAGTGGAACTTCCCGATTTGGTGTTGCAAGGATGTGTGTGTTTAATATGGGATTTGGCAGTGTGTGCCCTGCTTGGAAACTTAACTTGGCTCCTTGGTCCCTACCCTTGTGGAGGTTATACTCTGAGTGGGAGGCAGATAGTAATCAAAGAGTCCTATAAATAAACATAAACCTACTTGTCAGAAGTACTGAAGTAGAAAGGTGCATGGTGCTACACGAGCGTATAGTAGGTATGCTTAGCCTCGTTAGAGAGGTCTGGGAGGGTTTCCTTGTGGAAGTGTTGTATGAGATCCTAAAATAAGAGTTAACCAGAGGAAATTTGTGGGGGAGGATGAGAGCATTCCTGGGGGGAGGCAACAACATATGCCAAGTTCCTGTGCTAGAAGGAGCATGCCTGTGCAAGGAACAGAAAGAAGGTCCAGTCGGGCAGAAAGCAAGGGAGAGCAGGTGCAGAAGTGCAAGGCCAACCATGGGCCTTGTGGGCCATGTAGGGATTTAGTCCTTTATATTAACAGCTCTGGAAAGAGATTAAAGCATTTGAACCTGGGAATGATGTTCTAAGACTTGTGATTTGAATGGATCATTCTAGCGGAAGTGTGGTTAAGAGATTATCAGAAAAGAATGCATGCAGGTGTAGATCTTTTTACTAATTTTGCTTGGAATATAGTGGGGCATTTCGATCTTCAGAGTATTTCTTTGGAAATTCAGAAAGTGTTTTCCTATATATTATACCCCTGGATCCACTTACTCTGACCTTCTGATCCATCTACTGTTTTCTTTAGACATTCTTTAATACTTACAGGTTGGGTCTATGTAACTCATCCTCCATTCTGTAATTATCAGAATTTTCCTTCTTTTCTCTTGCATTCTGAGAAGATTTTAATGTTTATGCAAGGTCCATTTTTCTGTTTATTCTCTCCAGTTTAGGTTATATTTTGACCATTGTGTCAAATTTTATTTTATTGTATTTCTTCATTTAATTTCTTATCTCAGTCTATTACCTTCTTACTCTTGCACCTGATTGAAATAAGAGAAAAACTTATTTAAAAATACTTTTGTTGTCTGCCTTTCAAATAAGGGCTTTTTCTTAGAATCTTCAGGATGTTTTTCTGTTCTCATGAACTACAGACGTATATTATGGTTGTGGCCATGGGAATGGTGAAATGGTGCAGCTGAATGATGGCGTTTGCAATGATAATGGGGGTGATTATAATACTGATGGTGATAATAATGGTTAAATGATGAGTTGGTGATAACACTGAGAATGATAATGTAATAGGAAAAGGATGATAGTTCTGGGATGACGGTGAATCAAAGCGATGATGAGAATACTGATGGGTGATGAGGTTGTAACGATACATGATGAAAATAACAGAGTGATAGTGGTGGGGAAAGTGAAGGTGTCTTGGGTATGTGCTTCGTAGCTAGTGTACACACTTGGGATAGAATTAGGTAAAAGTTAAAACAAGTTTTTTTGGATGCCTCTGAGGGACATTGAGTCACTTACACTTTTTCTGCTTTGCAGCTGGTGTTGGCCCAGTTGCCTATTAAACTGAAGTTCTTAATGATGTTCCTTCCATTTCCTGAAGCACTGAACTTAACAAGCCTCCCAGGAATTCTCACTTCTGAGCAACTCAACTGTGGCTTAATTGGGCCACAGCCAGGAGGGAAGGCTTCTGAGGCAGAGGGACCCAGGAGCAGCCCCCAGTAACTGGGGAATAAACTTGGAGCCTCATAGCAGGAGGAGGAAAGAGAGAGAGTGGAGACTGTCAAGATATTACAGAGCGTAGCTCTCTGTATAATTGGCAGTTCTTATATCCTCCTGGGAAGTGTCAGCCTAATGCAGAGCTTGTGCGAGATTCTCAGCAGCTCAAAGCTTGGGGCCTGTGATTATGACTGCAAAGTGTCATACACAATTCTAAGGCAGGTCCCTGAATTCAGGTGATTATGTATCTGCCTGAGAAGTTTTTAATCTACCTTCAGCTATCCTTGACATGCAAACCAGTCACTGAAGATCAGTGCTATCAGGAGCCTTCAAGGTTGGCTTTGCTGGTTCTTAAGTGACAGTGCAAGGGCTAGTACATCCTGGCTGCATCAGAAACCTCTCAAGTTTTAATTGCTATTATTTGTGATTTTTTTATTTTTTTTCTAATTATACGAGTAGCCATTAATATGCTCATTATAAACGTTCAAATACAAATAAGTAAAGGTTCTCTTCGATCCTCTCTTCAACACTAGTCCTCATACCAGAGGTTAAGTCTGCTTCCACGCTTTAAAAAAATATGCTTTAACATTACGTGTGTGAATATAAAGAAATATGATTTTTTCTGTTTCTTTTTTCTAAGGTAGAGGATATAATGACATCATAACATAACAATAATACAAATTTTTATTGCTAGGTCAAACATATATATATGTGTGTATATATATGTGTGTGTATATATATGTGTGTGTATATATGTGTGTGTGTGTGTATGTATATATATATATATATATATATACTAACTTTTAATGGATGCTTCCAAAAGGGCACTATTCAATTTAAAGTCCCATCAAAAATGGTCATTAGAGGCCAGGCACGGTAGTTCACACCTATAATCCCAGCACTTTGGGAGGCTGAGACAGGAGGATCACGAGGTCAGGAGATTGAGACCAGCCTGGCTAAAACAGTGCAACTCTATCTCTACTAAAAATACAAAAAATTAGCCGGGCGTGGTGGCGGGTGCCTGTAGTCCCAGCTACTCAGTAGGCTGAGGCAGGAGAATGGCGTGAACCTGGGAGGCGGAGCTTGCAGTGAGCGGAGATTGTGCCACTGCACTCCAGCCTGGGCGACAGAGGGAGACTCCGTCTCAACAAAAAAAAAAAAAAAAAAAAAGAATGGTCATTACAGAAATGCAAATCAAAACCACAATGAGATACCATCTCATGCCAGTTAGAATGGCAATCATTAAAAAGTCAGGAAACAAGAGACGCTGGAGAGGATGTGGAGAAATAGGAAAGCCTTTACACTGTTGGTGGGACTGTAAATTAGTTCAACCATTGTGGAAGACAGTGTGGCAATTCCTCAAGGATCTAGAACTAGAAATACCATTTGACCCAGCAATCCCATTACTGGGTATACACCCAAAGGATTACAAATCATGCTACTATAAAGACACATGCACACGTATGTTTATTGCAACACTATTTACAATAGCAAAGACTTGGAAACAACCCAAATGCCCATTAGCGATAGACTGGATAAAGAAAATGTGGCACATATACACCATGGAATACTATGCAGCCATAAAAAAGGATGATTTCATGTCCTTTGCAGGGACATGGATGAAATTGGAAACCATCATTCTCAGCAAAGTAACACAAGAAGAGAAAACCAAACACTGCAAGTTCTCATTCATAAGTGGGAGGTGAACAATGAGAACACACGGACACAGGGCGGGGAACATCACACACTGGTGTCTGTTGGGGGGTGGGGGAGGGATAGCATTAGGAGAAATACTTAATATAAATGATGAGTTGATGGGTGCAGCAAACCAACATGTCACATGTATACCTATGTAACAAACCTACATGTTGTGCACATGTACCCCAGAACATAAAGTATAATTTTAAAAAACTATGAAAATATTCATTTTCTCATATCACTAGATCAGATTTTTCGCTTTACTTAATTTAGAAATGATAATCACAGACCTTAGAAACTTCACATCATTTCTCAGGAGAATAAATTCTTCTAATATATAATTTTATGATTTCATCTTTTATTTCAGATTCAAGGGGTACATGTGCTTGTTTGTTAGGTGGGTATATTACATGATACTGAGGTTTGGGTTATGAATGACCCCATTACCCAGGTACTGAGCATAGTACCTAATATGTAGATTTTCAGCCCTTTCCCCCTTCCTCTCTGCCCCTTCTACTAGTCTCCAGCCTCTATTGTTGCCATCTTTATGTCCACGTGTACCCAATACTTGGCATTTACTTATAAGTGAGAACATGTGATGTTTGCTTTTCTGTTCCTATGTTAATTTGCTTAAGATAATGGCCTTCTGTTGCATCCATGTTGCTGCAAAGGATATAACTTTATTCCTTTTATGGCTGTGTAGTATTCCATGGTGTATATGTACCACATTTTCTTTACCCAGTCCACCATTGATGAGAATCTAGGTTGATTCCATGTCTTTACTATTGTGAATAGTGATGCAATGAACGTAACAGTGCATGTGTCTTTTGGGTAGAACTCATTTTCCTTTGAGTATATACACAATAATGGTACTGCTAAGTTCAATGGTAGTTCTGTTTTATGTTCTTTTTTTTATATATATACTTTAAGTTCTAGGGTACATGTGCACAAAGTGCAGGTTTGTTACATAGGTATACACGTGCCATGTTGGTTTGCTGCACCCATCAACTCATCATTTACCTTAGGTATTTCTCCTAATGCTATCCCTCCCCCAGCCCCCAACCCCCAACAGGCCCCAGTGTGTGATGTTCCCCCCCCATGTCCAAGTGTTCTCATTGTTCAGTTCCCACCTATAAGTGAGAACATGCAGTGTTTGTTTTTCTGTCCTTGTGACAGTTTGCTGAGAATGATGGTTTCCAGCTCCATCCATTCCCTTGCAAAGGACATGAACTCATCCTTTTTTATTGCTGCATAGTATTCCATGGTGTATATGTGCCACATTTTCTTTATCCAGTCTAGAATTGATGGACATTTGGGTAGGTTCCAAGTCTTTGCTATTGTGAATAGTGCTGCAATAAACATACGTGTGCATGTGTCTTTATAGTAGAATGATTTATAATCCTTTGGGTATATACCCAGTAATGAGATCGCTGGGTCAAATGGTATTTCTAGTTCTAGATCCTTGAGGAATCACCACACTGTCTTCCACAATGATTGAACTAATTTATACTCCCACCAACAGTGTAAAAGCATTCCTATTTCTCCACATCCTCTTCAGCATCTGTTGTTTCCTGACTTTTTAATGATCACCATTCTAACTGGTGTGAGATGGTATCTCATTGTGGTTTTGGTTTGCATTTCTCTGATGGCCAGTGATGATGAGTATTTTTTCATGTGTCTGTTGGCTGCATTAATGTCTTCTTTTGAGAAGTGTCTGTTCATATCCTTTGCCCACTTTTTGATGGGGTTGTTTTTTTTCTTGTAAATTTGTTTAAGTTCTTTGTAGATTCTGGGTATTAGCCCTTTGTCAGATGGGAAGATTGCAAAAATTTTCTCCCATTCTGTAGGTTGCCTGTTCACTCTGATGGTAGTTTCTTTTGCTGTGCAGAAGCTCTTCAGTTTAATTAGACCCCATTTGTCTATTTTGGCTTTTGTTGCCATTGCTTTTGGTGTTTTAGTCATGAAGTCCTTGCCCATGCCTATGTCCTGAATGGTATTGCCTAGGTTTTCTTCTAGGGTTTTTATGTTTTTAGGTCTAACATTTAAATCTTTAACCCATCTTGAATTAATTTTTGTATAAGGTATAAGTAAGGGATCCAGTTTCAGCTTTCTACATATGGCTAGCCAGTTTTCCCAACACAGTTGTAGATTTGTGGTGTTATTTCTGAGGCCTCTGTTCTGTTCCATTGGTCTATATCTCTCTTTTGGTACCAGTACCATGCTGTATTGGTTACTGTAGCCTTGTAGTATAGTTTGAAGTCAGGTAGTGTGATGCCTCCAGCTTTGTTCTTTTGGTTTAGGATTGTCTTGGCAATGTGGGCTCTTTTTTGTTCCCATATGAACTTTAAAGTAGTTTTTTCCAATTCTGTGAAGAAAGTCATTGGTAGCTTGATGGGGATGGCATTGAATCTATAAATTACCTTGGGCAGTATGACCATTTTCATGATATTGATTCTTCCTATCCATGAGCATGGAATGTTCTTCCATTTGTTTGTGTCTTCTTTTATTTTGTTTAGCAGTGGTTTGTAGTTATCCTCGAAAAGGTCCTTCACATCCCTTGTAAGTTGGATTCCTAGGTATTTTATTCTCTTTGTAGCAATTGTGAATGGGAGTTCACTCATGATTTGGCTCTCTGTTTGTCTGTTATTTGTGTATAGGAATGCTTGTGATTTTTGCACACTGATTTTGTATTCTGAGACTTTGCTGAAGTTGCCTATCAGCTTAAAGAGATTTTGGGCTGAGACGATGGGGTTTTCTAAATATACAATCATGTCATCTGCAAACAGGGACAATTTCCTAATTGAATACCATTTCTTTCTTTTTCTTGCATGATTGCCCTGGCCAGAACTTCCAACACTATGTTGAATAGGACTGGTGAGAGAGGGCATCCTTGTCTTGTGCCGGTTTTCAAAGGGAATGCTTCCAGTTTTTGCCCATTCAGTATGATATTGGCTGTGGGTTTGTCATAAATAGCTCTTATTATTTTGAGATATGTTCCATCAATACCTAGTTTATTGAGAGTTTTTAGCATTAAGGGCTGTTGAATTTTGTTGAAGGCCTTTTCTGCATCTATTGAGATAATCATGTGGTTTTTGTCATTGGTTCTGTTTATATGCTGGATTATGTTTATTGATTTTAGTATGTTGAACCAGCCTTTCATCCCAGGGATGAAGCCAACTTGATCATGGTGGATAAGCTTTTTGATGGGCTGCTGGATTTGGTTTGCCACTATTTTATTGAGGATTTTTGCATCGATATTCATCAGGGATATTGGTCTAAAATTCTCTTTTTTTGATGTCTCTCTGCAGGCTTTGGTATCAGGATGATGCTGGCCTCGTAAGATGAGTTAGGGAGGATTCCCTCTTTTTCTATTGATTGGAATAGTTTCAGAAGGAATGGTACCAGCTCCTCTTTATATCTCTGGTAGAATTCGTCTGTGAATCCGTCTGGTCCTGGACTCTTTTTGGTTGGTAGGCTATTAATTGTTGCGTCAATTTCAGAGCCTGTTATTGGAAATATGATCTCTCTTTTTTTTTGCCTTAAATGTAAACTGAACCCAAGATTTCCCTCCAAACACCACTCAAAACAAAAACCAGCTGAACTAGCCCAAACCAGGAGCCTTTAGATATGGCCTTAGACCTACTCAGAAATGGAAAATTAAATTTCAAATTCTGTCTGAAAGAAAAGGCATCTATGTCTACTTTGGAGTTCTATAAACTGAGATTTCCTAAAGGGTCTTAATTCAGAGATGGGTGAACTCCCTACCCCATATCCCTCCGGGCCATGACAGGAGGAAAAGAAGGAATGCCCACAGCAAGTGGAAACAGGATGAGAGCTAAGGAAGGAGTTGGTCTGAAGCCCCTGGGCACACGAAGAAATTGCTTTTGCTGGAACTAGTTTCTGTTGTGAGGGCAGCAGGAACAAGATGCCATGGGGATGGGGACCATGTTATGCCTGTCTCTGCATCAGCCTGGTCTACACCTATGTCAAGTAGCTTGGCCTGAAGCTGAACAAGTTCATCCAGTATGATGACAACACCTGGTACCTCATCAAAGGACGATGCTACTGTAGCTGGGAGGTCAAGGCCAACCCAGATCTCTTGAGCTATTCTGTAAGCCCCACAGAGAAGGGCAAGAGTGCTATGAATCTCTTCTACGAGTTCATCGACAAGGTGCCTTCTGCCTTACCCCAGCATGGGTCAGGGAAGAAGAGGGTCTGGCCTAGGGTCACCTGGCAAGTTAGTGGACCAACCCAAGTCAGCTGACTCCTATTCAGTGCTCTTGTGATTGGGCCACATCTCTTCTAACAATCTCCAAGAATGTTGCCACCAATCCCACTGCCCAGTCCCCTCTCTTCTCCTGTCCCTGGGTGGTTTGATTAGTGGCAGTGGGAGGAAAGGGAACCACCAGATAACCCAATTCTTGGTAATGAATCAGTCCTCCTGGCTTGCAGTGAATGTCTTCACCTTAAAGTTTAGTCTTCAAAAGGTCTTTAAATGAAGGTGAGATACTTGGGAAAAGAGGAGCTCCTGAAACTACCCTTGCCCTGGTTCTTCAACTCCCATCTCCTTGCGCCCACCCAGGAATTCTGCTCTAATCTAAAGCTCCTTCTCTCTCTTACCCTCCTGCAGTTCAAACATAGTCTGAAAACGTTCAACTGCAGCCACCTGATGTCCTTTTATGATTCTTACTCCACCAAGGTGAGTGAGGCAAAGAAGCCCCAGAATGGGAGTAAGGGGAGGGGTCCACGTTCAGCCTAGGCCCTGGGGTTGTCCCCTGCCTATCTGGATGTTCTCTTTCCACTGTCAAAACTGTCACCTTTCTGGAGTCCTGCCCCACCCTTGCCTCGGCCCAGTCACCTGCTGAAGCCCCACCCTAAATACCGGGCCCTCCACCCTATACTTCCATTTACTGAGACCCCTCTCCACAGGCTTACCTGCTGAAGGAAGGGAAGCTGAGCCGAGGAGCAGTTAACATGATTAGAGATATGATGAACCAGCATGTTTTATACTATAAGTCCTTCTTGGAGTCCCTGTGGGCTCAGAACCTCATAACCAAGCATGACAAGTAAGGCTGATCTGGGGTTGAGACGAGTCAGCCTCTCATCCAGCACTCAGAGCAGAGAAAGGGACCTGGGATTTATTGAGTACTTACCATGTGCAGGCGCTGTGCTGAGCACTTGCCAAGAATTGTGGCCTTTAATCCTAATGAGCCCCTGTGAGGCAGGCCCTATTGTTCAGAGCCATTTCAGAGGTGGAGCTGCTGACAAGCTATGGAGCTTCCCCAAGTTCACACAGCTTGGGCAAGGTCAGCGAACTCCTCTTGGGAAGCAGAAATGCAAGGTGGCCGAATCCATGGGCTGTGGAGCTGGGCTGCCTCTGTCATCCTGGGAAAGTCACTTCTCTCTGGGTGTCATCTTTCCAAACGATCAAATCCCTCACTGGCCAAGGGCTGTATATTAATTAAGGCAATGCATACGAAGTGTCCCGCACAGGGTGCAGGGAGCCAGTCCATCCCTTTCCAGGCCAGGAGCCCTGCTGGTATCTGGCCCGCGGGCACAGGTACCTCCCACCCTCACTGCCCCATTCACCCTTGCAGCTTTTTCGAGATCACTGGTGGCTTTGACCAGCTCCCCAAGGCCCTCAGCGCCAGCTTGAAGCCCGGCACCCTCCACCTGAGGTCCAAGGTGGAGACGGTGGTGAGGGACGGGCCCAAAGTCCGGGTCTCATACCGGGCGGACTGGCCCGCCTCTGTGCAGCGCACCCTCACAGCTGACTACATGGTGGTCTCCGCCTCGGCCAAGGCAGCACGCCTCATCGCCTTCCAGCTGCCCCTGTCCACGGACAAGACTGATGCCCTCTGCTCCGTGCACTACACCGGCGCTACCAAGGTGGTTTTGGCCTGTGACCAGCGCTTCTGGGAACGGGACGGCATCCAGGGCGGAGTGTCCATCACCGACCGTCCCTCGCGCTACATCATCTACCCCAGCCGCAGCCTCCCCGACGGCAAGGGCGTCCTGCTGGCCTCCTACACCTTGGATGACGACTCCCTCTTCTTCACGGCGTTGAAGCACGACCAGGTGGTGGACATCATCCTGGACGACCTGGCGGCCGTGCACCAGATACCCAAGGAGGAGCTGCGGCGCATGTGCCCCTCCTCCGTGGTCAAGCAGTGGTCTCTGGACTCCCTCGCCATGGGCGCCCTTGCGGATTTCACACCCTACCAATTTGTGCGTTACTCGGAGCAGCTCTCACAGCCAGAGGGCTGCACCCACTTCACCGGCGAGCACACCGGCCTGCCACATGGCTGCGTGGACACTGCCATCAAGACTGGCCCGGAGGCCGCCAGGAACATCCAGGCTGCTGTGGACCAGGAGGCCATGGTAGGGCAGGGAGAGAAGCCCTTCACGAACCTCCAGAAGGGTTCCTCCCCCGAGAGCCACCCCTGAAGGAGTCTGGAAGGTGCAGGATGGGAGGTAGGCAGAGGAGGCAGATACCCAGGAGAGAGGTCACCTGTAGTCCCCCCGGCCCACAAACAGGAACCCGAAATCCCAAAGAACCCAGCTGACAAGTCCTCAGGAAACATCACCCCCTCTCCTTTTTCTCCTCTTTTCTTGTAGGAAGGAAACAGCAGAGCCAGGGTATATGGAGAGGTAAGGAAAAAAAAACAAGGATGGAGAATGCTAGAATCCGCCGGTGGCTTGGAGGAGATTGTCTCCTGCTATAAGAAGCAGCAAAATTCTTGTCACCTACAAGCAGAAGCCCCTAAAGAAACAGACAAAAGCAAAGCCACAGTATCATTCAACCAGACTGACCACACGGCCACAGCACACACCCCACAGCACACACCCCACAGCACACACTGCACAGCACACACCCCATAGTACACAGTACACAGCACACACCCTACAATACACACCCCACACTACGCAGCCCACAGCACACACCCGACAGCACACACCACACAGCACACACCACAGCACACACCCTACACTACACACCCCACAGCACACACACTTCACAGCACACACCACACAGCACACACCCTACACTGCACACTCCACAGCACACACCCTACACTACACACCCCACAGCACACACCCTACATTATACACCCCACAGCACACACACCTCACAGCACACACCACACAGCACACACCCCACAAAACACACCACACAGCACACACCCCACAAAACACACCACACAGCACACACCCCACAAAACACACCACACAGCACACACCCCACAAAACACACCACACAGCACACACCCCACAGCACACACCCCACAGCACACACTCCACAGCACACACCCCACAGCACACACAGCACAAAACACACCCCACAGCACACACCCCACAGCATACACCCACAGCACACAGCACACCACAGAACACACCCCACAGCACACACCCCACAGCACACACCCACAGCACACACCACACAGCACACAACCACAGCACACACCACACAGCACACACCCCCCACAGCACACATACACCCACAGCTCACACACACCTCACCATTGTGTGCCTGAGCCAAGGGCATCATGTCTTGGACCAACATGGAGTCTAGGTGGATGAGAGTGATGAGAGTTGTTTTTTGCTCTTTTTTAGTGTGCAAGACTGGGATATTGGCTCCTTATAGATGACTCCTGTCTCATAGACTTTTCCTGTCCACCCTCATCCCTCCATCACCAACCAGAAGACCCATCTCTGCCTGCCTAGCCCACACATGACCCTGGAAGGACACCATGCTTGTTCTACATGCTCCTTCCCAACTCTTATCCTCTCTAAACCCAGCCTGTCCTTCCAGGCCTAGTTGAAGTTCTTTCCCCTCCCCCAAAATCCTCCCCTAACATTCCCACCCAAACCCCAGGGACCTCTCCTTTGAACCACAACCCTTTTCCCCTAGAGTTTCAAATATTTGGCCTGGAGATCTTATTATGCTGCTATGTAATTCCTTTATAAAGGTGTATTATTTCACCAAGGACTGGGACTATATCTTGTATGCCTTTTTGTGTTTTCCTCAATAGCCATGAAACACATATTATTTCCTGCAGCCTGTCAATAAATATTTGCTACACACCTACCATATATCAGGTGCTGTGCTGAGCACCAGAAATACAAAGAAGGAGCCACATTATTACCTCGAATGAAACTTCACCACCACCTGGGTCCCCATGCCTCCAAGGACCAGCTCCCAAATCTGGATCATTTGTTATCCGAAATCCTTGGGGACCAAGGGCCATTCTTTGGTATTTGGGTCCAACTAGACAAAAAGAAAGAATAAACAATGTCATAAACCCTCTTCCTGGAGAACATCCCCTCTAGGAAGCCCCTGGGGGACTCTGGAGACTAGCACAATAAAGTATTGGGATAGAGTGTTGTGGATTAAGACTGTGTATGGTGTGGGAGGAAAGCGGATAGAGAAAGGAAACTCCCATTTCATTACTACAATTTGGTCTCTTGTTAAAAGCCTGTATTCTGGTCTTCCATTTGCCCCTATTTTAGTCAAGACTTCTTTAGTTTCAAGTGACAGAAATCAAAACCAGCTTAAGGAAAAGGAAGTGTTTTGGCTTGCACACCTGGGAAGTCTAGGGAGAAGCTGGCTTCACCCAGAGTGACTGGATTCAGGAACTGAAAGACGTCATCAGTGTTCTCTCTCGTTCCACCTCTTGGCTCTGCTTTCTCAAAGCACCTCTGTATTGGGTTGAATAGTGTCCCCCAAAATTCAAGTCCACTCAGAACCTGTGAATGTGACCTTATTTGGGTCTTTGCAGATGTCAAGTAGAAATGATGTCATAATGGATTAGGATGAGCCCCAATTCAATGATTGGGAGAAAGAGAAAATTTTAATTATGAACATACACAGAGGGAAGACAGCTATGTGAAGATGAATGCAGAGTGATGCATCTACAAACTAAGGAACATCAAAGATTGCCAAAAAGCTATGAGAGAGGCATGGCACAGATTATCTCTTAGAGCTTCCAGAAGGAACCAACTCTGCTGGCACCTTGCCTTTGAACTTTTGGGCTTCAGAACTGAGAAAATAAATTTCTGACGTCCAATTTTGTGATGATTTGTTACAGCAGCCCTAGAAAACTAACAGCTTCCTTATTTCTTCCTTTTTTCTTCTGGCAAGGAACATAGAAGCAATTCCAAGATCATATCTTTATAGGTTGCCATCCAAGAGAAAAGAAAGGGTCCCTCTTTCCCAGAGTCTTCGCATTTATTTGCATCTTGCCCATCCACCTCTGGGCCTAGAAAGTAGGTCTTGTGACCAGCAGCCCCGGTGGCCACCATAAAGGGGGAATGGGACAATCTATTAAGAAGAGTATCCTAAGCAGATAAAAACAATGGATGTATACTACAAACTTCAACTCTTCTGGATCCCAAGGTAGGCTAAGGAATTCAGCTGAGATTCAGGGCCTAGTTAAACCAGCTCCCAGGCTGGGCGCAGTGGCTCACGCCTATCATCCCAGCACTGTGGGAGGCTGAGGCGGGCAGATCACGTGAGGTCAGGAGATCGAGACCATGCTGGCCAACATTGTGAAACCTCGTCTCTAAAAATACAAAAAATTAGCCCGGCATGGTGGCATGTGCCTGTAATCCCAGCTACATAGGAGGCTGAGGCAGGAGAATTGCTTGAACCTGGGAGGCGGAGGTGGCAGTGAGCCGAGATCATGCCACTGCACTCTAGCCTGGTGACAGAGTGAGACTCCATCTCAAACAAACAAACAAACAAACAAACAAACAAAAAACCCAGCTCCCTTGGGACTTCCAAGGCTGGATGGCTCACCACCAACAGAGTCACAATAGACACCGGGAACTAGAAGCATAGTAAACCATATTGTAGAAGCTGGTTCCATTCAGGGAGGACTCTTCTTCTAAATCATCTCCTGAACTGTTTAGATTTGGTATCCCCTTTAGTGTCTTGATAAAAGTCATCCCTTTCTGAGACTCTCCAAGCCAGCCTGAGAGGAACCCTGACCCAATTCAGTCCAGGCAGAGAAAGTGGCAGAAGGCAGAACAGGGAAAGAATAAGGGCCCTGAAGAGCTTACCATGAATCTCCATGAATTCCTAAGAACAGGATCCCAAAGAAACAAGTCGATGAAGAGCAC
This sequence comes from Gorilla gorilla gorilla, assembly GCF_029281585.2. Classification (NCBI taxonomy): domain Eukaryota; kingdom Metazoa; phylum Chordata; class Mammalia; order Primates; family Hominidae; genus Gorilla; species Gorilla gorilla. The sequence continues at coordinate 196,827,288 of NC_073224.2, forward strand.
AGACAAGAAGATGGGCAGCAGGTTCTCTTTGCTAACCTCCATCCATTAGCTATAAAAACGAGGCCCCGGGGGCATGGAGACAGCTGTGCAAAGAGGAGGGAACAGAGGGAGGAGAAAATCAATGGTGGAAGCCTGATTCAACTTGTGTTTTAGAGGCAAATGATGCCTAGCATTTGTATGGGAGTATTGGACATAGATTAAAAGACTCAGAGACTCCAGAGACCATCGCTGGGTCCACAGAGCTGTCACATGGGTTTCTTGATTACTAACAGCAGAAACCAAATCTGAGTAACTCAAGTAAAAAAAAAAATTGAGAAAGAATATCAAGAAGCTCACAAAATTAACAAGAAGTCTCAAAAACCAGTCTTGGAGAGTTGTCAGAAGCCAAAGAAGACTCAGTGACCTGAGCCACAGCCAAGGTCATGCCCCAGGACCTACACAGGCGGCACCATGGCGACTGAGCACTGGGCCTGGCTGCTGAGACCACCACCAGCCAAAAGATGCTTCCATTGCTGCTAGAACTAATTCTCAGCTGTCCACTGCTTCTTAAGGTCATTTCAGCGAGTTTCAAAGTCCCAGATGAGCACCTCCAATCTAGGTCAGTCCCCACTCCCTGGCTGCCAAGCATCAGGGAAAGAATGTAACCAGCAACACTCTTTGGCTTTTGAAGTGGGAGGTGAGGCATTGCCTGTCATAAAACCTTGCAATCATAGATTTGCCAAACACAGAAAACAGATATTGACGTTGGGCAGACATAAGGTATGGCCCAAAGGGATGAATAGGACACAGCGTACCTCTGCTATGTTAGCTATTTAACCCCTCTAAGAATCATTCGTCATCTGGATGATAAGAATGACATCCCATTATATCATGGCTGAAGGGACTGGAGATCCTGTATAAAATGCACATAGAGATTTTAGGTGTATAAAACACACAGTAGGTCCTTGCCCTCTCATGCTCTGAGAGAGGAATTATTTTCAGTCTAAAGAGGAGGATGCCCAGACTCAGTGAGGTTGAGGGACTTGGCTAAAGCTTTGACAGTGAGTGGTGGGGAGAGGATTTGCAGCCAGTGCTGCCTGACTCAGAAGTCTAGCTCTTCCCACAGTAAGATGCTGCTGCCAGTCTAGTTGGAGAGAGGAATTGCTGGCCTGAAAGAGATGAAGCACATTTCAGACCAAGCAGATGCCAAGGCAGGTAAGGTGGTGGGAGCTCCTCGAAGGTTGAGATGAATAGGGGCCAGAACTGACGGCTTGCCTCGGTGACATTATCTACATAATGTTACACTCTGCCATTTCCCTTCCTACATACTGTCTTGAGGGGGAAAAGAACAGAGTTGAGTTATAGCTCATAAAACCAACAGATTCTCTACAAATCTCCGCTACAAATTTGAGTGACTATTTTAATGTTACTACACTAAAACTGGAGAACTTTCATGGAAGCATGAGCACAAAAAACAGTCATGCATAACATATGCCTTAACAGAAACAACCATCGAGAATGACTCCAATAACTATCAAGAGATAAAAGCATCCCCCAATCTCTCCAGAAAGCACCATCCACACGATCCATTTGAAGGTCTGACTCTGGGAATTCCAGGCTGCTGCTGGCTGTGAGAGCATGAAGAGTCTAGAACAAACCCTCACTTGGAGCGCCTGGGCATGACATCTTCTCTTCCTGCTCCCAGGGGTGTTCTTAGAACCCAGTGAACGAGGCAAGAGCCAGGTGCCAGATAAAGAGGCAGCTGGACTTGGAGCTGGGCCCTTTGGCTGCCAAATACCCACTAATAGGCCCCAGGGAAACGGGCGAGGTAAATCCTTCCAGGAGCAGCAACTTAGCCTGTCTTCATTCTCCCTTTCCAAGCCCTTCTATAGTCATCATTGAATTTTGCCTCCCTGCTTGACAGATAAGGAAGTAAGGCTCTGAGAGGGAGATCATCTGGCCCAGGGCTACCAAGCACACAAGTGGAAGAGCCCAGAGGAGATGAAAATAATAATAGCCATCATTACTGAGTCTTACTTCGGAGGCAGTGAGTTAAGAGAATACATCCATTTTCTAACTGAATCCTCAACCCCCACTAGGAAAAAAAAAAAAAACAACTCTATGAAATAAGCATTATTATCATCTCTATTTTACAAATGAAGGAACTTTCTGAGAAACACTGGATGTTAAAGATGGAAAGAGGAACGGGTCAAGACAGTATGCCTAAAAATTCTACAAGAAATACTTCTCTTCTCCAAGTCTTTTCTTTTCTTTTTTTTCTTTTTTCTTTTCTTTTTTTTTTTGAGACAGAGTCTCACTCTGTTTACCAGGCTGGAGTGCAGTGTTGTGATTTCGGCTCACCACAACCTCTGCCTCCTGGGTTCAAGTGATTCTCCTGCCTCAGCCTCCCAAGTAGCTGGGATTACAGGCGCCCGCCACCACACCCGGCTAATTTTTGTGTTTTTCTGTTTTTGTTTTTTAGTAGAGACAGGGTTTCACCATGTTGGCCAGGCTGGTTTTGAACCCCTGACCTCAGGTGATCCACCTGTCTCTGCCTTGCAAAGTGCTGGGATTACAGGCGTGAGCCACTGTGCCTGGCCTCCAAGTCTTTTTTGACACATGACTGAGCTGTCAGGAAAGAGAATTATTTAGAAACTTTAAACAACAGGAAAAAGGCAAATCCACCAGAGAATTTAAGTGCTGGAGCTGAACTTTGCTCTGAGGGTATCTGTCAATACCTGGTGGCCTCGGGTCTGGGTTTAATAGACGACAAATGAAGGGACCAGAAATTAAAGCCAAAGTCCTGAGCAGACGCAGAAGGCTGAGGCGGGAGGATCACTTGAGCCCAGAAGATCGAGGCTTCAGTGAGCCATTGCACTCCAGCCTGGAAGACAGAGACCTCTTCTCTAAAAAACGAACAAAGTCCTGAGCAGAGACAGGTCAGACCAGACTGTCACCTAAAGGTATGATCTGCTCCTCTCCCATCTTCCCCCACCAATGGTTGATAATATCAATGGATAAACTAGAGAAAAAAAAAAAAAAAAAACTTGCTCCACAAAGTAAAATGGATTTGGTGTTAGTCTTGGCTCTGGGAAGAGGAGGAAAAGAAAAAGAAAAAAGAAAATTTATCCCTAAGAATTTTCATACACAAGCTCACATTTACATAGATTTGGCTGCAGTAGTTACACTACTTCTATGTCCTAAAAAACCCAAAGCCAAACTTTTAGTTTAAAAGGGTCCCAGATGGGTTATGCCCTTGGATCCCGAACAAATAAAAAGTAAATCTTCTCTAAAGGAAAGAAACTTTAAATCCAGGACTTCAAAGAATGCTACAGATAAAGTCCCAAGGAACAGGAGATCAGGATTTAAAAACACCTAAATATATGTGGAAATAAGCCACCATAAGGAAGAATCAGAAGAAAAAATGCAAATAAAACCCATTAAAAACTGTTGATATTGTAAAAGCACCAATCAGCACCCTGTCAAAACGGACCAATCAGCTCTCTGTAAAACAGACCAATCGGCTCTCTGCAAAATGGACCAATCAGCAGGATGTGGGTGGGGCCAGATAATAGAATAAAAGCAGGCTGCCTGAGCCTATAGTGGCAAGTGGGTGAGGTCTACTTCCACAGTGTGGTAGTGCTGTTCTTTGCTCTTTGCAATAAATCTTGCTGCTGCTCACTCTTTGGGTCCACACTGCCTTTATGAGCTGTAACACTCACTGCGAAGGTCTGCAGCTTCACTCTTGAAGCCAGCGAGACCGCGAACCAACCGGGAGGAATGAACAACTCCAGACGCACCGCCTTAAATGCTGTAACACTCACCGCGAAGGTCTGCAGCTTCACTCCTGAACCAGCAAGACCACGAACCCACCAGAAGGAAGAAACTCTGAACACATCCAAACATCAGAGGGAACAAACTCAGACAAGTCGCCTTTAAGAACTATAACACTCACCGCAAGGGTCCGTGGCTTCATTCTTGAAGTCAGTGAGACCAAGAACCCACCAATTCTGGACACAATATTAGAATTATCAGATAGAAAATATAAGATAAATCTGTTTAATATCAATAAAGAAATAAAAGAGGGAATGAAAACATGATGAAGGAAATGAGGGTGTCCAAATTTGCCGATCTCATTTGAAAAAGAACATTTAGAAGTGAAAAAGCATAACAAATGAAATAAAAACATAAGGGTTAGGTTTAAAAGAAAGGCTTAATTGAAAAGGTAATTAGTGGCCAGGCATGGTGGTTCATGCTTGTAATCCTAACATTTTGGGAGGTCAAGGCAGGTGGATCGCTTAAGCTCAGGAGTTTGAGACCAGCCTGGGCAACATGGCAAAACCCTGTCTCTACAAATGTACAAAAATTAGCCAGTCCTGGTGGCACGCACCTGTAGTCCCAGCTAATTGGGGGGCTGAGGCAGGAGGATTGCTTGAACCCGAGTGGTTGAGGCTGCAGTGACCCGAGATTGCGCCACTGCACTCTAGCCTAGGCAACAAAGTAAGACCTCCATCTCAAAAAGAAAGAAAGAAAGAAAGAAAAGGTAATTAGTAAATTGGAATTAAAAACTGAAGAAATTACTTCAAGACAAAGAGATGAACAACGTGAAAAAGAACTTAAAAGCCACATAAGATAGCAGAGAACATGTTGTATAAATTTGATGTAGCAGAAAGAGTAGATAGGAGAAAGAGAATACTTGAAGAAATTTCCCAAAATTGATGAAAGACAAAACAACAGATTAAAGAAGTCTGACAAATTCTCAAGCTGGATAAGTAAAAAGAAATTCACATCTGGATACAACATGGTCAACTGCTGGATGAAATCAACCCAAAACTGCTGGATAAAATCAACCCAATAGTCCCATAGACACTTTTTTTGTTGTCTTTTTGTTTTTGGATAAACATAGAAATGGACCCCTCTGGTCAATTTCCTTTTTTTTTTTTTTTTTTTTTTGTGAGACAGAGTCTCACTGTGTCGCCCAGGCTAGAGTGCAGTAGCATGATCTCAGCTCACTGCAAGCTCCACCTCCTGGGTTCACACCATTCTCCTGCCTCAGCCTCCCAAGTAGCTGGGACTACAGGCACCCACCGCCACGCCCAGCTAATTTTTTTTTTTGTATTTTTAGTAGAGACGGGGTTTCACTGTGTTAGCCAGGATGGTCTCGATCTCCTGACCTCATGATCCGCCCACCTCAGCCGCCCAAAGTGCTGGGGTTACAGGCGTGAGCCACCAAGCCTGGCCCTTAAAGCTTGAAACTTGCATTTGTTTTATCTGAGTTCCTTCTTAGCAACACCCTCAGGCCACTCAAAAAAAGTATCAAAGAGCTGAAACTTACCAGGTCACAGCATCCAGACAATGAAATGCCAGACCCCTCATTCATCACTATTGCTTCCTTACCCCTCCCTAGTTCCTTGGGAGGGGTACATTTTGTGTTTTCTTATGCATTGTTACATTTCTTCCCTGCCATATAAACCTCTAATTCCAGTCATCAGGGGAGACAGATTTGAGACTGAGCTCCCATCTCCTTGGCTACAGCACCCAATTAAAGCCTAAAGCCTTCTTCTTTGGCAATAATCCTGGTCTCAGTGATGGGCTTTCTCTGGGGCAAGCAGCAGGACCCAGACCAAGCCCCTGGTGTTGTGGTAACACTGAATACAAAAGACAAACAGAAGGTCTTAAAAGCAGCCAGAAAAGAGAGATTACCTATGCAAGGCTGCCAATTAAAGTGATAGCTGGCTACTCCATAGCAGCAATACAGGTCAGAATACAATGGAATAATACCTGCAAAGTGCTGAGAGAAAACAATAGTCAGCCTAGAGTTCAAGACCAAGCAAAATGATCTTTCACTATTAAGGGTGAAACAAAGACATTTACAGGCAACAAAAATTGACAAACAAATATCAAGTATGTAAAGTAATAATAATAATTATTATTGTTTGAGACAGTCCCCCTCTGTCACCCAGTTTGGAGTGCAATGGCACGATCATGGCTTACTGCAGCCTCAGCCTCCTGGGCTCAAGTGATCCTCCCACCTCAGCCTCCTGAGTAGCTGGGACTATAGGCACATACCACCATGCCCAGCTAATTTTTAAATTTTTTGTAGAGATGGGGTCTCCCTATGTTGCCCAGGCTGGTCTGGAACTCCTGGGCTCAAGCAATCCTCCTGTCTCAGCCTACCAAAGTGTTGGGATTACAGGTGTGAGCCACTGCACCCAGCCAACAATAATAGTTATGACCAAATTTTGTGTTAAAAATTTTAAAATAGCACTAAAATTCTAGACAAGAATAACCTGTAAGTCCAGAGGAAGGTGACTGGAGATGAACTATACCGTGTCCCAGGAAAAGAAATAACAAAGTATGGTCACAGATAAGGCTTGGTAAAATCACAAGAAAAATACTATGAATAGCTTTATGCTAATAAATTTGAAAATAGATAACTTTTAAACTGATGGAAAGGACAATTTTATATAAAAATATAATTTAGATGAAATGGACAATCTTATGTAAGGATATAATTTACCAAAAACAGTCTTAAAACGTATATTGATCTATAACCTTTAAATAGATAGAATTGATAGTTTGTAATAATCTGCCCCCCTCCCCACTAAAAAAAGACCTTGGAAATTTTAAAGGCAAGTTCTGTCAAATATTCAAATGGCATATGATTCTAATTTTACACAAGTTGTTCCAAATAATCCAAAAAGGGGGACACTGGGCAGGAAATGCTCTCAAATTCATTTAAGGTAATCAATCTAATTTGATACCAAAGCCAGTAAAAAGCTGAAGAAAGAAAATACATAGACCAGTTTCATTTACAAAGAGAGATGTAAAGAGCCTCGATACATTAGCAAACCATATCTCATATGTACAAAAAAAAAAAATCTTTTAGCAAATAAGGCTTAAAGGAAGCTTTCTTGGCCAGGTGCAGTGGCTCACATCTGTAATCCCAGTGCTTTAGGAAGCCCAGGCAGCTGAGGAGGGAAGATCACTTGAGCCCAGGAGTTCTAGGCTGCAGTGAGCTATGACTGTGCCACTGCATTCCAGCCTGGGCAACAGAGCAAGACCCATCTCAAAAAAAAAAAGAAAAAACCAACAACAACAGCAACAAAAAAACCAGCAGCAACTTTCTTAAACCTAAAAAGTATATCTTCTAAAAATCTATAGCAAACATCAACCTTCATGGTAAAATACTACATATAATTTAAGTCAGAAACAAGACAAAGATGCCCATAATTACCACTTCTCTTCACATTGCACTAGATGTCCTGACTAGTGCAATAAGACAAGAAAAACAAACATAGAGTTTAAGAATTGATGAGTAAACAAAGTTGCTAGCATTCATAAATAATTGGGTTATGTATATAGAAACACCAGAGAAAATACAAAGTACAATGTAAATTTACATAACAGTTTATCAATTTTATGAAAGAACAGAAAGATATTAGTGTTTTAAAGATATTAGTGTTTATTTTTAAATTATAATGATTAAAATTGTGTGGTTTTTGACCAATGAAACAGAATAAAGAGACCAGAAACAGACCTTCATATATGGGACAGTAATATGACAAAAGTAAGCCCTACAAATCAAAGTAGAAAAAATGGTCTATTCAATATTTGATCTTAGGACAATTGGTTACCCATATTTAAAAAAACAGAGCCTTATATATCACACCATATATAGAGATCCATTTCAGGTAGATAATCAGTTTGATGTGAAAGCAAAACTTTAAACTTTTAAAAGAAATTATAATAATGATCTGTTTATGAGCTTGGGGTAGGGAAGGATACAGAACATATAAAATGTAAATTATGTAGGATAATACATTTGACGACAAATAAAGTGTGTCTATGTATCTAAAGGTACAACAAACAAATTGAAAAGTTATGGCATAGTCTGGGGGAAAATATGTGTAGCACAAATATCAGCTGAAATAGCATTTCACTTAATCTTCATGGCAACCCTGTGAGATGGGTGTTTTATGTCCACCTTATAAATGTAGAAATTGAAGCTAAGTGAAGATAATACATTTGCTCATAATTGTGATAAACAAAGATTCAACCTAGATCTGTCTCCTTCTGAAGCTTATGCTTCTAATCCCTCTACCACAGCTCCTTGCATAAACACGAAGCACCATTGAATGGGTGCAGAGATGAGGGGCAGAGGAACAGAGACTCTAGCACAGGAGAGAAGCCAAGAAGGCATCCCCAATATGAGAGAAAAGTGAGATTTCTGGATGATAACAGAGTAACCAAACCAGGTTCAAGCAACTCAGAAGGCTCCAGAAAAGAGATCTTCAACAAGATGAAGTTTTAAGAAAATCTTGTGTATCTGAATTTGGGAGAAAACTTAGACAATAGTGGGGAAAGTATGAAGATGAATTAGTAATAAATAAATATAAAACTAAAGAAGAAAGGTAAATGGAAATTAAACACTATCTATACAGTGTGTGCGTCCTTCAGTAGGTGAGTGAATAAATAAATTGTGGAATATTTAGGGGATGAAATTCTATGCAACAGTTAACAATGAACCCACTACAACGATCCATGTATCAGCATAGATAAGTCATTAACAAGAATGTTGAGTGAAAAAAACAAATCGGAAAAAGTAAAACATACATTATTTTATATTTAAAATATGAGAACAAAATAATACTATATATAATATTATTTTTTAATAAATCCATATTCGATAAAAGACTATAAACATCAACAGAAGAATATACAGTAATTTCAGAATAGTGTCTACTTCTGGGGAAGAATGGATTGATACAATTATAGCAAAAAGTTAAAAGGTGTTAAACCTGGATGATGGATACAAGGATGATTGTTATATTTTTGTTATATTCATTTGCATATTTTTCTGTATTTAGAAAGTATTCCAGAAATCTTTAAAATCAAACACACACACACACACACACACACCCCCATGAGGAAGAACTGCTTAAAGTGAATCAACTCTTTTCCAAACTGCTTTCAGCCTCCAGGCTTTGGAAATTTAATACCAAAGCCTGGTCCATGTTTTGATCAAAATTCTTGGGGCAACTGAGTACAGAGGCCCATCTAGGTTCTAGGAAATGTTAAGCAAAACAATGGGCCTTGCCCCAGGAAACACATCAATAAGGAAGACTCTGAAAGTTTCTATAAATTGAGCTGATAAATTGATCAACAAAAATATTGACATGAACACTGTGTATTCAAACTGGCATGCTAGTACAAATAAGGAAACAGCAAAGAGGGAGGAGACTAATATTTATTTCGCACAATAGAGTCCACTGTTCAAACATAAGCCTGCTTTTCTCAGTACACCCACCAGGCCAGTACAATACTCAAGCAATGCTAAGTGATAAAGTTAAGCCTTTTATCAGACCTAATTAGGTCAGTCCCCTCTGATCTTCCAGAGCAAAAGTTGATCAAAAAACTACAGAAATATTAATGGCAAGTAACACTTATTAAATGTACTACAGTATCCCCTCATCTGTGGTTTCACTTTTTATAGTTTTAATTACCCATGATCAACTGCAGTCTGAAAATAGGTAAGTACAGCACAATAAGATATTTTGAGACAGAAAGGGGCTACATTCACATAATTTTTATTATGGTATATATATATATATATGTGTGTGTGTGTATATATATATATTTTTTTTGAGACTGTCTCTCTCTGTCTCCTAGGCTGGAGTTCAGTGGCATGATCTCAGCTCACTGCAACCTCCACCTCCCGGGTTCCAGCAATTCTCCTGCCTCAGCGTCCTTAGTAGCTGGGATTACAGGTGTGCACCACCACACCCAGCTAATTTTTGTATTTTTAGTAGAGAGAGGGTTTCACCATGTTGGACAGGCTGGTCTCAAACTCCTGACCTCAAGTGATCTGCCCGCCTCGGCCTCCCAAAGTGTTGGGATTACAGGCATGAGACACTGCGCCCAGCCTATTACAGTCTATTCTTATAATTGTTCTATTTTATCGCTAGCTATTGTTAATCTCTTACTGTGCCTAATTTATAAATTAAACTTTATCATAGGTACCTATCTATAGGAAAAAACATAGTATATATAGGGTATGGTACTATCTGTGGTTTCAGGCATCCACTGGGGATCTTGGAATGTATCCAGTGTGGATAAGGAAAAAAATGACAGTATTTTTCAGTTGTGTTTCTAAGTTCTTTAGATGTAAATGCAGAATCCTCCCAATGCTATTTTGCCCCTCATCTTACTGATGAAGGAACTGAGGCCCAGAGAGGTTAAGGCCACATTGAAATAACATGGTGGAGTTACCATTCAAAACCAGGTATTCATGCAAAAATCCAATTCAAATTGGATCATAGAACTAAATGTGAACGTTTTTAAAAAGACAAGACTTGGAAGTCTAAAGAGTTATGTTATGGTGATGTCAGCAAGATGGCAGAAGCTCCAGGTCCCTGTTCTCCCATGGAAACATCAAGTAAACGACAACGTATTTACTCAAAATCAGAGGCCGGGTGCGCCGACTCACGCCTGTAATCCCAGCACTCTGGGAGGCCAAGGCAGGCAGCTCACTCGAGGTCAGGAGTTCAAGACCAGCCTGGCCAACATGGCAAAACCCTGTGTCTACTAAAAATACAAAAATTAGCTGGGCATGGTGGCACATGCCTGTAGTCCCAGCTACTCGGGAGGCTCAGGCACGAGAATTACTTGAACCCAGGAGGCGGAGGTTGCAGTGAGCTGAGATTGTACCACCGCACTCCAGCCTGGGTGACAAGAGCAAGACCCTGTCTAAAAAAAAAAAAAAATCTCGGCTCCTACAGTTGTAGGAGCTGTAGAAACCAGTCAAGGATCTGCAGCAACCAATCAATTAAACACCCAATCAAGACAAAGCAACACTTAACACAGTAGGAAATTGTGTAGCTTTTTTTTTTTTTTTTTTTTTGAGCCCTTGCCTACCTTCTCCTCAGTGCAACACAGTCAGGAGGAAGTCACACAATTCCCCTTTCAGAGGGAAAAGACTGGGACTTGTTTGCACTGTTCTGTCTTGTCTGGAGGCTGCCTGAGGAACTGATTTTTATCTCATCTGACTCAGCTTAGATGGGAACGGTGGCATAGTTGGATAGCAGGTTGGACCCCACTGAAAGCAGTGGCAGGTGCCATGGCACATGAAAACTGCCGGAGAACTGTAGACCCAAGGGCACTTGGAGCGGGAGATTACAGGCAGAGAATTACAATGGAACATCTAAGACCCTGAGAAGAAGCAGGGGTGAAAGTCTTAGGAAAATCAAGACGTTTAAAAGCCGCTGTGCATATCTTTGAAAAGTCCACAACTAACGTCATACTCAATGGTGAACGACTGAAAGCTTTCCCTCTAAATTAGAAGCAAGAATGTCTCTTTTTATCACTCTATTCAACATAGTACTAGAAGTCTTAGCCAGAGAAATTAGGCAAGGAAAAGAAATAAAAGGCATCCAAGTTGGAAAGGAAGAAGTAAAATTATCTCTGTTCACAGACAACTTGGTCTTGTATGTAGAAAACCCTAAAAATCCCACCAAAAACAGTGTTGAAACTAATAAACCAATTTAGCAAAGTTACAAGATATAAAATCAACATGCAAATATCAGTTGTCTTTCTATGCACTAACAACGAACAATCCAAGAAGGAAATTAAGAACAAAATTTTATTTACAATAGCATCAAAGGGATAAAATACTTAGGAATAACCTTAGAGGCAAAAGACTTGTTCACTGCAAACTACAAATTTTGGTGAAAGAAATTAAGGAAGACACCCTTAAGTAGAATATCTTTTCCAATCCATGTTCATAGATTGGAAGATATAATATTGTTAAGAAGTCAATATTACCAAAAGGGATCTACAGATTTGACATAATGTCTATCAAAATCTCAATGATTTCTTTTTAGAAATTAAAAAATTACCTGGGCAATGATTCTATGAAAAAAAATCCACGTCAAACTAAGATAAAATCTCAAGGGACAAAACAATCGAAAAACAATGTCGGGGAGGAGCCAAGATGGCCGAATAGGAACAGCTCCGGTCTACAGCTCCCAGCGTGAGCAACGCAGAAGACGGGTGATTTCTGCATTTCCTTCTGAAGTACCGGGTTCATCTCACTAGGGAGTGCCAGACAGTGGGTGCAGGTCAGTGGGTGCGCGCACCGTGCGCGAGCCGAAGCAGGGCGAGGCATTGCCTCACTTGGGAAGCACAAGGGGTCAGGGAGTTCCCTTTCTGAGTCAAAGAAAGGGGTGATGGACGCACCTGGAAAATCGGGTCACTCCCACCCGAATACTGCGCTTTTCCGACTGGCTTAAACTGCGCACCACGAGATTATATCCTGCACCTGGCTCGGAGGGTCCTACACCCATGGAGTCTCGCTGATTGCTAGCAGAGCAGTCTGAGATCAAACTGCAAGGCGGCAGGCAGGCTGGGGGAGGGGCGCCCGCCATTGCCCAGGCTTGCTTAGGTAAACAAAGCAGCCGGGAAGCTCCAACTGGGTGGAGCCCACCACAGCTCAAGGAGGCCTGCCTGCCTCTGTAGGCTTCACCTCTGGGGGCAGGGCACAGACAAACAAAAAGACAGCAGTAACCTCTGCAGACTTAAATGTCCCTGTCTGACAGCTTTGAAGAGAGCAGTTGTTCTCCCAGCACGCAGCTGGAGATCTGGGAACGGGCAGACTGCCTCCTCAAGTGGGTCCCTGACCCCTGACCCCCGAGCAGCCTAACTGGGAGGCACCCCCCAGCAGGGGCACACTGACACCTCACATGGCAGGGTATTCCAACAGACCTGCAGCTGAGGGTCCTGTCTGTTATATGGAAAACTAACAAACAGAAAGGACATCCACACCAAAAACCCATCTATACATCACCATCATCAAAGACCAAAAGTAGATAAAACCACAAAGATGGGGAAAAAACAGAACAGAAAAACTGGAAACTCTAAAAAGCAGAGCGCCTCTCCTCCTCCAAAGGAACGCAGTTCCTCTCCAGCAACAGAACAAAGCTGGATGGAGAATGACTTTGACGAGCTGAGAGAAGAAGGCTTCAGATGATCAAATTACTCTGAGCTACGGGAGGACATTCAAACCAAAGGCAAAGAAGTTGAAAACCTTGAAAAAAATTTAGAAGAATGTATAACTAGAATAACCAATACAGAAAAGTGCTTAAAGGAGCTGATGGAGCTGAAAACCAAGGCTCAAGAACTACGTGAAGAATGCAGAAGCCTCAGGAGCCGATGCGATCAACTGGAAGAAAGGGTATCAGCAATGGAAGATGAAATGAATGAAATGAAATGAGAAGGGAAGTTTAGAGAAAAAAGAATAAAAAGAAATGAGCTAAGCCTCCAAGAAATATGGGACTATGTGAAAAGACCAAATCTACGTCTGATTGGTGTACCTGAAAGTGATGGGGAGAATGGAACCAAGTTGGAAAACACTCTGCAGGATATTACCCAGGAGAACTTCCCCAATCTAGCAAGGCAGGCCAATGTTCAGATTCAGGAAATACAGAGAATGCCACAGACATACTCCTCGAGAAGAGCAACTCCAAGACTCATAATTGTCAGATTCACCAAAGTTGAAATGAAGGAAAAAAAATGTTAAGGGCAGCCAGAGAGAAAGGTCGGGTTACCCTCAAAGGGAAGCCCATCAGACTAACAGCGGATCTCTCGGCAGAAACCCTACAAGCCAGAAGAGAGTGGAGGCCAATATTCAACATTCTTAAAGAAAAGAATTTTCAACCCAGAATTTCATATCCAGCCAAACTAAGCTTCATAAGCGAAGAAGAAATAAAATACTTTACAGACAAGCAAATGCTGAGAGATTTTGTCACCACCAGGCCCGCCCTAAAAGAGCTCCTGAAGGAAGCACTAAACATGGAAAGGAACAACCGGTACCAGCCGCTGCAAAATCATGCCAAAATGTAAAGCCCATCGAGACTAGGAAGAAACTGCATCAACTAACGAGCAAAATAACCAGCTAACATCATAATGACAGGATCAAATTCACACATAACAATATTAACTTTAAATGTAAATGGACTAAATGCTCCAATTAAAAGACACAGACTGGCAAATTGGATAAAGAGTCAAGACCCATCAGTGTGCTGTATTCAGGAAACCCATCTCACGTGCAGAGACACACATAGGCTCAAAATAAAAGGATGGAGGAAGATCTACCAAGCAAATGGAAAACAAAAAAGTCAGGGGTTGCAATCCTAGTCTCTGATAAAACAGACTTTAAACCAACAAAGATCAAAAGAGACAAAGAAGGCCATTACATAATGGTAAAGGGATCAATTCAACAAGAAGAGCTAACTATCCTAAATATATATGCACCCGATACAGGAGCACCCAGATTCATAAAGCAAGTCCTGAGTGACCTACAAAGAGATTTAGACTCCCACACATTAATAATGGGAGACTTTAACACCCCACTGTCAACATTAGACAGATCAATGAGACAGAAAGTCAACAAGGATACCCGGGAATTGAACTCAGCTCTGCACCAAGTGGACCTGATAGACATCTACAGAACTCTCCACCCCAAATCAACAGACTATACATTTTTTTCAGCACCACACCACACCTATTCCAAAACTGACCACATACTTGGAAGTAAGGCTCTCCTCAGCAAATGTAAAAGAACAGAGATTATAACAAACTATCTCTCAGACCACAGTGCAATCAAACTAGAACTCAGGATTAAGAATCTCACTCAAAACCGCTCAACTACATGGAAACTGAACAACCTGCTCCTGAATGACTACTGGGTACATAACGAAATGAAGGCAGAAATAAAGATGTTCTTTGAAACCAATGAGAACAAAGACACAACATACCAGAATCTCTGGGACACATTCAAAGCAGTGTGTGGAGGGAAATTTATAGCACTAAATGCCCACAAGAGAAAGCAGGAAAGATCCAAAATTGACACCCTAACATCACAATTAAAAGAACTAGAAAAGCAAGAGCAAACACATTCAAAAGCTAGCAGAAGGCAAGAAATAACTAAGATCAGAGCAGAACTGAAGGAAATAGAGACACAAAAAACCCTTCAAAAAATTAATGAATCCAGGAGCTGGTTTTCTGAAAGGATCAACAAAATTGATAGACCGCTAGCAAGACTAATAAAGAAAAAAAGAGAGAAGAATCAAATAGATGCAATAAAAAATGATAAAGGGGATATCACCACCGATCCCACAGAAATACAAACTACCATCACAGAATACTACAAACACCTCTACACAAATAAACTAGAAAATCTAGAAGAAATGGATAAATTCTTTGACACATACACTCTCCCAAGACTAAACCAGGAAGAAGTTGAATCTCTGAATAGACCAATACCAGGATCTGAAATTGTGGCAATAATCAATAGCTTACCAACCAAAAAGAGTCCAGGACCAGATGGATTCCCAGCCGAATTCTAACAGAGGTAAAAGGAGGAGCTGGTACCATTCCTTCTGAAACTATTCCAATCAATAGAAAAAGAGGGAATCCTCCCTAACTCATTTTATGAGGCCAGCATCATTCTGATACCAAAGCTGGGCAGAGACACAACCAAAAAAGAGAATTTTAGACCAATATCCTTAATGAACATTGATGCAAAAATCCTCAGTAAAATACTGGCAAAACAAATCCAGCAGCACATCAAAAAGCTTATCCACCAAGATGATCAAGTGGGCTTCATCCCTGGGACGCAAGGCCGGTTCAATATACGCAAATCAATAAATGTAATCCAGCATATAAACAGAGCCAAAGACAAAAACCACATGATTATCTCAATAGATGCAGAAAAAGCCTTTGACAAAATTCAACAACCCTTCATGCTAAAAACTCTCAATAAATTAGGTATTGATGGGACATATTTCAAAATAATAAGAGCTATCTATGACAAACCCACAGCCAATATCATACTGAATGGGCAAAAACTGGAAGCATTCCCTTTGAAAACTGGCACAAGACAGGGATGCCCTCTCTCACCACACCTATTCAACATAGTGTTGGAAGTTCTGGCCAGGGCAATTAGGCAGGAGAAGGAAATAAAGGGTATTCAATTAGGAAAAGAGGAAGTCAAATTGTCCCTGTTTGCAGGTGACATGATTGTATATCTAGAAAACCCCATTGTCTCAGCCCAAAATCTCCTTAAGCTGATAAGCAACTTCAGCAAAGTCTCAGGATACAAAATCAATATACAAAAATCACAAGCATTCTTATACACCAACAACAGACAAACAGAGAGCCAAATCATGAGTGAAATCCCATTCACAATTGCTTCAAAGAGAATAAAAACCTAGGAATCCAACTTACAAGGGATGTGAAGGAACTCTTCAAGGAGAACTACAAACCACTGCTCAAGGAAATAAAAGAGGATACAAACAAATGGAAGAACATTCCATGCTCATGGGTAGGAAGAATCAATATCGTGAAAATGGCCATACTGCCCAAGGTAATTTACAGATTCAATGCCATCCCCATCAAGCTACCAATGCCTTTCTTCACAGAATTGGAAAAAACTACTTTAAAGTTCATACGGAACCAAAAAAGAGCCCGCATTACCAAGTCAATCCTAAGCCAAAAGAACAAAGCTGGAGGCATCACACTACCTGACTTCAAACTATACTACAAGGCTACAGTAACCAAAACAGCATGGTATTGGTACCAAAACAGAGATATAGATCAATGGGACAGAACAGAGCCCTCAGAAACAATGCCGCATATCTACAACTATCTGATCTTTGACAAACCTGAAAAAAACAAGCAATGGGGAAAGGATTCCCTATTTAATAAATGGTGCTGGGAAAACTGGCTAGCCATATGTAGAAAGCTGAAACTGGATCCCTCCCTTACACCTTATACAAAAATCAATTCAAGATGGATTAAAGCCTTAAACGTTAGACCTAAAACCATAAAAACCCTAGAAGAAAACCTAGGCATTACCATTCAGGACATAGGCATGGGCAAGGACTTCATGTCTAAAACACCAAAAGCAATGGCAACAAAAGACATAATTGACAAATGGGATCTAATTAAACTAAAGAGCTTCTGCACAGCAAAAGAAACTACCATCAGAGTGAACAGGCAACCCACAAAATGGGAGAAAATTTTCGCAACCTACTCATCTGACACAGGGCTAATATCCAGAATCTACAATGAACTCAAACAAATTTACAAGAAAAAAAACAAACAACCCCATCAAAAAGTGGGCAAAGGACATGAACAGACACTTCTCAAAAGAAGACATTTATGCAGCCAAAAAACACATGAAAAAATGCTCATCATCACTGGCCATCAGAGAAATGCAAACCAAAACCACAATGAGATACCATCTCACACCAGTTAGAATGGCAATCATTAAAAAGTCAGGAAATAACAGGTGCTGGAGAGGATGTGGAGAAATAGGAACACTTTTACACTGTTGGTGGGACTGTAAACTAGTTCAACCATTGTGAAAGTCAGTGTGGCGATTCCTCAGGGATCTAGAACTAGAAATACCATTTGACCCAGCCATCCCATTACTGGGTATATACCCAAAGGATTATAAATCATGCTGCTATAAAGACACATGCACACGTATGTTTATTGTGGCATTATTCACAATAGCAAAGACTTGGAACCAACCCAAATGTCCAACAATGATAGACTGGATTAAGAAAATGTGGCACATATACACCATGGAATACTATGCAGCCATAAAAAATGATGAGTTCATGTCCTTTGTAGGGACATGGATGAAATTGGAAATCATCATTCTCAGTAAACTATCGCAAGAACAAAAAACCAAACACCGCATATTCTCACTCATAGGTGGGAATTGAACAATGAGATCACATGGACACAGGAAGGGGAATATCACACGCTGGGGACTGTTGTGGGGTGGGGGAGGGGGGAGGGATAGCATTGGGAGATATACCTAATGCTAGATGACGAGTTAGTGGATGCAGCGCACCAGCAGGTGTCCTGTGAGCTCTTCCATTGTTCAATAAACATTTTTTTCATCTTACTCACCCTGCACTTCTCTGCCTACCTCATTCTTCCCGGTTGCAGGACAAGACCTCAGGACTGACCAAATGGCAGAACTAACAGCTGTAACACAAACAGGGCAGAAACATGCCCCTTGCTTGCCACATTGTGGGCAAAGAGAAGGAGAGAAGAGCTGCAACCCCTTGGGGATCCCAGACCTGGGAGCTCCCTGAGCCAAAGCTGTGACTCCCTCTTTGTGGTCCTGTGGTGCCTGGCATCTCCAAGCTTTCAGGCACTACTGCATTCCCCAATGCCAGCTGAGGAAGCTGCTTGCCATGCACCTGGACCTGCCGCAGCCTTGCAGAGAGCTGGCACCCATGCTGGCACTTGGAGCTGCCTGCCCCACAGCAGCAGCTGGCATGTCTGACTGTGCAGTGGCTGGACCTCACGCTCTCTCACACACTCCTCACCACTCCATGGCTGGCTCGCCCTTGGCAGGCATAGGATCCAGCTGGGTAACATGAGCCAAGTGCAGCCTGCCAGATCAAGTGGGCAGAATGAGCCCAGCGGCCCAAGCAAAATTGGGCAAAGGTGCCATGGGCCACAGAGGTTTCTGGCCAGAAGAGCGACATCCAAAGATGTCGTAAAAGAGTTATGATGCTAAGTTGAGCATAAAGAACTAAGAATACTGAATGGCATAATAACACTTGATAAACGTCAAGTATCAATGCTATGATTACCACTACTATCAACACTGAAATGTTAGGATGGTTTAACCTAGGAAAAGAGAAAAACCATGATCAACTTCATTGTTGCTGAAAAGACATTCCATAAAATTCAACACTGACTTCTTTTAAAAATGCTTAGTAATCTAGAAATATAAGTAAGCCTCATATGTATCCAAAACTAAAAACTACAGCAAATCTCATTCTGTCACTCCTCTATTTCAGTATTTTTCTGGATGTCTTACTCAATACAAGAGCAAGAAGCAAGAGGCACAAATTTAAGAAAATAAGAGACAAAATTTTCTCTTACTTATAGATTGTTTGCAGATAATCTGAATAGCCAGAAATTCTGAGGCAGGGTAATCAATGGAGAAAACTATTAAAATTAACATTCAAAATTCAGGACAAGCATTGAAATGGAGTGTTTAGTGAGATGGCCTGATATAAAAATAACATATAAAGCCTGTCATGGTAGCTCACAGCTGTAATCCTGGCACTTTGGGAGGCCAAGGCAGGAAGATTGCTTGAGTCCAGGAGGTCTAGGCTGCAGTGAGCCATGGTTGCACCACTGCACTCCAGTCTGGGTGACAGAGTGAGACCCTGTCTCAAAAAAATAAAATAAAATAAAAAAGTATTGAAGTCAATAGTTTTGCTATATATACCATCAATAATGGTATCAGGGCTGTTGATATGAAAGAGCTTTTTTTAAGCAATAAGGGAAGTTATTGGGGTTAACAGAAATAATAAAAGGCTGGAGAATGAGGATTGGAAAATAGAGAAGAATTGATGCTAGGCAGCAGGAATCATAATAAATAATCACATAGCAAGAACAGGCTAAAGATAAAGAAACACACACATATAAGAAGAAAAAAGAGAGTAAACTAACCTATGTGACAATATTCTTTGCTGCAATGAACTCACCTCTGATCACCTTCAAATCTTCAATCAATATCAAAGTTCCTAAGAACACCTCACCTGCAAAAGCTAAACCAAATGCCAACCCCTTGGTGAGCCACACTCAGGGACATTGCTAAACACAACCTACTACCCATGCAACTAACTATTGTATATATAAACAAACTTCCTGATGAGAAAAACCAGAAATGTTTCCCAAAAAAAGAAGAAAAAAATCATAAACAAACGTTTCCAAATTCTAGGGAACCTAGTCCTGAGATTTTTTTTCATATGCTGTAACAATTTTAATTCTTTTTTTCCCCTGCTTCTACCACAAGAAAGACACAAGAAGTCTAGAGAAATCTCAGCTACTCGGGAGGCTGAGGCACAAGAATCACTTGAACCCAAGAGGCAGAGGCTGCAGTGAGCCAAGCTGGAGCCACTGCTCTCCAACCTGGGCGACAGAGTGAGACTCCATCTCAAAAAAAAAAAAAAAAAAAAAAGTCTAGGGAAAGACAAACACCTCCTTTTTTGTAAGATCAGAAGGCTCTGGATTCAAAGGAGAATTACTCTCAGGGGCCTAATAACACTTGAAGGCCCCAAGTCAGGAGTTATGACCAAGATAAACTTTGGAAATTCTATAATAAGGCAAATAAGCAAAGAAAAGGCAATGTTCTACTCACTCTGAATTCACAAACCTTATACAATATTAGTTAATTCAGTTACTAATTAAAGATACCAATTTGAGAGCCAGTTTTAACAACTTGAGAAAACACTTAAAGCAAAACCCAACTATCTTTTGGCTCTGCTAACCTGCCATGCTTCAAAACTTTAGCCTGAGGAAGCCATGGCTAAGAGTTCATCCAGGAAAAGTTGGCTTATTTTGGGGTATAAATTGTGCGAGAAGAGGATGTGAGGAATCAGAGAAATTTGGTTGAAGTGGGCTTTGCAATGTAAGTGTAAAAAGCATGGCCTATGGAGCTAGGAAGTCCTGGATCTGATTCCTGGTGTCATCATCACTCACCAACCATGCGATGCAAAGCAAGTTTCTGATCCTTAATTCATTTCTTTCATTTTAATTTTTATTTTATAGATTTAGAGGGTAGAAGTGCACTTTTGTTACATGAATATATTGTGTAGTGGTAAAGTCTAGGCTTTTAGCGTACCCATAACCCAAATAGTGCACATTGTGCCCAGTAGATAATTTTTCACCCCTCACCTTCCTCCCACCCTCCCACATTTTGGAGGGACCAATGTCTATTATTCCACTCTGTATGTCCATGTGAACGCATTGTTTAGCTCCCATTTATAAGTGAGAACGTGTGGTATTTGACTTTCTGTTTCTGAGTTATTTCGTTTAGGACAGTGACCTCCAGTTTCATCCATGTTGCTGCAAGACACCATTTCATTCATTTTACAGCTACACAGTATTGCAAGGTATATATCCAGTCATTACTGACGGACACTTAGGTTGATTCCATGACTTTGTTATTCTGAATAGTGTAGTGATAAACGTACAAGTGCAGTTGTCTTTTTTATAAAATTATTTCTTTTCCTTGGGTAGATACCCAGTAGTGAGACTGCTGGATAGAATGGTAGTTCTATTTTTAGCTCCTTGAGGAATCTTCATACTGTTTTCCACAAAGGTTGTACTAATTTACATTCCGACCAACAGTGTATAAGCATTCCCTTTTCTCCACACCCACGTCAACATCTGTTCTTTTTTGTCTTTCTAATAATAACCATTCTGACTGGTGTAAGATGGTATCTCATAGTGGTTTTAATTTGCATTTCTCATCTTACTAGTGATGTTGAGCATTTTCTGTATGTTTTTTGGCCACTTGTATATCTTCTTTTTAAAAATGTCTGTTCATGTCTTTGCCCACTTTTGATGGGGTTGTTTTTTTCTTGTTGAACTGTTTGAGTTCCTTGTAGATTCTGAAAATTAGTCCTTTGTTGGATGCATTGTTTGAAAATATTTTCTCCCATTCTGTAGGTTGTCTGTTTACTCCGTAGATTTTTCTTTTGCTGTGCAGAATCTTTTCAGTTTAATTAAGTCTCATTTGTCTATTTTTTGTTTTGTTGCATTTGCTTTTGAGGTCTTAGTCATAAGTGGTTTGCCTAGTCCAATATCCAGAAGAGTTTTTTGTGGGTTTTCTTCTAGGATTTTTGCAGTTTCAGGTCTTACTTTTAAGTCTTTAACACATCTTGAGTTAACTTTTGTATGTGGTGAGAGATATGGGCCTTCCTCCATTCTTCTGCATGTGGCTATCTAATTTTCCCAGCACCGTTTATTGAATAGGATGCCATTTCCCCAGAGTATATTTTTGTTGACTTTGTAAAAAATCAGTTGCTTCTAGATATGTGGCTTTATTTCTGAGTTCTCTGTTCTGTTCCATTGATCCATGTGTCTATTTTTATATCAGTACCGTGCTGTTTCAGTTACTATATCCTTGAAGTCAGGTAATATGATGCCTCCAGCTTTTTGCCTTTTGCTTAGAATTGCTTTAGCTATTCAGGCTTTTATGCGGTGCCATATGAGTTTTAGGATTTCTTTTCTAATTCTGTGAAAAATGATATCGGTAATTTATAGGAATTGCATTACAGATTGCTTTGGGCAGTATGGTCATTTTAATTATATTGATTCTTCCAGTCCATGAGCCTGGGATACTTTTGAATTTCTTTCTGTCATCTACAATTTCTTTCATCACTGTTTTATAGTTTTCATTATAGAGATCTTTCACCTTGGTTAAATGTATTCCTAGGTATTTTTGTAGCCATTGTAAATGGATTGAGTTCTTGATTTGCTTCTCAGCTTGATTGTTATTGTTGTATAGAAATGCTGGTGATTTTTGTACATTGATTTTGTATCCTAAAACCTTACTGAAGTCATTTATCAAATCTAGGAGTCTTTTGGAGGGTTATACACACACACACACACACACACACACACACATATATACTTTAAGTTCTGGGATACATGTGCAGAACCTGCAGGTTTGTTATATAGGTATACATGTGCCATGGTGTTTTGCTGCACACATCCACCCGTCATCTACATTAGGTATTTCTCCTAATGCTATCCCTCCCATCACCCCCAACCCCTCAACAGGTCCCGGTGTGTGATATTCCCCTCCCTGTGCCCATATGTTCTCACTGTTCAACTCCTGCTTATGAGTGAGAACATGCAGTGTTTGGTTTTCTTTTTCTGTGTTAGTTTGCTGAGAATGATGGTTTTCAGCTTCATCCATATCCCTGGAAAGGACATGAACTTATCCTTTTTAATGGCTGCATAGTATTCCATGGTGTATATGTGCCATATTTTCTTTATCCAGTCTAGCATTGATGGGCATTTGGGTTGGTTCCACGTCTGCTATTGTGAATGGTGCTGCAATAAACATACGTGTGCATGTGTCTTTGTAGCAGCATGATTTATAATCCTTTGGGTATATACCCAGTAATGGGATTGCTGGGGCAAATGAAATTTCTAGTTCCAGATCCTTGAGGAATCGCTATACTGTCTTCCACAATGATTGAACTAATTTACACTCCCACCAACAGTCCAAAAGCATTCCTATTTCTCCACATCCTCTCCAGCATCTGTTGTTTCCTGACTTTTTAGCAATCACCATTCTAACTGGCATGAGAGGTATCTCATTGTGGTTTTGATTTGCATTTCTCTAATGTCCAGTGGTGATGAGCTTTTTTCCGTATGTTTGCTGGCCACATAAATGTCTTCTTTTGAGAAGTGTCTGTTCGTATCCTTTGTCACTTTTTGATGGGGTTGTTTGTTTTTTCTTGTAAATTTGTTTAAGTTCCTTGTAGATTCTGGATATTAGCCCTTTGTCAGATGGATAGACTGCAAAAATGTTCTCCCATTCTGTAGGTTGCCTGTTCACTCTGATGATAGTTTCTTTTGCTGTGCAGAAGTTCTTTAGTTTAATTAGATCCCATTTGTCAATTTTGGCATTCGTTGCAATTGCTTTTGGTGTTTTAGTCATGAAGTCTTTGCCCATGCCTATGTCCTAAATGGTATTGCCTAGGTTTTCTTCTTGGGTTTTTATGGTTTTATGTCTTACATTTAAATATTTAATTAATCTTGAGTTAATTTTTGTATAAGGTGTAGGGAAGGGGTCCAGTTTCAGTTTCTGCATGTGGCTAGCCAGTTTTCCCAACACCATTTATTAAATAGGAAATCCTTTCCCCATTGCTTGTTTTTGTCATGTTTGTCAAAGATCAGATGGTTGTAGATGTGTGGTATTATTTCTGAGGCCTCTGTTCTGTTCCATTGGCCTATATATCTGTTTTAGTACTAGTATCATGCTGTTTTGGTTACTATAGCTTTGTAGTATAGTTTGAAGTCAGGTGGTATGATGCCTCCAGCTTTGTTCTTTTTGCTTAGGATTGTCTTGCCAGTTTTGATCTGATCTTAGTTATTTCTTGTCTTCTACTAGCTTTTGAATTTGTTTGCTCTTGCTTCTCTAGTTCTTTTCATTGTGATGTTAGGGTGCCAATTTTAGATCTTTCCTGCTTTCTCCTCTGGGCATATAGTGCTATAAGTTTCCCACTAAACACTGATTTAGCTGTGTCCCAGAGATTCTGGTACGTTGTGTCTTTGTTCTCATTGGTTTCAAAGAACTTATTTATTTCTGTCTTAATTTTGTTATTTAGCCAGTAGTCATTCAGGAGCATATTGTTCAGTTTCCACATAGTTGTGTGGTTTTGAGTAAGTTTCTTAATACTGAGTTCTAATTTGATTACACTGTGGTCTGAGAAATTGTTGGTTATGATTTCCATTCTTTTGCATTTGCTGAGGAGTGTTTTACTTCCCATTATGTGGTCAATTTTAGAATAGATGCTATGTGGTGCTGGAGAACAATGTATATTCTGTTGATTTTGGGTGGAGAGTTCTGTAGATGTCTATTAGGTCCTCTTGGTCCAGAGCTGAGTTCAAGTCCTGAATATCCTTGTTAATTTTCTGTCTTGTTGATCTGTCTAATATTGACAGTGGGGTGTTAAAGTCTCCCACTCTTATTGTGTGGGAGTCTAAGTCTCTTTGTAGGTCTCTAAGAACTTGCTTTATGAATCTACATACTCCTGTATTGGGTGCATATATATTTAGGATAGTTAGATCTTCTTGTTGCATTGATCCCTTTACCATTATGTAATGCCCTTCTTTGTTTTTTTTATCTTTGTTGGTTTAAAGTCTGTTTTATCAGAGACTAGGATTGCAACCCCTGCTTTTTTTGCTTTCCATTTGCTTGGTAAATCTTCCTCCATGCCTTTATTTTGAGCCTATGTGTGTCCTTGCACGTGAGATGGGTCTCCTGAATACAGCACACCGACAGGTCTTAAGTCTTTATCCAATTTGCCAGTCTGTGTCTTTTAACTGGGGCATTTAGCCCATTTACATTTAAGGTTAATATTGTTATGTGTGAATTTGATCCTGTCATTATGATGCTAGCTGGTTATTTTGTCCATTAGTTGATGCCGTTTCTTCATAGTTTCAATGGTCTTTACATTTTGGTATGTTTTTGCAGTGGCTGGTACCAGCTTTTCCTTTCCATGTTTAGTGCTTCCTTCAGGAGCTCTTGTAAGGCAGGCCTGGTGGTGAGAAAAATCCCTCAGTATTTGCTTGTCTGTAAAGGATTTTATTTCTCCTTCACTTATGAAGCTTAGTTTGGCTGGATATGAAATTCTGTGTTGAAAATTCTTTTCTTGGGCCGGGTGCGGTGGCTCACGCTTGTAATCCCAGCACTTTGGAAGGCCGAGGCAAGCAGATCACCTGAGGTCAGGAGTTCAAGACTAGCCTGACCAACATGGAGAAACCCCGTTTCTACTAAAAATGCAAAATTAGCCGGGCGTGGTGGCACATGCCTGTAATCCCAGCTACTCGAGAGGCTGAGGCAGGAGAATCACTTGAACCCGGAAGGCAGAGGTTGCAGTGAGCCGAGATTGTGCCATTGCACTCCAGCCTGGGTGATGAGAGTGAAACTCCATCTCAAAAAAAAAAAAAAAAAAAAAAAAGAAAGAAAGAAAAAAGAAAATTCTTTTATTTAAGAATGTTGAATGTTCAGTCTGTTCTGCTCTACATCAAGCATCTGTAACTCAGATTAGCTCCATGTGACTAGCACATAGGGGAATGAAGCCATTATTAGGTAGTCATTACACTGGTTCATTTGTAATTTTTCTGGAATATTAATGCCTTCCACCACCAACTAACAACATTTGAATTTGAGCACACTAATGTGACTGACTGCAGCAAGCTAAGGAGACTCTGATCCATTGTGTATATCATACTCATTTGCTCCACAGTCTTCCTTTTGGCCACAGATCTGTCATGGAAGTAACTGATGTAAAGTTTCCCCTGGTATTTGTGTATTTTATACTTATCTCCATAAATCAGCACTTATATCCCTTCTTTACATCCTCTTCATCAAGGTACCTTCATCTTTTAAGCTAAAGTCCTAAATTCACAGTTATTTCTCATTGGGAGTTTAACCTTTTTTAAAGTATGTGAGTTTTTTTCATTAGGGTCATTTTTGCACTTGTCGTTGCTGTGATTACAAAGCTGCAATGGTTTTAAGAGGTCTTCCCCGACCCTGTGTTTCCCATACTTGACGAACACAAAAAGTGGGAGTTTTCTTCCCCCTCCTCCAGAAACACGACGAAAATGATACAGTAGTAATAACAGCTACAATTTTTTGCATACACTATGTAGCATATATCATTTTAAGTGTCCTGTATGTACTGCTGCATGTAATTAAATCTAAGATGTCCGTTTTTAAGAACATCATTATTTTATGTACCACTAAGAAAAAACTCTACCAATAAAACTATAGCATGCTTTTTATCACATTGAATTTTTATTAAATAGATATTAAAAGGGCTTTCTTAAATTGTTATTATACATCACTTCTGTGCCTACATGAAGAGGAAATAAATTTGCGAGTGCATTACCCAGTGAAATACATATGTAAAAGTAGTCCTAAAATGCCTCTTTATAGTCTGACTCTTCTGAGCTGCATTTAAATTCAGAGGTGTCCATTTACAATATTTCTCTCTGTACCATTGTTAGCACTGAGATTGTTATGCCCAGACCGTTAGTTCCCCAAAGAAGACCACCAGAGTCCAGAGTCAAAGCCAAGCGGCAAGGATCTTTACTACAAGTTCGAACCTGGTCCCTCCATTCCACAGCATACAAGAGGGCCCTGAACAATGCGAGTGTTTGCTTTTTATAGCCTGAAAGTTACAGGGGAACAAAGGAATTCTTTTGGTTCCCGCTCTTTCAGTAAAACTTTGAACGGCTGTCCTCTTATCGGAGACTTTCCTGGTGGTGTTTGTACTGGGCTCAGGAAGTTTGAGAGATATATGGCGATATGTGGTGGGATGGGAGGATGGGATGTGTTTGTACTGGGCTTGTTTGTTTTGAGCCCGGGGCTGAGGAATGTGCCCGGCTCCTTTGTTTTGAGCCCGGGGCTGAGGAATGTGCCCGGCTCCTTTCAAGATACAGCATTTCTTAAAAGAAGCTGTGAAAGTTGCCAGTACCAAAAGGGAGTCATTTATGTCAAATTCTAACAAAATGGAGTCAGGGGAGGCCATGAAAAAGAAGCCCTTATGCATACATCCTCATAACAAGACTTATCAAAAGAAATTCCTGCACATAGACCAGTAACAGGACTTATCACAAGAACTTCCTCAAGACTGCTGTATTCCAGGTAACCACTTGCACAAGGACATTTATCTAGCAACAAGCGTCTCCACCAATGAATTGATGCCAGCTCCTGCAACAAGCCCCTGTAACCTATGGTCTTTGTTTCAAAATACCTTATGTGGACTTCTTTTTTTGTCTTTAAAAGTTTCCTGGAGGGGCATGGTGGCTCACGCCTGTAATCCCAGCACTTTGGGAGGCTGAGGTGGGCAAATCACTTGAGGTCAGGAGTTCAAGACCAGCCTGGCCAATAGGGTGAAACCCTGTCTCTACTAAAAATGCAAAAATTAGATGGGCGTGGTGGCACGCACCTGTAGTCCCAGCTACTTGGGAGACTGAGACAGGAGAATCGCTTGAACCTGGGAGGCAATGTTGCAGTCAGCCGAGATCATGTCACTGATTTCTAGCCTGGGAGACAGAGTGAGACTCCATCTCAAAAAAAAAAAAAAAAAGTTTCCTTTTGCCCCAGCCTCCCCAGATATGCATATGGTTGCCATAGTATGTATATCCCAGATTGCAATCCCTTTGCTATTCCCAAATAAACTCTTGCTTTGCAGAGTTAGTCTCTTTGTCACTCATTATAGTTGACAATTTGGTGTCAGAAGTGAGAGGGAAGCGAGCTCACCTTGGAGAGACTGGTGGCCCCAGGAATACAGTACAGTACCCACTTGAGCTCCCTGTGCTCTTCATTTTCATGAATCACCTCTTTGTTTCTGTCAGTTGCCTCATAGATTTTGGACTCACTCCTTTTGGTTGAGCTCTGACTTTATTCAGGATCCGGTTTTATAAAGGCCTCAGGGACATCATCCACCTGGTGAGTACTTTTTTGGTTTCTGCACACCTAATTTAAAATTTAGGTTAGCTAGATTTTTCTTGTTTCTGAACATCTTCCAAGAGCAAAATAACATTTTAACAGGCATGAGTCAACACTATTTTGACTTTCTGTCTATTGGAGGCACACAGGTATTGGAGCTGCATGTGCAGGCACCAGACCAAAAGGTTAGAAGCACCCCAAGAATAACCAAACAGAAATGTTGTTTGTGTTCCATTTGCAGCTAATACATGGCAAGACAGAAATGTAGGTTGCACCCTGTTTGCAGCTAGTGTATTTGTAGAGTTTTTCCTTTTGCTCTTGAGAGATTAATAAGAAACAGAATGGGATCCCAGATTCTAAGGTATGCAAAGATAATGCTCCAACAGAGACTTTAGCCGGCCACATATTCAAACATTATGGCCCATTATCTTGCATATTTTTAAACCGATGGGCAAATTATGCCAAAGAAAATTTAAAATTACAATGACCATTATGTAACACATTCCATATGAACAACACTGCACTTTAAGAAGGGCATTTAAAAATGAAGGCTCCCAAATTAGACCCACCTGGGATACCTGCTGAGGTGCAGAAGCTCCTAAAAAGATTTCAAACATTTTTATTTCCTCTTTTAAAAGACTCTTCACAGAAGACAAAGAGCTTGAGTAACTAACTTATTTTTTTAAGACACAAAACAGTATAACAGCTAGTGTTAGAGACTCCCTTAACCAGATTGAAAATCTAAAATCAGAACAAAGTTCATTTCATGCACTTCCGTGTGGAGAGACCACCAAACAGGCTTTGTGTAAGCAACATGGCTATTTCACCTGGGTGCAGGCGGGCTGAGTCCGAAAAGAGAGTCAGCAAAGGGAGATGGGGTGGGGCTGTTTTATAGGATTTGGGTAGGTAAAGGAAAAAGGGGAGTTGTTCTCTGGCGGGCAGGAGTGGGGGTCACAGGCTACTCAGTGGGGGAGCTTTTGAGCCAGGATGAGCCAGGAGAAGGAATTTCACAAGACAGTGTCATCAGTTAAGGCAGGGCCGGGCATCTTCACTTCTTTTGTGATTCTTCAGTTACTTCAGGCCATCTGAGCATATATACGTGCAAGTCACAGGGGATGCAATGGCTTGGCTTGGGCTCAGAGGCCTGACATTCCTGCCTTCTTATATTAATAAGAAAAATAAAACAAAATAGTGTTGAAGTGTTGGGACGGCGAAAATTTTTGGGGGGTGGTATGGAGAGAGAATGGGCAATGTTTCTCAGGGCTGCTTTGAGCGGGATTAGGGGCGGCGTGGGAACCTAGAGTGGGAGAGATTAAGCTGAAGGAAGATTTTGTGGTAAGGGGTGATATTGTGGGGTTGTTAGAAGAAACATTTGTCGTGTAGAATTATTGGTGATGGGCTGGATACGGTTTTGTATGAATTGAAAAACTAAATGGAATAAGAGAAGGAGGAAAACAGGTATAAAAGGTCTAAGAATTGGGAGGACCCAGGACATCTGATTAGAGAGTGCCTAAGGAGATTCAGCATAGTCCTGCCAGCAAAGATGATTTATTTACTTCAAGAGTTAAGAGTGGCAGTTTGGGGATAGCACCAGGAGATATCAGCTGTGATGGCTTGGAGAAACAGTGTAAACCGGCAGTGTAAACAAGAGCAGGGCATGTATGAGTAGTTGAGAATGGTGAATAGGCGTATGACTAGATAGAAGATAGTAGGGATGACAAGTTTTTTTGGGGCACAGTCCAAGTTGGTCTGGTGTCTGGAATGAGACTGGGGCCTAATAAAAAGGAACGTCTATACAGGAGCTCAAATGGGCTGTAGCCTGCAGCATTCTGAGGACAGGCCTGAATTCTGAGAAGGGAAAGTGGTAAAAGTATTGTCTAGTCCTTTTTAAGTTGGTGGCTGAGCTTGGTGAGGTGTGTTTTTAAAAGACTATTAGCCCATTCTACTTTTCCTGAAGACTGAGGACTGTAAGGGATATGAAGGTTCTACTGAATACCAAGAGCATGAGAAACTGCTTGGGTGATTTGACTAGTAAAGGCCGGTCTGCTATCGGACTGCATAGAGGTGGGAAGGCCAAACTGAGGAATTATGTCTGACAGAAGGGAAGAAATGACCACGGTGGCCTTCTCAGACCCTGTAGGAAAGGCCTCTACATATCCAGTGAAAGCGTCTACCTAGACTAGGAGGTATTTTAGTTTTCTGACTCGAGGCATGTGAGTAAAGTCAATTTGCCAGTCTTGGGCAGGAGCAAATACTCGAGCTTGATGTGTAGGAAAGGGAGGAGGCCTGAATAATCCCTGAGGGGTAGTAGAATAGCAAATGGAACACTGAGAAGTGATTTCCTTGAGGATAGATTTCCAGGATGGAAAGGAAATGAGAGGTTCTAAGAGGCGGGCTAGTCGCTTGTACTATAGCATAGCCTGCCTTTGCTGGTGTGTGGCGATTAGGCCTGGTGGAACTGCCATCAATAAATCAAGCATGATCAGGGTGAGGAACAGGAAAGAAGGAAATATGGGGAAATGGGGTGAATGTCAGGTGGATCAGAGTGATACAGTCATGGGGGTCAGGTGTGGTATCAGGAATAATGTGGGAGGCCAGAATGAAGTCTGGGCCAGGAACAATGGTAATTGTGGGAGACTTAACAAAGAGTGAGTATAGCTGAAGAAGCCGGGGAGCAGAAAGTATATGTGTCAGGTGTGAGGAAGAAAATAGATTTTGGAAATTATGAGAGCTGTAGAGAGTGAGTTGAGCATAGTTTGTGATTTTGAGGGCCTCTAAAAGTATTAGGGCGGCAGCAGCCGCTGCACGGAGACATGATGGCCAGCCTAAAACAGTAAGGTCAAGTTGTTTGGACAAAAAGGCTACAGGGTGTGGTCCTGGCTCTTGTGTAAGAATTCTGACTGCACTAACCATGCCTAGGAAGGAAAGGAGTTGTTTTGTAAGGGATTGAGGTTTGGGAGACTTAATTGGACACGATCAGCAGGGAGAGCACAGGTGTTTTTACGAGAATTATGCCGAGATAGGTAACAGATGAGGATGAAATTTGGGCTTGACTGAAGTAATGGGGGCTGTCTGTGAAGCCTTGCCACAGTACAGCCCAGGTAATTTGTTGAGCCTGATGGGTGTCAGGGTCAGTCTAAGTAAAAGCGAAGAGAGGCTGGGATGAAGGGTGCAAAGGAATAGTAAAGAAAGCATGTTTGAGATCCAGAACAGAATAATGGGTTGTAGAGGGAGGTATCAAGGATAGGAGAGTATATGGGTTTGGCACCATGGGGTGGATAGGCAAAACAATTTGGTTGATAAGGCGAAGATCCTGAATTAACCTGTAAGCCTTGTCTGGTTTTAGGACAGGTAAAATGGGGGAATGGTAAGGAGAGTTTATAGGCTTTAAAAGGCCATGCTGTAACAGGCGAGTGATAACAGGCTTTAATCCTTTCAAAGCGTGCTGTGGGATGGGATATTGGCATTGAGTGGGGTAAGAGTGATTAGGTTTTAATGGGATGGTAAGGGGTGCATGATCGGTCACTAAGGAGGGAGTAGAGGTGTCTTATACTTGTGGGTTAAGGTGGGGAGATACAAGGGGAGGATGTGAAGGAGGCTTTGAACTGAGTGAAAAGGCGGAAATGAGGTGTGGCTATAGCCCAGGAATAGTCAGGGAAGCAGATAATTTAGTTAAAGTGTCTCGGCCTAATAAGGGAACTAGGCAGGTGGGGATAACTGAAAAGGAGTGCTTAAAAGAGTATTGTCTAAGTTGGCACCAGAGTTGGGGAGTTTTAAGAGGTTTAGAAGCCTGGCCGTCAATACGCACAACAGTTATGGAGGCAAGGGAAACAGGCCCTTGAAAAGAAGGTAATGTGGAGTGAGTAGCCTCTATATTGATTAAGAAGGGGACGGACTTACTCTCCACTGTGAGAGTTACCTAGAGTGTCTATGATGGTCCTGTAGGCTTCTGAGGCGATCGAGCAGTGTCAGTCTTCAGATGCTAAGCCAAGAAGATCTGGGAAGGAGTCAGTCAGAGAGCCTTGGGCCAGAGTTCCAGGGGCTCTGGGAGTGGCTGCCAGGTGAGTTGAACAGTCCGATTTCCAGTGGGGTCCTGCACAGATGGGACACGGCTTAGGAGGAATCCCGGGCTGCGGGCATTCCTTGGCCTAGTGGCCAGATTTCCGGCACTTGTAGCAAGCTCCTGGGAGAGGAGGTTCTGGAGGAACCCTTGGCAGCTGCGGTTCAGGCGTCTGGAGTTCTTGTGTGCTAGAGATGTGGCTGGGGTTTGTCTCACAGTGGAGGCAAAGAATTGCAACTCAGAAATACATTGCTACTTGGCTGTCTCTACTCTGTTATTGTACACCTTGAAGGTGAGGTTAATTAAGTCCTGTTGTGGGGTTTGAGGGCCGGAATTTAATTTTTGGAGTTTTATTTAATGTCGGGAGCAGATTGGGTAATAAAATGTATATTGAGAATAAGACAGCCTTTTGACTTTTTAGGGTCTAGGGCTGTAAAGCGTCTCAGGGTTGCTGCCGAATGAGTCACGAACTGGGCTGGGTTTTTCGTATTTGATGAAACAGCCTAAATGTTCACTGATTTGGGAGAGGTCTGATAAAGAAAAGGGAGCATTAACCTTGACTATGCCTTTAGCTTCAGCCACCTTTTTAAGAGGAAATTGCTGGGCAGGTGGGGGAAGGCTAGTCGCAGAACGAAACTGTAAGCTGGACCAGGTGTGAGGAGGGGAGGTGATAAAAGGATTATAGGGTGGGGGAGCAGAGGCTGAGGAAGAATTGGGACCTGGCTCGGCCTGGCGAGGAGGGGAGAAGTCAGATGGGTCTGTAGAAAAGGAAGATTAGAAAGACTTAGCGACACTTGGGGTTGGGACTGAGGGGACAGGCGGGAGGGAAAGAAGGAGGATCTGGGACGAGTCACACTGGGAACAGAGACTAGGGAGGGAAGAATGCATAAAAGAATGCCTGGACATCAGGCACCTCAGACCGTTTGCCTATTTTACGACAAGAATTATTTAGATCTTGTAGGATGGAAAAAATTGAAAGTGCCATTTTCTGGCTATTTGGAACCACTGTCGAGTTTGTATTGGGGTCAAGCAGCATTGTAGAAGAAAATAAGGCATTTAGGTTTTAGGTCAGGCGAGAGTTGAAGAGGTTTTATGTTCTTAAGAACACAGGCTAAGGGAGAAGAAGGAGGAATGGAGGGTGGAAGATTGCCTATAGTGAAGGAGGCAAGTTTAAAAAAAGGGAGAGTAGAGACACGGAGGGAAGCAGTTCAGGGGTTCTTACCCTCCAGAAAAGGGGGAAAGGGGTCGGGCCACATAAATAAGGGGTTGGGGTGCAGAAATAAGAGGTCGGGGCACGGAAATAAAGGATCAGGGTGCAGAGATAAGAGGTTGGGGTGCAGAAATAAGGGATTGGGGTGCAGAGATATGAGGTTAGGGTACTTGCCCCTCCCTTAGAAAAGTGGGACTTGCCGCTAAGGGTAAAGGAGAAGGGGTTGGGGGTTTCTTGCCTCCCAGAAAGGCGGAGAAGGGGTAGAGACACGGAGAGAAGGGGTTGGGGTACTTGCCCCTCCCCCAGAAAAGTGGGACTTGCCGCTAAGGGTGAAGGACCAAGGCAGGCATCCCTGCGTGGTCTGACACCTCTGAAGCATGGAAGAATAATCAGAGAGGTGTCCCTGCAATGATTAAACACCAAGGGAAGGCTGCCTTCCCAGTCCGCGACCGGCGCTGGAGTTTTGGGTCCATGGATAAAACGTGTCTCCTTTGTCTCTACCAGAAAATGAAAGGAATTGAAATTAAAAGAAGGGAGAGATTGAAGTGTGGTGCCAAGATTGAAAGGAGAAAGAGGTTGAGGGATAGTGAGGGAGGTTGGAGAAGAGAGTAAAAAGAGGCCGCTTACCGGATTTGAAATTGGTGAGATGTTTCTTGGGCTGGTTGGTCTGAGGACCTGAGGTTGTAGGTGGATCTTTCTCACAGAGCAAAGAGCAGGAGGACAGGAGATTGACCTCCTAAGGGAGGTCCCCCGATCCGAGTCACGGCACCAAATTTCATGCGCGTCCGTGTGGAGAGACCACCAAACAGGCTTTGTGTGAGCAACATGGCTGTTTATTTCACCTGGGTGCAGGCAGGCCGAGTCTGAAAAGAGAGTCAGCGAAGGGAGATGGGGTGGGGTCGTTTTATAGGATTTGGGTAGGTAAAGGAAAAAGGGGAGTTGTTTTCTGGCGGGCAGGAGTGGGGGTCACAAGGTACTCAGTGGGGGAGCTTTTGAGCCAGGATGAGCCAGGAGAAGGAATTTCACAAGACAATGTCGTCAGTTAAGGCAGGGCAGGGCATTTTCACTTCTTTTGTGATTCTTCAGTTACTTCAGGCCACCTGGGCATATACGTGCAAGTCACAGGGGATGCGATGGCTTGGCTTGGGCTCAGAGGCCTGACGGTTCAAATCCTTTAAACCCGCCATAAATTCTTTTTTCAGTAAATTTATTTAGCTTAGGAAAGAAACACTTGCAAAAATTAGTTTGAATTATTTGTATATTTGCAGCATGATAGGAAGGTCTTTTTTGTTTGTTTGGCCTTCTCTCCTAAGCTGAAATGGAACCATATACTCAGGGGGAAAAAAAGGAATTTAATATTGCCAGGAATATTTGCTGTTTGTCCCAGCTGAAACCTGATTATAAGATATTTTTAAAGGACTTTTTAAGAGCTCTATCAACATAAGTCAGCTTAATTGGAAGCTTGTAATTTTGGTGGGGGTGGGGAGAGGGGAGAGCTTTCTATTCTCTCTATTGGATCCTACTTCTTCCATGAAAACTTCTCAGTCAACTAAGCCCCTCTTCTTGGACCCCTGCTGACTGTATGCTGTGCCCCATCTGTCTACTTTCTTTCTCGTGGGCATGATTTTTGGCTATTTAAAAATTGAGCAAATGAAATATCTTAAAGGTCTTTTCTACTAATATTTGTAAAAAGCATTATTTGAATTGACTTAGAAATAAATGAGCAGTACCTAAAACTGCTAGAAATATGAGAACTAACCCAACATGCTTGTCAAGTTCACGTGACTTAAATGAATCTTTGGCAAATAAGACAAGCTTAATATCATTGGTTTAATGAAAACAGCTGTGTCTTCTGGGTTATCAATGAAATACCCATGTATTTTACTTTAGGGTTCCTGCTTCAGCAATGACTGCCTGATATGCTCATGATGTATAAATGGTTAATGGGGAAATAACCTAAAAAGATGGCTAACTTTGTCTCTAATGTCTCATTTAATTTTCATGAGTATTCTAGGCATAATTGTTAAAAAAAAAAAGTGATCTAAATAGCTATAACTTGGATAAAGTTTATAAATGAACTTTTTAACAACAATTATGTTTTATAATATGTCTGCTTAAAAACTGTTTCCTAAGGCCGGGCGCAGTGGTTCATGCCTGCAATCGCAGCACTTTGGGAGGCCGAGGAGGGCGGATCATGAGGTCAGGAGATCGAGACCATCCTGGCTAACACAGTGAAACCCCGTCTCTACTAAAAATACAAAAAAAAAAAAAAAAAAATTAGCTGGGCGTGGTGGCGGGCACCTGTGGTCGCAGCTACTCAGGAGGCTGAGGCAGGAGAATGGCATGAATCCCGGAGGTGGAGCTTGCAGTGAGCCCACATCGCGTCACTGCATTCCAGCCTAGGCGACAAAGCGAGACGCCATCTCAAAAAAAAAAAAAAAAGTTTTCTAAATCTCTTTAGTAACTGTACCCTTAGAGTTTTGCTAGGTTAAATTAAATGATAGCTATTCATTGAATAACTATGTTATTTCCAATTAACATAAAATACTAAAACATAAATTACTGAACACAAGTTTAATTTTATTTTTGGCTTTTAAAATTTTATAAAAAGACTAAATATATTTGGGTCTGTTAGCAAACATGAAAAAATTGTTCTATGAGGAAGCACCTGTTTCTAGAAATTATAAAATGATAAGACAGTTTACAATGCTTGCTAGTTTTTATTGAAAATTAAGGTTTCTAAGAGTTTGTAAAAATACTAATCAATATATGGCAATTAAAATTAAAAAGGAAAAGGAGAATAACTCCATATGTGAAGAAAGTAAGACATGTTTTTGGTAAGTAAAGCTGTGAGGTATGAAAGATGAGCTTTTTGGTAAGGAAGGACTAAAGGTGTTTGGATATTTTGTTTTGTTTAGGAGGATCCATAGGAGTTTGCATTTACATAGGACGGATATCATTATGCATTCACAGGTTTCATGTTTACATTCACAAAATTCACATTTCTCCAGGGCTATGTAAATTCTTCTTCTCCCTGTTATAATAGAATCCAAAGAATCTTGAACTGTTTGACCACCCCACAGACCACTTTGATGATGTCATGTTAGTTGGACCTAGTGAGTAAAATGTGGCCAGAACTCTGAATGCCTTGGTAAGACACATGTGCTTCAAAGGGCAAGGGACAACTCCTACAAAGTTCAACTTCTTTTAATGAAAAAATCTTTCACAAAGTTAGAATAGAAGGGATTTTTCTTAATTTGATAAAAACCTATAGCACATTATACAGACTTAGCATAGAATTTTAGATCCACTCCAGTAAGATCAAGAACAAGGAAAAACATGGCTGGTATCCCAGTTAAGTGTTTAACATGATGCTAGAAGTCTGGTCAAAACAATGAGAAAAATAGTAAGTGTAAAAATGGGAAGGAAAAAATATATTATTACTATTCACAGATGATATGAGAATACACAGAAAATCCAAAATAATCAAGAAACTAAAACCCATACAAGAGTTAAGCAAAGTGTCCAGATATAAGATCAATTGACTAAAAAAATCTGTGATATTTCTTCCAAAAGTGCATAACCTGAATCTAATCACTAGGAAGCATCAGACAAGCCAAAATTAAACAACATTCTAAAAATAAAGTGGCTTGTTGTGGTGAGCAGATGTCCACGTCCTGATCTTCAGAACCCATGAATATGTTAGATTACACGGCAAACGGGCAATAGGATTGCAGATGGAATGGGAGTTGCCAGTCAGCTGATTGTGAGATGGGGATAATCCTGGATTATCCAGAGGGAGCACCTAATGTAATCACAAGAGTCCTTATAAGTGGAAGACGGAGACAAAAGAGAGAGAACAAGATGGATGGCAGCATAACGTTGCTGGCTTTGAAAATGGAAGAATGAAGCCTTGAGCCAAGGAAAGGAGGCGGCCTCTAGAAGATAGGAATGGATTATCCTCTAGAGCCTTCAGAAGGAGTATAGCCCTGCCAGCACTTGATTTGAGCCCAGTGAGACCCGCTTCAGACTTTACACCTCCAGACTTGTAAAATAATTAGTGTCATTTTAAGCCACTAACTTTGTAGTAATTTGTTACAGCAGCAATAGGAAGTTGATATACTAGTGCCTTCAAACACATCAAATGTTTTATGGAAAAAAAAAGAAAAGAAAGAAAAAAAGATCCTGCCAGGCACAGTGGCTCACGCCTGTAATCCCAGCACTTTGCGGATCATGAGGTCAGGAGTTCAAGACTATCCTGGCCAACATGGTGAAACCCCTGTCTCTACTAAAAATACAAAAATCAGCTGGGGTGGTGGTGCGTGCCTGTAATCCCAGTTACTCGGGAGGCTAGGGCAGGAGAATCGCTTGAACACGGAAGTCAGAGGTTGCAGTGAGCTGAGATGGTGCCACTGCACTCCAACCTGGTGACAGAGCAAGACTCCCTCTATAAAACAAAAACAAAAAACAAAAACAAAACTAAAGAGCCGGGCACGGTGGCTCACACCTGTAATCTCAGCACTTTGAGAGGCCAAGGTGGGTGGACCATGAGGTCAGGAGTTCAAGACCAGCCTGGCCAACATGGTGAAACTCCGTCTCTACTAAAAATACAAAAATTAGCCAGGCTAGTGGTGTAAGCCTGTAATCCCAGCTACTCGGGAGGCTGAGGCAGGAGAATTGCTTGAACCCAGGAGGCAGAGGTTGCAGTGAGTGGAGATTGTGCCAATGCACTCCAGCCTGGGTGACAGAGCAAGATTCTGTCTCAAAAAAAAAAAAAAAAAAGACTAGGCCAGGCACAGTGGCTCACACCTGTAATCCCAGCACTTTGGGAGGCCAAGGTGGGCTGATAACAAGATCAGGAGATTGAGACCATCCTGGTTAACACAGTGAAACCCCATCTCTACTAAAAATACAAAAAATTAGTTGGGCATGGTGGTAGGCACCTGTGGTCCCAGCTACTTGGCAGGCTGAGGCAGGAAAATGGCATGAACCTGGGAGGCGGAGGTTGCAGTAAGCCGAGATCATGCCATTGCACTCCAGCCTGGGCGACAGAACGAGACTCCATCTCAAAAAAAAAAAAAAAAAAGACATGGCAACTGGAATCAATCCTTGAATAAAAATCTTCTTTTGCTATAAAGAACTCTGTTAGAAAATCTGGAGATATCTCAACAAGGTCTGTAGATTACAAAATAGTAGGTATTGATGTTAATTTCCTGGTTTTGATCATTATATTGAGGTTATTAAGATAATGTTCTTGTTTGGGGCCTACATATACACTGAAATATTTAGGAGTAAAGGAGCATCATTTCTGCAACTTACTCTTGAAAATTCAGAAAAAGTATACACACACACACCCCAACACACACACACACACACACAGAGAAATATGTGAAGTGCTCATTGGGTTTTTGTGTTATTGTAGCTTTGTTGCAACTTTTCTGTAAGTCTAACATTATGAAGTTAAAAGACAAAGCTTTTAGTCCAAGTTGTAGCAAAACAAAGACAACAAAACCCAGAATACTTAGATTTTCAGACACCTGGATTTATTTCTAATAACTAGAGGAATGTCTACCTTCAGTAGGAGAATTCCAAAGTTTTATTGCATACATAGCCTTTTATACTAAATATTGACACTGGTAATCTAAGATCAGTTAACTTTTAGGGGTCAAGTTGTTCATACCAACATTTCCAGATATCATACCTTCATATAGAGACAATTTGCTTCTATTTCAGGTTTTGTCCAGTCACATTCATTCTTGTATCTGGCTATAAATATTTTATACCAATTTTTATCTAATAGTAAAATCACAAAGTAGCAGGATAATTTCCAAGAATACAGTCTGTTAATAGGTTTTGCCTAGTTATATGTCTCTTCTGTTTCGAGAATTCTTCACATTTAATACCAAAGATTCTCAGGCATGTCCTCATCATTCATTGGATTTCAATTGTGTGCTTTGTAGGATTCATTGCTCACCACTGTCTCCGGTACTATTCAGCTTCTCTATCTTGACAGTCTCAATTCCCATAATTCACAATATGAGATATACAGATGGCCAATAAAAACATGGAAACATGTCCAACCTCACAAGTAAAGAATTGCAGACTGATATGGTTTGGATTTGTGGCCCCTCCCAAATCTCATGTCGGATTGTAATCCTTAGTGTTGGAGGTGGGGCCTGGTGGGAGGTGATTGGAGCATGGAGGTGGTTTCTCATGAATAGTTTAGCACCATCCCCCAAGTGCTGTTCTCTTGATAGAGTTCTCATGAGATCTGGTTGTTTAAAAGCCTGTGGCATCTGCCCCTTCTCTCTCTTCCTCCTGCTCCAGCCATGTAAGACATACCTGCTTCCCCTTCACCTTCTGCCATGATTGTATAGTAAGTTCCCTGAGGTCTCCCCAGAAACAGAAGGCACTATGCTTCCTGTACAGCCTGCAGAATTATGAGCCAATTCAACCTTATTTATTCATTTTCTGAGATGGAGTTTCTCTCTCGTTGCCCATACTGGAGTGCAGTGGCATGATCTCAGCTCACTGCAACCTCCACCTACCCGGGTTCAAGCGATTCTCTTACTTCAGCCTCCCAAGTAGCTGGGATTATAGGCGCCCACCACGCCCGGCTAATTTTGTATTTTCAGTAGAGACAGGGTTTTGCCATGCTGGTCAGGCTAATCTCGAACTCCTGACCTCAGGTAATCCACCCACCTCGGCCTCCCAAAGTGCTGGGATTACAGGTGTGAGCCACTGTGCCTGGCCTAAATCTCATTTCTTTATAAATTACCCAGTCTCAGGCATTTCTCTTTTTTTGGCAGGGGGGCCAACAACATGACCAGGCATTTCTTTTTTTTTTTTTTTTTGAGACAGAGTTTCACTCTGTCGCCCAGGCTGGAGTGCACTGGCGTGATCGCCGCTCACTGCAACCTCTGCCTCCTGGGTTCAACCTCTGCCTCCTGGGTTCAAGCAATTTTCCTGCCTCAGCCTCCCAAGTAGCTGGGATTATGGGCATGTGCCACCACGCCTGGCTAATTTTTGTATTTTTAGTAGCGATGGGTTTCACCATGTTGGCCAGGCTGGTCTCAAACTCTTGACCTCAGGTGATCCATCTGCCTCAGCCTCCCAAAGTGCTGGGATTACAGGCATGAGCCACTGTGCCCAGCTGGCTTTTCTTTATAGCAGTGCGAGAATGGACTAATACACAGACTTAAACAATAAGATGTTATTTTCCATCCATTAATCTGGCTCTTTCTGCCTTCTTCAGGATAGTAGCAATGTTGGCAAAGATGAAGTGAGAAGGCTACTCTTGTGCTATTGGTGGGAGCACAGATTGATATATTTTGGGAAAGCAATTTGGGTTTATATTCAAAAAGCCTTAAAAATATATACACTGCATTCCAGCCTGGGTGACAGCGAGACTCCGTCTCAAAAAAAAAAAAATATGTATATATATATATACACACACACACACACACACTCTGTGTATAGGGTATTGTTTTTGCCTGCCTTGCAAACATTGTCCCTTAATCTCACAATAACATCTTAATTTCCTTTGAGGAAATATAGACTTGGTGGGATTTCTTATCAAAGTGCCCTGTTCTCCCTTACCGAAGAGAAGAGCATATAACCCAAAAGAAGTTAATCATATTCTCTTTCCTGAGAATTTGAATCTTGAGATTACAGAGCGAGAAGTCAATAGATGTTAGTAGTAGTAGCAGCTGCAGTACTATGACTACAGCTAATATCTACTAGTCATTAGATATCCTCACTCTGTTCTAGGCACTATCTTGAGTGTTTTATATCCTTATAAACAACTGTGTAAGTAAGGTACTATTATTATCCCTATTTGCAGATGGGGATGATAATGGTGACACAAAGATCCATAATCACTGAGGATACCTTAACAATACTGTATTAGTTATTTGCTGCTTCACAACAGATTACACCAAAACTCAGTGGCTTAAAATAACAAGTATTTATTATCTCACAGTTTCTGTAGGTTCTCAGCTGATAGTTCTGGCCCGGGGTCTCTTGTGAGATTGTATTAAAGATGTCAGCCAAGCTGAAGTCATCTGCAGTCCCAGCTTGACTGAAACAAGGACAGACTCTGAGATGGTCCACTCATGTCGCTGGTGGCAGGAGGACTCAGTTCCTCACCCTGTAGCCCCCACTTCCCACCTCAGGGCTGTTTTACTGTCTTCATGGCATGGCAGCAACAGGTGATCAAAGACAGAGTAAGGGAAAAGCCACAATGCTTTCTATGGCCTAGCCTCAGAAGTCACACACTACCATTTCTAACACGTTTTATTCAGTAGAAATCAGTCACTAGGTATAGTTCACACTCACCTATAGGGGAATTAGATTCCAACTCTTGAAGGCAGGAATATAGAAAGATTTGTGGACATCTTTTAAAACTACAGGTTGAATATTCCTTATCTGATATGCTTGAGACCAGAAGTGTTTCAGATTTTGGATTTGGATTTTTGGCAGATTTTGGGATATTTCTATATATATAATGAGATATCTTTGGAATAGGACCCAAGTCTAAACATGCAATTCATTTATGTTTCGTGTATACCTTATACACATAGCCTGAATGTAATTTTATAAAATATTTTAAATAACATATGCAACCCATCACATGAGGTCAGGTGTGAAATTTCCACTTGTAGGAGCTCAAAAAGTTTTAGGCTTTGGAGCATTTTAGATTTTGGATTTTCTGAGTAAGGGTGTTCAACCTGTACCGCTAACACCATCCATTGGTTCTGTTACATAGATCAGCAGATTTTCCCTGCTTCCCATCTTGTCTATGGACTTGTTCAGTCTTTTCTTTGATTCTTTGAATTACATTCCCTTAAAAAAATTATCTCCTTTTTATCTTAAGCTATTTCTCTTGCTTTCAACAACAACAACAAACAAAAACAAAAAACAAACCAAAAAATACCCACTTTTGGCTCAGTCACTGCACTTCTGGAGTTCTCCTGTCTTAGCCCAGGTCCCTTAAAAAAGAGAACCTGAGGCAAAGTTTACATGCTAAATCTTTCTTGGAAAGTACAATCCAAGGACAATAAGAGTGAGGGGAAAAGGGAAGTCAAGCAGGGAGAAAAGAAAGCAAATACAAGATGGTGCATCACCGAACTTCACAAGAAG
This sequence comes from Gorilla gorilla gorilla, assembly GCF_029281585.2. Lineage (NCBI taxonomy): Eukaryota > Metazoa > Chordata > Mammalia > Primates > Hominidae > Gorilla > Gorilla gorilla. Next base: position 196,869,759 of record NC_073224.2, read on the forward strand.
GCCCAGGTAGCTACGTGGTCATGCAGAACAGCTTGCCAACAGTTTGTACTGAAAGCCACACCCTGATACACACCCTGGTGGTGTTAGGAGATGAGGCATGGCGGGTGGGGGAGGGGCGGGGGACGGGGCTCTCCATTGAACAAAAGGTGGGGTCCTGGAGCAGGCGACATGAGCAAATCTAAGGAGGCACCTAAACTGGGTTTGACACAACCCACCCCTGGCATCACTCAGATCTGTTCATGTCCTCTTATGATATGTGGCTGTCATATCCATGTGGAAAAGGGGATACTGCTAGTCCATGGGATGCAACATTAATGCAGTTACTTAAATTATTACCTACAAATGGTTATAATCAAGGGCCTATTAATGACAAGGCTAGTAATTAGTAGCTTAATCCACAATTGTCTAACGCCTAGAACTTTTTGAGCTCTAACATGACGCCACAAGAGGAGAATTTCACACCTGACCTCACATGATGGGTTGCATATATTATTTTAAATACTGTGTAAAATTACCTTAATAAGCTACTTATTACTAAGTAGCTATAGTAATAGAACATTATCATAAAAATTCCAGTGCTGCTTCTTGGTTGGCAAAGAAAGGAGGAATAAAAAATAGAGTTAAAAAAGAACATTATGATAGAAATAAGGAATACAAAGACTATAGGACGGGCTGGCTTCTTCTGAGTATGTTGGAGAAATAATATGGCAAAGTCAGAGCTTTAAACTCTCAGCTGGCTACATAGGTAGAAAGCCAGAAAATATGACCAACTTGAGGGAATTCCTTATTTTTTGTAGTGCAAAGTCTAGATTTATGAAAACCAGAATCTGTTCCTGTGGTTGACTAAATTACATACAAATTAAATTCACAGCCTTGCTTTTTAAATATAAAGTTATATTGTTGATAGAAAAAGACAGATTCTGAGAATTGTAATAGGGGCATTTCGGTAGATTTAAACCCCCTTGAGCCCCCAAATTATACTAGTTCTCTTTTGCCATAAAAACCAGCCCTTCCTCTCATCTGAAGGTATTAGCTGCCCCTTTCCAGAAGATTCTATAGTTATCTTGCTAGAGGTAATCACCTTGAAGAGGCATACTGATTCTTTTCAAAATCCATATGCATGATCCATCATTCCTTCCAGGCACATAATAATATTCAAATCACAGTAGATCCAAAGAGAAAGAAGGACTACCGGACTACAAAGTGTGACTCAAGAATAGGAACCAAATGGATGACTGAATAAAGAAAATGTGGTATATATACACAATGGAATACAATGCAGCCATAAAAAGAATGAAATTGGCCAGGCACGGTGGCTCACGCCTGTAATCCCAGCACTTTGGGAGGCCGAGGCGGGCGGATTACAAGATCAGGAGATCGAGACCATCCTGGCTAACATGGTGAAACCCCATCTCTACTAAAAATACAAAAAGTTAGCCTGGCGTTGTGGTGGGCACCTGTAGTCCCAGCTACTCCGGAGGCTGAGGCAGGAGAAAGGCGTGAACCCGGGAGGCGGAGCTTGCAGTGAGCCGAGATCCCACCACTGCACTCCAGCCTGGGCGACAGAGCGAGACTCTGTCTCAAATTAAAAAAAAAAAAAAAAAGAATGAAATCATGTCTTTTACAGCAAAACGGATGGAACTAGAGGCCATTATCCTAAGTGAAACAACTCCAAAACAGTCAAATACCACATGTTCTCACAAGTGGGAGCTAAATAATGTGTACACATGGGCATAGAGTGTGGAATGATAGACATTGGGTGGAGGAGTGGGAGGAGGGTGGGGGATGAGAAATTACTTAATGGGTACAATGTACACTATTCAGGTGATGGATACACTAAAAGCCCAGATTTCGCCACTACTCAAAATATCCATGTAACAAAACTACACTTGTACAACCTTAAATTTATACAAATTAACAAAGAATAGGGGGCCAGGTGCAGTGGCTCATGCCTGTAATCCCAGCACTTCAGGAGGCCGAGGCGGGTGGATCACCTGAGGTCAGGAGTTCGAGACCAGCTTGGCCAACATGGCGAAACCCCATCTCTACTAAAAATACAAAATTAGCTGGTGGGTGCCTGTAATCCCAGCTACTCAGGAGGTTGAGGCAGGAGAATTGCTTGAACCCAGGAGACGGAGGTTGTAGTGAGCCAAGATCGCGCCACTGCACTCCAGCCCAGGTGACAGAGCAAGATTCTATCTCAAAAAAAAAAAAAAGAAGAATAGATATCAAAAACACCAAAAGAACTGCAAGGTTTTGCCAGTATACATTTTGCAAGGCTATACTAGTAAAAGCCTGGGAAATATTTAGGGAAGTGGATTACAAGAGTGTTATACCAGAGAGAGAAAAATGTAATTTTTGATTGCACTGAATTCATTGATACAGATATGTTAGCTCAAGAAACTGAGAGTGGCTATAACAGCTTACTGGGCTGGCTAACTGAAACTTGGACTTAATGGTGGCCTATATTACATTAAGGAGAAAGGCCAAAACATCCGTGGTACACTATAGAACAAGATATCCAAAGACAGAGAGCTAGGAATGTCAGTCAGTAGGGACCTTTAGAAGCAGAATGCATTTACCTGGTGGAGTTAACAATACAACTTCACTTTCTTCACTCAAAGCTATATCAACTGTCCAGCCCTCTATCAAACTCTAGCCTGCTAGGACCTAATCATTTCCCCATTTCATAGGAGATCATGCTGGCCTACTACATGATAAAATCATACTGATTGGACTAGGTGAGTATTACTTGATACCCTAGACACGCTGGTAAGACACATATATACCAGATGGTATGGAACAAATCCCAAACAAAAACTAAGGAATCTACCACCTTAGTGAAATTTCTTGCTTCCAGGGCTCTCTAGCACATCAAAATATCGTTTATAAGGTGAACATGAAAATATCCCTTGTAAGATTAAGGATAGTTGTTACATCTGGCATCTCCCATCACAAAGAAAGAAGCATCACATTAGATTTTGGAGGCAACATGGATCTCATTTGGGCATGCCACTATGGCCTATTTACTGAGTGAGCCATAAGGGCTGCTACAACGGGGCAGTGTGGGATTCTGGAAAGTTTCCTGGTTTCAGACAGGTGGATGGCGGGGTCGGGGGAATCTTGAGCCTATTTTCTCATACGTAAAATGAAAATAAATACCTTCCTTGGAAGGCTATGGTACTGTAAAATGAGGTAACAGGTGAAAAAGCCCTTTAAAGTACACATCTTCAGGTGTTGGCTGTACCACTCTGCCATTTGATGCTATGCCAATGACAAATTTTTTCAGCCTAGAGTAAAAAATTATTCCCTAAGAATTGCCAAAAATCCTATTTTTTCTATTGAGTTGTATCATAGATACAGAAGTGCATATGAAACATTAATGGAGAGTTTAAAGAATAATTATGATGTAACACCCTTCTAACTAGCACTTGAGTCAGAAATAGAATATTGTCAAAGTGGCCACTAACCCTGCACTAGGGCACCCAGATAAGGAGCAAGTAGGGGCTGAAATATACCAAGCTTCTACCCAGAACTGTTGGGTGAAATATGCACCCACCACCACCCCCCGTCCCGACTCTAAAAGGACAAGCTGGGGTATTCTGAGCTCCTTCCTCCCACTTTTATTGTGGAGCAAGCAGATTGCTAGCTCTCCTCCCTTCCAGGACATATCATATATAGAACACCAGGGGGCGGCAACTCCCCACAGATGTTGGTACCTGGGACGACAACGGCTAAACCAAGGATGAAGCAGCTTGACTTTCTACTCTTTTTTTTCTCTTTTCCTCTTTTCCATGTCCCTCTACTGCTCTGCAGGCCTGCATCACACATCACAATGGCACAGTGCAAAGATTCATGGCTTTAGTAACAAGGAGAGCTACGTTTGAATCCCAACTCTACCACTCATTACCTTTGACCTTGAGCAAGTGACACCATCTCTCCAAGCCATGGTTTCCTTATCCGGAAACATAGAATACAAAAACAGTACCTACCCCATAGGATTGTTGGAATGATTAAGTGAGATAATGTGGGTAAACAGCAAAACATTGTCCAAATATTAGTTGTTTTTAGACATCATAATTAATCTAGGCCGGGCATGGTGGCCCAAGCCTGTAATCCTAGCATTTTGGGAGCCCAATGTGGGCGGATCACCTGAGGTCAGGAGTTCAAGACCAGCTTGGCCTACATGGTGAAACCCTGTCTCTATGAAAAACACAAAAATTAGCCAGGCGTAATGGTACATGCTTGTAATCCCAGCTACCTGGGAGGCTGAGGCAGAAGAATTGCTGGAACCCAGGAGGCAGAGACTGCAGTGAGCTGAGATCATGCCACTGCACTCCAGCCTGGGTGACAGAGCGAGACTCCGTCTCAAAAAAAAAAAAAATAATTAATGTAATTTGATTATCACCAATCCTGGCAGGCAAGGTAGGTAAACACACTTCCCAAGTTTCAGATAAAGAAATTGACCTGCGGAATCATGATGATAATGTGGTTTCATTTCCTTTTTGTTGTTGTTGGGTTTTATTTTGAGATGGAGTTTCGCTCTGTTGCCCAGGCTGAAGTGCCGTGGTGTGATCTCAGCTCACTGCAGCCTCCGCCTCCTGGGTTCAAGTGATTATTTTGCCTCAGACTCCCAAGTAGCTGGGACTACAGACACGTGCCACCATGCCCAGCTCATTTTTGTATTTTAGAGATGGGGTTTCACCGTGTTGGCCAGGCTGGTCTTGAACTCCTGACCTAAGGTGATCCACCCACCTCAGCCTCCCAAAATACTACGATTACAGGTGTGAGCCACCGTGCCCGGCATGGTTTCATTTTCTAAGACTCCCCCTCAACACTTTTGTCATGATGACAGCTTGCCTTGAGAGACTCATTGATAACCCTTTGGAGATATCTGGGATTCTGAGGCCCAAATACGTTATGTGTGCTGAAGGCCACATAACCAATCAGTGGACAAGTCAGGAGCCAAAGAGCCAGCTCACTGTGCTCCCAGTCCAGGGATGCAGCCACTTCGCCACCACCTCATGAATTTTGCTTGACTGCTTACTGTAGAATCCCATCTGTAAGTCTTATCTTCCTGCCTAGACTGTGAGCTAAAAGAGAAAAAAAAATTCTCAAGGAATATTTATTCTTATGGAAAAGCATTTATGCTATGTTGCTAAATGAAACAAGGGATTTACAAAACAACTTGTGCAACATGATCCCAGTATGTATTTACGTATACTTGCAGAGGAAAAAAGTAGAAAGTCATTACACACAATGGTAAAAACACTTATCTCTGTGTGGTAGAATTACAGGTGATTTTTGTGTTTTTCTCTTACATTTTTGCACGTTTCTAGGTTTCTCCCATGAACATGTTTTACTTCTGTGATCAGAATTAATATCCGTGTGTGTGTGTGTGTGTGTGTATTACACTATTTCAATTGTCCATTTAGAAAATTACTACATTAAGAGTCAGAGATCTTGGGCTGCCTTCCCCCAATAATTTATCGTGACTTTGCACAAGTTTCTTAACCCTCTGAGCCTCAGTTTCTCCACTGGAAATATGAGAATATCACCCCTGCCATCCCATCCCCAGAAGCCTCCGAACCTCCCCTGTCTGGCTGCCACAAATCATTCCCCCTTCTCCTCAGCCAAGCTGCTGAGCAGTCACAGGACACCTGCCTCTGTTTCCACTTCCCCATCCCATTAATTAATCCCTCATCTAGCCGCAGCTTGGGTTTTGTTCCCTCTTCTGCAAAGCAGATTCTACAGAGGTGGCCTCTTCAATGCCAAAGCCCATGGCCTCTGTGCTGCCTTTTCCTCCACCTCTACCTCCTCGCCTGGCTGTTTCCCCAGACGGGGCTGTCTTGACTGCTCCCTCCTTGAAGCACATTCTTCCCTCACCTTCTCTGACCACTGCTTACCTTGGTTTCCTTAGCCCCTGTGGCTGCTGCTTCTCCCAAGGGTCTGGCTCAAAAGGGGTTCCCTGGGTTGCAGGGCACCTTTCCTCTCTCTTAGGCTGGTGCACGACCTCACCCAAACCAGCAACTTCCAGCACCACGAGCAATGAGTGACCTGCGCTTCCCAAATCTCTCCTGGGCCCCACCCCACTACCCTCAGACTGTCAGAAGCTGAGCCCCATCTCTCCCCAGTCTCCTCCCTATCCCACCAATCCTCCTCTGAAAATGGTTTTTCAGGTGCTGGTCACCCAGGAACAAACTCAAGGCCAATCAGTGGAGGGGGTTCTGCCCACCTTCCTGCAGCCCTGCTGAGGACTCCAGCCAGTTAACCCAGGGGACAGTGTCATGGACCTCAGCGTGGTATCTCATCCACATGATTCTTGTGGACTCCCCACTGGTGTCCCTGTCCTCTCTCTGTCCCTCCGGGCTAGCCTTAAATACAGGCCTCATCACCAGGAGCATCACAGCTATTACTGAGCACTGACCAGTGTCAGGCATTGAGGGCTTTGCCTGTATTCTCCTTTATTCCTCAAGACAACCATGGAAGGGAAATACTATCATTATCTCCATTTCTTTTTTTTTTTTTCTTAATAGAGACAAGGCCTCACTACATTGTCCACGCTGGTCTCAAACTCCTGGACTCAAGCTATTGTCCTGTCTCGGCCTCCCAAAGTGCTGGGATTATAGATGCAAGCCACCATGCATGGCCTATTACCTCCATTCCAATGATGAGAAAAGTGAGGTATGGAGAGTTTAACCTGCTCAGGGATGTGTGGTTATACAGTTACCAAAGTCTTAGAGCTGGGATTGGAATACAAGATAATCTGATTCGACTGCAGATCATGTGCCCTAAACCACTCAGCTACATGGCAATTTTACCTCTTACCAGAATCACCTACAGGATAAAGTCCACATGCTTCCACCTGGTCTGCAGGGACCCTCATGTATAGCTCAGACACGCCATTTCAGTCCTAGGACCCAGTGTGTCCAATTGTCCCACTCTCCACTCTGACCGCACTCCTCAGCTGCCCACTTCCACACCTTAACCCATGTCTTCTTGCCACCCAGAGTCTCAACCCCACCTCCATATGTCAAAATGCTCCCTCCAAGGCCTTCTCAAATTCCTCTTCCTCTACCCAGGGTAGGTCATGCAGCATGATGGAGGACAGGCCTGTGGTGATGGGGAGACAGCGGACCTGATAACATGGTCCTTGCCCTTCCAGAAGGTGATTGGGGGATCCAGATCCCTCACTCTGGGCCTGTGCCCTCATCTGTAAGACGGAGGGGGTGGGACTAGATAATCTTTAGGAGCCTTCTTGCTCTAACAGTCTGAGACCCTACTGCTTTCACCATCCCCCAAAATAGAGGTGAAGTTGCCTTTTTAAAATCCCCTTAACATTCACAGAATGGAGAGAATGTTGGGGCTGGGAGGACTTCAGAGGAAACTAATCTCGCCCCCTTACTTTTCCCCCAGGCCTGGCAAACCATCTGGGGAGTGGTGGGAGGGAGGCCATGCTCTCTGCTCCACCAAGAACCCATCTCAGCAGGTCCCCAGCCCTGCAGAGAAGGGGTGGGAGGAGCCTGGAAGGGCAAAAGCTGCAGAGCTTGGCTCCGGGCCGGGCCTGGCCTGCCCAGCTCCAGGAGGCCTCGGTAGTTTTCCATAACCAGCAGGCCCACAGCCCAGGACATGTGCTCCCCTCTCCCTTGGCCCCCTACATTCCTCTGCACATTCAGGCAGCAAAATGGCATTCAGGCTCTGTTGGGGGCGGAAACCCAGACACACACAAAGACTCATAGATACAGGTTCAGCCACAAACAGACTCGGAGAGATAACGCAGATCCTGGCAGGGTCAAGGTGCCCAGGCACAAACAGCACCCACAGATACAATACGCCCACCCCGCCAGAGCCACCACGATCCGTTCTCAGAGGCACATGTGCATAAGAACATCACAGAGATATTCATTCTGTGCAGACACACAGGCACATGCATAGCGGGAGGTCACGTGTCCACTCAGCAGTCGCCCCCATGCCCCTGCCATCCTCCCTCCTCCCCTGAGCCCCCGCACTCCCTGTCTAGGTCAAATCTTGGTCAAGGAATGGAAAAAAGTCCCAAGCCGCCGTAGTTGTAGGAGTCAGGACAGAAGCCAGACAGTCCCGGGAACCAGCCGAGCTCCCTTCCCGCTGAGAAGGTGCCATTTTTTAATTCCATAGAATTCACGGGACAATCCCCATCCTGTTCCTGGGAGGCCAGGGTGAGGCTGGATCCTGGATGGTTCCCCAGCCCACCCTCATGGCCTCTGGGGTTCCAGCTCCCTCCCCAGCTGCAGGGGGAGGGCAGAGGGACCTCTGGAAAGTCATTTCCCAGATGCATTGCCCTCCAGTCCCCTCTCCAGCCACCTGGCGCCTCCACCCTCACCCCATCTCCCTCCTTCAGCCCCACATCTGTCCTCCAGGAGATTAACGGAACTCATTCCCCGGGTCCACCACACTGAACCAACCAGACAGAAGGCCATGAGCAGGGGGACCCTGTGACGGGCCCATGGCAGAGCCTCCGGCTGGATGTCAGTGATTACCTGGGGTCAGGGGTCTGCTGGGACTGCCTGGCCCCCATGTTTGGAGCAGGCAGTCCTGGGCTCCAGTCCCAGCCTCACTCCCTTCTTGTCTTAGGACGTTGGGCTGGCGGCTTCAACTCTGAGCCTCACATTCCTTCATTTATAAACTGAGACTAATAACGCCACCTAACTCTCAACAACAAATACAGAGTTTATCATGGGGCGTCATTTAGAACTCTGGCTTTAACCAAGAAACAAGTTGTGCGACTTGGGCTAGTAACTGGACCTCTCCTAGCCTCGGCTTCTCTGTCCGGGAACGGTAGCCTTTGCTACCCTGGATGTACGGAGCAGACGGCCTTCCTGGGGGCCTCCCGCCAATGGGCTCCAATCCTCAGCGCCCACCTCGCCCCCAACCCCGCTTCCCGTTCCCTTGCCTGGCCCCAGCCGGCAGGGCTGTCAGCCGGAAGGGATTTGCAGCCCGAGAGGAATCAGCTGGGTCGGCACAGAGGCCGCCTTGTCCTGGTGGGGACCCGAGCCCGCGCAGTCACGTTGCTCAGCGGGCGGTCGTGGTGCCAGCGCCCAGCCCACCCCCGCCGCCCCCGCCGCCCCCTCCCGGCCCGGGTGCGCTTCAAGGGCCGGCGCCGGATTTCCTGGCCCCGCGCCCAGCGCCCCGCGGGCTGTTTGGGAGCGCCCGGTGAGGGGACTGCAGGGGCTCCGAGGGCGCACAGCTTCCGTCCCAGCTCCCGCGCCGACTGGAAGCGGCCGGGGCGCACACCCCGCCTGCCCGCTCCCACCCTAGCCCTGCAAACTGGATCCCCTCCCCTTTCCCCCAAAGGGAACAGGCCTGGCCTCCTGCTCCCTTCCCCAGTCGCAGTCATCCCGATCGATGGTCACACATATCGGCAGAAAAAGTCTTCGAACTTGGAAGACCTCTCAGGATGAGCCTCACCGAGGCTGGGTGGGGAGGAGGGAGGCCTGGGTGAGTCCATTCCCCGTGTGGGCTCCAGATCTGAGTCAATTGTAGGCATCTAATCGGGATGTTCTGGGTCTGGGTTGGAAGCAGATCCAAATGGACCCGGTTCGGGTGTTGGGATCTCCTCTTAGTGTTCAGGGTTTGGGTGCTGGGACCCTCTCTGGGTGCTCGCATTTGGATGTTCGGTTCTTTACGGGAGTTTCTGGATGGCGTTGTAGTGATCCAGTACTGAGTTTGTAATGGAAACTCAGCCTGTGTAGATGCGTCTGGGTCAGGTGCTGGGATCTTTTCTCTGTGTTCAGAGCCCAGTTGTAAGTTCTCTCTGGGTCAGGTGGTTGGGGCTTTCTCTAGCGTGGGTGTTGGAGCCCATTCGGCCTGGTGTTCAGTGTTGGGTTCTTCTCTGGGTGTTCAGAGTCTGGGCTTGGGACATGCCTTGTGGATAAGGCCGAGGTGTAAGCAGCCATTCCGGGTTTGTTTGGGACTCCCGGACAGGGATAGAGTGCCCAGCCCCAGACCCTCCCATTGGCCAGAAGGCAGACATCACTGTTAAGCCCCTGCTCTGCATCACCAAGACCACTATGGGACCAGCAAAAAGCCGGAGAAGGAGGGACTTGGCAGCTCAGCTTGACACCCCCGTCTTTAGAACCCAGGAATTGGAGGCAGAACCTGGACTGGAGCTGGAGTCAGTCAGGACCTCACTCTGACCAGAGACATGTCCCTTCCCTTCTCTAGCCTCAGCTTCCTCACCAATAAAATGAAAAGATGGATTTTATATTCTCCAAGGTCCCTAGGGCATGCTCTCGCTAGTATACACAGACTCGTGCACACATATGTACGTTACTCAGTCCAGCCTTCCCACTTTGCCCATATTGATCTTCCTGCCTAGAACACCCTGCCTCTTTCTTCTCTCCCCAGTCTCTACCAGTCCCTCAAGCCTCTGCCCCTCCTTTTTCCAGGCCCATAGTTGGAGCCCTCCTGCCCCAAGACCACGGGCAGCCACAGAGCCAGCCTGACTCTTCCGGCTCTCTCCATCAGGCTGGAAGCTCTCTGAGGTCGAGACCCTGTCTGCTCCTGGCTCCCACGCTGAGACTTCGTTCTAGAGGGGCCTGGGGTCCCAAGATCAGCTCAGCCACCATCCCAGACTTGCAGTTGACCCTTTAAGAAGAAGAATCTCTTTAGTCTCTAACACACCGGATGGCGGGTGGGCACTAATCGGATTTGGGAGCCTGTCTCCTGCCCACCCCAATCCTGCTTTCCAGGCCACTGCACCCATGTGACGGCCAGTCTGGAGCAGCAGGGAGGCCTCAGGACCACGTGGGTCCAGACAGGTAGTTGAGAGACTGTCTACCCAAGGCTGTCTCTCCTGGGTGGCTGTGTTCCCAGCAGACAGAAGTCAGAAACTGCAGAAGGCAGGAGTGATCTAGAGCACTTACCCTGTACTCTGGACCAACCGGCACAGTGGAGCATGTGCGCATGAGTACCCACATGTGTGCATGTGGGGAACACACATATGCGCGCGCACACACACACACACACACACACACATCTCAGAGAGGGAGCTGAGCCAGATTCTGGGCTAGGCGCTTTACAAACAATATTTCTTAGCCCTCAGAGCAGCCTTATAGGAATCATTAGCCCTATCGGCAGAGGAGGAAACTAAGGCTTAGAAAGGGGAAGGGGCTAATCTGAGACCATACAGCTGATAAATATGGAATCAGAATTCCGAGCCATGCCCCTTGCACAATACCACTCTGCTGCTCTCACACACACACACACAGGTGCACGCAGAGCCTTCACACACTTGTACACAACCCCTAAACCAGTTGTTGCATATCAAAGCTGGAAGGGGACTTAAAAGATCATCTTGGCTGGGCGCGGTGGCTCACACCTGTAATCCCAGTACTAAAAAGTACAAAATTAGCTGGGCATGGTGGCAGGTGCCTGCAATCCCAGCTACTCAGCAGGCTGAGGCAGAAGAATAACTTGAACCCGGGAGGTGGAGGTTGCAGTGAGCCGAGATAGCGCCACTGCATTCCAGCCTGGGCAATAAGAACGAGACTCCGTCTCAAAAAAAAAAAAAAAAGTCATCTTGCCTTGTACTGTTCATTCTATTTTATGAAAAAAGAAAGGGGAAGGGATTTGTTGAAGTTTTCAACAGTTATGAAACAGCAGAACCAAGATGACATTCACGTCTCTGTTGTCACATGGAGTCACATGTATACACATCCACAAACCACATAGTTTACTCATAGACTCTCACGCACAAACCCATGAGCATACACATTAACATACACATACACCCCTGAGCATACCCACAGACATTTACCCTTCACACACATACATATATACATGGACATAGAGTCACACGCCATCCACAGGCACATACACTCGTTCTCACACAATCCTCATGCTCACAGATCTATTCACACACGCAACACATACCCATGTTCCCTCACTCCCACTCTCACATGTACCCACCCTCTTGATGCAGAAGAGATAAGCTGACCCTGATCGGGGCCCTGCACAGTCAAGGCTGGACCCTGGGGTGGGAGTACACACTGAGCCTTTAAGAGGGGGTGCCCTGGAACCAGTGAAGCATTGCGTGGGTGTGCCCTGCCCTTGACGTCTGTAGCCCTGGGGAGTGTATTCTGCCAGCAGCTCCCCACAGGCCCAGGCAACCTGTCCCACATCATCTTGGCCAAGCCCAGCAGGTAGCCCCAGCAAGTGCCAATTCATGGGCCAAGGGTGTCTGGGCCAGGCTGGCAGCAGGGCTGGTCCCAGCTTGTTCACTAATATTTGTCTTCTGCCTGGAGCCCTTTTGGGGACGCTCCTCCCTCCATGGGCCAGACCCTGAGTCACGAGGCCTCTTCCTAGACCCAAGTGAAGATGAGGATCGAGGCACCAGGATTTGGGGGCAGAGACTCAGAGCTGCTAATGGGGTTTACCAAGGTTGGTGAGCTGGCTAACTCAGGCTTCTGCAGGACACTTTGAGATGGGCCAGTTAAGCCAACTAAGTCTTTCTCGGTGACTGAAACGCTATGCACATTTCAAATACAACTAATCTCAAAACCTAGTCTATGAGGAAGGATAGTTGTCAACATCTTCTAATAGATGAACGCTGGGCAGGAAGCAGACAAGTTGGACCAGAGGTGAGGCCACTTAAGCAGTTTCTTGAGGGGTGAGTAGGGGTTCACCAAAAAGCTTTTGAGGCAGAGAGAAAAATGTTTCAGAGAACAGCTTAAGTGTGAACTGAAGTAGAGGGTAGGGTGAAGGTATAGAAGATGAGGCCAATTAGAGTCAAGCACTCAGCAAACATTTACCAAGAATCTGCTGTGTGCAGATGATGGCATGTAACAAGGACCTGGTCCCTCAAGGAGCTCAGGCTCAAGGGTCCTAAATTTAAGTGCTTTCAGGTGCCAGGAAGGTAATCTAGATGAGTAAAAATGGAGGGCATAGGTTAATAGGGAGTAGTGGTGTTTGTTTCTAACAGGAGAGTCCGTGCCCTGTCGAAAGCTTTTACATTCAAGAGTATTTGTCACCTATAATCCCAGTACCGTGGGAGGCCAAGGAAGGAGGATCACTTGAGCCCAGGAGTTCAAGACCAGCCTGGGCAACATAGCAAGACCTCATCTCTACTAAAAATATAAAATAAAAATTAGCCTGGTGTGGTGGCACGTGCTTGTGGTCTCAGCTACTCAGAAGGCTAAGGTGACAGGATCCCTTGAGTCCAGGACTTTGAGCCTGCAATGAGCTATGATCTGATCACACCACTGCACTCCAGCCTGGGCAATAGAGTGAGACCCTGCCTCACCACCACCACCACCACTGACAACAAAATCTTTCAATCCTGTGGCAACCAGAAAAAAAACAGAACCTGAATTGTGGACTAGGTTCAGCAGTAGACCTTGAATTGCGCCCCAGGTTCTGGACTCCGGAATCTAGAGCCTAGAATCTGGAGAAGACTTGCAGGTGGAGCTGAGGAGTCCGAGCCCAGCTCTGTAGGTGGCCTAAGACCTGTGGAAGGTTCTTGCCATGAATCGACAGTTGTCATGGGAACCTCCCAGAAAAAATCTTTCACACTGTGACTGTTGGACATGACAGGACAGTGTGTGTGTTGCCCAAGATACTAAGGACAAGGACAAGGTTTTGATTTGCCCTATCACAACTGTGTCCTGGCCAGGGCACGTCATTTTCACCCCTTCTCCTACTCCGGAGCAAAATTCCTCCTTTTTCTACCCACATCTTAGATAGAAAAACTGACTAAATTGGGTCCCCTCACATTTCTCTCTCTGACCTAAGGCCAGCACAAAAGGGCAACCCCCCTACATGCACACACACACACACACACACTTCCATCCAAGGGGAGAATAAAGAGTGCTCTGTCAGCCCTGTCCCTGGCCTTCCTCACAAAGCACCTCTGGCTGTGGGCACTGGGGAAGCGGCCTCCATTCTGCAGAGGTGGGCGGCCTGGGAGGAAAGGAGTGGCCAGGCCATAGAGGCAGAGGCCATCAAATAAACAACCTTGCATTTTGCTAATGTTTATGTGTGTTGTTGATCTTGGTCTAAAAGTGTGAAAAGGTCGCTGGATGCCAACTGAGAATTTCTTGGTTCTAAGCCTGGTCCAAACTCAATTTTGCTGGGTGACCTTAGGCAATTCCCTGCCCCTTTCTGAGTCTCGGTTTCCGTTCTGTAAGGCAAGGGGGTTGGACTAGTTGGTCTAGAAGTGATTTTCTATGTGTTGCATCTCATGCAAATGTCAGAACAGCTTTAGAGATGAAAATGCTGGACTTTGTGTCCTGGTTCCCCTGAAGTCTCATGGGACACCTGGGGACTAGGTTGGTGTCCAGGCAGGAGGCACAACACCAGGACTAGTTGGTGTCCTGGCATACCCAGGTTAGATGCAGTTCTGCCATTGCATGGAGCAGGAGGGGGTCATGGCCAGGCACCCAACACAGCCATCTTCCCTTCCCAGAACACACACAGACCCCAGATGCTGGGCTCTGGAACCCGGAAGCTGCACTGGGCAGAAATGGGCCCCCCTTCCCACTCCCCACCAGCTGCAGCCTCCCTTCTGGATTCTCATTAAATTATTCTACCCCACTGGTCCCAGGCTCAGGCTGCATTTGATGTATGCCCATCTAGCATCTGAGGCCAAGACCAGGGCTCTCACACCAGGCCAGGCTGATGGGCTCTGACAGCTTCCATGGGGCCCCAAGGTGGCAGGAAGACCAAGGCCCACACACACCCACAAAGACACATGCTCAGACCCGTGCACAACCACAGATTTTTTCATACACATGCACACTCGCCTAGTCTCACAAAGACACGTGTGTCCTACATTGTGGCACAGACATGTGCACTGCGGCACACTCACATGCATCCAAGCACACGCACGCATCCAAGCACACCCACGCACTCACCCATACACCGCGCTTGTAGCATGTGCACCCTCATGCACACTTGTGGTCACTCACACTCACTCAGCTCAATGGCACTCAGGCTCTGATTCAGGGCCTCCTGTTGCCTTCTTCCTTGCCCCTCAACTGGCATTTAAGGTCTTCTGCAGCCTCACCTCTGACCTCCTCACCTTCCTCATCTTTTGGAGGTCATAGCATTGTGATTAGGAACCCAGGCATCCTGATGCAGTTTTGGGTACCTCATTTATAAGCTACGTGACTGTAAGCAAGTTACTAACTTCTCTGGCCCTCTGTTTCCTTTCCTGTAGAATGGGAATGATAATAGTACGCTCTGTCAATTGAGGAAAATAACGAGACGAGTCTCAATCATTTTAGCAGACTGATTCGCCAAAGTTAAGGACACACCTGGGAGACAGCTTTACGCCTTTCTTCAAAGATGATTTTCAGGGCTCTCAATTTAAAGGGGAAAGGGTGGGATATTGAGAAGTACACAGTTTTCCTGTAAGTGAATCTGCATTTTTTTTTAGGTAAGATGACATAAACAAAGGGGCAGAGGAAAAATGGGAGGAATCTGCATTTTACATAAGATAACACAGACACAATGGGGTAGGGGAACAATCAGATATGCATTTACGTCTGGTGGGCTGGGGTGACTGCCTCATAAAGATAAGCTATCAATATGCGTTGCCATTGTGAAGTTTTAACAGCTCACTAGGAATTTCCTTGTGGGCAAAATATGGGTACCTTTTCATCTTGTAGCTGGGATTACAGGCGCCTGCAGCCACACCCGGCTAATTTTTGTGTTTTTAGTAGAAACAGGGTTTCACCATGTTGGCCAGGCTGGTCTCGAACTCCTGACTTTAGGTGATCTGCCCACCTCGGCCTCCCAAAGTGCTGGGATTACAGGCTTGAGCCACTGTGCCTGGCCAGCCATCTTACTTAGGAACTAAAAGTGGCAGGCAGGTTTGCATGATCCAGTTCCCAGCTTGACTTTTCCCTTCGACTAAATGCATCTGGGGTCCCAAAATTTAATTTCTTTTCACAATGCCTAGGGTTGTTGTGTGGCTTAAAAGAAATTCAGTACTTAATCACTTAGAACAGCACCTGGCGCACTCAATAAATGCCAGCCGCTTTCTCTTGCCCTTCCTTTTCATACCATTTGCCTCAGCCACAACAAAATCATTCAATTTCCTAGACATGCTAAGCTGCTACATGCTTCCAACCCTTTTCATATACTGCTCCCTCTACTTGGAGCACCTCTTCCCATTTCCTCCTCCCTGCTATACACCTAATGAGCTCTTATTCACCTTTTTTTTTTCTTTTCGAGAAGGAGTCTCGCTCTGTCGCCCAGGCTGGAGTGCAGTGGTGCGATCTCGGCTCACTGCAAGCTCCGCCTCCCGGGTTCACGCCTTTCTCCTGCCTCAGCCTCCCCAGTAGCTGGGACTACAGGTGCCCACCACCAAGACCAGCTAATTTTTGTATTTTTAGTAGAGACGGGGTTTCACCTTGTTAGCCAGAATTGTCTTGATATCCTGACCTTGTGATCTGCCCGCCTCGACCTCCCAAAGTGCTGGGATTACAGATGTGAGCCACCGCCCCCAGCCCTTTTTTTTTGGAGACTGAGTTTTGCTTTTGTTGCCCAGGCTGGAGTGCAATGGCACAATCTTGGCTCACCGCAACCTCCGCCTCCCGGGTTCAAGCGATTCTCCTGCCTTCCTGGGTTCAAGCGATTCTCCTGCCTCAGCCTCCTGAGCAGCTGAGATTACAGGCATGTGCCACCATGCCCGGCTAATTTTTTTGTATTTTTAGTACAGACGAGGTTTCTTCATGTTGGTAAGGCTGGTCTCGAACTCCTGACCTCAGGTGATCTGCCCATCTCAGCCTCCCGAAGTGCTGGGATTACAGGCGTGAGCCACCGTGCCCGGCCTTATTCACCTTTTAAAGCTCTGCTCAGGTGGCTCTGCCCTTGGGAAGCCCTCCCCACCCCCCACCAGCAGAACTGATCACTGACTCCTTTGTGTCCCAACCTTCTCCTAAATTGTCTATTTCCTTAGCCTGTGAGCAACTCAAGGACATGGGCCTTGTAAAATTCATAGCTTGATCTGGTACCCAGTGCTGGACATGGATAATCGTGAGCATCAGTGGTGTGTGGAGGAGTCAATTGTGCTACATCATGGTGAGGTATAAACAAGAAGCACTTGTGCAACTGATTGTTAACCAAATGCATATTTTATAAAGACAAACACATTTTAAGGGCACATTTTAAAACACATTGGAGTGGATTCCTAGAGTGAGTAAAGGAGTAAGGAATGAGCATGAGAATCTGGGAAGAGGGAGAAAAATTACATTAGCATGGAGGAAGGAGTATGAGTTGCTCAACTCTATGCATTTGAAGTCCAAACAAGCAGAAACAAAAAACCAAATCTGTGGAAGTGCACCATTTTAATCTCTTTTACAGTTGAGGCAATCAACTAGTTAGACAGTCGTTCTTTTGTTTAGATGTTGGTTTTACAGTCCCTACACAGCATCATTGTTGATAGTTTTCCTTAATGCAGAGAAAGTCGAATTTTCATTTGATGTGCCATCCCCGCCCCTCTGTTGCATGCACAGAATCACGTAATGAAGCCCTGATTGGAGCCTGAGCCATGTTCTCCCTAAGAGTGGGAACTTAGAGGCTTCTCCAGGGCAGACCCTAAGACTTCCATGTCCTACAGATGAATGAATGAATAAACGAATGAATGAATGAATGAGTGGTGAACAAGGAAGGGAAAGGAAAGAGAAAGAAAGGGAGCTAGGATGAAGAAATGGAAAAAAAAAGATTCCGCGGAAATTTCAGGATAGGAGGATGCTCCCAGAACCTTCTCTTTCTTTCTTGATCCCTACCCAGGGCATGAGTACTGAGCAGGGCAAGGGGTGGGGGGCAAGAGGCTACAAACTGAACTGCTGATCTGCTCAAATCTTCCCACTCACAAGGAGTTACTTCTCTTGCGGAGAGGCAGTGATCACAAGATAGCACACTCTTAAGGATCCAAACCCCAATAGGACACTCGAACCCCCCACTTCCACTCCAGGAAGGATGCTGAAGCTGGCCCCTGTGCTAACGACAACAAGGATAGTAATAACTGATGTGCTACTTTGTACTGGATGCTTTCATCCATTTAATCCATTTTAATTCTCATATCAAGTATGCATGTTAAGAAATTATCGTCATTTTACTGGTGAGACTACTGAGTCTCAGAGAGCTTAAGAGACTTGCTTAAAGTTATTGAACACTCAGTAGTAGCAATCATAGCAAACACTTTTTGAATACCCACTCCATGCCAGACCTTATTCAAGCACTTTGTAGGCTTAACTCATCTATCCCCACAACAGCCTCTGAGCAGCAGTCATTGTCCCTAACTCACAAATGATGAACCAAGATACAGACAGTCACACAGCTAACACATGGGAGACCTGGCGAAGGAGGTTAGACAGTCTGACTCCAGTTTACTCTCTCCACTCCCAGGCTATGTTACCTTTTGCGAAGCAGAACTGGGCAGGGTAGACCTTTTGTGAAGCAGAACTGGGCAGCCATTTGGATTGGGTTTGGGTGGGGGTAGGGTAGCTAGATCCCTTGATATTTGGGGAGCTGGCTCCCTGCCAGCCAAATGGCAGCCCATTGAGAATGAGATCGAGGACATACAGAGTCAGTTACTGGTCCTGCTGGGGCCCCATAGTCTGCCTGCCCTCTCCTCCAAAGGGCCCCTAAGCCTGGGGAGATGGGAGAGGCTGCCTCTCCCCCTTTCCCAGCCAGAGCTGTATGAGCTAATCCCGGGAGAAGACACATTAGTCGAAAAGAATCAGTTCCTGCCTGCTCTGCTGAGTCAGCAGGAAGTACAGCCCTGGCTCTGCCAGCTACGTGAGCCCCTGCACGCCGGCCACCACTGCCTCCCTGCCGCCCCAGTGTGGCCCCTGCCATCCATCAGCATAGCCTCACGTGCCTCATTCCTGCTGACCTGCCCCTAAAGCACCCTCCAGCTCAGCAATCCTGAGCCTCCCTGTCTGTCCACTTTCCCAGCAACCGACCTGTTTTTCAGCACCATCCCCACAGACCCCCAGAAAACAGCCATCTCTGCCTGCACAGAGAATTAATCCTCACCAGGATTGCAGCAGGTGGAAAGAAGGGCTTTTGGAGAATGTGGTGAGCCATTTTCCCCACGTCCAGCATGCTGTCAGCTCCAGAGAAGAGAGCTTGCAGTCGACTCATGGTATCTAAGGGTATCATTGCCAGAACCCGTACCACTCTCCGTGTAATCCCCACCTTCCTGGTCATCATCTCTGCTTCTACCACCGCTACCACCACCGACTTCCCACCACCCTCCCTACTACTGCCATTATCGCTGGGACCACCACCTCTGGTGCCACTACCATCAGCCATGACAGCAAGACTACCATCAAGTTCACCACTCACACTAGCACCCATGCCACTAGCACTTCCATCAATGTCACCTACTGAGACAGGTAGGTGTCACCAATACCATTAAAAACATTACTTTAACTAATACAAACACCAATACCACCATTATCACCAACACGAAGCATCATTAAAATCATTTTGACCAACAACACCTCCTTATACCAACCCCACTGTAAACATTGAACATAATTGTCATTTTACCATCAAAACTATAACCATTCCTTGCAACTCCAACATCATCACCCTACCTTTACCACTGTCACCCATATCAACATCATTGTGCCCCCACCATCACCATTACCACTACCATAAGCAAGACACCACCATCATTGTCACACTACCCACCACCACCATCCTTACCATAACTGCAGTCAACATCACCACTAAACATCACCATCAGTATCACTACCACCATAGTTATAACCAATACCAGTGTCACCATAACCACAACCAACACCACCATCACCATAACCACAATATACTTGTCACCAGTACCCCCACCACCATGAACACACCATCACCCCCAACACGGTCACCATGACCGTAGCTCTCCATTAGAATGAGAAACTGTTGCTGTTTATCTGTACCCATTTCTATGCCAGGCCGAATGTCACAACAACAGTGAGAGAAAAAAGTAAAGTTCTAACTTATTGTTCTGATCATACAATGATATGCACACTTGCTTTCCCTTAATATCCCCCTTTGAACAGACATGATTGTTTCGCTAAATTGGTTCATTTAGTGATTCATAGAGGAACAGCCATGCATGCCTGAAAAACACGGGAGTGGTCACGGGACTCATCCCCTACTGCCTGTGACATCAGTAAGCCCAGCTCCCAACACACCCTTGTCCCTCCCACCTCCCTCCAGACATTCCAGGCCACTGCAGATTTGTCTGCCCCTCCAATGTAGATTTTCTTCCCTTTGCTCTCTTAATTTTAAACTTCCTGTAGGGCAGAACAGCATGTGGAAAGAACCCATGCTTCTTCCAAGATGTGTTGCATGCTGTTTTATGACAGGGAATTGAGCTGTTTCCCAGAGAACTCTGCAAACAAGTGTTTAGAACACGCCTTTGAAGGATGTTTCTTATCCTCGTGTCTATGACTTATTGTGAGGGGATTGCATGTACATGTTTAAAAGCTGGCAGTCAGAGCCATGCATTCTAGACTTGGTCCTACAACTAACTGTATGTGTGGCCTTGAAAAGCTTGCTTATTTTTCCCCCACCCCAGTTTCCCCACCTAGAAAAGTATGACCTTCTGACTCTGGTGCTCTAAAGATTTTTTTGAGCTGAGACACTCCTAGGATAGGTCTGAGTGCTTTTTCCAGAAGGTCCTTTTGAATGGTAAAACAGAATGTCAAGTCTGATTGGTTCCCCCATCCCATCAGCCTTGGTTCCCCTGGCCAGCATGTCCTGGGATCTCTAAGGACATCTCCTTGAGCCCTGAGATGCTCCTGCCTGGGCAGGGTGGGGCCCAAAGGGTTAAGCCAGTCAGAGCTGTGTGTGAGCAAGTGTCTCAGATGAAAGGTTGGTCCGAGAGAGAACGCCATGTGGCTGTTGTGGTTGGCAGGTCTGGGGCAGTGGGACCAGGCTAGGTCCCGAAGGAAACCACCTCCTGGTCTCACCAGAACAAAGTGGTGTTTTGCAAAAACGCCATTGTTCTTGGGCAAGTCTTTCCCATCTCAACATAAACCAGGAAGCAGTGCTTCCTTTCCTTGGGCGAGACCCCAAGGTCCCCCCCACCGTTGGGAGTGGGGGGAGAAGAACAGACTTTTCCTGACTCGAATGATCTTCTGCAAAGCTCAGCTGAAGAGCAGCAGCCTCTACCTGGCTATATCCAAGGGGGTGTGTGTGTCTTCCCTACACAGGGAGAAAGAAACAGAGGAGGGTCACCGAGTCCTGTTTCCTGTCTCCAAACAAGACTCTGTACCTAAGCCAGACTGTGAGCGACATGTCACTGCCCATCCATCTCCCCTCACCACTGTGCCACTCAGGCTTTCTCTGTTGCCCAAGCATGGCGGTTGTGTTTCTGCCTATAGCCTGTGTGTGGCTGCTCCCTCTGCCTGGAACTCCCTTCTGCCCTTCACATGTGGGCTCCTTCTCATCATCGTGGTCTCTCTCCTAACTCAGTGAAGTACTAACTATTTAATTCCTTGTTCAGTGTCTGTCCTTCCTGACATTCTGTGAGCTCCCCAGGAGCAAGGGCCAGGACCTGGGTCAGCGCTGCTCATTGCTGCATCTCCAGCACCTGGCACAGGACGGCCTCCCATGCGTGTGACTGTACCTGCGTGTGCTCCCCACCCCACTCCCAACCCCACTACCCCTAAAGAAAACAGATCCAGGCTGGGCGGGGTGGCTTGCACTTGTAATCCCAGCACTTTGGGAGGCCAAGGCGGGTGGATCACGAGAGGTCAGGAGTTCGAGACCAGCCTGGCCAACATGATGAAACCCTGTCTCTACTAAAAATACAAAAATTAGTCAGGTGTGGTGGTGCGCACCTCTAATCCCAGAGACTTGGGAGGCTGAGGCAGGAGAATCCCTTGAACCTGGGAGGCGGAGGTTTCAGTGAGCGGAGATTTTGCCATTGCACTTCAACCTGGGCAACAGAGCGAGACTCTGTCTCAAAAAAAAAAAAAAAAAAAAAAAAAGAAGGAAAGAAATCGGATTCAGCCTCAAAGGCAAGGAAGCCATTTCCCTTGTCAACCCTAGAAGACCAGAGCAGTCTCAGACCTTTAGAGCATCCCATCCAACCACTCCATTTTCCTGAAGGGGAAACTGAGGCTTAGAACCGGAAAGGTTCTGGTCCAAGCCCCATGGGTGATCAATGGAAAAGCTGAGTTCGACTCTGGGACTCCTGGTGCCAGTGCTGCTGGACAAGGCCTGTCACCTAGTTTCCAAGCTTAGGCACAGCCTTGCTCTAAATCTCTCACCTCTTCAGATACAAGACCCGGCACATTCAGGCTCCCACCACTTAGGAAATTCCAGCATTCACCCAACCCACTTCCCAGAGAACTGACTCACTGTAGACCCAAGGAGAGAAATTCCTCCCATGGCTTTGCCTAGCTGAGGAGATCAGAGTCCCTTCTTACCATCATCTCAGTGCTTCCCATTGATCACTTTTTCCTATCCCTTAGATACTAAGAGGGGCATCCTTATGGGCCAAGGAAGCCAGAGGTACAGGTTTCTATCCCTTTAAGCTCCTTTTTTTTTCCTTTTGTATAGTCAGCATGTCTACCTTTGTTTCTACAACTTTTGCTTAAGTCAGGAAGGCTCATTCGCTTAAATATTTGTGGATGAATAAATGGAGAAGGGCCGGGCGCGGTGGCTTACGCCTGTAATCCCAGCCTTTTGGGAGGTTGAGGCAGGTGGATTACATGAGATCGGGAGTTTGAGACTAGCCTGACCAACATGGAGAAACCCTGTCTCTACTAAAAATACAAAATTAGTGGGTGTGGTGGCACATGCCTGTAATCCCAGCTACTCAGGAGGCTGAGGCAGGAGAATCACTTGAACCTGGAAGGCAGAGGTTGCGGTGAGCCAAGATTGTGCAATTGTACTCCAGCCTGGGCAATAAGAGTGAAACTCTGTCTCAATAAATAAATAAATAAATAAGTAAGTAAGTAAAAATGGAGAAGGGGTGGTGATACCTCCTCATGGGGGCTGCTGGGAGGATTACACGAGACAGCACCCCTAGTGCAAGTAGATGCTGGATCAATGCCAGATCCCTTTGAAAAGTGTAAAGTGCTCCGCATATATGAGATACCATTACATTCCAAGCAACGGGTGTTTACAGATTGCTTCATTTACAAATGGGTTTTTAGGGATTCTGTGGAAAGAAGGTGAAGCCTCTTTTAAGAATTGTTTCCTGGTCAGGCGTGGTGGCTCATACCTGTAATCCCCGCACTTTGGGAGGCTGAGGTGGGTGGATCACAAGGCCAGGAGATCAAGACCAGCCTGGCCAATATGGTGAAACCCCATCTCTACTAAAAATACAAAAATTAGCCTGGCGTGGTGGCAGGCGCCTGTAGTCCCAGCTACTCGGGAGCCTGAGGCAGGAGAATTTCTTGAACCCGGGAGGCGGAGGCTGCGGTGAGCTGAGATCATGCCACTGCACTCCAGCCTGGGTGACAGAACAAGATTGTCTCAAAAAAAGAAAATGAATTGTTTCCTGAGGTTGGCTGTAGCTACAGAGGGCTAGCCTGGGAATGGTAACCCTTTACATATATATATATATTTTTTTGAGACAGAGTTTCACTCTGTTGCCCAGACTAGAATTCAGTGGCGTATCCTCAACTCACCACAACCTCTGCCTCCCAGATCCAAGCGATTCTCCTGCCTCAGCTTCCCGAGTGGCTGGGACTACAGATGCCCACCACCACACCAGACTAATTTTTTGTATTTTTGGTAGAGACAGGGTTTCACCACATTGACCAGGCTAGTCTCGAACTCCTGGCCTCAGATGATCCACCCACCTCGGCCTCCCAAAATGCTGGGATTATACTTTGTCTATTCTTTACAAAATAATTTATACTCCCAGGTAGCGCATTAAGCAAGCAAAGGAAGTAGAGATGAAGAGGTAATCGAGAGAATTGACACTAACACTGCTTCCCTTCCTGAAAAGAGAGGTCATCAAACAGGGTTGCTCTCTGGGTTTTTTCATTACTCCTTGGTTTTTCTCTTATCCTAGGTTGAGGTGAGGGTAGGGATGGGGTACATAAAGGTGGATTTTGTGCTTTCAGACAAAGATAAGATAAGGAACAGTTAAAATTCCAGGCAAAGAAACTAAGATAAGCAGCTCCTCAAGGGACTTAAACTGCCCAGGAGTGGGAAGGGGGGACAGGAGAAGAGGCCTCTAACTCCCAGCTTCTCAGAAAACCCCAAACAATGTACACAAAGCCCAGAGAATTTATAACCCAGGAAAGGGAGAGCAGATGTATGCTGCTTGCTAAATCCAACCCTGGGGCAAGACAGAAGGAATGGCAGGGTGAATAACCCTCAAATTCCCATAAAGATACAACTTAACCTGAGCAACCTGGACCCCAGCTATGTGTTTGTAATCACAAACTCAAGTCTGCAAGTTCTTTCAAATAAAATTAAAACTGATAGTGCATCCCTTTATGCTGTGCTGATGGGAAATTCCAGTTCTGTTATTATTGGAAGGGGCCTCCCTTCTTTGAGAATGCAAGAATCTGGAAGGCTTCTGTCGTGCCCAGAAAACATGGAACCAGCCCTTTTAGCTTCTTGCTACTCGAAGTGTGGTCTTGGGAGCAGCAACATCAGAGTCCCTCAGAGCTTATTAGAAATGCATAATTTTAGGACCCCACCCCAGGCCTACTGAATTAGACTGCATTTTATCAAGATTCTCAGGTATTCCTGAATACATTAATGTTAGAGAAATACTGTAGACCTCAAACCATAATGGTCCCCTCTAAACCCCAAATACCCCAGTAGGTTGACATCTCTGCAGCTTTGGAGGATCAAAGGTACCTGGGTGCCTGGAATCCAGGTTCCTTAATGGGGAGCACATAACCAACCACTTGCCTCTGGGATCCTGCTGGTTCTTCCCAGGACCTACTCACCCAATTCCATCTCATTCCTCCTTTTCTTTCTCCCAGCCCAATCCCCTCAAAAAACTCAGGCTTTCAAACAACAAAAGCCTGCAAGACCAGTTGTCTACCAGGGACTTCTCATTTCAGCCGCTTCAGCAATACCACCCGCAAGGCAAGGGAGCACAAAGGTACCGCCCAATACTTGGAATGAAGGACAAAAACCACCAACACAAAATAACATCTCAATCCATTTTCCTGCCACACTTATAATTATTTTAACTCTTGCTCTCAATTATATCTGGATTTAAGCGTGCAAAACAAAGGCTTATGCTATAATTTTAATGGACTTGTTTTTATAGGAAAAAAATTTGAGTCTCAGAATCCTAGAAATGATTGCTTCTGAGACTCACAGGGATTTAATTAGCTCCTAGTGTGGGGATTAAAAAATTTTTTTAGCAGCCGTGGAATGTTTTCAGGCCTTTCTCCACTCCAAAATAAACTGCAGGGAGAATCCCATTGTATAAAACAGAAATGGAGTTGCTTTGGTTGTAAGGTGAGGACACAGAACCCAACTACATAGTCTCCTCTCCACCTCCATAGTGGCCCAGGTGGTGGCTGCAGCAGATCCCTGAGCTTGGTGGAGCACAGGGTGAAGGAACAACCTCAGCCGACCCTCCACCCAATACTGAAACCCCCCTTTCTCCACCTCCGATCACATACTTCCAAGAGAGAAGTCCCACAGGGCAGCCGAACCCGTCATCCATTGGCACCCATGGCTGGAAAACACTTCCTCTACCATGATCCCCACACGTCTTCCTGTCACTTCCATCGGAAAGTCCCATTTCTGCCCAGAGGCCTGCAAGGAACAGATTTATCCCCTCTTTCCCATGGTTTACAGAGCACATATTTCCCAGGAGTCTCTTTTCTAGGTGAAACAGGAATTTAAATCAATGATATATGTGACTAAGTGAGTGAAGAGATAATCATTGAATGAGTGGATGAGTGAGGAAAGAGGAAGGAAGAAAAAGAGCAATGGAATGCGATACTCTGGTCATTCTCTTCTGGACACTTTCTAGCTTGAAAATGGTTCTCTTCACATGTGATACGTGGAAGAAAATTGTAGCATTTGAAACTACGCTACTCCAGCTATACCATAACCTGGTGATTTTCTTTTTTTTCTTTTTTGTTTTTCAGACAGAGTCTTGCTCTGTCGCCCAGGCTGGAGTGCAGTGGCACGATCTCAGCTCACTGCAGCCTCCACCTCCTGCGTTCAAATGATTCTCCTGCCTCAGCCTCCCGAGTAGCTGGGATTACAGGCATGCACCACCATACCCGGCTAATTTTTGTGTTTTTAGTAGAGACGGGGTTTCACCATGTTGGCCAGGCTGGTCTCGAACTCCTGACCTCAGGCGATCCTCCCACCTCGGCCTCCCAAAGTGCTGGGATTATAGACATGAGCCACCGTGCCCGGTCTAACCTGGAGATTTTAAACTGTGGCCAATGACCCATGTATATAGTAAAATCAATTTAATGGCTCTCAACTAGCATTTTGCTTAGTGAAAGAAAAGAATAGAATAGACCATGGTTCGTCAACCTGCGCTAAGGTTAGGGGTTGTTTGGAAAAATGTTTTTCAGTTATACATACACATGTATGTACATATATGTAGGAATGTGTGTACTGGGAGCTGACATAAAATATATTTCTTACTGTGGGTCACAGGTCAAAAAAAGGAAAGCCAGTGTTCTCACCCTATGAACTAGCCATCATTATTATCCTCCTTTTCTGATAAAGAATATAAAGCACAGATAAATTAAGTAACTTGTCCCAAGGTCACCCAACTAAAAAATGGTAGAGCTGAGCCTGGAACAGGGAGCAGCCTGACTCCAGAACCTGAAACTTTAACCTCTCTATTCCATGGCATCCAGTAGAAATGGCCGTGCAGTGCAGGCAGGTGGACAGTAGTGCAGGACCAATCCCAGGACTCGGGGAGGGACGTCAGCAAAGTGTTCCTCTCACACAGTAGACAGACATTCCTGTGCTGTGCACCCAGCCTTCCTCACAGGGCGCCCCAAGAGCAGACCCATATGGGTTAGTGAAAGGACCACACTGCTTGATGCTCCAGGTCATAACGCAGGCAGAACCGCACCCAACAGAATCAATCCATTCCTTTTCTTCTGGGCAGAGGGGTGCAAACAGCCATGCAAAGGCTGAGCTACCCTAAGATTTGGTCCATATTTCTGCATTTACCCTCAAAGATATGTGTGAGAAACATTTCAAAAGCCTCATCCACAGCAAAATCGACTGTGATGCTGGTGGCACCTGAGAAGGAAACCAGGTCCTTAACCTGCAGACCTTCATGTCGTGCATTCTAAGAGACTCTCACTATTCTCTTCCCCCGGGCAAACTGCAACCTCTTTCAAGATCCTAAATGCTTTATTGGACAAATACTACCACCCCCTCTGAAATGGATGTTATCAGTATCCATTGCCTCTGAATTCTTCATCTTCCTCATTTGAATGTCCCAAGCCCCTCCTCCATTGCCACCCAAGAGGCAAATTGTGGCAGTATCCTTGAGTCAACCTGCTCAAAAGGGAAGCCTATAGCATTGATATGTGATGGGCTGGGGTGAAGTGGATCTCAGACCCTGGCTGATGAGCTCTCTTCATTCTTCCTCAGGGCAGTTGCAATAACAGCACAGTCCTATTTTTACATTCTGAGTCTGTGGTCCTTTTCCCACACATGCTCTGATTACCCTTCCTCCAAGAGTAATCTGGGGAGTTAGTCATGCCTTGACCTAAGTGAACCCATCCTGGCTCCCAGTAATCCCTGCTTAGGAAAGGAACTTCTGGAATTTTGCCTAGGATTGTCATAAGCTAGCTGCACCATATTTTTCCCATGCTTAAATTGAGATAGTATGTTTCTGGCTTTGTCTCCTGGCACCTCCCTTCTCCCCAGAAGAGCCTCTGGAATGGCCCCATCTCTGCCTGATGCAGCCTTGAATGGAGCAAAAGCATTTGGGAGCAGCCAGGTCCCAGCCCAGGCAGGCCCACAGCTTCTCGTGAGCCAGACTTGTTCCACTTGTCTAGTTTGAAGAGTTTTCTCCTTGATAGAGAAGACATGGTCATTTGGGTTATGTTATATTGTCTGTAAACATTAAGCCTGCCCCTTATTTTTTTTCCTCTCTTGGTCTAAATAGGGTTCAGAAAGTCTCTTCCATCTTTTTTAGGTCTCAATGTTTCAGGGAGGAGGGACTCAGCCACACCCAGGAAGTGTTTATCCTTTTCACACTCCAACTCAAAACTGAGGGCTTAGGGGCAGGGTTCTGAGGAGCCAGGGCAAGGGCAGGGCCAGAGGACCGGGCCAAGGCCTGGTCTCTTGGGAAGAAAGCCAATGTGGAGCTATCAGGCATTACTGGGGGAGATGCATATCCCACCTGCATCAAGGAAAGCCAGGTGAGCCTTGGAGTCACACAAACCTGGATGGGGAATTCTGGCAACCATTCCTCCTCTCAGGGTTGCCGGGAGGATTAAATGAGACCTGGCATGTAGTAAGGATTCAACAAATCACAGTTAATGTCATTATCATGACTTTTGCTATTATCTAAAGGGCTCTGGTAATCCCAAACTCTCCAGGGAGCCTTTAGGGCCTGCCCAAGACAACCCTGACTCCACGAGCAATTCAAGTTGCCTAATTCAGCACACAGACGCTGCAGGCCAGGGCAGGCTGCAGTCACTGTGGCCCCGGCTTCCCAACTACCTAGTTATGAGTCAGGCTTCTCTGATGCCATCCACACAGCTCTGGGCAATGACTGCACCCAGCTGTGCTTGCATGGAGGCAGAGCACTTGGCTTGAAGGGCCATGGGTTAGGGACCAATCCCAGCTCCACTTTCTGACTTCTGCTGAGCCTCAGTTTGCTCATCTATCAAATGGGCATAATAATAAGGCCTCCCTCACTGGGTTATCATAGAGGTTATTATGGGAAAGTACCTAGCTGAGGACCTGGTACAAAGTAGGGAACTCAAGAAAGTTTGTTCAATTTCAACTCGGGTGCCCAAATGCCTGAATAAAAGGAGACAGATATCCTGGAGAAGGAATGAGAGGCCAGGAGGATGGTGAGTGGTCTTGGAAATGGAGACTTTTCCTTAATAGCTCATTGGCAGTTCTGGCTGAGAATCTGCCCCTGCAACATTCTGGCTGGGCATGTGGTATGGATGGAAAGAGGAAGAGAAAGAGACAGGAATCAGAGAGATGATAAAGATGAGGCCGCTTCAGGAAGTGCAGAGACTGAAGTTCCATGACCAATCAGTAAAGAAGCTGAGATTTGAACCCAGATGTGTCTGACCCTAAAGCAGAGGTATTCAATGTTTTGGCTTCCCTGGGCCACATTGGAAGAAGAAGAATTGTCTTGGGCCACACATAAAATACACTAACACTAACAATAGCTGATGAGCTAACAAAAAAAAAAAATCACAAAAACATCTTATGTTTTCAGAAAGTTTATGAATTTGTGTTGGGCCACATTCAAAGCCATCCTGGGCTGCATGCTGCCCATGGGCCACAGAAAAGTTTGCCCTAAAGCCTGTGTCATTTCAACTTCCAGGGGTGTCCAGTGGTAAGAAGTGGCCTTCCAAAGGGGCTGGTGAATGACCCTCTCACTTCCCAGATCCATCAAACAGGACACTGAAAGCCCAGGGTTACTTAGTGTGACCCCAGACTCCCAAAGGTGGTCATGTTGCAGTCAGGATGTCCACCGGTCGTCTGTTTTGTTTGTCCATGTCATGGGAAAACAGGAAGCCCCTGAGAAGCAAGGTTTTAGGAATCCCCAAATCCTCCCCTACCACTTGCTGAGGTCTGATGATTCCAAACAGCTGCCTTGGTGCAGGTCAAGGTATTAGAGGCAACTGGATCTGGGTTCAAGTCCTGGCTCCACCACTTGGGAATTGCTCTGTGGTCTTGGGCAAATCACTTCACCTCTCTGAGCCTCTGGTT
This sequence comes from Gorilla gorilla gorilla, assembly GCF_029281585.2. Classification (NCBI taxonomy): domain Eukaryota; kingdom Metazoa; phylum Chordata; class Mammalia; order Primates; family Hominidae; genus Gorilla; species Gorilla gorilla. The sequence continues at coordinate 196,899,639 of NC_073224.2, forward strand.
TTTCCTCAGTGAAGTATAGATCACTATGTCTCCTTCCCAGCATGATGAATGAGCTTTGTTTTTCTTTTTGTGACCTATGTTCACAGCAGAGAACCAGATACAGAGCAGCTGCTTAGGAAATGTATCGAGTGAACAAGTGAATAACTCTAGCTACCATTTATTGAGTGCTTCCTAGGTGCCAGGCACTGTAGTAAGCACTTTGCATGTATCATTTCATTGAATTATCACAGTAACCCTTAGCAGTTTCAGACCATCTCATTTTACAGATAAAGAAACTGAGTCACAGGAGGTGAAGTCACTTACTCAAAACCACTACAGACAGAAAGTAACAGAATGAGGATTCAAACCCAAGTCCCTGTAACTCCAGAGCTGGAGCTATGAGTGAAACTCACAGAACAAGAAGCTCCATCTTTCTCCAGGGACCTCCACCTGGGCAAATGGAGCCCCTAATGGGTATGGGAGTCCAATCAGTGGCCTGGCAGAGCTGGCTATCCTGCTCAAGACTACCATGGAGTGGCCTCAAGTGCCAGCCATTTTGCAGGCAGCATCTCATTTAACCCTCTCAACAACTGTGGGGAGGCATTATCCTTTCCATTTTCCAGTGAGGAAAGAGAGACTCAGAGAGCTGAAGACCTTCGCTCAGGTTCACACAACTGGGAAATAGCAGAGCTAGAATTTAAACTCTTTGTCTATGAGTCTTCTGGGAAGCAAGAGCTGGGAGTATGAAAGGTTGATTGCAGTGACTCGTGAAAGACAAAGGGGAGGAGACGGGAAGAGAAGCCTTCAGACCATGATGCGAAACTGACAAGGTCCTACCAAATCAGTGGGGAACCCCCCAGCAAGTACTGCCCACTAGAAGAGTTCCACACTCAGCAGAAATGGCCAGGTCTTCGCAGTACCCAGGTCCTTCTCGCTGGCCAGGAGCATCCCAGAGAGATGACCTCAGCCTGCAGGCACTGCAGCTGGAGGCTGTCACCTTCCTGGGTCACTCACAGCTGAGTGGCGAGTTCTTCACTGAAGGGAGGTCCGAGTAGCGTACCTCGTGGCTCCCGCAGTCCACTGGCACCACAGGATGTACTTCTCAGACTCCCAGTGGACCTCTCTTCCCAAGGTGAAGAGACTTGGAAGAGGGAGGTCAGTGGGATAAACCCCAGCCCCCACCACTGCAGTCCATCTCGGGGCTTCACCTAGTGCTCATCCCCACCTTGGCAGGTCGAATGATGTAACCCAAACCCTCATTCCTGGCAATCGCGTCCTTGGGGTTGCTGTACTTGTCCATTCACAGTCACAGTGGGACAGGGGAGGACAAAGAGATCCCAAGTGGATCATCTTGGTTCCACACATAGTCCTCCCATTTTATTTTTTAGATTTTTATTGTGTATCCACCCATTCTGCAAAAGCAGCTGCCTCCTTCTGAAGCTCAGGGCCAATTACTCCAGCCAAGATGGTGACCCACTTTTCACCTTATAATTTCTGGACACAAGGAGTCTAAAGTGCTTTGGCAGTAGCCATAACTTGTAGTTCAATGAGGCGTTGCTGTGTTCTCTAGCAAGAATTCACCATTTCTGGGACGAGGACCTCTACCTTTGCAGAGCCCAGAGCTGCAGGAGTGGAAAGTACAAGGTCCCTAATGGGTCACTGGAAATGAGAGTAAATGGGATCATGCCTACTTCCATCCTTTGGTTCTCAGACCCATGTATTTTTCTGATTCCATGAAACCATGATGAGATTTCTGATTCAGTGTGTATAGTGCATCTGGAGGATGGTCCCCGTCTTGCCACAAACCAAGCTCAAGTTTTTTCCTTCCCTTTCGAGTAGTAGTACATGATCCCCCATAGAGTCATAGGTATAAGTTGAGAGAGGGGCACAGATGCAACCATGATGGGTGGCATGGGGGTCTGGGCTGCTTGCTCATGAAGTCCCACCAAGGATTGATCCCAGATATACTGTTTCTATCTTATGGTGAATTGCAGCTGGACTTGCTAGGCTTTAAGACTTGGTGGGTTCAATACGACCTAGCATATATGGGCAATTCCAGCCAGACATCTGGTCAGCAATTCTGTCTCAAGCATGTCTCAGTAGCATACAGGAGCTGTTTTTCAAAAGGTGTACAATTCTTTCCTGTGAATGGCATGGCCTTAGCCCAAAACCCCAGGGTCTACCTTTTAATTTTCCATGTGGGGCTTGCCAAAAACTCCATACCCCATCTGTTTCCACACTGACATTTCCAACACCAAGTTCTGCCGGAGTTTATGGCCCAAGTGTCAGGGCTCTTTGCCGTGCAGTCCGGATCTGCTGCAGAGCCCTTTCCTGCTCCAGGTCCCACTTAGAGCTGGGAGCTTTGCATGTCACCCAATGGAAGGACTGCAGTGGTGTCTCTAGGTGTGGAATGTGTGCCTCCAGAACCCAAAGAGGCCTAAGTGGCATTGGGCTTCCTTCTTTATGGTGGCAGAAGCAAACAGCAGCTGTTTGTCTTTTGCTTTTGGTCGGATATCCCAGCATGCCCCTGACTCCTAGATCCCTCATATCTTTGCAGATATCACAGGTTTTGAATCTTTGCAAGGTTTACCTCCCACCCCCTGGAGCACTTGTCTTATCAAGGCCTCCAGTGTGCTGTCCACCTCGGCTTATCCTCCTGGTCAGCATGACGTCATGGGTGTCATGGAGCAGTGTGATGTTCTGCAGGACGGTCAGGTGTTCTGCAGGACGATTCTCGTTGGACTATATTATGAAAAGGAGCAAGAGAATTAACACAGCCCTGGGATAAAACTATAAAGTAGATTATTGTTCATTCTGTGTGCATGTGAACTGCTTTATCTTCTTTCCTGGTTATGATAGAAAAGAACACATTTGCCAAATCAATAGCTGCATACTATGAACCTGAAACAATATTAATCTGTTCCAGCAAAGACAGCAGACCAGCACAGCAGCTGTATTTGGGGCTACTATTAGGAAAACTTTTGAGTGTCTATAGTCACACTGTAGGATACACCTGGTTTATTTTTTTAATCTTTAAAAACTTTTTTTTTTGTTTTATTTTCTGCAGAGACAGGGCCTCACTTTGTTGCCCCGGCTGGTCTCAAACTCCTGGCCTCAAGTGATTCCCCGACCTAGACCTCTCAAAGTTCTAGGATTACAGATGAGCCACAGTGCCCAGCCTCATCTGGTTTAATTTTTCAGTCTGGCCCCTGCAGAAACTAGATGGACCCTCGCTCCTGCATCTTGAGATCCTTAAGGGTAGTGTTACAGTAGTTCCTCCTTACTCATGAGGGATACCTTCTAAGACCCCCTGTGGATGCCCGAAACCACAGATACCACAGATAGTACCAAACCCTATATACACTATGGGTTTTTTGTTTGTTTGCTTTGTTATTTTGAGATGAAGTCTCGCTCTGTTGCCCAGGCTGGAGTGGAGTGGCATGATCTCAGCTCACTGCAACCTCCACTGCCCAGATTCAAGCAATTCTTGTGCCTCAGCCTCCCGAGTAGCTGGGACTACAGGCGCCCACCGTTCCTGGTTAATCTTTGTGTTTTTAGTAGAGACGGGGGTTTCACCATATTGGCCAGGCTGGCTTTGAACTCCTGACCTCAGGTGATCCGCCAGCCTCAGCCTCCCAAAGTGCTGGAATTACAGTCATGAGCCACCTTGCCCAGCCAACTATGCTTTTTTCCTATACAGTATCGGTCGGGTAGCATAGACAGCATCATGGATGCACTGGACAAAGGCATGATTCATGTTCTGAGCCAGATGGAGCAGGACAACACGAGATTTCATCACACTACTCAGAAAGGCACACAGTTTAAAACTTATTAATTGCTTATTTCTGGAATCTTTCATTTAGTATCTCCAGACTGCAGTGAACTGTGAGTAACTGAAACCTCAGAAAGCAAAACTGTGCATAAAGGGGGACTACTGTATTATCTATCTCCCCCACACCAGGTTGCAATATTGTTTTTGATTTAATATATTGGTGGGGAGTGGGGCAGGTGAAAAATAGATGGTGGGGGGGAAGGCGTGGTAGAGGTGCAGTTTCAGAGGGTTCCACTTGCCCTTCCCCACTGCGATAGCTCTTGCCCCACAGGGCAAAGGCCCAATGTGGGGATTATTCCATCTGCCAACTATGTCAACCCAATTATTCATTCAGAGACTGAAAAAATGACTACTGAGTTGTCTCATGTGCCCAGTGGGTCCACTGTGAGCTGGACTCTGGACAGGACTCCAATTATTAATACCTTCACACTTAGTTTTTTTTTTTTTTTTTTTTTTTTTGAGACGGAGTCTCGCTCTGTCGCCCAGGCTGGAGTGCAGTGGTTCAATCTTGGCTCACTGCAAGCTCCGCCTCCTGGGTTCACGCCATTCTCCTGCCTCAGCCTCCCGAGTAGCTGGGACTACAGGCGCCCGCCACCAAGCCCGGCTAATTTTTAGTATTTTTAGTAGAGACGGGGTTTCACCGTGTTAGCCAGGATGGTCTCGATCTCCTGACCTCGTGATCCACCCGCCTCGGCCTCCCAAAGTGCTGGGATTACAGGCGTGAGCCACCGCGCCCGGCCTAGTTTTTGTTTTTTTAAATGCATTCAGCTTTTCATTATCTCTCTGTAGAATCGATGCAACTTAACACCAGCTAACTTCATTGTCTTCCTATACGCCATCCCTGTTCTTTTCAAACACTTGACTCAGTGTGTGGCCAGGGTGTTCCCTCTGTTGAAGCCTTCTCTAAGTCATTACCAATGAAAGTTTTAGCAATTGAGCCACCACCTTATGCCAGGGACTACCCCTACCCTACATGCCTTGGGGATGGAGTCTTCACTGACAGCTGGACAGCAGGTGATCCAGTAAATGAGCCCATCTGGCCTCCTGTGTCAGTTTTGATCCTTTAGAAAGGAGACACAGTCTGGAGTTAGGAGTGCAAAATATTTATTGGGAGATGCCTGTGAAAGATGAAGGGGGAGGAACAGGAAGAGGAAGAGGAGGGCAAGCCTTCAGACCATGATGCAGATCTGAGAAAGCCTCCATAGGCTCAGTGGGGTGCTCTAGAACCAAGACTGCCTGGTGGAGGAGTCCCCATTGGGCAGAAATGACTGGACTCTGATCCCCCTGTTGTGCTCAGCCACTGATTGAGAGCTGCCTGGGGAGAGTGTAGCCACCTGAGGGTGCTGCATCTGGAGAGGGTTTGCTAACTGCACTCCTTGTAGCTTGCTATGGGTCAAATTTTTGTCTCCTCCAAAAAGATATGTTGAAGTTCTAACCCCCATTACCTCTTGAATGTGACTTTATTTGGAGATAGTGTCATCACAGATGTAACTAGTTAAAATGAGGTTATAATGGAATATGGTAGGCCCCTAATCCAATATGACTGGTATCCTTACAAGAAGATGGCCATGTGAAGACAGAGACACAGGAAGAACACCAGGCGAAGACAGAGGATTGGAGCAAGGCATCTACAAGCCAAGGCTCCCCTGAAGCTACCAGAAGCTAAGAGAGGCATGGAACAGACCCTTCCTAGCACCTTAGAGGGAGCATGGCCCTGCTGACAGCTTGATTTCAGACTCCTGGCCTCCAGAACTATGAGACAATACATTTCTGCTATTTTAAGCCACCCAGTTTGTGTTCCTTTGTTATGGCAGCCCTAGCAAATGAATACACAGCTGAACAGTAAGTTCTTTTTCGAAGGGAGAGCTGAGAGACCCAGTTCTGTGGCTAACACAAATCCCACACTGGCTCCAAAGCTCACATTTTTTACCTCCCCCTAGGATCCCCATGAGCTGGGGAGAAAGAGAAGGTCAAGGCTTGGTGTCTTTCCTTTGGATGTCCTATACCACCACCACCTTGCCCCATACTGGCCTCTGATGTGTGCACTCATCGGAGACTGGGGTGTTGGAGACTTAGGGCAGGCCCCCTACATACACACACACCCTGATAAGAAAGGCAAGGCTCTAGGGGCCTAAATCCCATCTAAGCCACGGCAGTCCACCTGGCCCCATTGCTTAGGTGACAGGGAAGGAACTAAGAAGGCACTTCATCTGCCACCCGTCATTTCTCCTACGAAGCTGGCCCCCAGTTCCTGTGAAACTGGAGACACTCACTGAAAGGAGGGGGCTAAAGAGGGTGCCCCATACCAAGCCCAGCACCACTAGGGGAGGCCCAAGGGCAGCCTCTGCCAGCCTATATACATATATATTTCCAGGGAGAGGGTGTGGGTTTCTATCAGATTTTCAGACATCTGTTACCACTCCTCCAAAGGTACGAACCCCTGATTTATTCCAAGTCTTCCTCTCAACCAAATTTCTTCTTCTCTCTTTTTTTCCAAAGTTTTAAGAGAGAGGGCCTTGCTCTGTCACCTAGGCAGGAGTGCAGTGGCACTATCATAGCTCACTCACTGCAGCCTCGATCTCCTGGGCTCAAACAATCTTCCCACCTCAGCCTCCCGAATAGCTAGGACTACATGTGTGCACCACCATGCCCGGCTAATTCCAAATCTCTTCTTAGCTCTGCACTGGGTTCACGATTTCCTCCCCTCCCTACAGCCCCAGAGACCTGCTCCTTGGTGACACTGTGGGGCCAGGTTCCATTTTTCTCCAAAGAAGACTTTGGCCACCTTTCCCACAAGGCCTGCTCTGTGTCTTTGGAGCTCTACATAGACAAAACTTCATCCACCTGAGGTCTCAGTGGCATGGAAGTGGCAGAGAGCTGAAGTAGGCAGCCTTTGCTATGAAAAAAACTGAGAAGCATTAGGGAGCCCTGGGGGTCGTTTCGAGAAAAGGGGAAGAAAACCCCTGTGTCCTGAGTTCACACTCTGTGCCAGGCCTGGTGTGAAGCATTTCCCCCATAGCCTCATTGTTATTGGTGCCACTTCGTAAGGTAGAGGTCATGGGCTCAGAGAGAAGTGAAAGGCCCTGGATCCCCAACTACAGAGTGGGGAGATGGAACCTGAACCTGGTCTCCTAGCTCAAGAGCACGCTGCCCTCTCTTGAATCCTCATATGGAGAAAAAGATGGAAATCTGCAATGATTCATCTCCCATTTGGATTCAAATAGAGTCAAGTTTTACATGAAGACATTTGGGTGTATTGGCCAAACCCTCATTTCTGGTCTCAGGAAAAATTGTGAGAAAGACTTTGTGAGGGCATAAAAGATTACTGGGTATCCTGTCTGGAGTTCTCGTCCAGGTTATCGTCACATTTTATCATCCTTGAGACATTTTGCAACTCTCTAGGTTGTGGAAAATTGATAATGCAAATTATTCTTTTCCATAGAAATGCAAGGAAATTGTGTCCAGTGGAATGCAACTGGGTATCACTCTTTTTATTTTTTTTTATTTTTTTGAGATGGAGTCTCACTCTGTCTCCCAGGCTGGAGTACAATGGCACAATCTCAGCTCACAGCAACCTCTGCCTCCTGTGTTCAGGCTATTCTCCTGCTTCAGCCTCCCAAGTAGCTGGGATTACAGGCATGTGTCACCATACCCAGCTAATTTTGTATTTTTAGTAGAGATGGGGTTTCTCCATGTTTGGTCAGGCTGGTCTCAAACTCCCAACTTCAGATTATCCACTCGCCACGGCCTCCCAAAGTGCTGGGATTACAGGCGTGAGCAACTGCGCCCGGCACTGGGTATCACTCTAAAGACAGATCAACTTTTAAATTCCAATTTTTTTTTGAGACAGGGTTTCGCTCTGTTGCTCAGGCTGGAGTGCAATGATGCAATCACAGTTCACTGCAGCCTTCACCTCCCAGGCTCAAGTGATCCTCCCACCTCAGCCTCCCAAGTAGCTGGGACTGCAGGTGCATGCTACTGCCTAGCTAATTTTTAAAAAAAATTTTGTAGAGACAGAGTCTTACTATGTTGCCCCATCTGGTCTCAAACTCTGGGGCTTAGGCAATCCTCTTGCCTCAGCCTCCCAAAGTGCTGGAATTACAAGTGTAAGGAATGGCACCTGGCCTAAACATTTCTAAATTCATCAGCATTCTTATAGCCTATATACATGTGGTTCTTTAAGTTCTCCTTTGAACCAGTTGTAACATCTTACCAGTTCCCTCATTAATTAATGGGTTAAATGACACATGTTCATTAAATATTTGTACGTGACTGGGAAATTCATATTCTTGGATGACTTTGGCTCTGACCCAAATCCCCTACTCATGACAAGGTTTGAGAGGCAGGACTTTGGATTACCCAGAACTAGCTTTTTAAGACCTCTTTCAGAGTCCATAAACATTCTTTTCCTTTTTGTTCTTTTCTTTATTTTTATTACTATTTCCTGTCTTATTAATATTTATTCTCGTGTGTGTCATAGGAAGGGCCACGAGCACAAATGTACCTGTGTCTCTTGGTAGGAAGGCATATGTGCTAGCCAAGGCCACACGGGAGACATTTATTGACTCTGTCACCTCCTCTGTTTACTCTCTCTCCAAGGACAGACTGTAACCCAGCAGGATGGGAAGGGGCAGGAGGTTCGGGATCCTTCTTGGACACTTGGACTTTGGTAACAGGAAAGGCTGTTGGAGGCTCCAGTACTGATAACCTCCTAGGCCAGTGTGAGCCGGACAATCTGGGAGCCGGGCACAGTGGACAATTCTGATGAGGCTGAGGATCCACCAACGTCTGAAAGACGATGCTGTTGGTCCCATTGGCCCCCCGCAGGGACCGGCCCGAGCTGAGCCCCAGAGCAGGAAGGAAATCATCCTGAAAGCCGAAGTTCAGGATGGTCCCCCAGAGCTGTGGTCTCCAAACTTCTTTGATCTCATACTACTACTGGTTAAAAATAATCAGAGTTATGCAGCTTCTATATAGGTACACTTTCTTTTTAAATTTTAGGTTTGTTTATCTCCATATTAAACAGTAATAAGATGTAATTACTTTTGTTATTTAAAAACAAACAAACAAACAAACAAAGAGGGTTTTTTCCTAAAGACCAGAGGACTGTCTTGCGTCCCCACTTTGGAAATCATACTGTCCAGAGACAGACTGTTTTCACAGGACAGGGGGAGAGTGGAGCATGCAGGGAGTGTGTAGCCTGGATCTGCCACCCGCAACTTTGACAAACTGTGTCTCCCCTCTAGGGCTGGATCTCCATCCATTTAAAATTGGAATGAGAGCACCTGTCACTAGCAAACCTCCCATATGGTTTTAGCATAAACACCACTCTACATAAAAAATGCAAAGTATTATAATTATGGGCTGTGGGTGTGTCATTTCCAACAGACTGAAATAGTGGCATTTTTTTTTAACAGCAGCCAAAGCCTTTAGGGCCAGAATGAAAGCTCAGATCTAAACAAAGGAACATCCCCCAGGATGCTATAAACTCACTGCAGTAAAGCCTGTCTACGACTACAGTCAGATCCTCTTCTAAGGGTCTGTGTTAAGGGTGAGAGAATCCTGGACAGGACCAAGAGATGTAATCAGGGCCCCAAGATAAACAGTGTTGCCTTCTTTTCTTTGCCGCCTGTAATAACCAAAAACTTTGTGGTGTTACTATTTGCTAAAAGTAATCATACTATCTACTACCATTTATTGAGCACTCCAGATTCAAAGTACTTTTTTTTTTTTTTTTTTTTTTTGAGACGGAGTTTTGCTCTTGTTGCCCAGGCTGGAGTACAATGGTACGATCTTGGCTCACCGAAACCTCTGCCTCCCTGGTTCAAGCAATTCTCCTGACTCAGCCTCCCGAGTAGCTGGGATTACAGGCATGCACCACCACACTTGGCTAATTTTGTATTTTTAGTAGAGACGGGGTTTCTCCATGTTGGTCAGGCTAGTCTTGAACTCCCGACCTCAGGTGATCTGCCCACCTCGGCCTCCCAAAATGCTGGGATTACAGGCATGAGCCACCGCGCCTGGCCCAGATTCGAAGTATTTTGTGCACATTATCTCATTTAGTTTTCAAAATAATCCAGGAGTAGGGCATTATTATCCCATTTTACATGTGGGGAGCCTGAAACTCAGACACGTTAAATAAGTGGACAAATAACCTGGACACTGAGTGGCAAAGATAAGTCTGCCAGCTCCAACACCACCTTCGCTACCACACTCTAGTGCGGCTCACACCTTCCTCCCATGTGCCTCCAGTCTCTGGTGAGATGCGCGGCAATGCCCTTCTGTCAGACTGTCATCCTCCCTTCAGGACCCCCTGAGAGATGGAGGCCAGGCGTGTCACCAGCTAGCTGTGCAGAAACCCTGGGTCCAAGAAAGTCACCAGCAGCTCTAAGATGTGCCTTAGAAGAAGGAGTTGAGGCTGGCACAGCCATATTCCTGGAAGCTCAGAGCTTGCAGTTGGAAAGCATTTAGACGTGTCAGATTTGGTACTACTATTTCATTGATTCTCAAACTGAGGCCCACAAGTGTGATATACTCTGCTTGGGGACTCCCATGGTTGGTTAATGTAAAAAGGCAGACACTGCTATATTTGTTTGAAGTCAGTCTGAAGTTTGAATCTCAGCTCTACCATGCATTCACTGCACCTTTTTTGGCAAGTGGCTTCCCCTCTCTGAGTCTTGGTTTCCTAATTGGTAAGATAACACCTACCTCATGACTGCTTTGCAGTTCCTTCACTTACTCATTCTACAAATATTAGGTTCGATCATATGCAATTGCCAATATTCAACCACTTTTTACTGACAGAAACAGCAACTTCATGCGGCTCAACTCTAGTATTCTTGAGGACTTTATTCATCAAGGTTTTCCAGAGAAATGAAATCAGTAGGAGCTCTGTGTGTGTGTGTATGTGTGTGTGTGTGTGCATGTGTGTGTCTGTATGTGTGTGTGCGTGTGTGCATGTGTGTGTGCATGTGTGTATGTGTGTGCGCGTGTGTGTGCGCATGTATGTATGCGTGTTTATGTGTGCGTGCGTATGTCTGTGTGCATGTATGTGTGTGTGTTTGTGCGTGCGTGTGTGTGTGTGTGTGTGTGAAGTCGGCTCATGTGATCATCAGAGCTGGCAAGTCTGAAGCCTGCAGGGTAGGTCTGAAGGCTGGAAATTCAGGTAAGACTCAATGTTGCAGCCTTGAGTCTGAAGGCGACAGGGCAAGCCAGCAGGTGCACAACTCACGCAGAGTTTCTATGTTGCAGTGTTGTGGCTGCCTCAGTCTTTCCGCAAACTTCAATCTTTGCTGTGAGGAGGCCGGGGTGGCTGACAGCAGTGAGTAAAGGGGAGAGTGATAAGAGACGAGTCCAGAAAGGACCTAGGGTGCCCTGCAGATCACTGTTGCGTGGGAAAATGAGGATTAAATCAGAGACACGTGTGTGTCAAGTAATGAGCATGGTATTTGGCAGAAAGTGGCAGCCTTCATTCCTCTTAGTGACCTAAGCCCAGAGCACAGGCTGGTGGATTCTCGTTCAGGCCTCCTTCCTCCCTGCCGCCTGGATCCCAAGTCCTGGACTCCAGCTTTATTCACTTCATCCCCAAGCAGGGATTTGTGGAGCCTGTGGACCATCATGACAGCCTGGAAATCCAACAGTACCTGCTGCATAAGTGAGAGAGCCAGGATCCACGGAGAGAGGAGCCCAGGGCCACCCTGAGTGGGCCAGACTGAGGAGGGGGCGGGGGCTGATACATACGGAGCCGCGCCCCCACTGGCATCTCAGCCCTGACCCGCCTGCCCAGGCTGGGCTGTAGCCTTGTCCAGCTCTGTCCCAGGCTTTGTTCCTGAGTCTTCGAGGCCCCTCTTCCTGCCAAACAAAGCCCCCAGCCTCCGCCTGCCGCCCAACAGGCACCTGGGGCCTCCGGGCCTGGGAATCAAAGCCTGTTTTGCAAAGGAGGCCCTGTGTTTGGAGAAACACCCATCCCCTGCTGCCCAGCCCTTCAAAGAGCCGGCATTGTTCTGCACTGAGAAGGCGCCTCCTGACGCGAGCAGGGGCCGGGCTGACGCGGGTGGACCTCTGATCTCAGGCCAGGCCCCCACGCCACTTGGAGTAGGGCCGGGGGGGACCTAAGGGCCAGGGTGGGAGCAGTCTGTCCTGTGGCATTGTGCCCCTTTCCCGTCCTCTGCCCACCTGGGCCTCCATCCGTGTGTCCTCACCGAGGCCTGGACCTGGAAACCTGGAGAACCAGGCAGGCCCAGAGGGGCATGAGGAGAAGAACTGAGGTAGAGACAGGGCTTAGTGATCACAGAGGTGTTCAGGGCAAGTATGTTGAAAGACTCTGTAAAAAAAATACCTTCAGCTTACAGATTACAGGACTGAGGCCAGAGGAGAAATGGAACTGGGTCCAGAGCCCAACTCAAGCTGGGGTCAGGCTGAGCCTTGACTTATACCCTTGGTAATCATAATCATATGTCCAGACTAAGGCCCAGATCTTCTGAGCTGGATTTCAGTACTCTTTTTCTTTCCTAAAGAAATATTTCAAGGCCAGGCGCAGTGGCTCCTGCCTGTAATCCCGGCACTTTGGGAGGCCAAGGCAGGTGGATCACCTGAGGTTGGGAGTTTGAGACCAGCCTGGCCAACATGGTGAAACCCTGTCTCTACTAAAAATACAAAAAATAGCTGGGCGTGGTGATGTGCACCTGTAATCCCAGCTACTCAGGAGGCTGAGGTGGGAGGATTGCTTGAGCTGAGGAGGTCAAGGCTGCAGTCAGCCAAGACTGCACCACTGCCCTCCAGCCCAGGTGACAGAGTGAGACCCCATCTGAAAAAGAAGAAGAAAAAATAAATATTTCATATACACTTTTTTCCCTCAGAGTTGTTTTTATTGCAACTTTGGTAGAGATGACCTTCCCTTTAGATAAATGCTCTTAACAGAGAGTTAAGGCCATAGAACTAGCAGCGGGGCCCAGGTGGGTCCTGAGAGCTCCCTCAGGACTCAGAGCCCCTACCCTGCTGCCTATTTTCCTCCTGCTGCCATCCTCACACTTCGCATAGCCCAGAGTTGGCTGTGGGGCCTCTTAGCCTCATCCCTGTTGCACAAACGAAGTCTCTCAAGGCACAGAGAGGTGAAATAATCTGCCCAAAGTCATACAGGAAACCAGGGACAAGACACAACCCAGAATCACATCTCAGATGTGACTTCCGTACTCTTTTTTTCCTCCAACTACACTCCTCCTGAAGCCGTATCATTCCAGGTCCCTCTGCCCACGGTGTCCCTGGTACTAACATTTACTTTGCAGTCTGTGATAATGATTAAGAGCAAGGGCTCTTTAATCAGACAGACGGGAGTCCAGTTTAGTTCCCCTTCTCTGGAAGACTTTAAGTAAACTACTCATCCATTCTGAACCTCAGTCTCTTCTGTAGAATAGGAACAACAGTAGCTGCCAACCTTGAAGGCTGTTGTGAAGATTCACTTGGGGGGCAACCTATGAAAAGTCCTTAGCACATAATAATAAACACTCAGGAAGCACTGTCCTGATTAATCATTATTCCTCCTACTTTCACTATGTGGAAGGGAGGGGAAAAGAGGGGCCGTGGTAAGGTGTGGAACTGTCTCTTTGTATGAGCTGCTTCCTGAAGCAAACAGCAACAACTCCTTCCTGTTGGGCTAAAGGAAGAAGGAAAGGGAAGGGAGGGAAGCGGGGCGGGGTGGGGGAAAGACAGGCAGAGAGAGACTTTGAGCTCCAGCTTGGGATTCTTGCATTTCACCTACTTGGCCTTCTGGGTACTCAGTGTGACCTTTTGACAGTCAGGATGTTGCTGTCCTGGTCATCTTTGTCAAACATCTAATGACCACAGCGGTGGCTTCCAGCCCCAGAATCCTGGAAAATTCCACAGGACTGTTTGGAGAGGTGGGATAGCAGAGTAGAAGCTGTGGCAACACCTTAACAAGCCACTTCACTTCTCTGAGGCTTGCTCGAGAAACAGGTGACCACAATGGTCCAAGGTTCCAGTCCTAGCCCTGTTGTTTGCTAATTGTATGAACGTGGGCAAGTCTCTTAGCTTCTGTGGATCTCAATTTTTTTCCACTAAACAAGAATAATAAAATTCATGCAATATTATGACTTAGGATATTCTATGTGCCATGTTACCAGACCCTAAATGATGCCAAAGATGACATTATCCAAAAACATGTAAAATGCTTATACATATACAATATACAATGCATGTTATATTATAGATACTTAACAAATCCTAGTTTCCTTTGGAGCCAGAGTTTAGACTCTCTTAAATTTGTGTCAATGGACAAGTCACAATCATATAATAAATAGCTATTTGTTATATGATTCTTCATCTGTAAACTGGGGCTTAAAATACCTTCCTTACAATAATAATAATAACATTAGCTTGTGTTTGTTGATTATGTATGACATTTGGGTATTCTCTGTGCTCAGGATTTTTTCTTTGAGACAGGGTCTCACCCTGTTGCCTAAGCTTCAGTTCAGTGGCATAGTCATGGTTCATTACAGCCTCAGTCTCCTGGGCTCGAGCAATCTTCCTACCTCAGCCTCCTGAATGGCTGGTACTACAGGTGCGTACTACCACGCCTGGCTAATTTTTTATTTTTTTATAGAGACAGGGTCTTGCTTTGTTGCCCAGGTTGGTTTCGAACCCCTGGGTTCAAGGAATCCTCCCACCTCAGCCTCCCAAAGTGCTGGGATTAGAGGTGTGAGCCACCATGCCTAGCCAGCATTTTAAATATATTAACTTATATAATCTCAAAAACTCCATAAAGAGGTTTTTGTTGTTTTAGAGACAGGGTCTCACTCTGTAGTCCACGCTGGAATGCAGTGGTATGATCACAGCTCACTATAATCTTGAACACCTGGGCTCAAGTGATCCTCCTGCCTCAGCCTCGTGAGTAGCTGGGACTACAGGCATGCACCACCACACCTGGTACATTTCTTAATATTTTTGTAGAAATGGCGGGGGCTTGCTTTGTTGTCCAGGCTGGTCTCGAACTCCTGGTCTTAAACAATCCTCCTGCCTTGGCCTCCCAAAGTGCTGAGATTACAGGCATGAGCCACTGTATCCAGCTCCTGCTGTCTTGAACGAGAAAAGCAAGCCAAGTAGAATTAGCAGTAGGATGGCAGTTCTGCTTTTAAAATGTGCATCTGAGACTGGATGCAGTGGCTCACGCTTATAATCCCAGCACTTTGGGAGGCTGAGGCAGGAGGATTGCTTGAGCCCAGGAGTTTGAGACCAGCCTGGGCAACACAGCAAGACTCTATCTCTACTTTTTATTTTTATTTTTATTTTTATTTTTATTTTTTTAAATTATTTTTGAGATGGAGTTTTACTCTTGTTGCCCGGGCTGGAGTGCAGTGGCATGATCTCAGCTCACTGCAACCTCCGCCTCCCGGGTTCAAGCAATTCTCCTGCCTCAGCCTCCCAAGTAGCTGGGATTACAGGTGCCCGCCACCACACCCAGCTAATTTTTTCATATTTAATAGAGACGGGGTTTCACCATGTTGGCCAGGCTGGTCTCGAACTCCTGACCTCGTGATCCACCCACCTCGGCCTCCCAAAGTGCTGGGATTACAGGCATGAGCTACCATGCCCGGTCAATACTCCATCTCTAAAAAGAAAAAATGAAAAAGAAAAAAAAAATGTGCGTCTGTTTTTATGTGCAGAGAAAAGCCAGGAGAATGTCTGTCAAAATGTTTCTGTGGTTATTGATGAGTGATTGAATTGGATGCATTTTGGTTTTTTCTTCATACTTTTTTATATTTTCCAATTTTTTTAAATAAGAAAAATGATGGAACATAGGTACTAGAGGAAGAATAAAAGTAGGCTTCTAGGCACTCCTTCATTCAATAAGTGCTTATTTGTGTACTCTGTCAAATTATATTTTTGAGTGCATATTACAATGGGCCAGGTACCAGATGGAGTGTTAGGGATAAAACAGTGGCCTAGTGGCTGGGCATGGTGGCTCACGCCTGTAATCCCAGCACTTTGGGAGGCCGAGGTGGGTGGATCACCTGAGGTCAGAAGTTCAAGACCAGCCTGGTCAACATGGTGAAACCCTGTCTCTACTAAATATGCAAAAATTAGCTGGGCATGGTGGCGGCGCCTGTAATCCCAGCTACTCAGGAGGCTGAGGCAGGAGAATCACTTGAACCCGGGAGGCAGAGGTTGCAGTGAGCCGAGATTGCGCCATTGCGCTCCAGCCTGGGCAACAAGAGCAAAACTTTATTCCAAACAAAACAAAACAAAACAAAAAAAAACAGTGGCCTGGAATGCTGAGAACCATTCCAATGTCAGAAGCTCTGTACCAATTGTCCCCACATGTGCACTCCACTCATTCATATACTTAACAGAGGTGATCAGACACTCCTGCCAGGCACACCAAGTCCCACACTAGGCACTGAGTACACAAATGGCCTCAGTCAAAGGCCCCACCTCCAGGAACTCACAGAGCTCAACACATACTGCTGCAGTCCAGCACAGTCAGGGCCATAGCAGGGGACATGAGCATTAAAGGAGGGAACTGCTGACTTGGAGACCATGAAGACTTCCCCAAGGAGAAGACAGACAGGCCCCGGGTGCAGGAGGACACACCCTCAGAGTGCTTGGAGAATTTTGCCGCATTCCTAGATTGCTAGACCAGGAAGCTATGACCATTGAAGGTAGGAGACAGTCAAGAGTTGACACATTCAAAACCCAGCAACACAGTTTGGAACAGCTTGCATTAAAAACTGTAAAATATGCATACCCATTGGTCCAGTCATTTCACATCTAGGCACTTATAGCAAAGAAACAACTAAAAATATGTACAGAGATTTAGCTGCTGCTATGTTCATTTGAGCATTGAGAAACAGTAGAGTGTAGGGGTTAAGCCCACAGACTTGGAATCCTTGTCTGCCTGGATGTTAATCAGGCCCCACCACTTAACTCACTAGCTGTGTGACCTTTGACAAGTCACGTACTACTTCTGTGTTGAAATTTCCCAATTTTGCCGGGCGCGGTGGCTCATGCCTGTAATCCCAGCACTTTGAGAGGCCGAGGCGGGCGGATCACAAGGTTAGGAGATCGAGACCATCCTGGCTAACATGGTGAAACCCCGTCTCCACTCAAAATACAAAAAATTAGCCAGGCGTGGTGGTGGGCACCTGTAGTCCCAGCTACTCAGGAGGCTGAGGCAGGAGAATGGTGTGAACCCAGGAGGCGGAGCTTGCAGTGAGCGGAGATGGTGCCACGGCACTCCAGCCGGGGTGGCAGAGCAAGACTCCGTCTCAAAAAATAAAAAGAAATTTCCCAATTTATAAAATGGAGACAGTAATAGTACCCAATTCATAAGGTTTTAGGAGAGATTAAATGAGTTAACATTGGTAAAGCACTCAAACAGTGTGACGGCAAGCACCATAAAAACGTTTAAAGAGGCCAGGTGTGGTGGCTCATGCCTATAATCACAGCAATTCGGGAGGCCAAGGCAGGCAGATCGCTTGGGCGCAGGAATTTGAGACCAGCCTGGCCAACATGGCAAAACCCTGTCTCTACCATCAAAAATACAAAAATTAGCCAAGCATGGTGGCCTACACCTGTAGTCCCAGCTACTTGGGAGGCTGAGGTGGGAGGATGGCTTGAGCCCAGGAGGCGGAGGTTGCAGTGAGCTGAGATTGCACCAGTGCACTCAGCCTTGGTGACAGAGTGAGACCCTGTCTTAAAAAAAAAAGAAAGAAAAAAAAAAAGAAAAGAAGCCAGGTGTGATGGCTCACATCTGTAATCCCAGCACTTTGGGAGACTGAGGTGGGCAGATCATGAGGTCAGGAGTTCGAGATCAGCCTGGCCAACATAGTGAAACCCCGTCTCTACTAAAAATACGAAAATTAGCCGGGCGTGGTGGCACGTGCCTGTAATCCCAGCTACTTGGCAGGCTGAGGCAGGAGAATCGCTTGAACCCGGGAGGTGGAGGTTGCAGCGAACCAAGATCACACCACTGCACACCAGCCTGGGCAACAGTGCGAGACTCTGTCTCAAAAAAAAAAAAGAAAAGAAAAAGAAAAAACATTTGAAGAAAATTGGAAATAACCTAAATGTCCAACATTAGAGGTTTGCTCATTTGACATTCATATGATAGGATACCATACAAATATTAAAAATCTAAAAATGATTTAGAAGAATATTCAATAAATAAAGAGACATTCAGAATATGACTAAGTGAAAAAAAAAATAAAGCCAGTTACCAAACAACATGCTTGATTCATATTTAAATGTATTTGCATAGAAGAATGCCTGGAAGGACCTGTATAGCAAATTAACACCAGTGGTTAAGGCTGGACAATGGGATTGCATGGAACTGTTATTTTTTCTTTTTAATCAACTCTATTTTCTAATTATTTTTCTAGAATCAATATAAATTTATTTTGTAATTTTAAAATATTCACAAATGCAGGAAATAATGACTTAGCTCCACCAGTTAAAAAAAGGACTGAGTTTTATTCTATAACATTTATTTATTCACTTAATAAATATTCAAGTATCTACTATGTGCCAGGCATTAGGGCACCATTCTAAGTGCTGTCCAGCAGCAAGTTCAGTGGGTCCAGAACAACATCACTGTGAAGAAGAAAAAGGAGGAGGAGGACAGGGAGGAGGGGCAGGAGGGAGGGAGTCACTTCAAATGGGTTCAGATTGGGGTCTGGACTCGAGCATGAATACACACAGGTCTTCTTTCCAACAGTCCTTGGTGAGGACTTCTCCTCAGTAGTGAGCTATGCGTCTATTCAAAGTAACCAGCCTTTCCTTCCAAATGACTCGTTGACAGGGAGACACAGGAGCTCATGCCACATGTGAAGGGACAGAGCAGAAACATCTGCTGAGGGAGATGTCACCGTGCTGGGGACTTTCATGCCACCCATTCAGTGAATCCTCCCAACCACTTTGTGAGGAAGGTATCATCGTCTCTATTTTCCCGGATGAGGAGCGAGAGGCTTGGAGAAGTAAAGTTACTCGTCTAAGGGGACCCAGCCAGACAGGGGGTGAGCTAGGACTTGAACCCAGCTCCTTCTGGCTGAGATGCCTTCACCCTTCTACTATAGGACCCACCACCTCCCTCCACCCCTTCATCATCACCATCAATGCTCCAGGGTGTTTCGTGGGAGGCACATTGCTAAGGGCAGTGTCTCAGGGTTACTCTTCACCTGTGAGGTGGAGGGATGAGGGGGTGAGGAGACTGAGGCTCAGAGACGTTGCTACCTGCCCCAGGTCACACGGCTCTGGCATGGTGGAACTGAGATAGGCACACGGTCCTGCTGGGTTCCAGTGCTCTGACCCTGAACACCCACACCACCTCGCCTCTCCTCCGGTCCTTGGTTAGCCTCCTCTGAACACCACGGTGCATCTTTGGGGTAGCATTTGTGAATGCAAAAAGTGTCAACTTTTCTTTCCTTTCTTTTTTTTTAAGAGATGGAATTTCGCTCTTGTCGCCCAGGTTGGAGTGCAATGGCGTGATCTCGGCTCACTGCCAACCACTGCCTCCAGGGTTCAAGCGATTCTGCTGCCTCAGCCTCCCGAGTAGCTGGTATTACAGACGCCTGCCACCACACTGGACTAATTTTTTGTATTTTTAATAGAGACGGGGTTTTGCCATGTTGGCCAGGCTGGTCTCAAACTCCTGAGCTCAGGTGATCCATCTTCCTTGGCCTCCCAAAGTGCTGGGATTGCAGGCGCCTGCTACTGCCCCTGGCCTTCTTTCCCTTTTCTTGCTTTTTACAACATTCATTGTCTTCTAGCAGGGAGTCTGTGTCACTGTGGAAAGACAAAGAAGTCAGAGCAGCAGAAAGGAAGACGTAGGAGGAGTGTTTGACAATCCATCAAGCCATAAGAATAAAAACCTCATTCTTTTACAGGAGTAAAAATTCTATCTCTGAAGAATGAGCATAGAAATATGGGAGATAAGAGAACGGAGAATGGCTCAAAACCAAAGTCTTGGAGGTACAGTTAAAGGAACTAGAAATATTTAACCCAGAGAAAAGTATTATAGTTTTGTTCATTCAACCAACAGACAAGTGTAAGGCTTCTCCTCTGGGGCAACTATTGTGCAAGGTGCCGGTGACTCGGAAATAAACCAAACGGACATGGCCTCTGTCCTTGTGGAACCTAAAATGGGTAGATGGTTGTGATCTCTGCCTGAAAACACCTGAAGGGGCATGGGGAAGACAGCGTGGTCTTGTTCTGTGCGAATCTCGAAGACAGCTGGGACTGTTGTGTGGAAGTTTCAGCGGGCAGGTTTCTGCCCCAAAGGAGGAAGAATTTGCTAACAGAGCTCTTCTTCCAAAATGGACAGGTGCTTTGGGGAGTTTGTAAGCTCCCCATCATGGGGAAAAGGACGTATGACCCCTTTGAGAAGTTACAGGCTGGGCGCGGTGGCTCACGCCTGTAATCCCAGCACTTTGGGAGGCCAAGGTGGGTGGATCACTTGAAGTCAAGAGTTCAAGACCAGCCTGGCCAACATGTGAAACCTCGTCTCTACTAATAAAAAAAATATATAGCTGGGCGTGGTGGTGCACACCTGTAATTCCAGCTACTCGGGAATTATACTGAGGCAGGGGAATCGCTTGAACTGGGGAGGCAGAGGTTTCAGTGAGCTGAGATCACACCACTGTACTCCAGCCTGGTTGACGAAGTGAGACTCTGTCTCAAAAAAAAAAAAAAAAAAAAAGAAAAGAAAGAAAATACAGAAGAGGGGCTGTATTAGTTAGGGGCTGCCATGACAAGATACCATAGCCTGACCGACTTAAACAACAGAAATTTATTTCTCACAGCTCTGAAGATTGGGAATTCCAAGATCAAGGTACCAACTGATTCCATTTCTGGTGAGGGCTCTATTCCTGCTTGCAAACAGCCACCTTCTCACGATGTCCTCACATGTTTCCTTGGTGTGTGAGCACGGAGGGATAGAAAGCCAGTTCTCTGGTCTCCCTTTTTATTATTTATGTATTTAGAAACAGAATCTCACTCTGTCGCCCAGGCTGGAGTGCAGTGGCACGATCTCTGCTCACTGCAACCTCCACCTCCTGGGTTCAGGTGGTTCTCTGCTTCAGTCTCCCAGGTAGCTGGGATTACAGTCACACACCACCACACCCGGCTAATTTTTGTATTTTTATTTTTTATTTATTTATTATTTATTTATTTATTTATTTTTTGAGATGGAGTCTCGCTCTGTCGCCCAGGCTGGAGGGCAGTGGTGTAATCTCGGCTCACTGCAAGCTCCGCCTCCTGGGTTCACGCCATTCTCCTGCCTCAGCCTCCTGAGTAGCTGGGACTACAGGCACCCGCCACCACGCCCAGCTAATTTTTTTGTATTTTTAGTAGAGACGGGGTTTCACCGTGTTAGCCAGGATGGTCTCGATCTCCTGACCTCCTGATCTGCCTGCCTCGGCCTCCCAGAGTGCTGGGATTACAGGTGTGAGCCACCGTGCCCAGCCTAATTTTTGTGTTTTTATTAGAGACCTGGTTTCACTATGTTGGCCAGGCTGGTCTCAAATTCCTAACCTCAAGTGATCCACCTGCCTCGGCCTCCCAAAGTGCTGGGATTACAGGCGTGAGCCACCACGCCTGGCCTGGTCTCCCTTTTTAAAATTTTTTTTGAGACAGAGTTTCACTCTTATTGCCCAGGCTGGAGTGCAATGGCGTGATCTTGGCTCACTGCAACCTCTGCCTCCTGGGTTCAAGTGATTCTCCTGCCTCAGCCTCCCAAGTAGCTGGGATTACAGGCATGTGCCACCACGCCCATTTAATTTGGTATTTTTACTAGAGATGGGATTTCTCCATGTTGGTCAGGCTGGTCTCGAACTCCCGACCTCACGTGATCCACCCACCTCAACCTCCCAAAGTGCTGGGATTACAGGCCTGAGCCACCGCACCCGGCCTGTTCTCCCTTTTTGTAAGGTCACTAATCTCATCACAAGTTCTCCATCTTATCTAACCCTAATTATCTCCCCAAAGCTCTGTTTCCAAATACTATCACATTGGGCATTATGGCTTCCAGTGAATTTAAGAAGGACACAAACATTCAGTCCTTAACAGGAGTCTCAAGAACCAGGCAGTGGGACTAGCTCACCTGAGAGGGCTCTGCTGTGCCTGATTCTGTGCTTCTGGGGAAGTGAGGACCATGTGCACCCCACTGCTGAGGATCCAGTGTGTATCAGGTGGCTGAACTTAGGCAGGGTGAGGAGTTGAGAACCAGACAGAATGACTGAGTGGCTCACCCATCGCCCTCTCTGCTCTGGGGTTGGCGATGCAAAGATGAGCAAAACCACTCCGGGTTATACCACTCTGAGCAAGTCACTTACCCTCCTGCAATCTTAACTTCTTCATCTGAGACAGGGTATGACAGTGCCACTTTCTCATAAAATTACTGTGAGGACAGAATGGGGAAATGTATGTGAAGGCACAGAGTGGACGCCTGATGAGCACCCAGCAGATGCAAGTCGCCACTTAAGAAAACTAACAAAAATTATAAGGGGATGGGACACACAGAAACCCAGACGGAGAGAGCACGGAGTAAGAGGCGTGGCGGCAGGTGTTGACGGTGGCAGAGTCTCCACATCAGAGGAGGCTTAGTTCGCACAAGTACCCCTGTTGGCATTCAGGAAAAGCTTTTCAGTAGAAGGGACGTTTTGAGCTAAAACATGAAAGAAGGCTGAGAGGCTGGCTGTGGTGGCTCACTCCTCTAATCCCAGCACTTCAGGAGGCTGAGACAGGAGGGTCGCTTGAGCCCATGAGTTCGAGAACTGCCTGAACAACAAAGTGATACCCCGTCAAAAAATTAGAAAATTAACCAAGCGTAGTGTTGTGTGCCTGTGGCCCCAGCTGCTTGGGAGGCTGAGGTGGGAGGATCGCTGGAGCCCAGGAGATCGAGGCTGCAGTGAGCCGTATTCACACCACTGCACTCCAGCTGAGACCCTGTCTCAAAAAAACAAGAAGACTGAGGAAGTTGTGGAGTTGGGGGCAAAGTTGCTGTAAACCAAAGAATGAGAAACAGACAGGCTGCTGGGCTAACTGGAGAAAGAAAATGGCTCAGGTGACCACACAAATCGATTCACTCATTCTCCCATTGGTCATCAGTCACCTCCCACAGCATCACCGTGGACCCTGCTGACAGCCAGAACCACTCCAGCTCTAAAACTCTAATTCCCACACCTCGCCAGCTGCCCACAGCCTCTCCTCTTCCCACTCACCAACTGCATGAATCCCTCTGCTTGTGCTCTCTGACGACACAGGCCCCTCCAGCCACTGGCCCTCTACTTTCTTCCAGCCCATCACCCTCTTCTTCCTCATGTCCTTCCTTATCACAGCTCAGCGTGGAGGTGCAGTGTCTCAGTAACGGTCTTTTCAATGCTATGAGTTCTCTTCCCTGTGTCTTCATCTCACTGGTCAAGCAAACTCCCCCCCTTCTGCATCCTCCCATGCCTGTCCCTGGCAAGCCAAATGCTGCTGAGACAGTCCCACCACAGCCAGAGGCTTCCCCGTAGCTCCTGGACCCTCACTTCGAATGGGCCTTGGACACTGCTCAGTAATCAACCACTATCCATTGGCATCTTAAAAAACTTCACCACTCCTCAAACCTGTACCCCTCTGCCGTTATTCTTAGAGATGACACCACCTTCTACTTAACAGAGAAAGAAGATGCCACCCCTTGTCTTCTCCCATTGACACACACACACGCACACACACCTGCGTGCACACACATGCACATGAACACATACACATGCAGACGTTCAGAGACATGCACACACCCCTACATCCACCCTCTTCTCTTTTCCTCTGTTTCAACATGGAAGCTGTCGCTCTCATCTAAAGCCAACCCTCCACCTGGATTCTGGTGCCCTCCCTTTCCCTTTCCTCAGGAACCTATGTTTCTTATTATCCCTTCTTCTCTTGGATTTTCTGTCTCTACTTCTAGGTAAGATCCTTTCAGCTAGCCTTTATACACAGTCAAATCACATTTTTTTTTTTTTTGAGACGGAGTCTTGCTCTGTTGCCCAGGCTGGCGTGCAATGGTGCGATCTCAGCTCACTGCAACCTCCGCCTCCGGGGTTCAAGCAATTCTCCTGCCTCAGCCTCCCGGGTAGCTGGGATTACAGGCACCCACCACCATGCCTGGCTAATTTTTGCATTTTTAGTAGAGATGGGGTTTTGCCATATTGGCCAGGCTGGTCTTGAACTCCTAACCTCAGGTGATCTGCCCGCCTCGGCCTCCCAAAGTGCTGGCATTACAGGCATGGGCCACCGTGCCCAGCCCAAATCACCTTCTTAACCAAAAACAAATGCCACCTCTGTCACCTTCTCATCTCCCTCAGCAACCACTCACTCTCTGTTTCTCATCTCCACTGCAGAGGCAGGGGCCATCTGCACTGTCTCCATGTCCCTACCTCCCACTCGTCTTTTCTGACAGCTCTAAGAAGGCATAAGTGATGTGCAATGAACTGCACATACTGAAAGTGTACTATTTGATGAGTTTTGCCATATGTATACACCTGGGAAACCCTCACTATAATTAAGGTAATGAACATCTCCATCACTCACAAGTGTCCTTGTTCCCATGTACAAGCTTCTTGCTCCATCACTCGCTACCTCTCACCAAACCTGATGGGAAATGGTCATTGTCTCTCAGATGTCTCAGAAATATCCTAAATTCAATCTGTTCAAAACCAGACTGATAGGCTTATCCCCAAACCTACTTCTCCTCCAGTAGTACCACCAGGAATTGTTCCTGACACACTTAGGCAATGCTGCACAAAGCACCTTCCATATCACCTACACAGCTGCCTCCATCCCCTCCTCTCCATCTCCATCATCACCACCTTAGCCTCAAACTCCTTAATCACTCATCTGCAGCATAGCAATGGTCTCCTAACAGCCAACTGTATTATGTTGGTGCACACACTTCACCTCCAAGCTGCAGCCAGAGGGATCTATTTGGAAAGCAAGTAAGATCATGTAATCCTCACCCGCATTTATTATAAAATATGGACAAAGACTGAAATCCATAGCATGGCCTATAGGGCTTGTGAGGTCTGGCCTCTCCTCTCCTCTCCAGCCCTCCCTTACCCCATCCCCACCTTGCTCTCTGGGTTCTTACCACACTGGCCTCTTTTCAGTCCCTTTAACTAACTAGGATTCCCCATCACAGGGCTTGGCACATGTTGTTCCTCATCCTGAATGCTTTCCCATTCATGCTTCAGACCTTGGCTCAATTATCACTCCCTCAGAGAAGCCCTTCCTGACTTCACTAAGTGAGTTGAACGTCTTGTCCCATCTTCACTTAGCACTTAGCACCTCACCTTTGTAGTGGGTGCCACAGTTGTGATTTGATTATCTGTATGCCTATCTGTTTCACTCACAATTCACTTCCTTTACTAAATTCCTAGGGAAGAGACAGGGTATGTCTTTCTTTGCTCACCATAGTAGCCTCAATGCCTGACCTAGTTGACCTAGTCCCTAGCATTAACAATAAATATGTGTGAAATTAATGAGCATAGAGTGAGTAACTACTGTGTGCCAAGCTCTTCTGCATATTCAGTTGCATTTACTCCTACCACCAGCATTTCCAGTTGGGTATTTTGTTCTTTATAAATGAGATGATCAAGGCTCAGGGAAGCTGAGAAACCTACGCATGGTCACACAGCTGAAAGTGACTGAGCCTGAGTCCTTGTCAGCTCCCAGCTTCCTGGAAGGGGTGAGGGAGCATCTTCATATCCACTCCCATGCTCCATGGATCTGTGCATAGGAGGTGCTTTACAGCATTACCTCAGTTCGCCCCCAGAATTGGCTTGTGATGTGGGTGCTCCAACCTTTTCCAAATGCAGTCATCTCATTGAATTACAGAAAGATTATGTGAGCAGCCTACAGTTACTCAGCAAAATTGCAGAGCTGGCCTTGTAATACAGAGTATCCGGGATGTTTTCACTGCACTGGGCACGATAGAACAGGCAGGTGAAATCAGCATGGAGGAATCGTTAACTCCCAAACAAAGGTCTGAGCTGGCTGCTGAACCTCCCCTCCAGTCACACTCACCACTCTGAGTCATCTGGGCTTTGGAAAATGCTCTTTCTTGGAGCTGCTCTGTTGGTGCATGACCCTGGCATTGGAGAGTGTCCAACCAAAGGGGAAGCAAGGGTGGGAGCCATGCTGCATCCTGGTGCCAACTCAAGGAGGCTCATGTCAAGACGGGAGGTGGCAGCGTGTCCCTGCAGCTGACCTTCCACCTCAGCTTAAAAATAAATTCTGGTTTTGGGGTGGCTTTTCCACCGAGTCTGTGTCAGCCATCATCTTCCCTCTGGGCACAGTGTGGAAGCGCGGGGTGGGTGCGGCCCAGGAGCACGGTGCCAGGTGTCTGCAGGCCCTGGGCAGGATCAACCAGTATCCAGCTGGACTAGAACCAAGAGCCCTTGGGCGCTGGAGCTGCTTGGGCCTGTGCCTCCCTGCCTGCCTTTCTTGTGAGGTGGGAGAGGCTCATCAGCTGTGGCGGCTTATGGTAATAGTGGGGTTCCTAGGAAGACTTCTCTAGGCTGGCCAAGTGAAGACCACCATCTGACTGGAGGGATGGGCAGTCTGCCCACCTGCCTCCCTGTGGTGGATCCATTGGAGACCCCATGCTTTCCTCCGCAGGCCCACGACTCATGCCTTCCTTCTAGGTATAACTGAATAGAGCAGTGTTTCTCGAATTATCTACAATCAGTCTCAGACCCATCTTTTCAGGTCACAGCCCTTGCATGTTGTGGCAATTCCAAATTATTATAAAACATTTCTAATTTTTTACTCAGGATTTTGGTACTTAGCTCACTGTGGTCTAGGAACAAGGAGTTAGCTGATTTGCATGGTCCACGGACTACACTTTGAAGACCACTGGAATCGAGGACCAATTGTAGGCTAAGATCTTGGGGGCGTGAGTGAGGGGACCCAGAAATGAGAAAGACCCTGTCTGTTGCCCTGGAGGAGCACAGGCTCTAGAGAAAGAGACCTGAATTCAATCCTGCCTTTTCACCTGCTAGTAATGTTTGGCAGGTACTTCCTTTTGTTGTGCCTCAGTTTCTTTATCTGGAAAACAAGGATACCTATTATAGAAAGTAGCTATTGTTTCTTTCTTCTCATTGTCTGGACAAAGATATATAGCATCTGATTTTCCTTTAAATTTGGGTATATTGACCCCTTCCCATGGCTTCAGGGATGGGGATACAACCTAAGTGTGGCCAGTTAGCAAATTTGATCTCCCTGATTTATGATTGGTCCAGAATTGTGCACACACCCAAGCTGATGCACTGAAGGTCTGTCATGGACCCCTCGCTGGATGTGTTGAAGAAAAGATGCTGTTTTTCTGCTGGGGTTGCTAAGTACAAGGAGCATCTTTCTGAAAACAAAGTCAGTACAGAAGAAAGCCAAGCCAAAAGATGGAGAAAAAGGCTCCTTGAAACAGTGTTTGAGTGCCTGGTTCCAGACAAGCCTAAAGCTACACTGATTCATGGAACTTTCAATTAGGTGCTATACATCTTTTTTATTTTTTCCTAAGTTGGTTTGAGTTTAATTTTGTTACCCACAACCAAAGAAGTTTTTTTTGTTTTTGTTTTTGTTGTTTTTTGAGATGGAGTCTTGCTTTGTCCCCTAGGCTGGAGTGCAGTGGCATGATCTTGGCTCACTGCAACCTCCACCTCCCAGGTTCAAGAGATTCTCCTGCCTCAGCCCCCTGAGCAGCTGGGATTACAGGCACCCGCCACCATGCCCAGCTAATTTTTGTATTTTTAGTAGAGATTGGGCTTCATCATGTTGGCCAGGCTGGCCTTGAACTGCTGACCTCAAGTGATCTGCCCACTTTGGGCTCCCGAAGTGCTGGGATTACAGGCATGAGCCACTGTGCCCGGCCAAGAAATTTTAAAATACCAATCATGAGATGAAGTAATATATGAAAAGGGCTCACCACAGTGTCTGATACAGATTAAACACCCAATAAATGGAAACTATCATCATTATTCTCATCATCCAGTATCCATTGAGGTGTATTATATGCTGTGTACTGGGGATATGAAGATAAATCAGATATAATCTGTCCTTAAGAAGTTTCCAGTCTATGGGGAGGTATGAATCAAAGAGACCCAATTCTTGTAACAAACAGGGAAAAAGTCCATCAGGGTCAACAGAGCTGGACTAACCAAGGGTCATGTGGCTGCAGGAAGAGAAAGACACTGACAGGCTGGCACAATGGCTCACACCTGTAATTCCTGTACTTTGGGAGGCCGAGGCAGGTGGATCACTTGAGCTCAGGAGTTTGAGACCAGCCTGGCCAACATGGTGAAACCCCGTCTCTACTAAAAATACAAAAATTAGCCGGGCGTGGTGGCACGTGCCTGTAGTCCCAGCTACGTGGGAAGCTGAGGCAGGAGAATTGCTTGAACCCGGGACACAGAGGTTGCAGTGAGCTGAGATTGTGCCACTGTACTCCAGCCTGGGCAACAGAGTGAGACTCCATCTCAATAAATAAATAATAAAATAAATAAAAATTGACTTTATTATAATTTTTAAGGAAGCTAAATGCAAGAGAAATCCAACTGACTAATGCTCAGAAAAGATTTCCTGGTCTCTTCAGCACATAATGTTCCCTGCTAGTTTCACCCTTTTGATGCTTCCTAAATAAGACATGTCCTAGAGATGTTCATTCCTGCTGAGATGCACCATGCTCTTGGTATTCTGTCTTTCCCCTGCTCATTCACCCCACCCCTGCACCACACCCAATCAGTTGCCAAATCTTGTTCATTCAAACCCTGCAATGGTCTTTCACAAGGCCATCCCCTCCCGCCCATCTTCCCACTCCCCCGGCCCTGCTGCGCACACAGCCTCTACCCAGGATCCACTACGTCCCATCTCACCTCCTCTTCCCACAGCACATTCCGGAGCTGGTGAGAGCTTCTCATTGCCTAAGAAATAAACAGCAAACCTCTAGTGGGACTGCAGGGCTTCCATGAACACTTCTCACTTTCCTTTCTAAAACAGGTGCTATTGGTACCCTGCCCATGCCCCTTAGCCCATCTGGAAAGTCACCTACGGATTTTGTGAAGGATTCTTGTACACACTGGTGGTTTCACGCCTCAAGCATTCACAGTCCTCTGCCCCAGGGCTTTCTTTGGTGGCTGGAGGTGGCTCACCCACCTGGGCAGGGTTGAATAGCCAGAGAGTTGATGTCCTGGGGAGCAACCCTCAACCACTGGAATTCTGGACCTACCAGAATAGGCAGACAAATACTCCAACATCGTTGCCTTTCTGCGGAACAATTCTAAAGTGTGTTGTACAGAGTCTCTCAGAGGGTCCTCAGTTACCCAACTTACTCATCTTTTATTGGCTTTCCTCTCTTCTCTGCCTCTCTTCGCCACTTCTTCACAGTGCTCCCTTCAACATCCTCTCAAATAAAATACTTGCCCACCCTATTAAGTCCTTGATTCAGCATCTGCTATGTGAGGTGCCCAAATCAGGACACTTTCAAAGCCTAGGCATAATTCCTATCACACTGTGTCATGCACCCTTAAGTACAACCAACTTAAAACTATATGCCCCCTGCTTTCACCCTTCCATGACTTTGTCTGGCTGTACCTTCACCTTGAAAGGCTTCCCACTTTCACATCTGTCCTCTCCCATCTATTGTTCAAGAATCAACTCAGGTTTCAGTGTTTTTCATGATAAGCACAAGGAGTGATCCCTCAATGCTTTGAACTCCAGAGCAGTTTATCACTTCCTTCAGCATCACCTTTGTCCTCCAGGTTTCTCAACCTAGCGGAGTCTATTGACAAACTCTCCTTTACTTTTGTTCAGCTGATAACCCCCATGGCCGGATCTAAACCTTATCATTACCCAGTTCTGGGATCTTAGATTCCAGTGTTTCCTGGATGACCACAGATACCTTTGGCTTTCTTGCTCCAGGGACACCTGCTCTATGAGGTTATCGAGGCCCCCAATCTCTTCCTCCCTATCTCTCAGCCTCTCTAGACCAGGCCTACCCTACCAATCCCATCCAGGTGAATCTTTTCCTCTAACTCACCAATCCTTTGGCCTCTTCCATCCTTCCATTTGTACAAAACCCACGTCTCGGTCAGTTCACCCATCAGCTTCATTGGTTTCCTCTCACCAGTAGCCTCAGAAGAAGTGCAAATCAGTTAAGAGCGTACACAGGACTTACCAGGACTAAAACCCTAGCTCCACAGCTATTCACTGTATGACCTCAGGCAATGTAAGTTTTTGGACTTCAGCCTCCTTCTCTGTAAAAGAGAAAAATAATAAAATGTTCTTCTACCCTCAGATAAAATTCAGTATTATTGAAACTTCAGTGTAAGTTTCAATTTTTAAATACCAAAGACAGGACAAACCGTCAGTAACTAGTAATAGGTTGTGTTAATCTTGCTTCTATTACTGTGTGTCTACTTCATTTCGTTTCGGTGGTGGGGGGAACTTAGAATTGTGCCTGGCACACGGTAGGCACTTCATAAATGCTGGCTGCTATTATTACTACTATACTAGTTTCCTACAGCTGCCATAACACACCACTACAAACTGAGTGGCTCAGAACAACGGAAGCGTATTTTCTTTTTCTTTTTCTTTTCTTTCTTTTTTTTTTTTTTTTTTGAGACAGTGTCTTGCTCTGTTGCCCACGCTGGAGTGCAGTGGCACAATCTCCGTTCATTGCAACCTCTGCCTCCTGGGTTCACGCCATTCTCCTGCCTCAGCCTCCTAAGTAGCTGGGATTACAGACATGTGCCACCATGCCCGGCTAATTTTTGTATTTTTAGTAGAGACGGGGTTTCACCATGTTGGTCAGGTTGGTCTCGAACTCCTGACCTTGTGATCCGCCCGCCTCAGCCTCCCAAAGTGCTAGGATTACAGGTGTGAGCCACCGTGCCCAGCTCGGAAGCATATTTTCTTACAGCTCTGGAGGGCAGTGTCTGCAGAGATGGCTCTTTGGAGGCTCTGAAGGGGCACTGACTAATGCCCCTCTCCTGGCTCCTGGTGACTGCTGGCAGTCCTTGGTGTTTTGGTTTAGAACTGTACTGCTCTAATCTCTGCCTCTATGCCCACATGGCCATCCTGCTCTGTGTCTCTGTCTCCAGTCTCCCTCTGATTTGCTCTTATAAGGACACTTGTTATTGCATTTAGGGCCCACCCTAAATCCAGGATGATCTCATCTTGAGATTCTTTTTGTCTTTTTGTTTGTTTGTTTGTTTGTTTTGAGACAGAGTTTCGCTTTTGTCGCCCGGGCTGGAATGCAATGGTGCGATCTCGGCTCGCTGTAACCTCTGCCTCCCAGGTTCAAGCATTTCTCCTGACTCAGCCTCCCGAGTAGCCGGGATTACAGGGATGCTCCACCACGCCCGGCTAATTTTGTATTTTTAGTAGAGACAGGGTTTCTCCATATTGGTCAGGCTGGTCTCGAACTCCCAACCTCAGGTGATCCGTCCACCTCGGCCTCCCAAAATGCTAGGATTACAGGCGTGAGCCACCGTGCCCAGCCTCATCTTGAGATTCTTAATTACACTGGCAGATACCTATTTTGTCCAACTAGGGTCACATTCACAGGTTCCAGGGATTAGGACTTGGACATGTCTTTTGGGGGGTCACTATTCAACCCACTGCAATTTTCTTTGCAAAGAGTTTCAGTGGAAAGGTGGGAGTGGAAGCCAGATTGCAGAGGATCAACAAAGAGGAGGCAAAGAAACGTAGGTGATTATTTTACATGCATATTTTTTTGAGACAAGGTCTATTTTTTTTGAGAAGGAGTCTTGCTCCGTTGCCCAGGCTGGAGTGCAGTGGTGCGACCTCACCCCACTGCAACTTCTGCCTCCCAGGTTCAACCAGTTCTCCTGCCTCAGCCTCCCAAGTAGCTGGGATTACAGGCGTGTGCCACCATGCCCGGCTAATTTTTGTAATTTTGGTAGAGACAGGGTTTCACCATGTTGGTCAGGCTGGTCTCAAACTCCTGACCTTGTGATCCGCCTGCCTCAGCCTCCTAAAGTGCTGGGATTACAGGAGTGAGCCATCGCGCCCGGCCTTGAGACAGTCTCCAGACTGGAGTGCAGTGGCACAATTTCAGCTCACTGCAACCTCCACCTCCCAGGCTCAAGTGATCCTCCCACCTCGGCCTCCTATATAGTGAGTAGCTGGGACTACAGGCACACACCACCATGCCCAGCTAATTTTTTAAAAGTTTTTTGTAGACACACGGTTTCCCTGTATTGCCCAGGATGGTCTAGTATTTCTGGGCTCGAGCAATCCTCCCACCTCGGCTTCCCAAAGTGCTGGGATTACAGGCGTGAGCCACCAGGACCACCCTAGATGATTATTTTAGACACTTGGTTAAGAGGGGATACAGATGAAGGGAGAAATGGAGGAGGGCTAGAAGCAGAAGAGGGATTTTTGTTCTGTTTTAAAATATGGTGTATCTTTGAGTCTCTTGGGGGAAAAAAGATGAGAAAGACGGGGGAAGATCTTAAAGATATAGGAGAGGGAGGAACAATGAAGCAAGGAGCTGGCCCCAGAACTGAGTTGCCATCAATAAATCAGGGCTGAATTGATGACTCAGTAAACCCCAGGATGGGCCAGCCACAGACCAGCCACCATCAAGCAGGTCGGAACAGAGACATGGCCGGAGGAGAGAAGTGTGAGCCAAGGAGCCTCCAAGACAAGAGAAAACAAAACCAACCAAGCCTCTGGTGGAAGACCTGAGATTTGAAAAGGGATGAATCAGGATCATTCCCTGGACAGTTTATAAACCACTTTCATCAGTTTCTCATCTGAAGCACTGATTCCTGCTGGAGGGCAGGCAGAGGAATCACAATGTTACTTGAACAGAGGAAGAAACCGAGACCCAGAAAGGCCTTGGGGCTAGTGAAGGACGCATAGGTAGTTGTGGTGTTCAGAGTTCCAGCTGAGGAGGCAGGAAGCCCAGGAAGTCCTGGGGAGGGGGGTCCTCTGTCTGACAGCAAGGAGAGGCAGTTATTGAGGCTTCCACTCAGAAATGAACACTTTATTTTAGTAGTTTTTGGGGTACAGGTGGTTTTTGGTTACATAGATAAGTTCTCTAGTGGTGATTTCGGACATTCTAGTTCTCCCAAGCTGTGTACGTTGTACCCAATATGTAGTGTTTTATCCCTCACTCCCTCCCAAGCTTCTCACCCGAGTCCCCAAAGTCCATTGTATCATTCTTATGCCTTTGCATCCTCATAGCTTAGCTCCCACTTTTTTTTTTCCCCCAAGATGGAGTCTTGCTCTGTCACCGAGGCTGGAATGCAGTGGCGCAATCTCGGCTCACTGCAACCTCCGCCTCCTGGATTCAAGCGATTATCCTGCTTAGGCCTCCTAAGTAGCTGGGATTACAGGCATGTGCCACCACACTCGGCTAATTTTTGTATTCTTAGTAGAGATGGGGTTTCACCATGTTGGCCAGGCTGGTCTTGAACTATTGACCTCGTGATCTGCCCACCTTGACCTCCCAAAGTGCTGGGATTACAGGCGTGAGCCACCATGCCTGGCCGCTTAGCTCCCACTTATAAGTGAGAATGTACAATATTTGGTTTTCCATTTCTGGGTTACTTCACTTAGAATAATGGCCTCCAGCTCCATCCAAGTTGCTGCAAAAGACATTATTTCATTCCTTTTTATAGCTGAGTAGTATTCCATGGTGTATATATACCGCATTTTCTTTATCCACTCGTTGATGGGCACTTAGGTCAGTTCCATATCTTTGCAACTGCGAATTGTGCTGCTAAAAACATGTGTGTGCAGGTGTCGTTTTCATATAATGACTTTTTTTTCCTTTGGGTACATACCTGGTAGTGGGATTGCTGGATCACGTAGTAGATCTACTTTTAGTTCTTCAAGGAATCTCCATACTGTTTTCCATAGTGATTGTACTAATTTACATTCCCACCAGCAGTGTAAAAGTATTCCCTTTTCACCATATCCATACCAACATCTATTGTCTTTTGACTTTTTGATTATGGTCATTCTTGCATTAAGGCAAAGTGGTATCTCATTGTGGTTTTAATTTGCAGAAACTGAACACTTAAAATACTGTTGCTCTTGTTCCCCTTTTGCACTCTCCTCCCTGGGCTTCTATGAGACACATCTTCCCAGTTTTTCACCTCTTGGATCTTTCTCAAGATCCTTTCCAGAGTGCCTGTTGCTCCTCCGACCCTTCACAGTGGGCGCTGTCCAGGTACTTCTCCCCCACTAAACTGTTTCCCAGGGTGGGCTCTGGTGGCCCTGGGCTCCAATTCATACCTCTAGTCTATTCCTTCCAAACCTAATCTTCTGCCCAGCCCTGTCTCCTGAGCTCCAGATTCATATACCCAGCTGCCTGCTGCCCTGTCCATCTGGGCGTCCCATGAGTACTTCAAACCCAACAGATACCAAACTGGACTCATCCCTTTTCCCCCAAAACGGGCTCCTCCTCTCATGTTCCCTGCTCAGTTGCTGGCACTACCTGCCACAATCCTGCCTCTGCCTCTCCCCCAGCATCCTGTCAGTCACCAAGAGTTATCTGTCTCTTTTGGCTCATAAATATCTCATGATCTTGCCTCCCTCTCTCCATCCCCAGGCTTTGTCACCATGGCTTACCTGGACCCTACAACAGGCTCCCCCTGCCTGCTGGCCTTTCCAGTCCATCCTCCAAATGGCGACCCCATGATCTTCCTAAATCACAAAGATGATCCTCTTGCTCACCTCTTTAAAGATGTCTGTTGGCTTCTCCACTTCTGCTGGGTAAAGCATGAACTGGCATTCAAGGCCTTTGATGATCTGGCCTCTGGCCATATTCTCCAGCCTTATCATGCCCGCATGTATTCCACCCTCCAGCCACACCTATGATTTGCCATTTCACAAATGCCCCCCACCTTCATCTAGGTTGTTTATTCTCCTTCCCACCACTGTCCACTTGAAGCCAGCTCAGGTATCTCCCCCTGCAAGAAGCTCTCCTGACCCTCCTTCCCATGAGTTAACTTCTCCATGTGTGCTCGCCCCCACTCCTCTCATCTGCTCACACTGTATGGTGATAGTCTACCTGCCTGTCTACCCACTAGTTGGTGCAGGGACCTGTCTGGGTTCCCAGAGTGGAATCCAGGACCTTACACATGCTCTGTACTCAGTTAATGTTTTCTGGACTGTGCTGAATTGTCACAGTGTGAACCAAGCTGCCATCATTTGCAGTTTACAAATTCATTGCACCATTATTTTTCCACTCTTCTTCATGACACATAGTCAGCTCAAAATATCTTTATACAGTAAGTTGTTTTTTTTTTTTCACCTTTGCATTAGATACTTGGAATATACTCCCCAAACCGGTTTCTCTTGGTCAGGGGTTGTACTTAAGTGTGTGGTTTTTATTAGAACTGCTAAATAGTTCTCCAGAAAGATTGTGTTTATTCACATCACCACTATGTATACAGGAAAGGTATGATACCTTTCCTCATTCATCATAAGGTTATTCTTTTTTTTTGTTGTTTTTTGAGATGGAGTCTCACTCTGTCACCCAGGCTGGAGTGCAATGGTACGACCTCGGCTCACCGCAAACTCCGTCCCCCAGGCTCAAGTGATTCTCCTGCCTCAGCCTCCCAAGTAGCTGGGATTACAGGCATGCACCACCACACCTGGCTAATTTTGTATTTTTAGTAGAGACGGGGTTTCTCCATGTTGGTCAGGCTAGTCTTGAACCCCCAACCTCAGGTGATTCACCCGCCTCAGCCTCCCAAAGTGCTGGGATTACAGGCGTGAGCCACCACACCAAGCAAGGTTATTCTTATAAT
The DNA here is from genome assembly GCF_029281585.2 of Gorilla gorilla gorilla. Lineage (NCBI taxonomy): Eukaryota > Metazoa > Chordata > Mammalia > Primates > Hominidae > Gorilla > Gorilla gorilla. The sequence goes on from NC_073224.2 coordinate 196,935,276, forward strand.
AAAAGACAGATTAACAAGAAAAAAGCACAACAAATTTATTGAATCAAAGTTTTACATGACATAGGAGCCTTCAGAAATAAAGACCCAAAAGCCTAGAGAAAACTGTGTTTTGTGTTTAGGTTCAATGAAGAATGAACAGCCATGTGGAGATGTGATTGGACAAAGGGGCATGACCTCATGGTAATAGACTGAGCGGGGAGATCCAGCAAAGCCTATCCAGATTCTTTTTGGTCTCCTTGTGAAGCATTCCTTCCTGCAGCGTATGGGACAGGACTGCTCTGGGATGAGGGTCTTCAAGGGGCAAGGGAAAAGGGAGAGTGTAACCTTTCTAGATTTTATGGCTGGCTTAGGGGGAGAGAGGTTCTAGTTTCTATGACGTGCTTTGGGGAATAGGAATTCTGTTTTCTCTGATTTGCTTCAAGGGAGAAAGAGGAGCGGGAGACACAGGGACTGGATATTTTGCTTCTCTTTGAGTTCAAGTACTCAGCATGCCAAAGTGCCATACATTGGGCTATCACGTTCTGAGCCTCAACACCTGCAACACTGCCAGCAGTGGGTTTTACTATTTTTTCATTCATATTTGCTACTTTAACGGGCATGCAGAGGTGATGGTCTCTTCCTTCAGGGAGGCTTCTATAATTCTAGAGAGACAGCTATGGTAGGGTGTGACAAGTGCCATAACAGAGGGGTGGGGTGTGGAGGGTAGCAGAGGAGACTGTGGGAGCCCAGGATGGCAGGGAGAGTCTAATCCAAGTTGTGGGGTTGAAGGAAAACTTCCTAAAGGAGAGGCCAGCTACCTCAGACTAATCAGGCTGATGCCTCCCACTGCCTCCTGTCTTCTATAGCATTCTTACTGCCATTGGCTTTCCTCATCTTATCTCTATCTTCTAGCTACAACAACTCAATGGGAATAGATACTTTTCCCATCTCACAAATGAGGAAACAGAGGCTCACAGGGACCACACAGCTAGAGACGGGGCTAGAACTCAAACCCAGCTCTATGTGATGTCCTTGGGCCAGTGCTCTTCCAGCCGTCCATGTTGATAAGGAACAAGGGACAGATAAGATACTTCCTAGGGATGACCAACCCGGGGAAGGGACTTTTTAGCAACTACCCTCATTCACTACAACCCTGGAGGGTGAGTAATGTCAGCCCCAGTCTATGAAGTCTAAACAACCTCCCCAAGGTCACACTGTGGTGCAACATAGACTCTCATCCCTACAGAGGACTTCCCCTCCCTGCCACGCCCATTTGAGAGGGAGCAAATTTTATGCCCCTAACCTCTCAATTCATAAGTTGAAGTCCTAATCCCTTGTACCATAGAATATGACCTTAATTTAGAGACAGGGTCTTTACAGAGGTAATCAAGTTAAAATGAAGCCGTTAGGGTGGACCCTAAACCAATATGATTGGTATCCTTATAAAAAGGGGACATTTGGGGCCAAGCGCGGTGGCTCACGCCTGTAATCCCAGCACTTTGGAAGGCCGAGGCTGGCGGATCACCTGAGGTTGGGAGTTTGAGACCAGCCTGACCAACATGGTGAAACCCCGTCTCTACTAAAAATACAAAATTAGCCGGGCGTGGTGGCATGCACCTGTAGTCCCAGCTACTTGGGAGGCTGAGGCAGGAGAATTGCTTGAACCCAGGAGGCAGAGTTTTCAGTGAGCCGAGATAGCACCTCTGCACTCCAGCCTGGGCAATAACAGCGAAACTCCATCTCAAAAAAAAAAAAAACACACACACACACACACAAAAAAAAAACTGGCTGGGGGGCGCAGAAATTTGGACAAGGAGATGGACGAGCATAGAGGAAAAAAGATGGGAAGAGACACAAGAAGAAACAAGACAAAGAACATGGGAAGCTACCAGAATTCACCTGACATGTTCCATACCAGAGAGGCATGGAACGGATTCTCCCTTACAGCCCTCCGAAGGAACTAACCCTGCCAATACCTTAATGTAAGACTTCCAGCCTCCAGAACTGTGAGATAATACATTTTTGTTGTTTAAGCCCCTTAATTTGTAGTACTTTGTTATGGAAACCCCAGTAAATTAATAAAGAGAAAACTGCCACCCACCCCCAAAACAGGGGATCCTGAAGATATTTTTGAACAAATAATTTTTGTGATTTCAAATTTTGTAATGTCTTCATTATATTTTTTATTGAAGAAAATTGGGGCCGGGTGTGGTGGCTCACCCCTGTAGTCCCAGCACTTTGGGAGGCCAAGGCAGGTGGATCACCTGAGATCAGGAGTTTGAGACCAGCCTGACCAACATGGTGAAACCCCGCCTCTACTAAAAACACAAAATTAGCTGGGTGTGTTGGCGGGCACCTGTAATCCCAGCTACTTGGGAGGCTGAGGCAGGAGAATTGGACCTGGGAGGCGGAGGCTGCAGTGAGCTGCGATCGCGCCACTGCACTCCAGACTGGGCAATGAGAGTGAAACTTGTCTCAAAAAAAAAAAAAAAGAAAATTGGGAAAAGATTAGAAAGAATAAAGGAAAAAAGTTAAAACACATGCCCTCTCCCCTTGCTGTTAACATTTTGTTGCATTTCCTCGCATATATATTTCTTTGAATATATATATTCAATATATACATTATATATGCAAAATATATATATTCAATATATATATAATATATATATTCAATATATATATAATATATATATTCAATATATATATAATATATATATTCAATATATGTCTATATTTTTTTCATGCAGTTACTAGAATCTTCTTTCCAGGGCTGCTGTGATGCTCGAATGGGAGATTGGGATTGGCTCCCAGTCCAGCACCATGCATGGTAGATATTATTTATACAGTTACTGTATAAAATTGGAGTCATGCTGTTTTACAACTTCCTCTTTTCACTTACCAGCTTATCTTCAGTGTTTCCCATGTCTTTCATATTCTTCAAGAACGTGAGTTAATTTCTGCAGTCTTCTGTCTGCGAATGAGGCATAACCTACTTACCCAATTCCCTGTCATTGAACATTTAGAGAATTTCCAGTTTTTCCCAGTTATAAATAAGACTGGAATAAATAATCTTTTATTTTAGGATATGCCCCAGAAACAGAATTGCTAAGTCAAATTCTAATTCTTTTAAAGGCTTTTGTACATACTGTGACATGTTCCTGCAGAAAAGTGGTACAATTTACCTCCTTAGCAGTGAAAAAAGCACTCCCTTTCCCACACCTCACCAACATCTGGTGTTTTCACTTCTATTATCTTGACCAGTTCTATAGATAGGAAAAAGCAGACTCTTTTTTTTCATTTGTACTTTGGGATTTCTACCGTTTTCACAGGTTTTTGTATTTCTTCAGTGAACTACGTTAATCATCCTTTGCGTGTGTCCACTGGTCAGTTCCTCTTATTGTTAAGGGTTTAGCAGGACTTGAAAGGCCCGCTGCAGATGGGAGCCCACGGGCAGCTTCCTCCCCACCCTTCTGACCCTCCTCCTCCCACATTCCCATCCTCTAGAGCTTTCCTTTGCTCTCCAGGGAACCTTTGTCATTCAAACAGGCCGCTGCTTCCCAGGGCCCTGGGAAAGCCACCTCCGGAGGCCCTCTCCACTTTTGACTGCTTTCCCTCCGGAGCCCCACATTCCTGCCTCACCTCTCCCCACGCCCTGCACATCCTCCCTCGAAATTCTTCAAGGAGGCCCAAAGCCACAGGGGACCCAGCCCCTGGCCTAGCCCTAGAGCAAGAATCCCAACCCCGCCCTGCTCCAGCTTGAAAGCAGGAGAGATGGAGCTAGGTGGGGAGGAACAGCTGTCCTTGGGGGAAGGCCTGGGAGAGAAAGGCCACAGCACGCGGTGGAAGAAAGAACCCGTCTTTGATGTCTTGTGAAGTCTGACGTCATTCTAGAACCAAGGTCAAATCCCAGGCCAGCCACTTTCGGGCCACATCGCATCACTAGTTTGCAGGGCTGCAGTGAAGGTCAAATGTAACTTACATGTAAAGCTTCTGGAACAAAAAGTCAGGTGAACTGATTACCGCAAAGCCCCAAGGATCAGGCACGGCTTCTCCAGGAGAGATGGCCCTTGGAGAGGCCGGCTTTGCCCTAGTGGCTGGAGAGTGTATCCGGCAGAAGGGGCAGCCTAGGAAAAGGCTGGGAGGCCAGGGGTACCGGATGTGCAGTGTGGCTGGGCATGGACACGCGAATGAAGGGCCTCAGGGCACACACGGAGTCCCGAGAGGGAAGCTCAGACATCAGCCCAGGCAGTGGACGGGACTCCACGCTAGACTTGGGAGACCTCGGTTTCCATTCCTATCGGTCTTCAGCTTCATTCATCCTATCACCCACGGAAGACTTTCCTGGGCGGCCAGGCAGTATGCCGGCCCCACCCAGGACCTGGATGGGTTCAAAGACAAGCGATCAGGGCAAAGCGGGTGCCCCAGGGAGAGTGATTAAAACTGGGAATCAGCGGAGGCTTCTGAGAAGCAGCCTTTGAACTGGGCCTTAGGGTGCGACTGAGGGTGGGGAAGGCGGCCATTGCAAGCAGGGGGGTCGCAGGGGACGGGAAGGCGAAGTCTGGCTTCTTTGAGGGTGGCCGAGCAAGGAAAGGGGCGAGATGAAGTGAGCGAAGGGCGCTAGGGCCCCGACCCCAAAAGCCCACGCAGGAGAGGGGTGCCAGAGTCCAGCTTCACAAAGACCCGCCTGGAGCTGCCGCAGCCCCAGGCCCGGGAATGTGGGGCGGGGACGGGGAGGGGAGGGGAGGGGAGGGGAAGGAGGGGGCCGCCGGCCGGCAGCACGTAGCGCTCGTAGGCCGGGCGCGCCGGGGCAGGTAACAAAGCTGCCAGTGTGTCCCGGCGGCGGGGCGGGGCTGCCCGATACCTGTCTGGCGGGGGGCCGGGGCCCCAAAGGGGAGGGCAGCGGGGGCTGCTGGGCACAGTAGGCCGCGGCCTGCGCTCTGCCGAGCCTTCCCCTGCCGCAGCCTCCCCAGCGGAGCCGCGGCCCGAGAAAAGCGACACAGTCGGTTTTGCAGACTAGATGCCCGAAGCCCAGACACTAATAGGGCCTGGCCCGGGGTCGCGCAGGAGTCGTGAGATGCACAGCTCTGTGCCAAGGAGGGCTGGCGAGGAAATCCTCACCCAGGTCCCGGCCGCGTGCTCGTTCGCTGGGTGGGGCGGGGAGTCTGCCCCAGGCTTCTGAGCGGAGTTGGAATTCGGATGCATGGATATTCGGGTGCGCGGCTCTGCGCCCCGTAATTTCTTCTCTAAGAGGCGAGAAGAGTCCCCCTAGATGGGCTGATCTCCAAGTGGCTCTTTCCAAGAAGGTTAAAAAGCAGTCTTGTCGGCCGGGCATGGTGCCTCACGCCCGTAATCCCAGCACTTTGGGAGGCCGAGGCGGGCGGATCACGAGGTCAGGAGATTGAGACCATCCTGGCCAGCACGGTGAAACCCTGTCTCTGCTAAAAAATACAAAAAATTAGCCGGGTGTGGTGGCGGGCGCCTGTAGTCCCAGCTACTCAGGAGGCTGAGGCTAGAGAATGTTGTGAACCAGGGAGGCGGAGCTTGCAGCGAGCCCAGATCGCGCCACTGCACTCCAGCCTGGGCAACAGAGCAAGACTCCGTCTCAAAAAAAAAAAAAAAAAAAAAAAGGCAGTCTTGTTCACATCAAAGGAAGCGAGGAGGGCTGGCCTGATGGAGGTTGGGGGCCACCAGAGCCTCCGCACCCCATCTGTGGCGTCACTGTCGCGGGTTCCCTACTACAGGATGCCTCCATGGAACTCACTATCCCCGTGCGCGTGCCCGTACGTGTGGTCCCACAGACCTGTCCACGTCTGACCTCACACACGTGCACAGGTCGGCTTGTGCTCCCCACACGCAAGAGATCCTGTCAAGGGGTGCTGGAGAGTGAACCCTAGAATGACCCTTTGAGATCCTTCTTGCTCTTCCCCCACCGCTTTCGCCGGGGCCCTTTGTCCTCTGTGCAGGGCAATCCAGGGGCAGATGGAAGAAAAGAATTGGGTCAGACTCTTAGGGAACAAAGACACTTTGGGAGGGAAGTGTCCTCTCTACTGGAATCAGCTGCCCTCCCCCAGGGCCCCCACAGCTCAGTCCTTTGCAGAGGAATGCCCCATCCCCCCACCAAAGCTAACAAATGGGCAAGACCACCCAGGATAGAGAGGGAGGAGCAGAGAGCTAAGAGGCCAGGCCCCCATCCCAGCGTTTGGGCGTGGAGGTGGCTGCCTCATTAGTACCGTGCTGATGGCTGTGCTCCAAGGCCCTCTGTCCCGACTGCTTTGGAGCTTATCAGCCGACCTGGGGATAGGGGCCGACATGGCCACGCCCTCTCCCCTACCCTGGCAGCCTGGCCTAGAGCCCCCATTCCTGGAAAGGGAGCCCTGAGAGCAGCAGAGAGAGGCTCTGAGGCGCCAAATAGTCTGGCCCAGTCTCCTCTATGTCAGCTAAAGAGGAGTGAGACCAGGCCCCTGCCCTGGAGGTGTCGAGGCCGCTGAGCAACAGGCACAAACACAGATGCAGACGGGCTACAGCCCCAGGTGCTCAGTGCTCAGACCAGTGTTCAGAAAGATTAGATGGATAAGCAGATGAGTGAATGCACGTCCATGAATTCATTTGGATAGAAAACCCTAGGCACCCCCAGGCTGGGGCTTCTTGCAGTTTGTCACTGCTCTGACCCTAGTGTGGTCAGACTGCAGCTCCCCTGGGCCAGGAAACCCTCTGATTCGACTCCCAGCCCAAGGCCTGACATTTACAAGGTGGTCAAGCTGTGCTTCCTGAAAATCCAGAGTAGCGTGCTGATGTGTCCACCTCTCCACCAAACAGTACTCCTTGCACGTATCTTCAGGTATGGCTCAGATTCCTTCCCCCGTCTTCCATCCCAATATCCCCTATAGGGTAAGCAAACTGTGCCAAAAGACAAATACCAGAATGAAGGCAGGCCTGGTCACTTCTTGGCTATGTGCATCTGAGCAGTCATTTCTCTCTCTGACCCTTAGTTTCCTTATCGGTAAAATGGAGGCAAAGATGCCTTTTCCACTTGATGGGATTGGGGTCACGTGCAGCACTACCCCTCCCCCTCAGCTCCCTCCCCAGCACTCAGGGCTCTTTGTTCAACCTGTACGTGCTCTTACCTACTTCTCCCTTTTTATCTGCATCTATACCTGCACTAGTGGCTCCCCAAGGGCGATGGCCTCCATCTCTCTGTGCCACTACTGCCCAGCATTGCCCAACATATGCTTCAGCACATGCCCATGGAAGTCAGTGTTGGTGGAATGGTAAGCAATGAGTGAAAACATTTTGTTAACCAGAGAAGGCTGTGCAAATACGAGGGCTTGTGTCATGATAATATTTTAAATCACAGTAGTTTAGGACTTGAACATAATCTTACAGATTAACTGAGTTCTCCCATTCGACAGATGAGGAAATTGAGGCCCAGAATGTGAAACAGACTGCCAGCGATCACTCACAGAGGTTGTCCAGCTTGGACCTTGATATGCTTTGGCTGTGTCCCCACTCAAATCTCATCTTGAATTGTAGTACTCATAATCCCCACGTTTCATGGGAGGGACTAAGTAGAGATAATTGAATCATGAGGGTGGTTTCCCCCATCCTGTTCTCAGGATAGCATGATAGTGAGTTAGTTCTCATGAGATATGATGGTTTCATAAGGGGCTTCCCCCTTGGCTGGGCACTCACATGTCTCGCCAGAGACCATATAAGACGTGACTGTTTTGCCTTCTGCCATGATTGTAAGTTTCATGAGGCCTCCCTAGCCATGCAGAACTGTGAGTCAATTAAACTTCTTTTCTTTCTTTCTTTTTTTTTTTTTTTTTTTTTGAGCTGGAGTCTCACTCTGTCGCCCAGGCTGGAGTGCAGTGGCACGAACTTTGCTCATTGCAACCTCTGCCTCCCTGGTTCAAGCGATTCTCCTGCCTCAGGCTCTTGAGTAGCTGGGATTACAGGTGAGCACCACCACGCCCGGCTAATTTTTGTATTTTTAATAGAGACGGGGTTTCACCATGTTGGCCAGTCTGGTCTCGAACGCCTGACCTTGTGATCCGCCTGCGTTGGCCTCCCAAAGTGCTGGGATTACAGGCTTAAGCTGTCGCTCCCAGCCACTTTTTTTCTTTATAAATTACCCAGTCTTGAGTATGTCTTCATAGCAGCATGAAAACAGACTAATACGGACCTCAACTGAAGTATCTTAACTCCCAGGAGAGAGGGGCCTCCCTATACCCACTCCTCTCTGCATGGCTTCAGCCAGTGCAGACAAGGGTAAGCCAGTACTTGGAACCCTGTCTCCCAGTGACTGCCTTCCCCAAGAGATCTGACAGCCACGGATGCATCCGGGGTTCTTGAGGGCCAAAGACAGGGTGCTGTTTTAAAGATGCTGTGAACGCTCAGTGTGCACTTACAGTAGAAGGCAGAGGCAGTGACAGCAGCAAGGCAGAGCTGGAACCTTCACTGTAGGTTTCCCACTGTCATTCCCAGGACAGTGGAATCAGTATGGATTTCAGAGTCACACCAACTTGGCTTTGAATCCTGACTCTGAAACCCATTAGCTGGGTGAGTTTCTTGGGCAAGTTATTTCATCTATGAGCCTCAGTTTCTTCACCCATAATTCCATAATATTGGAATATGAATTCATATCTGATAATCCAGTTGAGACGACTCAGTAAGAACATAAGCAAAAGCATCTGAGTCCAGAGTAAGAAGACCATCTCTTCCCTTCCTACCTTCAGTTTCCCCTCTACTTCCAGGATGGAATAAGGAAAGATTCCTGGCTGCTGCCCCTTCCCCCACAGTCTAGAAGCCATCGTAAGCAGGATAGTAGTGTGGAGTGGTGAGGTTTGGGGGAAGCCAAAAGTGGTACCTCAAAAGATATCCACATCATTATGTTGGGCATGGTGGCTCACACCTGTAATCCCAGCACTTTGGGAGGCTGAGGTGGGAGGATCACTTGAGCCTATGAGGTCAAGACCAGCCTGAACAACATAGTGGGCAACATAGTGAGATGCTGTCTCTACAAAAAATTCAGTTATTAGCTGGGTGTGCTGATGGTGCCTGTTGTCCTAGCTACTCAGGAAGTTGAGGCAGGAGGATCACTTGAACCCAGAAGTTCGAGGCTGCAGTAAGCTACGATCGTGCCACTGGACTCCAGCCCGTGTGACAGAGTGAGGCCCTGTCTCAAAAATAAATAAAATTAAAAAAAAAAAAAGATACCCACACGAATCCCTGACACCTGTGAGCATTATCTTATATGGCAAAAGATGTGATTAAGTTGAGGTTCTTAAGAGGAGGTGCTTAACCTGAATTGTCCAAGTAGGTCCTAAATGACATTACAGGTGTTCTTATGAGAGAGGAGAGAGACAGACAGAGAGAGGAGAAGACATACCCAAATAGAGGAGAAGGCCATGTGAAGACAGAGTCTAAGATGAGAGTGATAAAGTCACATGCCAAGGAACACCTGCAGCCACCAGAAGCTGGAACAGATAAGGAATGGATTCTCCCCAAGAGTCTGGGGAGGGAGTGGAGCCTTGCTGACACCCTGCTTTCAGACTTTTAGCTTCCTGAACTGTGAGAGAATACACTTCTGTTGTTTGAACTCACCCAATTCATCATCATTTATTACATCAGCCACAGGAAAGTAATACAGGTCTATCGATTCTGGCTCCAAATCAGCCAGTCCCCTGCCTCTGCACCTCTCATCTTCTAGCCAAATCTGGACCTAGGCCTTCATGCATTCACCCACCAAACCCCGAAGCCTGATCTTGGTGGGGTGGGATTCCTGCTACCCGCCACACAGTCTGGGTCATAGCTGTCACCTGCTCCTTGGCCCTGTCTGCCTCCATTGGGCTGCAGCACCAGTTTTTCTGCCCCATTAGACCCCAGTGGAAGTTGGGGGGAGGCATGCCTACTGGGGCCAACTACTGGCTAGTGGGGAGAAAACACTAATAGTAAAAATCAGGAGGCCTCTATTTACATTTAGCCTACGCATTAACTTGGGCAAGTCACTTCACCTCTCTGGGTCACACTTTTCTCACCTGCCACGTGCCCAGATTGGACTGTGTGATTTTTCCATGTCCTTTCAGTTCTGACTGCGAATGAGCAGAGGAAGAAGGAGTGGGAAGCTTAGGAGGAAGGAAGAAGATAATCAATGCTCAAGAGTAAAAACGTGCAGTCCTATAAATGGGGTTTCAGTTTCTCTTAGAGGCTGGATGAAGAGCAGTGTCAGGTAACAGTGAACCTCACGGCTTGGGAGGAATGAGGGTTTAGGATTGGAGGTCTGCAAGACAGGTGTCCACCTGCAAGAGAGGGGACCATCTGCAAGACAGGTGATCTTCTATATGGGAAGTGTCCATCATAGGGCCTGCCCCATCACATTCCTTTCTAGGAAGATGGTTCTGTCCAAAATCCCCATAGCCCAAGTGGGTACATTTGGACATTAAACCTTGTCCTCTGCTATGGTCTGAATGTTTGTGTCTTCCCAAAATTCATATGTTGAAATCCTAACCCCCAGGTGATAATATTAAGAGGTGATTATGTCATGAGGGCAAAGCCTTCGTGAATGGGATGAGTGCCTTTAAAAAAAAAAGGGTCCAGAGAGCTGCCTTGCCCCTTCTACCATGTAAGAATAGTGAGAAGTTACCATCTATGAACCAAGAATAGGGCCCTCACCAGATACCACATCTTCCAGTGCCTTGATCTTGGACTTCCCTGGCTTCAGAACTGTAAGAAATATAAATTTGTGTTGTTTATAAACCCCTTAGTCTATGGCATTTTGTTGTAGCAGCTTAAATGGACTAAGACATCCTCTGTGGATGGAGCCAATTGGAAGAAGAAGGAATCTGACTCAAGGGCTGCCTGACAATCAATGACTTGGAGGGAAAAGATGGGATGAGCCAAACTAGATTCTCACCTTGGGAACCTGAATTGGGAAAACATAGTAGGAAAATGGAGGCAAAGACATCGTGATATGGAGAGGTCCAGAGATCTGAGCCTGTTCAAGCCAGTGACTGAGCAGAGAAATCAAAAGGATTGAGTTAGTGAGTTGAAGCAGGTGTGGATGATAGTCAAGTTGTTGTGTTAATGTCGAGCTGTGAAAGTAAAAGTTCATGCCCTCCTGCTACAGGTGGTCCTAAAGGTTCTTAGCATTGAAGGGGAAAGACCACAGACCTAGAATTTAAAAGTACTCTGTTACTAAAAATGCATGCCGGGAAAGGAGGAGGAGAGTATTCACAGCCAGGAATTGAGGACCATCACACTAGGTTCTTAACATGTCAAAATTATAGACTTCTTAGCTACTAGAACTAATAATAAGTGAGAACTAAGTAAGTTTAGCAAGGTGGCAGAACACAAAGTCAATATTTTAAAATCAATTATATTTCTATATACAAGCAACCAACAATTGGAAACTGGAATTTTACAAACACTTCTTAAAAGTACATAAAAACATCAAATACTTAGGCCGGATGCAGTGGCTCACGCCTGTAATCCTAGCACTTTGGGAGGCCGAGGCGGGCGGATCACCTGATGTCAGGAGTTCGAGGCCAGCCTGACCAACATGGAGAAACCCTGTCTCTACTAAAAACACAAAAATTAGCCAGGTGTGGTGGCGCATCCTGCAATCCCAGCTACTCAGGAGGCTGACGCGGGAGAATCACTTGAGCCCGGGAGGCGGAGGTGGTGGTGAGCCAAGATCGCACCATTGCACTCCAGCCTGGGCAACAAGAGCGAAAATCCGTCTCAAACAAAACAAAACAAAAAAGCCACATCAAATACTTAGTGATACACTTAATTAAATATGTGCAAGATGTATGTGTTAGTTATCTATTGCTGAGTAACAAATTATCCTAAACTTAGTGGTTTAAAATGAACATTGACTATCTCAGTTTCCACAGGAATTCAGGAGCAGCTCAGCTGGGTGGTTCTGGTTCTGGGTCTCTCATGAGGTTGGAATCCAGGTGTTGACCAGCGCTGCAGTCATCTGGGGGCTGGACATGGTTGTTAGCAGAGGCCTCAGGTAGTTCCTCATCACATGGAACTCTCCATAGAGCTGCTCACAACCTTGCAGTTGGTTTCTCCTAGCTGGGATGATGCTACACACTCTACAGTATACAGACTAGCCTCTTACAACAAAGAATTATCTGGGCCAACATCCCAATAGTGCTGAGGCCAAGAAACCCTGGGCTAAGCAAAGACTTAGAGAGAACATAAAAGACAGAAATCATTAAAAAAAAAAAAAAAGATACACAAAATCAATATTTTGTGTTAAGATTGTGTTTATTTAGGTTAAGATTTCATTTTGGCTTTATCAGAATGAAAAACTTTTGCTCTTTGAAAGACACCATTCTTAGACCGGGTGTGGTGGCTCACGCCTGTAATCCCAGCATTTTGGGAGGCCAAGGTGGGTGGATCATTTGAGGTCAGGAGTTTGAGACCAGCCTGACCAATATAGTGAAACCCCATCTCTACTAAAAATACAAAAATTAGCCAGGTGTGGTGGTGGGTGCCTGTAGTCCCAGCTACTTGGGGGCTGAGGCAGGATAATTGCTTGAACCCGGGAGGCGGAGGTTGCAGTGAGCTGAGATCACGCCACTGCACTCCAGCCTGGGTGACAGAGTATAAGACTCAGTCAAAAAAAAAAAAAAAAAAATTTGTCCAGGGGAGATTCCTATTAAAGATCTATATAGGTGGTCACGGAGTTTGTCCAGGGAATGAATCATTTAAGGATCTCTTTATTAGTTGGGGTTTTTGACATTCAGAATCTTTGAAGACACAGGTAGTAGGGAGGGATTGAATTCCTCATCAGTTAGGTCCCTCATGAGGCCCATTGCTGGTAAAATCTTTGTAATATTCCTGGAATTTCACTTAGTGATTCATGCATATTCTTACACCAATGCCCCTTTGACTGGGTCAGTGTGAGTGGTCCAGGACTTTGTTTCTTGCCACTAAAAGCTCTTCACTAGAAAAGGGTCAGAGTTCTAGTTTATGACTAAGGGTTAGGTTAAGATTAGATTTAGAATTATGCTCATGGAAAACCTAGCTCAAATGGTTCCTAGAAATTGTCCACATAGTAAGTGATCAGTATATATTGGTCAAAGAAATGAATGAATGGAAACTGGTTTAAGCAAATGGAATCTGTTAGCTGGCTTCAAGTGACTCAAACAACATAATCAAGAATGGAGAGGGGGTCTCTCTCTCTCTCTCAACCTGCTCTGATCTCTGCAATGTCATGCTTAGATGACCCACTATCCACGACCTACCGCCACTGTGCTAAAGGATTCCGTGTCCTTCCCTACACTGTCCCAGAAAAGGAGGTCTCCCTGGTAGCACCCACGGGTGTGGGGGGCAGCCACTTCTCTTTCTCAAGAATGCCAAAGACTGGGTGCGGTGGCTCACGCCTGTAATCCCAGCACTTTGGGAGGCTGAGGCGGGTGGATCACGAGGTCAAGAGTTTGAGACCAGCCTGGTCAACATGGCGAAACCCCGTCTCAACTAAAAATACAAAAAAATTAGCCAGGTGTGATGGTACATGCCTGTAGTCTCAGCTACTTGGGAGGCTGAGGCAGGAGAATCACTTGAACCTGGGAGGCAGAGGTTGCAGTGAGCCAAGGCGGTGCCATTATACTCCTGCCTGCGCGACAGAACAACAACAAAAAAGAATGCCAAAAAAGTCTCTCGCTTTCCTTGGCTCTGATTTGGTTCAGAGCCAGCCCTGAACAAATGGCTGCAGATGGCGGGTGGGACATGTGGATTGGCTAAGACCCATCAAAACCTATTCCTGGTCCTGGGGCATGAGCTACTTCCTTCAGGCATGGGTAGAACAGATGCTTAGTGGCCAAACTTACAAATGTTACAGGAATTTCAGGGTCTGGATTAGAGTGCCAGGAAGGTTCCAATCTAGACTAAGCAATAAAAAGGTTCAGTTGTGTTTTTCCAGATGAGAGAAAAATGCATAAACACTTTGAGCCCTGCATTCCACTCCCAGGGCTTTTCTTAAAAACAAAAAAAAAAATCACCTTCCCTAAAAGCTGTTGTTCATGGTGTTCTTTATGTAGAAGAGTATAAGACCACATGGAAGGCCAGGCGTGGGGGCTCATGCCTGTAATCCCAGCACTTTGGGAGGCCGAGGCTCGTGGATCACGAGGTCAGGAATTCGAGACCAGCCTGACCAACATGGTGAATGAAACCCTGTCTCTACTAAAAATACAAAAATTAGACAGGCATGGTGGGGTGCGCTTACAATCCCAGCTACTCAGGAGCCTGAGGCAGGAGAATCACTTGAACCTGGGAGGCGGAGGTTGTGGTGAGCCAAGATTGCACCATTGCACTTGAGCCTGGGCAACAAGAGTGAAACTCCATCTCAAAAACAAAAACAACAACAACAAAAAACACATGGAAAGAGATAAGGTTGGGGTAGGAAGGGTGAGGCAAACAAAATGCTATGTACATTACTGAATGATAGTGATAAAAAAAATACTGGCTAGGCTGGGTGTGGTAGCTCATGCCTGTAATCTAGCACTTGGGAGGCTGAGGCAGGAGGATCGCTTGAGCCCAGGAGTTCAAGACTAGCCTGGGCAACATAGTGAGACCCGGTCTCTCCAAAGAAAAAAAAAAGAAAATTAAGAATTAGCTGAGTATGCTAACATGCACTTGTAGTCCCAGCTACTATTTGGGAGGCTGAGCTGGGAGGATAACTTGAGCCCAGGAGATCAAGGCTGCAGTGGGCTTTGATTGTGCCACTCCACTCCAGACTGGGCAGCAGAGTGAGGCCCTGTCTCAAAAAGAAAAAAAAAAATACTGCCTATAAAAGTCACTAGACATAGGCTGAGCGCAGTGGCTTATGCCTGTAATCCCAGCACTTTGGGAGGCTGAGGCAGGCAGATCACGAGGTCAGGAGTTTGAGACCAGCCTGACCAACATGGTGAAACCCCGTCTCTACTAAAAAATACAAAAATTAGTCGGGCGTGGTGGCGTGTGCCTGTAATCCCAGCTACTCAGGAGGCTGAGGCAGGAGAATCACTTGAACCCGGAAGGCAGAGGTTGCAGTGAGCCGAGATCGCGCCACTGCACTCCAGCCTGGGCAACAGAGTGATCGCGCTACTGCACTCCAGCCTGGGCAACAGAGTGAGAGTCCATCCCCCCAAAAAAAAAAAATCACTAGACATATAGGGATTCAATGATGTACAGGGGTTGGCTGAAAGCAATTGAAACATGTTTTCTTTTGCCTTCCATAATGATTACAATGCTTGTATAATCATAAAAACAAATTAGAACACAGCTTGGATTAGGTTAGGGGTAAAGCTGGGGCTGGAATTCAGTCAGGTGACATTTCCTTGGAGAAGTGATTTAACCTTTCTGAGCTTTCCTTTCTGCCTATGTAAACAGACGTATTAATAATAATAGTGCCACCTCCTAAGGCTATTATGAGGGTTAAAGGAAAAATCTCCATAGAGTGCTCAGCACACAGTACCTCATGCACAGTAATCATTCAATGTGGCCTTGGGATTGTCACTGGCCGTGGGTGCACAGAACTGGCATCAGATTTTTATAACAGCTTTATTGAGATATAATTGACATACAATAAGCAGCACGTATTTAAATTATATGATTTGATATGTTTTGACACATGTATACATCCCTGAAACCTTTGACCCAAACAAGATTATGAACATATCACCTCCAAGTTTCCTTATCTGTATCTGTAGCTCATTTCTTTTTATTGCTGAGTAGCAACATTGTATGAACATATCACAACTTGTTTTACCATTCACCTGCTGATGAACGTTTGGATTGTTTCTAATTTTGGCTATTACATATAGAGTTGCATTCATTTACGAGTCTTTGGGTAGACACATGCTTTCAGGTGTCTTGGGTAAATACCTACTAGTGGGATGTCTAGGTTGTAATGTGAGTGTAGATCTTTTTTTTTTTTTTTTTTTTTTTTTTTTGAGACGGAGTCTCGCTCTGTCTCCCAGGCTGGAGTGCAGTGGCGCGATCTCGGCTCACTGCAAGCTCCGCCTCCTGGGTTCACGCCATTCTCCTGCCTCAGCCTCCCGAGTAGCTGGGACTACAGGCGCCCGCCACCACGCCCGGCTAATTTTTAGTATTTTTAGTAGAGACGGGGTTTCACCGTGTTAGCCAGGATGGTCTCGATCTCCTGACCTCGTGATCCACCCGCCTCGGCCTCCCAAAGTGCTGGGATTACAGGCGTGAGCCACCGCGCCCGGCCGTGAGTGTAGATCTTTACGAGAAACTACCTGGCACCAGATGTGGCCATCAGAGTGCGGGACTGCCCTGGAGAGGAATGAGAGGGTGGAGGTCAGAGTCAGGGGTCTCCTACACCCTCTCCTTACCTTCTCAGGCTCGATGGTCAACTCCTAGAGGTCTATGGCTGGCATCTCAATAGGGCCTATTCCTTCTTAGAGATGCCCTCCTCCCCATGGCAGGAGTTCCCATATCCCAGTGGGCATCAAAATGTCCTGGAGAGCCTTCTGTTTATTTATTTTGAGATGGAGTCTCTGTCTCGCTCTGTTGCCCAGGCTGGAGTACAGTGGCGCGATCTTGGTTCACTGCAACTTTCGCCTCCCAGGTTCAAGCCATTCTTGTGCCTCGGCCTCCCTAGTAGCTGGGACTACAGGTGCATGCCACCATGCCCAGCTTTTTTTTTGTATTATTAGTAGAGATGGGGTTTCACCATGTCAGCCAGGCTGGTCTTGAACTCCTGACCCCAGGTGATCCGCCTGCCTCAGCCTCTCCAAAGTGCTGGGATTACAGGTGTGAACCACCATGCCTGGCCCTGGGGAGCTTTAAACACTGTAGATTCCTTAGGCATGAGCTGAGAGGAGTGAATAAATTAAATAAATAAATAAAGTAAATAAACAAACATCGTAGGCTGGGTGCGGTGGCTCCCACATATAATCCCAGCATTTTGGGAGGTTGAGGCCTGAGTGTCGCTTGAGCCCAGGAGTTCGAGACCAGCCTGGGGCAACACCCCATCTCTACTAAACATACAAAAATTAGCTGGGCGTGGTAGCTCACACCTGTAATCCCAGCTACTTGGGAGGCTAAGGAAGGAGAATTGCTTGAACCCAGGAGTCAGTGATTGCAGTGAGCTGAGATCATGCCACTGCACTCCAGCCTGGGCGACAGAGTGAGACTCCATCTCAAAAAAAAAAAAAAAAAAAAAAAATACAAAAAACTTAGCCTGGCGTGGTGGCACGCACCTGTGGTCTCAGCTACTCAGGAGGCTCAGGTTAGAGGATCACTTAAGTTTGGGAAGTTGAGGTTCAGTGAGCCGAGATTGTGCCACTGCACGCCAGCCTGAGTGACAAGAGTGAGACCCTGTATCCAAAAAAACCCAAATAAATAAAAATAAACACTGTAGATTTCTGGGTCCCATCTGAGGCCTGCTGACTTAGAATGTTGCCGGGTAGGACCACAGAATTTGTTCTTTTAAGTGCCCTTTGTGATTCTGCCATATTAACAGGACCTCACCTGCCAGGTCAAGTTTAAAACCTCAGGCAAGGCATTTCCAGCCTTTTGCCATCCGGCCCCCATGTCCTGTGCAGGCTCACACCTTGCCCTCACCCAGACACGCAGTCTCATGAAACCACTCCATGTTCCCGACATGCTTAGGCTCTCTCACATCTGAGTCTTCACACAAGTTCGTCTTTCTATATCCCCCTTGTCTACCTGGGAAACTTCCACACATGTCCTCTGAGGCCAGCTAAAACACTATTTCCTCTGGGAAGCCTTCCACATCCTTCTTCCAACCAGCCAGTCAGAAGTCTTTTCTCTTTCCTGTGAGTCTCCCAGCACCTCCCACCATTCTGTATCCCAGCACACATCACTCTGCCCCATAATTATTTAGTGATGCCTGTGTCAAACAGTTTGTATTGCTTGCCTTGTTTCAGGTCCCCAGGAACCCTCTGAGGTAGATGATGATGATGATGACGATAGCAGCAAAGGTTTAGCAGGTGAAAAGTTTGCTCAAAGAATTCTACATATGGGCCAGGCGCGGTGGCTCATGCCTGTAATCCCAGCACTTTGGGAGGCTGAGGCAGGCGGATCACCTGAGGTCGGGAGTTCAAGACCAGCCTGACCAACATGGAGAAACCCCGTCTCTACCAAAAGTACAGAATTAGCCGGGGTGGTGGCACATGCCTGTAATCCCAGCTACTCGGGAGGCTGAGGCAGGAGAACTGCTTGAACCCGGGAGGCGGAGGTTGTGGTGAGCCGAGATCGCGCCAATGCACTCCAGCCTGGGCAACAAGAGCGAAACTCCGTCTCAAAAAAAATATATATATATATATATACTCAACTGAATAGTTAAGGGGGACCCTCTGAGTGTCTCCAGTGCTCTTTCTCTGTAGTTCTCCTCACTCCAGTGCTCTGCCTTACAAACTTCAGCCTCTTTGGCTTCCCCCAGGCCCCTGGACATGTCTTGTTAATGAGGGGAGCCATGGCATGGGAATTTTCTCCAGGTGACAAGTCAGTAGGACTAACCTGTATTTCTTTTTTTTTTTTTTTTTTTTTGAGGCGGAGTCTGGCTCTGTCGCCCAGGCTGGAGTGCGGTGGCGCAATCTCAGCTCACTGCAAGCTCCGCCTCCCGGGTTCACGCCATTCTCCTGCCTCAGCCTCCCGAGTAGCTGGGACTACAGGCGCCCGCCACCACGCCCGGCTAATTTTTTTTTGTATTTTTAGTAGAGACGGGGTTTCACCATGTTAGCCAGGATGGTCTCGATCTCCTGACCTCGTGATCCGCCCGCCTCGGCCTCCCAAAGTGCTGGGATTACAGGCGTGAGCCACCGCGCCCGGCCACTAACCTGTATTTCTTCGTTTCTCTCATTGATCACTGTTTGCCATTATCTAATGTACAGATAGTGTCTTGAGTGCCATTTTGTGTGTGTGTGTGTATGTGTGTGTGTGTGTGTCTGTTTGGTTTTGTATTTTAAGGCATTTCAGAAGGGAGGATAAATCTAGTCTCTGTGACTCCGTTCTGAAAAAGCAGAAGTTTGTGGCATCAGAGTTGGCATTGGAGTTGGTCAGGAAGTGTCAGAGCTGGCTCTGCACTGGAGCGGGGAGGCTTTTCTTCCTCTATACCAGCTGGCACACCTGCCCCCAGAGAAAGACTGATCCTACTGTGCCGTCAAGCTCTCAGGCACTGGGTGCCAACTGGGTCAGTTACCAGGGAGAGGAGGTAACTGGTGTGCCCATGGGAAACTAGAGCTGGCATATCTCATTATAACTGTCAACAGAATGCTTCTTCACCGAGGTTCCAATGCTGCCACCTCTCCAGCCAGCCCAGCTGGGGTCAGGGTGACTTCCTCTAAGGGCTCTGACCTCATCTCCAGTTATTGACCTCACCTGGCCACAGCTGGAGGGGATTAGCACTTACGGCCTCCCAGCTGGTAACATTAGCCACTACCTAGCAACAACAATGACAAACTTCCATTTTTCGAGCAGTTACTATTTGCCAGGCCCTGAGCTACCTACCAAAAAACTGAGGCTAGAAGAGGTAAAGCTGCTCACCCAAGTGATGCAGCTGGAAAGGGGAAAAAGCGGGATTCAACACTTACCTCTGGAGACCTGGGGGATGGTCTGTCAAACATACATCCTGGGAACTTTTGGAGGCTCTGGGTCCCATCCTCTATTTTGGCCTGGGCTCCTGTCTCTGTTTCTGGCTTTTGTCTGCCTCTGGGTCTGAAGACCTAATCCGAATCTGCTTAGTTCTGGGGCATGGCATGGTGCGCGGGACACACACTGACTTTGATAACAGGCAGACTGAGGTTCAAATCCTACTTTCTTTTTTTTTTTTTTTTGAGACAGAGTCTCACTGTCGCCCAGGATGGAGTGCAGTGGCGTGATCTCAGCTCGCTGCAAGCTCTGCCTCCCGGGTTCACGCCATTCTCCTGTCTCAGCCTCCCCAGTAGCTGGGACTACAGGCGCCCACCAACACGCCTGGCTAATTTTTTGTATTTTTAGTAGAGACGGGGTCTCACCACGTTAGCCAAGATGGTCTCGATCTCCTGACCTCGTGATCCGCCTGCCTCAGCCTCCTAAAGTGCTGGGATTACAGGCATGAGCCACCGCGCCCGGCTCAAATCCTACTTTCTAACTGTGTGACCTTGAGGGAGTCACTAAATTCTTGCCGAGCCATAAGAATCACCTCTGCAACATGGGGTAGTGGTATTACTTCACAGGGTGAATGTAAGGATTAAATGAGATAATATGTAAAAAGTGCTTACTTCCACCTGGGTGTTCAATACATGGTAGTGAGACGTCTAGTGTCCAGTCAGGCATGTAAGGGGCTTGGACGTTGTCTCTCTGTCCTAATAATAAGTAAAAAGTTGAGCAAACTGGAAAATCAACAATTCTTCTTAGATCCTTTAGAGGAGTCAGGTCACAGGGCAAACCACTGCCATCAAAATTGAAGAGACAGAGAAGGAGAAACCCCCAAGTAGAAACCTGCTCTAGAACCAGTACCAGGGCAGGACAACCTAACCTGTAATTGAAGAATAGCTGGAGGCTCAGCGTGGGCAAATCTGAACATTAAACATTCCAGCAAGAGCCAGCCATAGGGGCGTCCCCACATGTTTGTGAGTTTAATCTTCAGGATCTCTATCGAGTCCTCCCAGTGAATGTCAGAGAAAAATCTCCTTGTGCTTTCAGCAGGGGGATGGGAAAAGTAACCATTTTGAAATATGCCAGAGCATTCTGTTCTTAACAAGGCCTGCTCTCAACAGAAACTATTTTAGCCCAGCCCAATCTTCTGGAGCTTTATCAGAGCCTAGCTGACCTGAGGGAGGGGAAATAGCCAACTCCACTCCCATCTCTGTCCCACCTAAGGGGAGAAAAAAATGGAGAAGCACTGGTGAACTTCACAGCCCAGGAGGGTTCCCAGGCTCATGAAAAGAGTGAGAGCTAATCACAGGACTGTGGAACGCCATCCCTGCCCCAAACCTCCTCCACCACATGACTAAAGGCCTATTTTACGGGAATTCCTTTTACCCAGTGTAGGAGCTATGGGAAAACTTTCCCTTCACTCTCTGAAGTTTCACTAAAAAATCAATTTACAGGCTGGACTTGGTGGCTCACACCTGTAATCCCAGCACTTTGGGAGGCCAAGGTGGGTGAATCAGCTGAGGTCAGGAGTTCGAGACCAGTCTGGCCAACATGGAGAAACCCCGTCTCTACTGAAAACACAAAAATTAGCTTGGCATGGTGGCGGGCGCCTATAATCTCAGCTACTTGGGAGGCAGAGGCAGGAGAATCATTTAAACCCAGGAGGCGGAGGTTGCAGTGAGCCGAGATTGCGCCATTGCACTCCAGCCTGGGCGACAACAGCAAGACTCTGTCTTTAAACAAAAAAAAAATCAACTTACAAAAGGCAAATTAGTAGGAGAAATGGCGTACAAATTTATTAGCATGCACAGGGGAGAATCACAGAGTGATTACCCAATATCCCAATGGAGTAAGATGGTACCCTTCTTTTTTTAAAACTTTTATAAATTTTTTAAATTAAAAAAAAATGGAATGCTTTACGAATCTGCATATCATCCTTGCACAGGGGCCAGACTAATCTTCTCTGTATGGTTCCAATTTTAGTATATGTGCTGCCAAAGCGAGCACTATATACCCTTCTTCTTAGGGGAAAGGAAGATGGGAAACTATACATGATTTTAGGGGATAGGAAATGAGTTTTAGGCGAATTCAATGGGCTTGAAGAACATACAATTTCCTTGCACAAAGTCTGTTCAAGACAATGGTTTGTGACAAAAGTCTGTCTAACCATCCTGGCCAACATGGTGAAAGCCCATCTCTACTAAAAATACAAAAATTAGCTAGGCGTGGTGGTGAGAGCCTATAGTCCCAGCTACTGGGGAGGCTGAGGCAGAACCGCTTGAACCCGGAGGCAGAGGTTGCAGTGAGCCGAGATCACGCCATTGCACTCCAGCCTGGACAACAGAGTGAGACTCTGTCTCAAAAAAAAAAAAGTCTGTCTGGATTTGTTGACAGACTTGGGTCTTTCTTCCTGTGACATGAATTCAGTTAATGAAAACTCAAAGAAGGGACTAGAGGTAATTGTTTTCTTCTTTGGCGGATCTGGACTTTAGGCAGATAGGGGAACTTCAGAAAACAACTTTATCATGTGCTTTGGGAGGGACGGGAGGACTGAGAGACAGGAGATGAGGGAAGGTCAGAGAGACCTTGAGGCTTCTTCTTCAGTTTGGCATGTCAAAGCACCATATTTTGTTGTATCGGTTTCTGAGCCCCAACACCAGTATACCATGTGTGGCTTTCAACGGGAAATTACAACACATATTAAAGGCAAAACACACACTTTGAAGAAAAAGAGCAAGCATCAGAACCAGGCTGGGATACGACAGGAATGTTGAGATTATAAGACTAAAAATTTAAAACAACTATAATTAATGTTAGGGGCTCTGATGGAAAAAGTAGATAACATGCAAGCACATGTAGACAGTGTAACCATAGAGACAAAAATTCTAAGAAAGAATTTTTTTTAATGATAGAGATAAAAAATACTGTAATAGAAATGAAGAATGCTTTTAATGGACTCATTAGTACATTGGACACAGATGAGGAAAGAATCTCTGAGACTGAGGATATATTAGTAGAAACTTTCAAAACTGAAAAGCAAAGAGAGAAAAGACTGAAAACATGAGAAAGAATATCCAAGTACTGTGAGACAACTATAAAAGCTATATTATATGCATAATGGGAATAGCTGAAGGAGAAAAGAGGACAAAAGAAATACTTGAAGCAAGGATAACTGAACATTTCACCAATTTTTTTTTTTTTTGAGATAGAGTCTCAATCTGTCACCCAGGCTGGAGTGCAGTGGCGCAATCTCCACTCACTGCAACCTCTGCCTCCCAGGTTCAAGCGATTCTCCTGTCTCGGCCTCCCGAGTAGCTGGGACTACAGGCGCCTGCCACCACGCCCAGCTAACTTTTTTGTATTTTTAGTAGACAGGAGGTTTCACCATGTTGGTCAGGCTGGTCTCAAACTACTGACCTCAGGTGATCCACCTGCCTCGGCCTCCCAAAGTGCTGGGATTACAGGCATGAGCCACCACACCCTGCAACTTCACCAAATTAATGTCAGACACCAAACTACAGATCCAGGAAACTCAGAGATTTTTCTCTCTCTCTCTGTCTCTCTCTCTCTCGCTCTCATACACACACACACGCGCGCGCACACACACACACAAAGCCCCAAATGCTACACCTAGGCATATCATATTTAAACTGCATAAAATCTAAAATCAAAGATAAAGAAAAAATCTTGGAATGAAAGCAGAGGGGTAGCCAACAGTACTCTGGCCAAAAAAAAAAAAAAAAAAAAAGGAATAATTTTTTAAAAAAGAAACCACAGTGGGGAAAAACTTGCCTATAGAGGAGCAAAGACATTACATCTGAGTTCTCAGAAACCAAGCAAGCTAAAAGAGAATGAAGTGAATATTTTAAATGTTGGGAGAAAAAACCCCACCAACCTAGTATTCTGTATCCTGAAACTTTCCTTCAAAAGTGAAGGAACTGGGTGAGGTGGCATGTGCCTATAATCACAGCTAATTGGGAGGCTAGTGTGGGAGTATCCCTTCAGCCTAGGAGTTCCAGGCCAGCCTGAGGCAACATAGCAAGACCCTGTCTCTAAAAGAAAAAAAGTTGGCCAGGCACAGTGGCTCACTCCTGTTAATCTCAGCACTTTGGGAGGCCGAGGCAGGCAGATCACTTGAAGTCAGGAGTTTGGGATCAGCCTGGCCACGTAGTGAAACCCCATCTCTACTAAAAATACAAAAATTAGCCAGGCATGGCAGCATGCACCTGTAATCCCAGCTACTCAGGAGGCTGAGGCAGGAGAATCACTTGAATTTAGGAGGCGGAGTTTGCAGTGAGCCAAGATGGCACCACCACACTCCAGCCTGGGCAACACAGCAAGATTCCATTTCAAAAAAAAAAAGTCAACAAATCTAGACATATATATAAAGTTTAATAAATCTAGTCTGAATAGAGTTTAATCTCAGGAATGCAAGGTTGTTTTAGTATTTGAAAATCAGTTTGTGGCCTGGCACAGTGGCTCACGCCTATAATCCCAGCACTTTGGGAGGTCAAGGCTGGTGGATCACCTGAGGTCAGGAGTTTGAGACCAGCCTGGCCAACATGGTGAAACCCCATCTACTAAAAATAAAAAAATTGGCCAGGCGTGGTGATGTGCACCTGTAGTCCCAGCTACTCGGGAGGCTGAAAGAGGCGAATTGCTTGAACCTGGGAGGTGAAGATTGCATTGAGCCAAGATCACGCCACTGCACTCCAGCCTGGGTGACAGAGTAAGACTTTGTCTCAAAAAAAAAGGAAGAAAGAAAATCAATTTGTGTACTTGATTATATTAACAAAATAAAAATTATATTCCTTTTTTTTTTTGAGACAGAGTTTCGCTCTTGTTGCCCAGGCTGGAGTACAACGGCGCTATCTCGGCTCACCGCAACCTCCGCCTCCTGGGTTCAAGTGATTCTCCTGCCTCATGTGCCACCACGCCTGGCTAATTTTGTATTTTTAGTAGAGATGGGGTTTCTCCATGTTGGTCAGGCTGGTCTCAAACTCCCGACCTCAGGTGATCTACCCACCTCGGCCTCCCAAAGTGCTCGGATTACAGGTGTAAGCCACCGCGCCCGGCTTTGTTTTTTAAAAAGTGAAAGAAAAACAAAGATTTTCTCAAACAAAATTGAAGGAATTTGTTGCCAGTAAACCTAATTTACAAGAAATGTTTAAAGAAGTTATTCAGAGAGAAGGAAAATAATATAGATCAGAAACTCAGATCCACTTAAAGAAAGAGCAATAGAGAAAGAACAAGTAGAGAGAAAATTAATACTTTTATTCTTCTTATCTTAATCTAACAAGAGAATGTTCAAAATAATAATAGCAACAATGAATATAGCTATATATAAGCAAAATGAATACAGTGAAACAAGGGATGGAAGGAGGAATTAGGAATATTTCATTATTGAAGCAGAATAGTGCCATTTGAAAGTGGACTGGGATTAGTGTATATGTATACAGCAAACTCTAGGGCGAGCACTAAAAAAACTTTTTTTTTGAGATGGAGTCTTGCTCTTGTCGCCCAGGCTGGAGTGCAGTGGCGTGATCTCAGCTCACTGCAACCTCTGCCTCCTGGATTCAAGCTGTTCTCCTGCCTCAGCCTCCCGAGTAGCTGAGATTACAGGCACACGCCACCATGCCCAGCTAATTTTTGTACTTTTAGTAGAGACGAGGTTTCACCATGTTGGCCAGGCTAGTCTCAAACTCCTGACCTCAGGTGATCCGCCCGCCTCAGCCTCCCAACGTGCTGGGATTACAGGCGTCAGCCAGCACGCCCAGCCTAAAAAATTTTTAAAAGGTAAGTATATTGGGAGGCCGAGGCAGGCAGATAATGAGGTCAGGAGTTTGAGACCAGCCTGACCAACATGGTGAAGCCCCGTCTCTGCTAAAAAAAAAAATAAATAAATACAAAAATCAGCTGGGCGTGGTGGCATGCACCTGTAATCCCAGCTACACGGAAGGCTGAGGCAGGAGAATCGCTTGAACCCGGGAGGCAGAGGTTGCAGTCAGCCGAGATCGCGCCACTGCACTCTAGCCTGGGCCACAGAGCGAGACTCCATCTCCAAAAAAAAAAAAAAAAAAAAAAAAAAGTAAGTATAATCGATATCAATACGCTGAAAATAAGAAGAAATGTAATTATGTAAAATGCTCACTTAAGGCTAAAAAGGAAGAAAATGTGTGGAAGACAAAAATACAAGGGCAATGAAGAGAAAACAATAACAAATATGGTATATATTAATCCAACTACATCAATAATCACTGTAAACATCAATGATCTAAATATATCAATTACAAGACAGAGATTTGGTCAGAGTGAACCAAAAACAAGACCCAACTATATGCTGTGTAAAAAAAAAAAAAAACAACACTTTTTAATTTTATTTTATTTTTGAGACAGAGTCTCTCTCTATTGCCCAGGCTGGAGTGCAGTGGCACGCTCTTGGCTCACTGCAACCTCCACCTCCCAGGTTCAAGCGATTCTCCTGCCTCAGCCTCCTGAGTAGCTGGGACTACAGGCAACTGCCACCATGCCCAGCTAATTTTTGTATTTTTAGTAAAGATGGGGTTTCACCATGTTGGCCAGGCTGGTCTCGAACTCCTGACCTCAGGTGATCCACTTGCCTCGGCTTCCCAAAGTGCTGGGATTACAGGCGTGAGCCACCATGCCCGGCCAAGATACTCACTTTATTTTATTTTATTTTATTTTATTTTATTTTATTTTATTTGAGTTGGAGTCTAGCTTTGTCACCAGGCTGGAGTGCAGTGGTGTGATCTCTGCTCACTGCAACCTCCGCCTCCCAGGTTCAAGCTATTCTCCTGCCTCAGCCTCCCGAGTAGCTGGGATTACAGGCACGCGCCGCCACACCCAGCTAATTTTTGTATTTTTAGTAGAGATGGGGTTTCACCATGTTGGCCAGGATGGTCTTGATCTCCTGACCTCGTGATCCGCCCGCCTGGGCCTCCCAAAGTGCTGGGATTACAGGCATGGGCCACCGCGCCCGGCCAAGATACCCACTTTAAATACAAAGACACCAGAGGCCTGCCTGGCCCTCAAGAGACTGCCCACCATGCCCTGACTGAAGGCCCCATCACTTGGGGAGGGGATCCTGATAGAGGGCACTGCCGCCATTGTTGGGGCTCAAGTCACAGCCATTCCAGGCAACAGGGGAGGGCACACAGCTGAAAGTGGAGCATCACCTGGTCTCCTGGGGAACATGTTCTTAACTCCAGAGTGGGAGGGACAGGGAGAGTACTGGAGATTCAGATTCTCAGCCACTCCCTGGGGTTTGGTCTCAGCTGGCTAAGCTAGTACCTCAAGCTAGATACTGTCCGTGGACCTGGGCACTGGGATGAACCCAGGACAGCATGCCAGCCCCTACAGGGACAGGCAATGTACAGAAAAGGCCCAAACCAGCCAGGCGCAGTGGCTCACAACTGTAATCCCAGCACTTTGGGAAGCTGAGGTGGGCAGATCACCTGAGGTCAGGAGTTCGAGACCAGCCTGGCCAACATGGTGAAACCCCATTTGTACTAAAAATACAAAAATTAGCCAGGTGTGGTGGCATGTGGCTGTAATCCCAGCTACTCAGGAGGCTGAGGCAGGAGAATCGCTTGAACCTGGGAGGTAGAGGTTGTGGTGAACCGAGATCGTGCCACTGTACTCTAGCCTGGGAGACAGAGTGAGACTCCATGTTTTAAAAAAAAGGGCCCAAACCCCCTGGGCTGCCAAGACCAAAGGCAGATGGCGAACCACATCTCAGCTTCTCTTTTGGGCTTTCCATTAGTCTCTTCCATATTTGTCTTCATGAGACAACCAAACAGTACAGGCTCAGTTTGGGGAATGAGAGGCTTGCAGCCACGCTTTGGACTGGGGTTCCTTGGTAGCAGCTCTGTGGTAGGAGAGTGAGCCTAGAAGATGACCCCATGCAGCCTAGTGGCCCTCAGAGGGCAGAATCCAGACATAGGCCTGCTGCCTCCATGCCCACAGGCGCTCCTGCAGCATGCACAGCTTAGAAGCACCAGGTTTGATATGAGGAGAGGGATCCTTATCCACATATCCTTGAAGCACACAACAGTCAGAAAACAGTGTAGGCAAGGATCAAGGCCTCGTGCAGGGACAGGATAGGGTCTTCCCCAGGCCCCGTGTCTTGGGAAGGAGGAAAGCCGGGGCTGGGTGAGATGAGGCTCGGCCTGAGGGAGTTCATCTGGACCAGAGGGCTGCTTGCAGCCCATCTCAACAAAGACTCACTGCTCCTCACTGCTTGGTGTCGTGCAGGTGTGCCACTGCGAGCCGGGTGGGCAGCCCAGCCGCATAGGTAGTGGGCAGAGAGTATGCATCGCCCACACACAGTACCTTCTCATATGACACAGCAGCCCTGTGGTGGTGCCATTTCCATTTTTTTGGACTAAGAAACTGAGGCTCAGAGACACTAGGTCCTATGCCAGGGTCATGTAGCTAGTAAGTGGCAAAGCCAGGTCAGTCAGCCTAATCCCCAAGCACTAAACTCACTCTGCGGTTCTGTCTCCTGAGACACCTGTCTCCCTCTCCCCGCTCCTCCTCCTTCTTCCCTCGGCCCCCTCTCCAGGCTCTGCTGCCACTTCAGGCTTTTCCTTGTGGGTATCTCAGCCTCCTAGCCAGCCATGGTGGGACTCCCATGGGGTGGAAGAACCTGCGCCTTCCACCCACAAGGGTTTTATTTCTGCCTCTGCCACCTGCCTGTGCTGTGTCCCCTATATAAGCTACTGTCCCTCTCAGAGCCTTGCTTTCTCACCTGCAGAATGGGGAGGGCCTGTCTCCCACCTCCTGGGGCCATGGAAGGGACTGGAATGGTTCTCCCTTGAGCTGTTCTCTCACGTCCTGCCAAGTTCGCCAGACTCTGGGGCTCTCCACTTCCTCCCAGAGCTGCGGAGTGTTGGTCCGGGGGGAAGCCTGGTAGGTGCTGGGATCCTTGCCTCAGGGATGGACCAGTCACCTGTCCCCCCTCTCTCCTGGCTGACCCCACAGAAAAAAAAATTAAAAAAAAATAAAGAATAAATACAAAGACACATATAGATTAAAAGTAAAGAGATGGAGAAAGATATAACAGGTTAACACTAATGAAAAGAATGTGAGAGTAGCTATATTCATTTCAGAGCAGACTTCTGAGCAAGGAAAATGATCAGGGATGAAGAGAGACATTACATAATGATAAATGGGTCAATTCTCCAAGAAGACATAGTTAAATCCTTAATGGGTATGTGCCTAACAACAGAGCAGCAAACTATGGAGGCAAAAACTGACAGACCTACAAGGAGAAATAGATGAATCCACTAGTATAGATGAAGACTTCAGCATCCCTCTGAGAAATGGACAGATTCAGCAGGCAGAAAATCAGTAAGAACATAGTTGAACTCAACAACACCATCAATCAACTGGATATAATTGGTGTCTATAGAATTCTTTATCCAGCAACAGCAGAAAACACATTCGTCTCAAGCTCCCACAGAACATTCACTAAGACAAGCTGCATTCTGGGCCATAAAGCACAGCTTAACCAATTTAAAATCATAGAAACCATACAATGTCTGCTCTCAGACCACATTGGAATTAAATTAAGATAGCAGGGTAATCATTCTCCTTCAGTTGTCCTGTGCTATGTACATTAAAATAAAATGGTTATGCCTTTTCTTCTATTAATCTGCCTTTTGTGTCAGTTGATTACAGTGGATCTTCAGAGGATAAAGGGAAAGTTTTTCCTTGGCCCCTATAATAAGATGGGCCAGTATTAAGCTAATTTTCAATGCTGTAGCTAATCACATTATATTGAGGTTGAAATGCAGTGGAAAATTGAAATGTATCTTCCACATATCCCCTCTTGGAAGACCTTAGAGATGGTTTTCAATATTTTATCAGAGAACATGAGAAATAGCTTGCCAGACCCAGAACCCAGAAGCTTTATACATTAGCACTTGAAATCAAGCCAAATGGAATGTACATACTCTCGTGGGAGGTCTGGGTGTCTGGGAAAGATGAGTCTAGCAATACACTGACAGAGGACGAAAATAAAGCTTAAGAAGGAAGCAGTCCTTTAAAATTTTGTTGTCATCGTTTTGCATTTAGACTTACCAATTAAAACATACCATTTTTTGCCCTTTAGTTCAGATGTATTTCCCTTCTTAGAGATAAAGACTCTAATAGATTATTCAGGTTGGGTGCAGTGGCTCATGCCTGTAATCCCAGAACTTTAGGAGGCCAAGGCAGGTGGATCACCTGAGGGTGGGAGTTCGAGGCCAGCCTGACCAACATGGAGAAACTAAAAATACAAAGAATACTAAAAATACAAACTTAGCTGGGTGTGGTGGTGCATGCCTGTAATTCCAGCTACTCAGGAGGCTGAGGCAGGAGAATCGCTTGAACCTGGGAGGCGGAGGTTGCGGTGAGCTGAGATCGCACCTTTGCACTCCAGCCTGGGCAACAAGAGCGAAACTCCATCTCAAAAAAAACAAAAATAGATTATTCAAGTCTACGCATAGTTCAAATAACAAGCTGTCTTCCAATTTTTCTCAGAAGTATGCTTTTTTGTTGTTGTTGCAGAGGCAGTATCAGCACCTGCCAGCAATGTTGCAGAGGAGATGCCTGTGTTGAATAAGGTGTGGACTCAATGACCCCTTAAGGCCTCTTCTAATTGTTAAGATTTTTGGGATTCTGAAATTCTCCACAATTCTTAGAACTTGTGGTCCTTAGGCTGGGTTATTCCAAAATTTTTGTTTCTTAGATTATTTGCTATTAAAATTCTGTGAGTCTCAGGTTTTATAAGTGGCACTAAATATGATAAGGCATACAAAAATTACAACCTAAACATATGGCCCAAATTCCTGTTAGGAAAAGGAACTACTTTTGTTGAGGAAAATGCTTTGATAAGGGCTTTGAGTTAAGACCCCACCAAGAGCCTGGGATAGCTTATGCCTGGGCTCCTGAGGAGCAAATTGGGAGGGAGGGAGAGAAGTGAGCAGAAAGATGACAGGTCAGGGAGGAATAGCTCACATCTCATTGTACATCTGGGTAGCAATAAGCTATGCTTCACAAGACGTGATACCTCTCCAGAACATTCTGGACCTCTGTATAATCTGCTCTCGGGAATGCTTAAGGAGAGTGATTTTACTTTTTTATTTTTATTTTTTTAACTTTATTATTATTATACTTTAAATTTTAGGGTACATGTGCACAACGTGCAGGAGTGATTTTATTTTTATATGGAATCCAAGTTTCAGTTTCATCACATTCAGGTCAGTGTGGCTCAGGACAAAGCCAGCATGTTTTGCTGGAGGCAGAGATTATGGTACTAAGTGTGAGCCCCCTGGGACTTAGCCGACTTCTCTGGGAGAAATGTGGGCTTTCTCACGCGATGGTGCACGTCATGCTGCGTCTAAGGAACTCCATTCACATCAAAGTCTATGTGAATGGCCTTCTTTAGAGGTATGTTAGGTACAACCTGAGCAACTGAATGTGACAGCCCTGGAACTCAGGCATTAGAGGACATTTCGCCTCAATCTGAAGGAATGGGGAGATCTCCCTTCTTCACCCTCCTAGCTAATATTCTGGTGCACGTTATATTTATATATATTTATAAACCTCTATGTCTAAGGTTCTAAGGTCCTAGGGTTCTATGATTCTACAGTTCTCTGACTCCAAGAACCTAAGAGTATAATCAGGTTCTATAATTCTATGGCAACAAGAACCACACAGCTAATGCTACTGTGCTTGCTATACCTTCTAGGCACTGTGCCAGGCACTTTGCGAGTATTATCTCAATTAATCCTGAAGCCCTATGACATACACACTATTATTCTCTCCATTTTGTAGATGTGGAAACTAAGGCACAGAGAGTTCTGTCATCTGTCCAAGATTATGGTGCCAGGACTGAAGCAGCTAGTCTGACTTAGAGTCTCTTCCCCTCTGCCTTCCGCTGCTGACATTCCAATAAGCTCCCTCCCTAATTAATAAGCCTCCTTTCACTGGGAGCTGCCCTTTTCTCAGCTGAGGCCCCAGAAGTTAGAAACCAGACCTGAGCCCTTGTGTCCTGTGTTGGGATGTGTGAAGCTGTCATGTCGCGTTGTGTTGTAATAGGCTGTGTTGTGTTTCATGCGTTTGGCTCCACTGTATTATGAACTCTTCTATCACAAGGACTGAATCTGATTTGACCTCGTAAATCCAGCTTTCAGTCCAAGGACTGGCACACTTTGGGGGCTTAAAAAAAATGTTTATCATATGAGTGACTAATTGCCCAAATGGGCTGTTGGGAGTGAGCTCTGGTGTCTATTAGACACCAGGTGTCTGGCAGTCCCAGAGCATCACTGCAGGGGAGGGAAGATTTCCCCTCTACCCTCTGAGGGTTCGGTAATTGAGTCTATGAAATAAACTGACAGTAGAAGAAAGGGTTACAGAAGAAAAGGTACACAAATATACTACATGCATGGGGGCATCACATGAAAGAAAAGCAAATGTCCTAAACCTCAGTGAGAGCATATATACCTCTTACAGGGGGTGAGCAGAGGGAGGGTTCAGGCAACTTAGGAGAGAGTAAATGATTTGGAGGAAAGATGAATGGGCCTTCAGAAGAATAGGTGATATGTGATAAAGTCTGTCTGGGGGTGGTGTTGACCCCCAGTCTCCTGTCCTGTGATCTGAGTTTACTCTTCTCTGGTTGATGAGGTTCCTGGGGAGGGGATTTATAACCATTGAGTTCCTTTTGGAGGATTTATCTTGAAGCAGATAAGGGAAGTTCAGAGAAAGTCCCTCCCTGCATTTGCTGTTCCTCAAATGCTCTCAGTTTGAAGTCCAAAGTGACGTACCTTGGGGTGGCATTTCCTGAACTCTTTCATCATCCTGAGACTGCATTCTGACGAGGCTGGCAAGGTGGGCACATTTCCGAAGGCACTTGAGCAGGTGGAGCCAAACCAAAGTTCATCCTCGCCAGGAGATTGGAGCCAGGAGCAGGACACCCTTGGGTCCCAGCTCAGGATCAGGTTGTAACTAAGTCAAGATGCGGAGCCTGGAGGGAGCCTCATCGGAGCGGGGCAGGTATGAGGAAGAAACTAGCCCCAGGTGCCTCCAGGTGTTCATATCTCATTGTTACAGGGAGCCATAAGAGAGAAGTGGCCAGAGATGTAAAGGTGCCAGAGCCAGGTGTGCTTGGTGCTCTACCTTGTAGTCTCTTCTCCCTTCAGGACAAGGGCCCCACCTGACACCCAGCCTGGCTCTTGGGATCTTCCCTAGGCTGGACTTTGCCCTGACTCCCAGGTATGGGCTGGAGTCCTGCTGTGGACCTTCCCAATCGCTAGACACAGATGCAGCTGCATCTGTTGACTGTGAGCCTGCTCAAGCCAGAAGCCCAGGAGTGCCTTCCTGACTCAGCCTCCCTTTGGTCCCGAGCCCTGAAAACACACAGCTGCCTTCAGTGTGGCCAGCTCCACAGCTCATCTGCCCCTCTCCCACCTCAGCTCTTACACTGAGAGGTGCTCACACTTGCTGAGCCACCTGCCCTGTCCTAGGCTAGGCATCAGCTTCTCCTACCTGGCCTGTCTGATCCTCTTTATTGAACACCCTGCCTGACCTCTGCCTCTTCCACCCATTCCCCAAAATCAACTTCCATAGCATTGTTCTAAGAGGCAGATCTGGCTGGGCGTGGTGGCTCATGCCTGTAATCCCAGCACTTTGGGAGGCCGAGGCGGGCGGTCAGGAGTTGGAGACCAGCCTGGCCAACATGGTGAAACTCCGTCTCTACTGAAGATACAAAAAATGAGCCAGGCGTGGTGGCGGGCACCTGTAATCCCAGCTACTCGGGAGGCAGGAGAATCGCTTGAACCGGGAGGTGGAGGTTGCAGTGAGCCGAGATTGCGCCATTGCACTCCAGCCTGGGCGACAGGGTGAGACTCCATCTCAAAAAAAAAAAAAAAAAAAGATGCAGATCTGACCATGTCCCTTCTCTCCCTAAAATCCTCCAATGGCTGCCCACTGCCTAAGGCAGAAAGTTCTAGTTCCTCAGCCCAGCTTCCCAGGCCCTTCATGGATGCCCCTGCTCATCTCCCAGCCTCCACTCCCTCTGCTCCCCTGAACCTGCCATGCTGTAGCCATCACAAACTTCGTGCCTTTGCATTTGCTATTCTCACTGCTAGGTATGCGCTGCATAAATTCCTACTCATTCTTCAAGAATCAGCCTTCCCTGGGTTACTCCTTGGTTTTATAACACCCTATGCACAACTCCACAGTGGCAATTATCATGTTATATTAGAGCTGTCTGATTGTGTTGGTGACCCCATCCAACTGGGAACACCACATGAGGCTGTATATTGCCTATGGCTTTATCCTGTGCCTGGCACATGGTACCTATGTGTTGAATGAGAAAGGAAGAAGTAAATGAATGGCAATAAGCGAGTGAAACAGTGCCATCGGTGATGGTGTGGGTGGGGTTGGAGTGGGCAAGGGATCCTGATGAAAGGAAACAACAGAACACAGCATGAAGACACAAGAGCCGACTCCAAGAGGGAGGTGAGGAAGCTGCCCCGGGAGCGTTCCCCCCATCTCTCTGTGGGAGTCCGTCCTGGACCGGAGCTGTGTGCTCTGAAATCCTCGGCATCCCTGTCATTTCCTTGTGTTTGTTGTTTCTGCTACCCCTGTGAGGAAATGATCCTTAACCCTGCCCTTGGGAAGAGTTGCTCAGACCTTACCCAATGTTGTTGTCTCCTGTGTAAGATGAGGTGGGAAGGCGGCTGCACAGCTCACTCCTACCCCAGGCACCAGGACCCCCCTGGTAGGGGGCACTGAGGGCACAGCCTGGGAGTTTGGCCTGCAAGGCTAGAGCCAGGACAAGAGACCGGGCCTGTGAGAAGGGGGAACCAGGAAGCCACAGGGCCTGGAGGCTGGACCACTGAGCCCTGCAGCCACTGCTTGAGCCCCCAAGGGTGGACTCCTGTCCCAGCTCTCTTGTGCTTAGCCACATGCCTGATGACACAGCACTTCATGCTTAGCAGAGCCAAAACAGCAGGAATCACCCAAAGCTTTGAGTCAGGAGGTTGCGGGGAGAAACTACCTATTTTATTCACTTTCAGTACCCAACAGCATGCCCAGCACATCGTGGAGGAGCTCAAAAACTGTTGGGAAGAAGGAAGGAAGGAGGGAAGGCTGTCTGTCCTTGCTGGAGCCAAAGGGCTATAGGAAAGAGGCAGTTCCAGGGGTCAGCCCTGGTGGTAAACGGCCATCAGAGTGTGGGACTGCTTTGGAGAGGGGTGGAAGGCTGGGGGTCAGAGTCTCCTACACCCACTTCCCACC
Organism: Gorilla gorilla gorilla; assembly: GCF_029281585.2. Classification (NCBI taxonomy): domain Eukaryota; kingdom Metazoa; phylum Chordata; class Mammalia; order Primates; family Hominidae; genus Gorilla; species Gorilla gorilla. The sequence goes on from NC_073224.2 coordinate 196,970,184, forward strand.
TTCTCATGCTCTCTCCCCAAATATTGGAGGTCTGGGGTGGGCCTCTCAATGGACCCTATTCCTGTTTAAAGATATCCCCCCACCCTCTTCCATGGCAAGGGTTCCCAATTCTGGGTGGGCATCAGAATTTCCTGAGAAGCTTTAAAAAGTGAAGATTCTTCAATCTAAATGCCCATCTGTGATAGAGTGGATAAAGAAAATGTGGCAAATATACACTATGGAATACTATGCAGCCATAAAAAGGAACAAGATAATGTCCTTTGCGGGGACATGGATGGAGTTGGAAGCCATTATCCTCAGCAAACTAATGCAGGAACAGAAAACCAAACACTGCAGGTGCTCACTTATAAGCTGAATGATGAAAACACATGGACACATTGGGGAGGGGGAAACAACACACACTGGGGCCTGTTAGGGGTAGGATGGTGGGAGGGAAAGCATCGGGAAGAATAGCTAATGGATGCTGGGCTTAATACCTAAGTGATGGAATGATCAGTGCAGCAAATCATCATGGCACATGTTTACCTAAGTAACAAACCTGCACATCCTGCACATGTAACCCTGAACTTAAAATAAAAGTTGAAGGAAAAATGTAAAGATTTTTGAGTCCCACTTGAGACCTACTGACTTAGAATACTGTTGGGCAGGACCATAAAACAGTATTTTTTTTTTAGTGCCCTGGGTGATTCTGCCATTTAGACGGGTCAGAACTCCTCACCAAAGCCGGGCGCGGTGGCTCACGCCTGTAATCCCAGCACTTTGGGAGGCCGAGGCGGGCAGATCACGAGGTCAGGAGATCAAGACCAGCCTGACCAATGTGGTGAAACCCTGTCTCTAGTAAAAAATACAAAAATTAGCCGGGTGTGGTGGCATGTGCCTGTAAAGTAATCCCAGCTACTGAGGAGGCTGAGGCAGGAGAATCAGTTGAACCAGGGAGGCAGAGGTTGCAGTGAGCCGAGATTGCGCCATTGTTCTCCAGTCTGGGTGACAGAGCGAGACTCTGTCTCAAAAAAAAAAAAAAAAATTAAAAGAACTCCTCACCTACCAGGTCAAGTTTAAACCCCCCAGCAAGGTATTCCCAGCCCTTTGCAATCTGGCCCTAGTGCTCCCGTGCAGCCTCACGCCCTTCACTCCAAGCACGCAGCTCATGAAACTGCTCCACGTTCCTCATCTTTGGTTGCTCTCTCACAACCAAAGATGATACAAGTTCATCTTTCTGTCTTCCCCTCATCTACACAGGGAACTTCTACATGTCCCTTGAGCAAGGCTTTGCAGCAAATAAAAATATTTCACCCCAAAATATACTTCTTTGATGTATTTTGAGATGACTGTTCAGAGAGCCTGGGAACAGAAGTAGGCCTGCAAAGCTGTCTTTTGTAGGGGAGACCTGCATCTATAGGGACATCTGCATTGATGCAGGCAGGCTTCCTCTGCAGACCTTCCCTTGTCAGATCTAGGACAGACTAACTGATGAGAGTCTGGTACCTTCAAAGGTCTACTCTCTCTGACAGCTGCTATCTGTGAGGTTTCATCTACATAACAAGACCACCTTTGCTAGGGAGGCCTTCTCTTCTCCCCATCTCATAAACTGTTTTGCCAGGATCCAAGCCCCCCTTTCTTTCCTTCCTTCCTCCCTCCCTCCCTCATTTCTTTCTTTCTTTCTTTTTTTTTTTTTTTTTGTTTTGTTTTGCTCTCGTTGCCCAGGCTGGAGGGCAGCGGTGCGATCTCAGCTCATGCAACCTCAGCATCCCTGGTTCAAGTGATTCTCCTGCCTCAGTCCTCCCGAGTAGCTGGGATTACAGGCACCTGCCATTATGTCAGGCTAATTTTTTGTACTTTTAGTAGAGACAGGGTTTCATTATGTTGGCCAGATTGGTCTCGAACTCCTGACTTCAGGTGATCCACCTGCCTCGGCCTCCCAAAGTGCTGGGATTACAGGTGTCAGCCACTGTGCCCGGACTGTTTTCTGTTTTGGTTTTTTTTTTTTGTTTGAGACAGAGTTTCACTCTCGTTTCCCAGGTTGGAGTGCAGTGGCGCGATCTCGGCTCACTGCAACCTCCGCCTCCTGGGTTCAAGTGATTCTCCTGCCTCAGCCTCCCGAGTAGCTGGAATTACAGGTGCGCACCACAACACCCAGCTAATTTTTTGTATTTTTAGTAGAGACGGGGTTTCATGTTGGTCAGGGTGGTCTCAAACTCCTGACCTCAGGTGATCCACCCACCTTGGCCTCCCAAAGTGGTGGGAATACAGGCATGAGCCACTGCGCTCAGGCCCCAAGCCCCCATTCTTTCTGTAACCTCAAGATGGCATATAAGCTTCTGCACCCCATTGCAGAGTGAGGCGTAATCAATCACTCTGTGGTTCTCCCTGTGTGCACATTAATAAATTTGCATGCCATTTCTGCTATTCATCTGCCTTTTGTCAGTTGACTTTTCAGTGAAACTTCAGAGGGCAAAGGGGAAGTTTTCCCTTGGCTTCCATACCTTCCACACCCTTCTTCCACCCAGCCAGACAGAAGTCTTTTCTCTTTCCTGTGTCTCTCCCAGCTCTTCCCTGTATCACAGCACCCGTCACTCTGCCCTGTTATTATTTAATGACATCTGTGCCAGATAATTCGTACAGCCTGCCTTGTTTAAGCCCCCCAAGAATCCCTGGAGGTAGATGATGATGAGGATGAGGATGATGGTGATGATGATGGCAACAAAGACTCTGCAGGAAAAAAGCCTGCTCTAAGAATTCTACCTGTGCTGCCAGACCCCTTCATCCTCACCACAGCCCTGTGAGGGGTAGCTTTCATTATTATCAAGTCCATCTTAGAGACAAGGACACTGATGCCCAGAGAGGTGAACTCATTCACCCTAGGTCACACTGGTAAGGGGTGGAGCCAGGATCTAACCCAGGCAGTGCTCCAGTTACCCACTGAGCTTCAGCCCTTTTATACATGAAGACCCTGAGGCCCAGGGAAATCATTTGTCCAAACTCACCCTTCCCATAAGTGGCAGAGTCATAATTTGCATCCAGTAACCTCTGACCTCAGGGCTCCACACTCTCACATGGCCCCTGTTTAAACCTGCTGCAAAGTAATCTCCAGGTCAAGCTCCTATTCCTGGCCTGTTCTATGATGTTCCCTTCCTCTATCCCACAAACCCCCAGAGACTTGCCTTCCCATCTTCCCAACATGGCCTTCCCTCTGATCTCACTCCCTACCCATCCTGCCCCACCTCGGGTTCCCTGGAAGGAACACCCTTCCCTTACGGAGGTCACAGCTTCCCTGGCAGGCAGAGATCCAGCAACACTTGGGAGCTTTTCCCATTATTTCTCTATCCTGCATTCTGGACTAAGCAGGCAGAGGCAATGGAGGTGTGGGGGGAGCACCCTCTTCCTCTCCCTGGGCTTCTTTGTCAGTAAGGTGGAGAATGGCCCTGCCCTGGCTGCCTGCCAGGGCCAAGAAGATGTTCTGATGGGATAATGGGGCACAGAGCTTCACAAACGCTGGTGGTCCAGCCCTGAATGCCTCACTCCTGGGCCATGATAGGAGGGTGGGGTCCCAACCAGCTGGAGACCCAGCCCCACCATGCTGACAAGGTACCTACCCACCCTGCGCCCCAGCAGCCTCCTCTAAAGTACCTTCTGCATAGAATCACTATAAGAATTGACTGCAGCACAGACTGTACACATATAAAGGGCATCCCAACAGAGGAATAGCTCCATAAATAAAGGGTAGCAATTACGTGAAGGGCCCGGCCTCCTTCTGTAGAATCAGAGCTGTGAAATCAGGCACCTTTTCAGAGAACTCCAGTGGGAAACCAGCTTTCCACAGTGGGCCCCCAGTTCAGCCATCCCACCACTGAGAATAACTCTAGCTGTCCAGCTGGGCAACAGCAGGCTTTCAAAATTGCGTTGTAATCTTGTAATCACAGATATCCTTTTTTTTTTTTAAATAAGGTCTGGCTCTGTCACCCAAGCTGAAGTGCAGTGGCACAATCTCAGCTCACTGCAACCTCTGCCTCCTGGGCCAAGGGATCCTTCCGCTTCAGCCTCCAAAGTAGCTGGGACTACAAGCACACAACACCACACTCAGCTAATTTTTTTTTTTTTTTTTTTAGAGAGACAGAGTTTTACCATGTTGCCCAGGCTGATCTCGAACTCATAGACTCAAGCAATCCACCCACTTTGGCCTCCCAAAGTGCTAAGATTACAGGTAAGAGCTGCCACATCCAGCCCTGCAGATATTCTTTACCTCACAGAAGTTGTAGAGCTCTTAACCATCTGCTTTTCTCATCAATCCTTTACAAAGCCTACAGAAGGAGTTTGCGTGGTTCCGTGCTGGCCTGAGCTCATCTCCAGCTCTGTTTCTTACTTGCTGGGTGATCTTGGGCAAGTAATTTCCCTTCTCTGGGCCTCAGTTTGCTTCATCTGTGAAGTGGGTGGGATACTCTCAGCCTTTGAGGGTTCCTGTGAGAATCACAAGTATCAGGCACAGAGGAAGAAGATAATAGTCCTTAAATCACCATTACCCTCATTCTCTAGATGAAGAAATTGAGGTTTGGAAAAGCTCCCCTACTTGCTCCACAGCTAGGAAGAAGCAGGGTCGGCTCTGAGTCCAGGAGCTCTGCTTCCACACAAGAAGGATCCCCCAGTTTTAAAACTTCTGACACTATGAGGTATGGCTTTGGCTGCTCAAAAACAAAGACCAATCTCAGGGTCCTGTTTTAGATGCCCCTTGTTACAACTCTTAGTTACAGCCAGCCTGGCCCAGATGCAGCACCAGGTCCTCCAGACTGGGTCAGAGGGAACAAGGTGAAAGCCAACACGGGCGTGGAGGGTGAGGCCACGAGCCCTGTGTCTGCCGGAAGGCCCACAGACACGGGACAGGAAAGCCATGGGCTTGTCCCAGTCGACCGCACAGTGAGGACACAGTGACCTCATCCCCACAGCCATGAGCACTGTTGTCAGCACCATGCTCCAATTTTACAGCCTGAGTCAGCGGGCAGAGGGACACTGTGCATTTAATAGCCTGACATTGTGCAGAGAGACACTTTGCATTGCCCCGGCCTCGACCCTGCTGATTTATTCGGGCTACCTCAGAGTAAAAGACGAGAACTCTTCTTAAGCATCTGGCTCTGGGTAACTTACTTCTAATCTTCTCTCTTTTGAAGACAATGATAAAACACCATTTTTCGATTGACAAAGACTGAAAAGACAAACCACACCCAGTATTGACCAGAAGATTTCGAAAGAGCAGGTCTCTTTACAGCTGATAAAAGTGCAAAATGTACCATTTTTTCTGAAGGGAAATTTGGCAAAGCTTTAAAAATTCACCTGTCCTTTGGCCCTGTAATCCTTCTACTACAACGATATGTACTGAGTTCTTGGCACAAAGCTGTCCTTCATAGAGTTGTTTATAACTGCCTCCAAATGAAAACTGCCTAATTACTCATCAAGAGGATAGTGGTTCAATCAATGATGGTCTATCAGTCAGCCATTCAAAATCATGTTGGGGCTGCGCATGGTGGCTCACACCTGTAATCCCAGCACTTTGGGAGGCCAAGGCGGGCGGATCACCTGAGGTCCAGAGTTTGAGACCAGCCTGACCAACATGCAGAAACCCCATCTCTATTAAAAATACAAAATTAGCCGGGTGTGGTGGCGCATGCCTGTAATCCCAGCTACTTGGGAGGCTGAGGCAGGAGAATCGCTGGAATCCAGAAGGCAGAGGTTTCGGTGAGCCAAGATCACACCATTGCACTCCAGCCTGGGCAACAACAGTGAAACTCAGTCTCAAAAAAAAAAAAAAAAAAAAAAAAAATCATGTTGGGGGCAGAGTGCAGTGGCTCACACCTGTAATCCTAGGACTTTGGGAGGCTGAGGAAGGTGGATCACTTCAGGCCAGGAGTTTGAGACCAGCCTGGGCAACACAGCAAGACTCCCATCTCTCAAAAAAAATTTTTTTTAATTAGTGTATTGGCACATGCCTGTGGTCCCAGGTACTAGGGAGGCTGAGGTGAAAGGATCACTTGAGCCCAGGAGTTGGAGACCAGCCTAGGCAATACAACGAGACTCTATCTCTTAAAAAAAAAAAAAAAAAAAAAAAAAAAAAAGATTAGCTAGGCATGGTAGTGCGCACCTGTAGTCCCAGCTACATGGGAGGCTGAGGCAGAAGGATTGTTTGAGCCCTGGAGTTCAAGGCTGCAGTGAGCTATGCTTATACTATGATTATGCCACTGCACTCCAGCCTGGGCGATAAAACCAGAGCCTGTCTTTAACAACAAGAAAAAAATCACATTGGGAAGAATATTTACTCACATAGGAATGTTCATGAGCAATCAAGAGACAAAGCAACTTAAATCCAGAATGATTTGCATTGATATAACTAGGCTTGATAAGCTTTTCCACATGAGGATTGTCCCCTTGGAACGCTCCCCATTGGAACCCAGCCACCACACTATAAGGAAGTCCAAGCTATCCTTCAGGAGACAGAGGAGGATGCAACACCGTACGGAGAGAATGGCCCAGCCATGTGTCTGGCTGAATGCTACTGCATGAGTCACCCCAGCTGCCATCATGTGGGGCAGAACTGCCCAGTCAATCCACAAAATCATGAGAAATAATAAGCTGTTGCTGTTTAAAGCCACTAAGTTTTGAGATGGTTACTCTTTTTTTCTTTTTTCTTTTCTTTTCTTTTTTTTTTTTTTTTGAGATAGAGTCTCACTCTGTCACCCAGGCTGGAGTGCAGTGGTGTGATCTTGGCTCACTGCAACCTCTACCTCCTGGGTTCAAACAATTCTCGTGCATCAGCCTCCCACATAGCTGCGATTACAGGCATGTGCCATCACACCCAGCTCATTTGTTGTTTTTTTTTTTTTGTGGGGGTGAGTGGGGGCTCTGTCACCAGGCTGGAGTGCAGTGGCACGATCTTGGCTCACTGCAACCTCTGCCTCCCGGGTTCAAGCGATTCTCCCACCTCAGCCTCCCGAGTAGCTGGGACTACAGGTGGGTGCCACCACGGCTGGCTAATCTTTGTATTTTTAGTAGAGACGGGGTTTTACCACATTGGCCAGGATGGTCTTGATCTCTTGACCTCGTGATACGCCCACCTCGGCCTCCCACAGTGCTGGGATTACAAGCGTAAGCCACTGAGTGGGGCCCCTTTTTGTATTTTTAGTAGAGACAGGGTTTCGCTATGTTGGCCAGGCTGGTCTTGAACTCCTGGCCTCAGGTGATCCACCCGCCTCAACCTCCCAAAGTGCTGGGATTACAAGCATGAGCCACCGCACCCAGCCTGACATGGTTAATCTACAGCAATAGATAGCTGTGGCACCTTGTTTGCGTTCCTAGATTTTCAGAATGCACACAGACCACAAGAGCAGAAGCACCTGTGTGGAGCATCAACTTAGTTGTGCACACCTGGAAGGCAGAGCTTTAAGTGACTCCAACTTACTGAGCCTCCACCACTGGCCAGTCATTGTGCAGCTTCCACAAATACCATCACGTACAAGGTACTTAATAAGTATTTATGGAATAAGTGAATAAATGTCTTAGTTAACACACACTGTATCCCTGGGAGGTAGGAACTGTTTTATTATTACTATTACTATATATTTTTTGAGATGCAGTTTCGCTCTTGTTGCCCAGGCTGGAGTGCAATGGCATAATCTCGGCTCACTGCACCCTCCACCTCCTGGGTTCAAGCAACTCGCCTGCCTCAGCCTCCCGAGTAGCTGGGATTACAGGCATGTGCCACCACGCCGGGCTAATTTTGTATTTTTAGTAGAGACGGGGTTTCTCCATATTGGTCAGGCTGGTCTCAAACTGCCGACCTCAGGTGATCCACCCACCTCAGCCTCCCAAAGTGCTGGGATTACAGGTGTGAGCCACTGCGCCCGGCCCAAAAACATTTTTAATGAATGCATGTGTGCCTGTGTGACAACATCAGAAGGAACACATGCTTCCTCCACCCCATCCTCACACAGAGTGGGGCTCTGCCAGCCTTGTTTGTGCTCTGTGACCGTATCACCTGACCATAACCAAATGGACTCAGGACAAACATCTCACCCAAATTGTTCCTATCAGCTCCTCTCATCTTAGAAAAGTCAGGGCCAGGAGACAGCTGAGTCAGCTTCTAAGGGTTGTTGAAATGGTCCCATGCAGACTCTGGTATTGCATCATGGGCATTTTCTGCTGTGTGGGGCAGAAAAGGCCTGTTTGTGTTGAAAGAGAGAAATAACACAGATGAGAAAGGTAGAGCATCCTAGTGGCAGCCTACTCACTGAATCCAGATCTTCGTCAGCGTCTTGTTGCATCCCTGTGCCTGGTTTATGAGACATCTCTGTATCCTTTATCTTTTTTATTTTAAAATATATTTTAAAGATTTTTTTAAAATTATTTATTTATTTATCTAGAGATGGAGTCTCACTCTATTGCCCAAGCTGGAGTGCAGTGGTGCGATCTCAGCTCACGGCAAACTCTCCCTCCCAGCTTCAAGTGATTCTCCTTCCTCAGCCTCCCGAGTAGTTGGGATTACAGACACGCACCACTTCACCTGGCTAATTTTTGCATTTTTAGTAGAGATGGGGTTTTGCCATGTTGGCCAGGCTGGTCTTGAACTCCTGACCTCAGGTGATCTGCCCGCCTTGGCCTCTCAAAGTGCTGGGATTACAGGCATCAGCCACCATGCCCGGCCTATTTTTTTTTTTTTTAACTTTTTTGTATTTTTAAAGACAGGGTATTGCTGTGTCACCCAGTTTGGAGTGTGATGGCACAATCACGGCTTAGTGTATTCTCGAATTTCTAGGCTCAAACCATCCTCCTGCCTCAGCCTCCTAAGTAGCTGGAACTGTAGACATATGCGACCATGCCTGGCTAATTTTCAAATTTTTTTTTGAGGTACAATGTCTGGCTATATTGTCCAGGCTGGTCTGGAACTCCTGGGATCAAGCAATCCTCCCGCCTTGGCAAACCCAAAGTGCTAGGATTACAGGTGTGGGCCACTGCATCCAATCTCTATATCCTTTATTAAATTCTCCCTTTTTCCCATAATCCCAGCACTTTGGGAGGCTGGGGCAGGTGGATCACCTGAGGTCAAGAGTTTGGGACCAGCCCGGCCAACGTGGTGAAACCCCATCTCTACTAAAAATACAAAAATTAGCCAGGCATGGTGGCAGGCACCTGTAATCCCAGCTACTTGGGAGGCTGAGGCAGGAGACTTGCTTGAACCCGGGAGGCAGAGGTTGCAGTGAGCCAAGATCACACCATTGAACTCCAGCCTGGGCGACAAGAGCTGAAACTCCATCTCAAAAAAAAAAAAAAACAAAAAAACTCCCTTTTTGGTGACAGCTGGTTTAAATGCATTGACACTTGCAACCAAAATATCCTAACAATCATTACTTTAAGGAAATAGGGAAGATAGGACTCTCAGCCACAAGACCAGGCCTCCGGGAACCAGTTAAAAGAAACACGCAGGACAGACTACTGCCTGAGCAGTCTCTGTAAGTAAAGACTATACCAGCCACTTTACAATACCAGGTGTACAGGCTGGAATGTAAGCTCCACGAGGGGAGGGCTCTATAGCCAAACAGTCAAAGCCCTCCTTGATGTGGCTTCTACCTCCCAGCCTCAGCCCCAAATGTCGGGTTGGGCACTGGCCAGGTTGTAATGTGCCATTCTAAAGCCTCCCCAGCTGTCACACCTATAAATCTAAGCCAGGGTCCCAGCCCGCCAGGAAGATGGTATAACAAGTTCTAGAAGTGGCATTGGGCTTGCCAAGTACCTTCACCCCCACTGTCTCCTGTGATCATCCCATCAGGGTCCACCAGCCCAACTTTAGGGACATGGGAATGAGGGAGGCAAAGGGGTTAAGCAACCTGCCTGAGGGGTAGGTGAATAGAACTGGGACTTAAATTCAAGTCTGAGCCAACCGCGCTACTGGGAGAAGGATTGAATAACACTTGATCTTTATTATCGTAGTTTTAAAGATGAGGAAACTTTAAATGAGATACCTAGAGTAGTCAAATTCACAGAGAAAGTAGAATGGGGGTTGCCAGGGATTAGGGGTAACAGGGAATGGGGAATTATTATTTAGTGGGTTCAGATGGATGATGGCAATGGTTGCACAAGTGTGAATGCACTTAATGACACTGAACTGTAATCTTAAAATAGGTAAAATGGTAAATTTTATGTCATGTAGTTTAATTTTAAGTGAGGAAACTGAGGTCTAACAGGATAAAGGTGTAGAGCAGATTTTTTTTTTTTCTGGGATGGAGTCTTGCTCTGTCACCCAGGCTGGAGTGCAGTGGCACGATCTCGGCTCATTGCAACCTCTGCCTCCCGGGTTCAAGCAATTCTCCTGCCTCAGCCTCCTGAGTAGCTGGGATTACAGGCGCCTGCCACCGCGCCTGGCTAATTTTTGTATTTTTAGTAGAGACGGGGTTTCACCATGTTGGCCAGGCTGGTCTCCAACTCCTGACCTTGTGATCCACCCACCCTGGCCTCCCAAAGTGCTGGGATTACAGGCATGAGCCACCACGCCCGGCCTTAGACTAGATTTTATACAAAGTCTGGGGACAAACCAGGTTCAATTATTAGCTCGGCCACTTGCTGACCTACTCAACCTTGGGCAAATCACTCTGAAACTGTGCTTCAGTTTCCTCCTTTGAGAAATAGGATAAAAAATAGTAAATCTAGAATTCGTTATGAGAATTAAATGAGATATTAATAACTCCATACCAATCACTTACCTGGCACATAGTAAATTAGCAACACATACAACATTATTATGACAAGGTTTCTCAACCCAGAGCAAGAACAGCCTTTCAGACGCTTGAAGAGTCTTGGCGCTTATCTGTTGCAACCCCTTTGTTACAAAGCTGAAGAGACTGAGGGACAATGACTTGCCCGAAGTCACCCAGCCAACTTGTAACAGAGCCCAGAGTTGAACCAAACCACTCTTCTCTGAGTCCAGAGATCCCCAGCTCCAGCCAGCTCACAGTGCTTTCCCTTTTTAAAGAACTGAACTGCGGTGGATTTGAGGCATGAATTTCAAGCCTCAATGTGGAAAGCAGGGGCTCCTGTGGCTCTCAACTGATTCTCTCTCCCTCTTGCAAAGCATGAGTCAGCTCCAGTATAATGTGTGAGTCAGCCAGCTCCTCCGTGATGAATGTGCATATGACTGCCAGGTGGCATCCAGGTGGAAGCTGGGCGGGGCAAGCGGGCACAGCTAGACACCGGCTGCTCTGTCCGGGCATAAGCTGTGTGCTTTCTTTCAGATCCAAATTGCTGCATGGTGGTATCTATAAGTCAGGAGGCCCAGGTTTTACACCTTCAATTTGCTTCCAAATTCCTCCTTCACTGTGATCTCAAGCAAGTGGCTTAATTTCTCTGTGCCTCAGTTTCCACAACTGTGGATACATGAATAATTCTAGTCTTGCCTGCAGCATAAGGTGTGGGGAGGACCCAAGGAATGACATGTGGGAAGGAGTTTTGCAGAGTTACAAAGTTATATCAAAGCCAGGTACGGTGGTGCTGGCCTGTTGTCCCAGCTACTTGGGAGGCTGAGGCAGGAGAACTGCTTGAGCTCAGGAGTTTGATGCCAGCCTGGGCAACATAGCAAGACCCTACCTCTAAAAAGAAAAAAAAAGAAAGAAAAAGTTATATCGGCATGAAAGGCATTGTTTTTCCACTTCTCTGGAGAAATATGATTCTAAGAATAAAACAAAACTGTGCCAGACTATTTGTTTTTCCCATCAGTCCTTGGGCTTCTCAGGATCTTTCTGGTCTCCTTGCTGTTCCCCCAGCCTCAGGGTGCCAGGTTACTTCCTCAGACTCAACACTTGTGGAGGGCTTACTGTGCACCAGGCCCAGGGCCAAGCCATTGAATCCTCCCCAGAGATCTCCAAGGTCAACATCATTCTGGGTCTTAAAAAAAAAAGAGGGCCGGGCGCGGTGGCTCAAGCCTGTAATCCCAGCACTTTGGGAGACCGAGGCGGGTGGATCACTTGAGGTCAGGAGTTCAAGACCAGCCTGGCCAAACATGCTAAAACCCTGTCTCTACTAAAAATACAAAAAAATTAGGTGGACGTGGTGGTGGGCACCTGTAATCCCAGCTACTCAGCAGGCTGAGGCAGGAGAATCGCTTGAACCCAGGAGACAGAGGTTTCAGTGAGCCAAGATTGTGCCAGTGCACTCCAGCCTGGGCAAAAAGAGTGAGACTCCGTCCCCCCCCCCAAAAAAAAAAGATTATTATGGGCCTTATTTTACAGAGAGAAAACTGAGGCTCACTGGTAATAAGGAACTCGCCAATCACAAGTGGAGCTGGGCCATGAAGCCAGACTTTTGGACCGTTCCAGAGTTCTGCCCACCCCACGGGGAAGAAAGCTCCTCAGGGAGGCATCATCAGGTCCTCTTCTTCCAACCTCACAGACCTCCAGAAAACAATACGTGGAAATTGAGAGGGGACGACCCCTGCAACCCTGAAGAAAATCAGGCTTTGAGAATGTAAAAAAATGGAAATAATAATAGTTACCACGTTTCAAGTATTTACTGTAGGATAGTCACCTGATACACGTTTCCTTACTTCATATTCACAATAATTCTTAGAGGTGAGTACTGCTATTATCCCCATCTTACAGTTGGGGAAACTGAGATTCAGGTGAGGTAACATGCCCAAAGACACATAGCTAGCAGGTCTGTTTCCAAAACCTGTGGTCCACCCACCAAATACCACTGTCAGCCTCCTCCTTCATTCATTCTTTGATTAATTCATTTATTAAACATTTATAGCTTCTTTCTTGTGCCAAATAACTTGCTGGACAGAGGCAAGACAGGAATACCTGAGCCCCAGCCCTAGAGGAGGTCATTATCTCAGAGGAAGATAAGGCTCAAATAATTGTAATCTAAGCGATAAGAGCCAGGCAAAGCAAACTGCTTGTACTGTTGCTGGATCAGAGCAGGCAACGCCAGCTGGAGTTTTTGTTGTTTTTATTGCTTTCTTTAAAGGCAGAGAATCTGGCAGCATTTGATTTAAAACAAGTTTCTCTAGAGTCAAGTCATCCATTTATTATTATTTTTTATTTTTATTAAAAAAAAATTTTTTTTGAGATGGAGTCTTGCTCTGTTGCCCAGGCTGGAGTGCAGTGGTGCAATCTCAACTCACTGCAACCTCCGTCTCCTGGGTTCAATAGGTTGTTCTGCCTCAGCCTCCCAAGTAGCTGGGGTTACAGGTGCACACCACAACGCCTGGCTAATTTTTGTATTTTTAGGAAAGATGGGGTTTCATCATGTTGGTCGGGCTGGTCTTGAATGCCTGACCTCATGATCCCCCTGCCTTGGCCTCCCAAAGTGCTGGGATTACAGATGTGAGCCACTGCGCCTGGCCTATTTATTTATTTTTAGAGATGGGGTCTCACCATGTTGCCCAGGCTGGACGTGAACTTTTGAGCTCAAGCAATCCTCCTGCCTCAGCCTCTTTAGTAGCTGGAACTATAGGCATGCACCACCACACCTGACTCCATTTACTTTTTCAATCCAGGTGCTGGAACTCACACTACCTGTGTGATTTTGGGCAAATTACTTCCCTGAGCCTCAGTTTTCTCCTTTAGAAAACAGAGAGAAAAAGGCCAGGCGCAGTGGCTCACGCCTATAATCCCAGCACTTTGGAAGGCCGAGGCGGGCGGATCACGAGGTCAAGAGATCGAGACCACCCTGGCCAACATCATGAAACCCCGTTTCTACTAAAAATACAAAAATTAGCTGGGCGTGGTGGTGCGCACCTGTAATCCCAGCTACTTGGGAGGCTGAGGCAGAAGAATCTATTGAACCCGGAAGTTGGAGGTTACAGCAAGCCGAGATTGCGCCACTGCACTCCAGCCTGGCAACAGCGAGACTCCATCTCAAAAAAAAAAAAAAGAAAATAGAGAGAGAAATACTTATTTCATAGAGTTGCTGTCGGAATTAAATTAACTGAAATGTTGTATTCCTTCATTCAACAAAAATGTATGAGACCCAGTGTGAGGCAGGTGCTGTTTTTGGTGCTGGGGACACTGGAAGAAGCAGATGGAGACACTCCCTTGGAATTACAGAAATATTTTAAGTAAAAAAAAAAAAAAAAAAAAATTCAATTTGGTTAATTGAAGCAAAATACGCACTCAGAAGAGTACAAAAATCAGAAATGTACACACCTCAATGCATTTTCACAAACTAAACACACCCGCAACCAGCACCCTGATGAGGAAACAACATTACCAACACGGTCAGAAACAGGGTGTGACGAGAAAGGCACTCACCTCCCCTGTAAAATTTAAGCAGGGGTGGAGGGGGGCAGAGAGGGGCGGCGGACTCTGTCATCAGGATAAATAATATTTTTAATGCAGTAATTTTGAAAAACCAGAATTAATGCAAAAAATCCATGATGACAAAATATCAAAATTTTAAATAAAAACAGGATTAGTAACATGCTGTGCTGAGTCATATTAAAGCTCGAGGCGAAAGAAAAAAACATCAGTACTGCTGATCTGGTCTCCACCTGCCTCACCCTGATTACCAGCACCCGCCCCCAGAGTCGCGACCCTCCCTTCCAAGGGTAACTACTGTTACCCCGGAGATAAGTTTTGCCTGTTTTTAAACTTTATACACATGACATCACACTCTTTTGCACAGCTGCTATCACTCAATATGTCTGTGAGATTCAGCCACGTTATTGCGTGCCATGGAAAGATGTTTGAACAAAGCAGTGATGTGGTCAGCTGTGCATTTTAAAGAGACCAGTGTGGTGGCAGGGAGGAGGATGAATGAATAGTGGTCCTAGCCTACGCTGGAGGAGGGACTGTCTGCATGGAGAGGGCAGGCAGAGTCCACGGGATGGGCAGGCAAAGTCCACGGGATTGACTGGATATGGGGAATGAGGGAGACAGAGAGGGGTCAGGGAAGATACCAGATCTCTGGCTAGGGCAATTTGGTGGCTAGAGGAGCCATCTCTAGGGTGGGGACAGGAAGGGATGGGCGAAGATAATGAGTTCAGGTTTGAGCATGGTGAGTGTGAGGGACCTGTGGGACATCCAGAGGGACATCCTGGAGGCAGCTGGACAGAAAAGCCTGGTAGTCAGGACAGAAGGGAGGGGAGTATGTGCCTTCAATTCCCCCAGCGTCAGCGAGCAGGTGGTAGCCCTGATAAATGCATTTGCAGAGGGTCGGAGGGCATACAGAAGATAAAGAACGGATGCCAAAAAGCTTTCTGGAAGCAGGTGGTTCAACCAGATGTGCAAATCAGAATGAAAACATTAAACACACAAAACTGTCCTGCCTGGCCCATCAGACCTTCCTGGAATCCATCACTGTGTTTACCTGCAATCCAGGAGGATTTGAATTGCAAAACACCCTTTGGATTAGGGGGGCTTCCGTCCCAGCCCCTGCTATCCCCTCTTGTACCAATTGCAGCTGACTCAGCAAAACCTTTCCTCCTGGCTGCCAGGGACGCTTGCCTTTAAAGGCAACAGAGTCTTTTCCCAGCCCGCCTTACTCACTCCTAACTCTGGAGCTGCTAGGACCCGCCCTGCACGGCCCTGCCACCACCACCATCACCACCACCACCCCTCCCCCACCCACTTGCGTGCTCTGAGGCACGCACTAGGCTCCAGCATCTGCCTGGCACCTGACACCTCCCTGCTAGCCAGTCCCAGAGAGCTCTTTTCCTCCAGACTAGCTGGGGCTGGAACTGCTTAGAATCGGACCCAGAAGAGGCCGAGTTCCGTCCAGGACTAAAGGCAGCCTCCAGGGAATAAAGCTGTCAGTGTGGGCGCAGACTAGGGAAGGGGCACTAGGTTGTTCAAGCTGAATGCTGGGGTTCCACAGCCTCCTCACACCCCCTTTAGTGCCTCAGGTAGAGTAGGCTTGTGGGGACACTGAGGTTTCCTCAGGTCCTTTCCCTGCTCAATAACTCTCCATGGCTCGCCACTACCCACTGCATAAAGCCCTAACTCCTATACCTGGCATTTGGGAGCCTCTGTGATTCCACTTCTTCAGTCTCTTCTCCTCCCTAAGCCCCCATGCCCCAGCCACAGGGGCTACTTAGGTGCCCCTCCTGCTCCCCTTTCCCCTTGCACCCAAACCTTCTCTGCTCATGTGCTATTTCCTGGGGCCTTCTCTAGGACTCATTCCCTAGTTGGAGTTAAATTCTGCTTCCAAGGAATCAGCCACCCAAATAACAAACCAGTCCACCTGAGAATCTAGTCTGTGATGCAGCGTCAATAGCTTCTGATGAATGAATTTGCTTCTGACCAGTAGCCTCCAGGGGTCATAAAACATTCACAGAGAGGAACACAGAGAAGGTAATGGGGGTCTGTGTGTGGGCAGGTGGGGTGGGGTGGGTGAAGGAAAAGCTTTTTTTTGGCCACTGTGCTTTTTCCTCAAGCACCGCCCTACCATGGGATGGGGATTTGACTGAACTTCTCACGTCAAGAATGAGTACAGTTTATATAGCTAAGCCTTTATAAACATCCACTTTCCCTCAGGCCTACCCAGGAAGGGTTTGTTATATCTATTTTACAGATGTGGGTCTTCAGGCTCAGAGAAGAGAAGGCATTGTTTGCCCATGAATGTTTGCAAGTAAATAGCAGAGCTGGGACTCAAAGAGTCTGGATCTGGGGCTCCATCATGAATCTCTAAGAGTGGCCCAGAGATTCTCACGTTCCCTAGGTAATCATTCTGGCAGTCTGCTGCCTTTGCACATGCTCTTCTCTCTGTTGAGAATGGCCTTCCCTCAGTCCATCTGGTGAACTCCTATTCAGTCTTCCAAACCCTGCTTAGCATGACCTCCCCCTTCCCAGATGCTCTCTCTATTCACTCTCCTTCCCCTGTGGTACAAGTTCTGCTCCTGTACAGATTCTTAACCCTCTACGCTTGACTTGGTATTGTTGCTGCTCATTTCCCCTCTTGCTCCTCCTCCAGCTTGGGGCCTCCATGAGGCTAACAATGGGGTCACATGTCTCTGTCCCTGGGAAAGTGGCCAGCATCGGGCTGGCCCAGAGAAGGACAAGGTGGCTGTTTGGTGAGTGTGACCCATGGGCTGAGTAAGGCAGACCCGCAACTGGGAAAAGGCATAGACTGGATGTGCTAAGAAACAAGGAGCTGTGGAGAGACTTTGAGGAGGGAAGTAGCAAAACCCAAAAGGTACTTAAGGAAAGACTGGAAGTATCAGCAGGACGGACTGGAGGGGAAGGAACATTCAACACAGGTAGATTAGCTGCTCACTCATTCGTGCATTCCTTCCCTCCTTCAGTCATTCACCCACGTGCCTCAGCTGCAGAACCTGTCCTCAAGGTGCTCACAGGCTGAGGGAAGGCAGGCAGAGGACAAGTGGCAACCTACAAAACACCAAATGGTAAAGGAGAGAAAGATTTCCACTTGGGAGAACCAGGGACACTTCCCGGAGGAAGGACCCATGGTGCTTTTTGGCATGGTGAGGTGGGGGAAGGCTTCCCAGGCAGAGGAGACAAGCTGAGCAAATGTGTGGATGTGAGCTGCTGGTGTGAGGGGCGAGGCTGAGCATGTAAACTGGTGCCCTGAAAAAGGACCGTGATGGCCAGGCTTGGCCCTTACTCCCTCCATGACAATTTCAGACAGAAGAGCAGGAGAGTGGCAGGGTGCAGGACTGGAGGACAAAAGACCAGAGGAGATGGAGGCCCTGCAGACAGCAGGGGAGGGAAGGAGGATGAGGTGGTGTACACAGCGGAGTCAGCAGGACTTGGTCTGTCCAGGGGTGAGGAGAGAGGTGGCCCAAGCTTTCCAGGCTGAGCATAGAGAGACCACAGGAATTGAAGCCTTGGGCAGGGGGGTGCCCAGAATGCACCTGCCTTCTGTTTCAGGGCTCCGTACTCAACCAAGGTGCCCCTCAGCCAGAACTGGACACATTGCCAGAGAACTCCAGGGGTCATCTGGTCGGCTCAGCCTCCCGGTTTCCGACAGACAGTAAGCCCACCATGACTCCCTCCATCAGGAAAGGGACCCTCAAGACTTTGATCAGACCTTTGGACTGGGGGTCCTTCCCTTCACTGTGTCTCAAGTAAGGCACTGGTCTAGAGGAAATAAGGTGAAGTCAGATGACAGCAATACCACTACCAGTGCAGTGGCAGATGCCTGCACTCCCAGCTACTATGGAGGCTAAGGTGGGAGGATCACTTGAGCCCAGGAGTTTGAGACCAGCATTTATTTATTTACTAACAGAATAAATAAATAAACCAACAATATCACCAACCAGTAAATGAGAACGTCCATGCTAAACACTTCATGAGCTTATCTGGAAATTGCACCTCTCCTGACAGCAATGATATTGGTGTGAGAATTCCATTTACTCATAAGAAGACAGCCTCGGCCGGGCTCAGTGGCTCACGCCTGTAATCCCAGCACTTTGGGAGGCGAGGCGGGTGGATCACGAGGTCAGGAGTTCAAGACCAGCCTGGCCAAAATGGTGAAACCCCGTCTCTACTAAAAATACAAAAAAATTAGCCAGGCGTGATAGCGGGCGCCTGTAATCCCAGCTACTCGGGAGGCTGAGGCAGGGAACTGCTTGAATCCGGGAGGCAGAGGTTACAGTGAGCCGAGATCGTGCCGCTGCACTCCAGCCTAGGCGACAGAGCGAGACTCTGTCTGAGAAAAAAAATTAAAGAAAAAAACGAAAACAGCCTCACTGGCCAGGAACTCGCCCAGGATCGCGGCCGGGCCAGTATACAGTTGAGCTGGTTCAAACCCGAGGTCTATCACGTCCTTAATGTCCTATCATGTCAGTCAGTTAGCCTGCCTTTCATATTTTCCACACTTACAGGTCACCATAGACTCACCTGAACTGTGAGAAGTAGAGGAAGGCGTCCCAGAGGAGGTGATTTTAAAGCCCAGGTTTGAGATGGGTATGCATTTCCAGGCAAGAGAGCCCGGCCGGTGCAAAAGCAAGGCTTGGCTCACAAACGCGAATGTGGGGGGTGGAGACAGGGAAGGGAGAAGTCAATCACTGGGCAAGACCTCCTGGAGTCTCTCTAACAAATAGATACTACTTTCCATGCAGTAGACGCTGTTCTAAACACTTTACAAATATTAACTCACTTGGTCTTTCTACAACCCTACGAGGTGGTACTGTTACTGTCCCTAGTGCACCGAAGTCACCCAGCGGCCGAGTGAGAACTCCAGTCCAGCTTTCCACCCGCTACTGCGCGCATCCCAGCTTGCTTTACAGCCGGGTACCGGCTCCACCATTTTGCTAGAGAAGGCCGCGGAGGCTCAGAGAGGTGCGCACACTTGCCCTGAGTCACACAGCGAATGCCCTCCGCGGTCCCAACGCACAGAGAGCGAGCCGATCGGCAGCCTGAGCGAGGCAGTGGTTAGGGGGGGCCCCGGCCCCGGCCACTCTCCTCACCCCCTCCCCGCGGAGCGCCGCCCAGGACAGGCTGGGCCCCAGGCCCCGCCCCGAGGTCCTGCCCACACACCCCTGACACACCGGCGTCGCCAGCCAATGGCCGGGGTCCTATAAACGCTACGGTCCGCGCGCTCTCTGGCAAGAGGCAAGAGGTAGCAACAGCGAGCGTGCCGGTCGCTAGTCGCGGGTCCCCGAGTGAGCGCGCCAGGGAGCAGGAGACCAAGCGACGGGAGTCGGAGTCAGAGTCGCAGTCGGAGTCCCCGGACCGGAGCACGAGCCTGAGCGGGAGAGCGCCGCTCGCACGCCCGTAGCCACCCACGTACCCGGCGCAGCCAGAGCCACCAGCGCAGCGCTGCCATGGAGCCCAGCAGCAAGGTGAGTCGCGCGCCCGCGGGCCCTCCCGCCAGGAACAAAGGCGCGGACTCCTGCCCGCCTTACGCCGGCCAGGGCCTCCCCCGCCGCCCCGCCGCGCTGTGCGCCCGGGGCGGGCCGCGCGCCTCTCCGAGCCTGGCTCGGTGCGGGTCCCGAGCGCAGCTCCCCGCCGGGCCGCTGGCCGCAGTGGGGATGGGCTTCGGATCTAGCGGGCCGGAGGGCGCCGCGTGCGTAGTTGGCGCCGGCACTGAGCACATGGCCTCCTTCCGGGGGCGCCGCGCCGTCCACGCGGCCCTGCTGGGGCTGGGGACACAGGGCCCGGGCGCGGCACGTCGCACACGACCTCTGCAGCGGCAGCCCAGCGTCGGCCCCTCCCGGTGCGGGGGAGGGGGCCCGAGCGCGGCGCCCATTGGCTGAGCGGGCCGAGCCCCCGGCCCGGCCCCGGCCCCGGCGGGCGGAGGAGGCAGGAGCCGCCCCCGCTCTCCGTCTGATCCTCTAGCCCGGGCGCCCCTGTAGGTGGGCGGCCTGGTGCAATGTGTCCCACCGGTCTCCCCTACTCCTCCCGCCAGTCCCCCGCGGTGACGAGGCCGAGGCCGAGGGGAGGGCACTTTTCTCCAGGCCCGGGCTCGAACGCGGGGGTTGAGATGAACCTCCGGTCTCGGAGGCTCTCCTTTGCGAGGAGTACAGGCCCCAAAGCTTTGGCCCAGTCTCGCGGAGATGTGTTCCGCGGAGGCAGGTTTACCCTCGGGGCCGGGCGGGGAGCGCAACCGGAGGGGCTGGGGATCTGGGGGCCAGGAAAGAGCCCCAGGCTGAAGTCTAGCGGGAAGCGCGCACGCCACGGGGTTGGGGAATGAGGGATGGGGACTCTGGGGACCAACAAGTCCCTAGATAGGATTTCTTTTTTCCTGTGTAAGTGGGCTTGTCCTGCAGGGCATCTTTGTAGCGTCCGCAGAGCGATTTCTTTTCAACAAATTGTTTGTGGAGCCCCTCCTGTGTGTAGGGCATTGTTTCTTTCCACCTCCCTTCCTCCCCCTAGTCTACAATATTTTCAAGTCCCCTTTTTCTTTTGAAACGGTCCCTCTTTATCTATTATACTTTGATTTTTCCATCTCGTCAGCTGGGCGGGCACCTGGATGGCCCTTGTTTTCTTAGCTGGGACGCGGGGGTAGCACTGAATTTTGAACTGCCCTTCCTACCGGCTGTGGAGGTGTCCCGCTGGGACTGAGCGGGGTGACGCTGGGCCGCACCCTCGGCAGGAAAAGGCCTTCCGCCCCACACCTGTTGAATCCATAAATCCAGACGACTTGCTTCACCCTTCCTGGGCCCTCGCTTGAGGTGAGACCCCGGGGAAGTTCCCGGGGAAGGCTCCCAGGATCTTAGGTGAGCCGTAAGGGTGGGACATAACTAAACAAAAGTTCAGCGAGAAGCTCTTCTAGCTAGTGGCAAGGAAGTCCAAATATCTCAGGGCTCTTGCAGGCCACTTAACTTCTGGGCCTCAGTTTTTCCATCTGAAAGAGATCACTTTTGTCACTTCCTCTAGGGAAGGAACTATCTATTCAGCATACTATGCCAGACATGGGTATTTATTTGTTGAGTGGATAAGGGAATATTCTACGTGGAGACAGAAAAGTGGAGGAGAAAATCAGCAGGTTCTTAGCCAAACTACTTTCAGCGTCACGGACCTTATAGCCCTGCTGGTGACTCACTAGCCTGGAGCTCAGAGAAGGGAAATAAGTTTGCCAAAGTCACACAGCTAGTAAGTGGTTGAACTGGATTTGAACCCAGGCCCATCAGATTTAATTTCATTTCTGTCTCCACTGTCTCTCTTCACCACAACATTTCTTGAATTTTGGGCAGAAGGGAGAGAGTTTGCCTATCTTCAAAGGTGGCCCCTTGTGCCAGCTGGTTCTAAATATTGTAGCAGGTGGGTGCTCTTCATGGAGTGTTCTCCAAGTTTTCCACTGTCTACCTCGTCAGTAGTTAATGTTGGAACACCTCTTTCACAGTGGTATATCTGTATTTTTATTTTTTTATTTTTATTTATTTTTTTTTTGAGACGGAGTTTCGCTTTTGTTGCCCAGGCTGGAGTGCAATGGCGTGATCTCAACTCCCTGCAACCTCTGCCTCCTGGGTTCAAGCGTTTCTTCTGCCTCAGCCTCCCGAGTAGCTGGAATTACAGGCATGTGCCACCACACCCAGCTAATGTTTTTTTTTTTTTTTGTAGTTTTAGTAGAGACGGGGTTTCTCCATGTTGGTCAGGCTGGTCTCGAACTCCCGACCTCAGATGATCTGCCCGCCTCGGCCTCCCAAAGTGCTGGGATTACAGGCCTGGGATTACAGGCGTGAGCCACCACGCCCGGCTGTATTTTTAAATTCATGCACATGCAGTTTGATACTAACAGATGATATGCCTTCATAAAATAGAAATTTCAAAAGACAAATAGATACAAGACAGCAGTTATAGTCATTTTCCCCTCCAAATCTTGTGTAGATCATTCCATATACATTCTGGAATAAAGCCCTTCCCTTTGGAGACTGCTGATTTGACCTGCAAGCACAGCCTTTTTGTGCATGATGTTAAACTGAGGCCTGGAGAGGTCATATCGCTTGCCTTTCACACAAGATCTGAAAACCAGGTGTGTCTGGCTCCAAAGCCTTGGTTCTGCTATGTTCCTCTTTGTCTCCTAGGAAATGGGAACTGACTTAACTAACTTCCCCGTGTTCCATTGTGCTCCTCTGTAACTCACAGTAATGAGCTTAGCTGAATAGGAAGTAGGGGACAGATGGAATCACCTTGCCTCCAAGCCAGGCGTTCACCCACGATCTCTCCTGGGCAGCACGCAAGGGTGAGCCCTGCCCCAGATGTCTCACCCCACCCTTCGGGAAGAATTTGTAACTAGCCTTGCCTATGACCATCACTCATCACTTTTCTGGCCAGTCTCTACCTTCCAGAAAAGGAAAAATCGGAAATCTGCAGGCTTTCTCAGCCCCTTTGTGGTGCAGACAGCATAGTTTTTTGTTTTTTTGTCTTTTTTTGAGACGAGGTCTCACTCTGTCACCCAGGCAAGTATCTTGGCTTACTGCAACCTCTACCTCCCAGGCTCAAGCGATTCTGTCACCTCAGCCTCTTGAGTAGCTGGAACCACAGACATGCGTCAGCGTGCCCAGCTAAATTTTTGTGTTTTTGGTAGAGACAGGGTTTCGCCATGTTGCCCAGGCTGGTCTCGAACTCTTGAGCTCAGGTAATCCGCCCACTTCGGCCTCCCAAAGTGTTGGGATTACAGGCGTGAGCTACCGCACCCGGCCAAACGTAGGTGTTTGCATATGTGGTTTTGAATCCCAGCTTAGCTTAGTTGCCCAGTTTTCATCATTACAGTGTCTAGGAATTCAGAAAAGAATGTACGTCTCTGTCCCCATAGATGCTCCATAAATATTTCTTGCTTCCTTGGACTCCCATGATGCATTGCACTTACCTGGGCTGTGGATGACTTGTACCTGGGCCTTGGCCTTTATCCAAAAGCTGGCATTCTGGCAGTATGAGCTTTTGGGGAGTCAGGATGCTGGCCCATGGGTATTAAGTCAGGTAAATCATTAAAGCTCCCACTAACCCATTCTTCCTAGTAGGGGCTTGTCGGGAAGTGAGTAGGCATGGCACATGGGTGAGAGTGCCAGGCCAGGGAGGGTCAGCTCATGTGAGTGCCCTGTGCTGCTTTGGGCTTCTTTGCTTTGCTTTTTTGCCTTGGGCTTCCTGCCTACCTTTCTGAATTTGGGTCACCCTTGGGATAGTTTGAAAGGGACATTCATGTCCATTAACTCCTAGGGCCCTCACAACTGCCCTGTGATACAAATTGCAGTGACCTCATGGTCCAATAAAAAATGACTTTGCCAAGATCACACACTGAGCCTCCCACCCCAAGACATGCTGCCAGCCTTTCCAGGATGACATTAGAGGGTGTAAGGAACCCAGAGCAGGAGGGGCCTTCCAGCCATGGCCCAGCCCTCCATTTGACAAATGGGGAAATTGAGTCCAGGGAAGGGAAGAGATTTGTCCAAGATAAGGCAATCACAAAAGATTTGAGGCGTTCTATGGAGCTGTGTTTTGTTTTGTTTTTTTGAGATGGAGTTTCGCTCTTGTTGCCCAGGCTGGAGTGCCATGGCACAATCTCAGCTCACCACAACCTTCGCCTCCCAGGTTCTAGTGGTTCTCCTGCCTCAGCCTCCCGAGTAGCTGGGATTACAGGCATGTGCCACCACGCCTGGCTAATTTTTGTATTTTTTTTAGTAGAGATGGGGTTTCTTCATGTTGGTCAAGCTGGTCTCGAACTCCAGACCTCAGGTGATCCGCCCACCTCGGCCTCCCAAAGTGCTGGGATTACAGGTGTGAGCCACCGCGCCCGGCCTAGCTGTGTTTTTTTTAAAAGATGCTTTCTTCTCCACATGCCTGTCTGTGCCATCCTCCACCCACCCCAAATGAGCAGGAATCCCCAGACACAGGACTTGCCATGCCATAGGAGCCTGAAAGTTGGATTAGACGTAACTTGACAACTGAAACTCTACTGTGAATGGAAACAAAACACTAGATGTTCCCACTAAACTCTGACCTTGAAGAAGTGGCCTTCCTTGGAGCCTTGGTTTCCTTCTCAGAAGATAGAGACTTGGCTACCCCCAGTGGATGTGGTGAGACTGGCCCCGTGCCCTAAATTAGAGAAGTGGCTATTTTAAGTGGAAAGACCCTTTGTAAGGCCAGTCTGGGTGTACAAATGATGTAAACAGCCCCAAGATGATCCTTGTCTAGTACCGAGCCATCCAGGGATTCGACCCTATTTGCCCCGGAGCTGGGCCAGCCTCAAATCCCCCGTAATCAGCTTGTGACTTCAAGGAGCTCAGCTTTGCCCAGTGCCTCCTGGTCACGGGGTGTCGGCCCAGAGCTCTGCTCAAGTACCAAGGGTACAGGCATCCAGCTCCCTGCTTCCCCAAGACTGGCAAAGCTGGGGAGGCCTGGAACAAAGAGGAAAGTGTGCAGTGTTGGCTTGGGGCCTGCAACCTCACCCCTTCCCCCACCTCACTCCTAGGCATAAAGGTGATAAAGCCGCTCACTCAGTCTGGTAACCGACGTCCCCATGATGGCGGAGGCTGGGAGGCCTCCTGACCAGATTCATGGGCTCAGAGAGGCTGTGTCCAGGCCTGCGGGCCCAGCCCTGGCTACCCAAACAAGCCTCCAATTGTTACCTCTCTCCACGGGAGGGGTGGACTGGAGCCTGAGGCTCTGTCTTCCAGCCACCAGGCCTGGCAGTAGCTGATGCATAAACATTAGGGTTTTGCAGTAACTGAGCAGGGCTCCCAGGCCTTGAACCTGGGCAGAAAGAAGACAGCATCTCCTCTCTTTGTGACCACACTGACTTGCCTCCCTGAGGCTTCTGCACCCTGGAATGGGAGAGAGCTCTTGCGAGGCCTCAGCTGATGGAGCCTTTGGCTACTGAGGCCTCTGCTGGACAGGAAGTCTGCCTATGTCTCCTAGCCCAGTTTATCTCCCCCTGCCCTGGCATTTGGGAGTGGGGAGGAAACGGCTCCATCAGAAACAGCTCTACCATTGGACCTTAGACCAGCCACACTTCTTGTTGGAGCTTGTGTCCTCAGCTGTACTGGGGATGAGAGCTAGCTGTCTGGGTCAGCGGCACTGAGGCTCCAGGGGAGCATGTGGTCTGTGCAGCAGGCTTGGGGAGTGCTGAGCAGCACAGATTGGGTTTCATAGCACAGTGGGAGCCCAGACAGGCCAGCTAGCCATAAGCACCTCTGCTGGAGGAAGAGGTGGACTCTCTTGGGCTGGAGGGCCCAGTTCAAGGAAAGAAACAAACAGCTACACTGGGCTCCTTGATCACCCAGCTGTGGCAGTTCTTCTTGAGGACTTCCTGCCCCTAGCTGGGGGCCGCCTTCAGCTCCCTGCTGCGTGTGATAACTTGGGTGTGGCCCTCACAGCTGTGCAGAAGCTATTCACAGAGGGTTTGGGCCCCAGGTAAACAGAGTCTGCTCTGGGCTCGCCCTGCCTCCATCCCACAGCCCTGTGTGCTGTCTGTGGCACAGCCTAGAGCAGCACTGCATCGTGGCCCTGGCCCTTATGCGGCTGGAGCTGATCCTGAAGTCCAGTGTCCCAGCGGTCATGGCTGGCATCATCACCATCTACAACCTGGTGATGGAAGTCCTTATCCCCAACTCCCTGATCGACTGCATCAGCCTCTACGGGAATCTCCTCCAGCCAAGTGCTAGGCTGAGTGTGGGCCTGAGTGGCCCGGCAGCCAGCTATGTCATCAGCACTGTGGGGGACACAGTGCTGCCTAGAAGCCCGGGCTATTTGTGGGCTTGATCCTGATCCTTATTTTCACTGCATGGTCTCATTCTCTCCACAAAGTAGCCTTTGAGCCCACCAGCCACAGAATGTGATATAAAGATCACCCCTGCTTGTTCCAGAATGAACAGCCTGACAGACATATCCCTTCAGTAGTTGGTCTTGTGAATGCAGTGTCCTAGTGCAAATGCCCATCATCTGTTGACCCCATCCTTGCCCCTGCCTGCCCCATGCTGTGGATATCTGGGCCCCCTCATCACCCATCCTGGCCCCCTGACCAGTGAGGATGCCCCCTCCCATCTAGGGTACTCTGTGTCTAAGGATGAATTCCAGTGTCATTTTCCTCTCTTCTGTAGGTTTATTTATGGAAGATTGGACCTGTTCATACATCTGTGGGGCAGCCCTCCATCTCCCAGCTATATAAAGTCTCTAACCACAGTGTTGCATTGTGGGGTTACCATGTGGTCTGACACTTCCTTGCATGAAGTACCCTCACTCCAGCCCTGGACAGTCCAGGGCCTAGCAGGCAGTGTGTGGGGCCTAGCAGGTCATAAAGTTCTTAGATGTGACTGGAAAAAAAAATTGGATTAAAAAAGATTTCAGAAGTTACAGAGCCAACTACAGAGAAGCATAATAAATGAAACAGTGTCTTCTAGTTTTGACAGTTTGGTGTTTACCCTAAAGACTTCTCTTTGTGCATGTGTAGATACATGCCTATAAATAGAATATTTGTGTAGTTGGATCCCACTTTCTGCATAGTTCTTTGCCACCCATTCTGTTCACCAACCCGACCCTTAGAGGTAAATACTGGCACTGTTTCTCTCTGCACATACAACCAAGTGCCACTATACAAGTTCACTAACTCCCTGTTCCTTACACAATATGTACATCCTATTGCTTTTTTTCCCCCCTGAACAATCTACCCTGGTACTCTTCATAACACATACGTGTTATGTGAAACACAGATGTGTTTCATTCTTTCCAATAGCTGCATAATACTTCATTACAGGCATGTCCCACCATGATTAAGAAATAGCAGCCCCATCACCTTCTTCATACCACTCACCACCTGATGTATTACATGTATTTATTTTCTGCCCCAGCCTTCAACTAATCTATCAAGTTCCATAGGCAGGGATTTGGTATAGTTTTATCGCTGAATTTCCATTGACTAGAAGAGTGTTGGGAGCATGCATTCCGGCATAATCTTTCCTTAGCAATATCATTTATTCATAGAAGATCCTCTCTTATGGAGAATTAACTGAAGCTTAGAGGAAGAGACTTTTTTTTGAGACGGAGTTTCACTCTTGTTGCCCAAGTTGGAGTGCAGTGGCGCGCGATCTCGGCTCACTGCAACCTCTGCCTCCCGGGTTCAAGTGATTTTCCTGCCTCAGCCTCCCGAGTAGCTGGGATTACAGGCGCGCGCCCCCCACGCCCAGCTAATTTTTCGTATTTTTAGTAGAGATGGGGTTTCACCATGTTGGTCAGGCTGGTCTTGAACTCCTGACCTCAGGTGATCCGCCCACCTCAGCCTCCCAAAGTGCTGGAATTACAGGCGTGAGCCACCACGCCCAGCCAGGAAAGGACTTTTTTAAGGTCACACAAGTGGAGGAGCTGGGACTTAAATGTGTCTGCTGAGAGTGACAGTGAACTTTGCATGTGCCCAATCTTACCAAATTAATGTTCTCTTAGTTGAATTATTGCCCATCTCACCACCAAATGTGTATCTTCTCAGGGGCGTCAGTTTCCCCAGGGTCCAGATCCTGGCCCCACACCCACACATGGCCAAGGAGCCATTTACATTTAACATTCCATAATAGGATGCATACCTTTTCGGTTATTTAGGGAGGATGTGGTTTTGCCTGGAAGGCTTTGAGAATGCTGGGCAGCTAGCTCAGGGGACGTGGGGCTTAAAGCAGAGGCCGATCAACTTTTTTCTAAAGGGCCAGATAGAGTGTAAATATTGTCAGCTTTGTCGGACATGTAGTTCTCGGCCTGCCACTCAGCTTTGCTGTTGCAGTACAAAAGCAGCTGCAGACAAATGAGTGTGGCTGTGTTCCAATAAAACTTTATTCATGGTCACTGAAATGTGAATTTAATATAATTCTTACATATCACAAAATATTAGTCATTGTCTTTTTTTTCTCCCCAGCTACTTAAAAATGTAAAACTCATTCTTAGCTGCCATAGTTTGCCAACTTTGGCTTACAGCAAATGCAGCAAAGTGGCCCAAAGGTTTCTGAGCTTGTGCCCGGGCTGTCTCAGCTCAGAGTGGGCAAGGCTCAGAGAGTTGCTTTTATGGAATTTGACCTACATAGAAAGCACCAGGTAGAAACCTTGTTTCCTTCAGGGACCAGTACCCGGAAACAAGGGGGAGGACCTAAGCAGGAAAGGCGTAGTATTTGGCATCAGAGACCCCCAATTGGAAGCTTCCCTGAAGCCTAGAGTCCCCTGGTTCTGCGCTTTTCCCTCTCTCTCATTTCTCATCTGTGAAAAGGGAGTAATCACTCCCCAAAAGCTTGTTCTTGGTGGTTAATCAGAATGTATGAGCAGCCCCTGGCAGGGTGCCTCAGCTCACTGCTGCTGCTGATAAATGCACCAGCTCCCTCCTCTCAGTTCTACTTTGAAGACTGGCGAGTGCCTTCTGCCTCGAGGGCAACCAGGGGTGTCTGGAGGTTCAGTCATGCAAGGGTCTTGACATCATTGGAAGGCTTAAAGGAAGTGGCTTCAGGAGCACTTAATGCTTGAGGTCACCCTAAGGTCAGGTTTTGGACTGTTAGTCCATCACTCTTCTTTTTTAAAAGACTTGGCAGGATGGAACCGGTCAGAGGGTAGAATGCCAGGCTAGGAAACCAAACAACTCTAGTCCCAACCCTGGCTTTTGTTTGTATGCTAGGCTGGGCACCTGCCCTCTGACCTCAGGTGCCTCCTGTCAAGTGCCGATGTTACAGCAGTCTGCAATTTCTTGAGCTTCTTTCTTTCTTACTGCAGCCAAAGCTGTCTTATTTTTTTTTCTTTTGAGAGTGTCTCACTCTGTCGCCCAGACTGGAATGCAGTGGTGCAATATCTGCTCACTACAACCTCCGCCTCCCAGGTTAAAGTGATTCTATTCTCCTGCCTCAGCCTCCCAAGTAGCTGGGATTATAGGCATGTGCCACCACACCCCACTAATTTTTGTACTTTTTTTTTTTTTTTTTTTGGAGACAGAGTCTTGCTCTGTCGCCCAGGCTGGAGTACAGTGGCGCGATCTCAGCTCACTGCAAGCTCTGCCTCCTGGGTTCATGCCATTCCCCTGCCTCAGCCTCCTGAGTAGCTGGGACTACAGGCATGCGCCACCATGCCGGGCTAATTTTTTTTTTTTGTATTTTTAGTAGAAACGGGGTTTCACCGTGTTAGCCAGGATGGTCTCGATCTCCTGACCTTGTGATCTGCCCGCCTTGGCCTCCCAAAGTGCTGGGATTACAGGGGTGAGCCACCGTGCCCGGCTCCAACTTTTGTATTTTTAGTAGAGACAGGGTTTTGCTGTGTTGGCCAAGCTGGTCTGGAACTCCTGGCCTTAACCAATCCGCCTGCCTCGGCCTACCAGAGTGCTGGGATTATAGGTGTGAGCCACTGCGCCCAGCCTTGAGGTTCTTTCTTTTAATGCCCAGAAGTTCATTTAAATGAGTAAGAAACACAACAAAACAAATTAAAAGGGAGCTGTCATGGATTCAGGTAAACCCCTCCCCCACTCCTTTGAGCTGTGGACTAAGCAGTTGGAAAGCCCTGCGTCCCCTGCTTCCCTGCACCTGGGGAGCCCATGTGGGATGCTGTGGGAAGAGGACAAGATGGAGCAACATCTGGAGTCTGCCAGCCCTGGGACCCTCCTCTTGCCAGGAATACCCTGCCTCTGAGCGGCAGTAGCCATGTGCCCTCCCTGTGCCAATATAGATTGCGAACCTGCTGCAGGCCAACTCTGGGGCTGGAGCGCAATGCTGACACACTGACATGGGTTAAAAGGCCACAGTGTTTGGCAAGTTATACAATGTGGCCAGGGCCATCTGGCATCCGAGTGTTGGGGGAGAGGTCCTGAATCTTAACACCTCATCCGTGGCTTCCTGGGAGAGGGAGGGCTCTTGTGGGTCGTGAGACCCCCAGCGGTGGGATAGGGAGGGTGAGGGGTGGGGACATGAGAAATGCTTCTCTGTGCTGGACCCTGAGCCCAGTCCCTGGCCAAGCTGAGAGGCCATGACTCTCCTAGGAGAGTCAGGATTTGAACTCAGTCTGCCTGACTTCAGAGGTCTTTCCTCGACAGCCCTGTGGGCTTGGAGTGGAGGGTTTTGTGGGGTGCTGTATTTACCTCTCAGAGCTCTGATGTTCCAGCACTCGTCAGGGGTTTGATAAATGGCTAAGGATGAACCCTGGTCTGGCACAACAGATACTCACAGAGCCAGCTTTGCCCAAAAGCCGAATTGAAAAGTGGCAGGTTTCTTTGTTTGGCAATTGGCATGTGCTGTTCCCTACTCTGGTCACTCTGGCTGCAGACACGGTATGACCCAGGTTCCATTCCTTTTTTTTATCTCGCTCTGTTGCCGAGGCTGGAGTGAAGTGGCATGATCTTGGCTCACTGCAACTTCTGCCTCCCAGGCTCAGGTGATACAGATGTGTGCCACCATATCCGGCTGTTTTTCTTTTTTTTTTTTTTGTAATTTTAGTAGAGACCTGGTTTCACCATATTGCCCAGGCAGGTCTTGAACTCCTGAGCTCACCTTGGCCTCCCAAAGTTCTGGGATCACCGCGTCCTGCCCCTGGTTCTATTCTTAAGGAGTTCCCAAACTGAGTGGCAGATGGGTAATAAGCTAGAGACTGCAGAGGACATAGCAAGAGCAAAGGCCTGGAAGAGAATGGAATGTTCTAGAAAGTAGTCTCATCCCCAGGGAGTGGTGATGGGCTGCTGGGGATCCCAGACTCTGGGCTGTACATTGCTCCCCGCCAGTAAAAAAGGCTCCCACAAGAAAATCACAAGCTCTATGGGGCTAGTACCCTTCTCTAAGTCATCACCAACTGTTCATCAGCTCGACACCAGAATAAATACACGTTGAGTGAATGGACTTCATTGCCATGTTCCAGTTCCAGCCACTGGCTGGTGGGGGCAGATGGTGCTGAGGTTGCCCGATCGAGGGCAGCTTGCTATTCTTCGCCGATCCAGCAAACACTTGTGGAGGGAATTCTGCCAGGCTTCATGATGGATACTGATAGAAAACTTAACAGCAACCCTTTAAGGAAGGAACTTTCATCCCTGTTTTCTAGGTGAGGAAACCAAGGCCCAGAGCAGGGCTGGCTTGTATCCAACTCCAAGGTGAAAGGAGGCAGCTTGCTGCATTTAAACGTGGGTCTGCTTCCAAGCCCAGCAATGATCAAGCCGGCTATGGTGGGCGCAGCAGGGTGGCAGCATGAATCTGAGATTGGTCGCAGTGTCTTGTGCCTACTGAGGAGCAGGGGCCATGTCCCTCCCCCTACACCTAGCACTGAGCCACACTGAGCACCCTGTTTCTTAATCTGGCTGATTGGTCCCCATTTCTTCCCCCTGCACATACTGTTCTGTCCACCTGGAATGTAGCCTTGCCACTGCTTTCCCACTTGGCAGACTCTCTGTGTGTCCTTCACAGCCCAGCTCCAATGTCACCTCCTGGGAACTCATCTTTTTTTGTACCCAGGCAAAACTGGAAATCTTTCCCTCCAGGGTTCTCACAGTGCCTCATACCAGCCCCCTGTTGAAGCCCAGACCACACTAGCCTCTCATCTTCATCTGCCTCCCCACTGCCCCCACCCCACTGGACTGGAAACTCCTTCCTTGGTGTCAGGACTGGGTCCAGTTTCATCCGGGGCCCCAGCTCTACTTAGCATGAGACCTAGAGCATGGGTCACTGGTATTTTAGTCAGTCCTAGTGCAGCAGCTGCCTGGGTGGATGTGGACATGACCCAGGGCGTGGGTAGGCAGGTTTTCTAAAGTCGAGTTTGACCTCGACCTGCTGATGACAAGGTCCAGCAGAGGGGTATGTCCTTGGCCTCCAGCAGCCCCCATTGACAGAGGCTACAATCGAGCAGCTGCTCAGTGGGGCCCCAGGGATGACTTCAGAGGCTCCAGAACCCTGGAACATCAGATGCAGACCTCAGTAAAACAGGGCCTGTGATAATAGCACTTACCTCACATAGCCAGTGTCATTCACTCATGCCCTACCAACATAATTTTTGCCAGATCCATGGATCATTTGTATTATTTTCCACTTAATGTTTTTATTTAAATTGCTTTGTTCTAAGTAATATGAAATCATAGGGCTTGTAAAAATTATTTTGAATAGGTGATTCCATTCACACCATTCAGAATTCAAAAAAGTGCCAAAGGCTATAAAATGAAATCTCCCTTTCACCCTGTCCCCAGTCACCCAGGCCCCCCCGGGGTTAGAATGTTACCTTTCTTGTACATTCTTGTTTTTTGTTTGTTTGTTTGTTTGTTTGTTTGAGACAGAGTCTGCTCTGTCGCCCAGGCTGGAGTGCAGTGGCGCCATCTCGGCTCACTTCATCTCCCAGATAAAGTGATTCTTGTCCCTCAGCCTCCCAAGTAGTTGGGACTACAGGCACGCGCCACCATGCCCAGCTAATTTTTGTATTTTTAGTAGAGACAGGGTTTTGCCATGTTGGCCAGGCTGTTCTTGAACTCCTGGCCTCAAGCTGGGATTATAGATGTGAGCCACCGTGCCTAGCCTCTTGTGCATTCTTTTAAATAGATGTGTATATTCTCCCCCTACCCCCAGCCAATTTTTTTTTTTTTAACCCAAAAGGTAGCATACAATATACACACTGCTCTGTTTTTGGTTTCGCTTTTGTTTTTTGGGACAGAGTCTCACTCTGTCACCCAGGCTGGAGTGCCATGGGGTGATCACAGCTCACTGCAGCCTCGAACTCCCAGTTATGTATTCCATTATATAACTATGCCACGTTTTCTTAAATCATAGATTGATGTCACTGCATTGCTTGTTTTTTAATCTATCCTAATGTGTTCCAGAAAAATATAGTATATACTTTGCATCCCATGAGCAAATGCAGGTAATTCCGCAGGCAGAAAGCCCAGCACGTGGCGGGCCTGGCAGTCACTGTTTAGTGAGCCCTCCTGGTGATGCTTAGTGCCTTGCTACAGCCTCTGAATTAGTGTCCACCCTATGAATTAGGCTTGACCTGGTGTGTCGCTGGGGTCCCCCAGAAATTTGTCAGCTGCTCACTACCCACTCAGAACAACAGCTCTGGGCCTGAAGGCTCCCCAGAGAATTGAGAGAAGGGAGATTCTGGGGGCAGTGCCAGGACATACGGGGGGTGGGGGCTGTCTTTCTAGTTGGGCAATGCAGAGGATTTAGAGGGAATGGAGTCCCTGTGGTATGAGGGAAGCCCCAGCATGTGGAATAAATGTCCAGAGGCAGGCTAAGGGGTCAGGTAGACAGACTAATGGGAAGGAAGGATGCAGCGCACACACAGAGGGGGCTCTGAGCTGCACACTCCTCTTGGGCCGAAGCCTTCTTCCTCTTTCGCAGCCTCTGATGTGAGAGCCTTGGCTTTTGCAATCGTTGCCCTGACTGACCGCTGTCAGAGAATGAAAAGACCACACTGGGAATATGCCTGGTAACAGCTATGCCCAGGGCTATCTGTGATGATCTTGAAGTAAAGGCTGCTTCTGGGTTCTGTGGAAACCAAGGCCCAGAGACCCACAGCCAGGCAATGGCCAGCTCCACCCACTTCCAGGGCCCAGCTTGGTGTAGTGTGCGTAGTGAATGCCAGTTGTTTCTTTGGCATGCCTCCCGCAGCCTTGTTCTCCCACAATCAGTTAAAGGCCTGCCTAATGTCACATTTCCTGACTTCCTCATTTTTGTAGCTGAAAAGAGCACTTTTCTTCAGCAGGGCTGACACCCTGCTGGCCTCTCAGTCACCTGTGGCTAAGCAGGGCTCTTCACCTGCTGGCCTCTGCCCTTCCTGCTGCCTTAGGTCCTCGGCTTCCAATGGACAGAAGCAAACTGCTCTTTTTCTCTCCCATCCCTTTGCCCATTGGAAACACCTTAGCCCCACACTCTTACTCACCTTGTGCACTTTTCCAAAGTGCATTCCTGCCTAGCATGTCGTCTATGTCCATATAACCTTGGGAGGCTTATGGTTTGGAGATTATTGCTGCGAGGAGCACTGGGTAGGGAGTCCGGAGCCCTGAGCTCTGCTGCAGGCTCCTGAGTGATCTGGAACTTGCCTCACCCTCTCAGGGCTCAGTTTCCTGCCCTGTGAACAGCAGGAAGGGTAGGGCAAGGTGGGATCACATCTCCAATGTGACAAACGAAGCTGTTGCCATTTTGCTGACAAGCAAATGGAGGATAGGGGAGAGGTGGTACATGGGGGACTTAGCCTGCTGGAATTCACAGAGCAAACAGGCAGATGGGCTGGAATCAGAAGCCAGCGGCTTCAGCTCCAAATCCAGGGTGCTTCTCCTATCTATATCTGTGCTATTCCTACCAAGTAATTTGGGCCCCTTTGCATAGGAGGGCTGGTTCCTGGGCCTACCAGTCAGAGAGTCTAGAACCACCAGACCCTAGGCATGGCTCCACCAGGGAAATGAGACCCCCAAGAATCCAAAGCCTCTCCCTCTCTGAGACCTGGCTACAGAGAGAGAAGATCATACTTCCCCTCTCTCCCCAGGAAATGGCCCGGCCAGCCCAGTATCTTGAAGTCAGCTAGGCTGGTTTGGGCACCTAAGGTCAGGAATTGGCCAAGTTTCCTGGGAGAAAGACTGGTGTGGTGCCAAGAGTCAGGCAAGATATCTGAACACAGAAACCTGCCAGTCCAGGCCCTGCCCTGTAGTAACCTGCTCCCAGACACGCCTATAACAGTGTGGTTTGTTTCTCCGCAGAAGCTGACGGGTCGCCTCATGCTGGCCGTGGGAGGAGCAGTGCTTGGCTCCCTGCAGTTTGGCTACAACACTGGAGTCATCAATGCCCCCCAGAAGGTGAGTATTGTGCCATCGTTGGCTTATGGACACCAGCCTGCTCTGTTGCACATCTCACATGCCCACAGTCTCACGCCACCACCTGAATTAGAGTCATTTATATGAATGCACTGTACTGTCTGCCTCTCCAGCCAGTTTTCTGGCCCTGATCATGTCAGAGACTCTTCTCTTGCTTTGGAATCAGGGTGGCAGAATTCTAGAATCTCAGGTCCCACAGAATCCTGGGGTCTTGTATAGGCCCTCTTCACCAACCCCCCACCCAACTCAGTCATTTAATAATATGTTTGATGATATAATAAACTCAAAGCAAAGCTCAATATAATAATGCTGCATTTCCATGGCATTCTGGGGCTGCAGAGGGTTTTCGTGGGCTTGTCTCACTTAATGTTCACTGCAGCACTGTCAGGAGGCAACAGGCACCACTCCCAGCCTGCAGGTGTGGGAAACGGCCAGAGAGAGGAAACCCACCCAATATCACCCAGCTAAGTCAGAGACAGAGCTGGTATCCAACACCTGCCTGCCAGGTGGTCCTTGAGCCTGCACTCATACCCATCCACAGGCAGCACACTTCCTTTTAAGGCATCCATTTGTAGGTTGAAACCGCGTCCTCTCCCTGAAGGCCCTGTGCCAATCAAAGCAGAAATGGCGTCTTGCCCTAGGGAGCCACAGTGGGTGAAGGTCTGTGCTGGCTTCCTCCTCCCTGCCGTGCATCCTAGATCTGTCCTCACTTGTTTACTTGAATGTCAGGATGGGAAGGGACTTAGACCATCTCCTCCAGCCCAGCCTACTTGCATTAAGGAGGAGAGAAGAGGAAAAGGGGGTAGGGGGTAGGAGGCAGGGACAGGAAAGGAAACTGAGCCCTTCCTCTGTACCAGGCATTTTGCTTGTGTTTATGAGATTGGGTGGTGATTTCCATTTTGTAGACCCGGAAACTGAGGCCCAGGCAGATGAAATGGCCGACAGGCCCAAGGTCACAAAGCTATTGAATGCTGGAGTCAGAAGCCAAGCTCTGTTGTTTCCATGGCCTCAGGCTGTCTTCCTAACCAGCTGCCTTGCCTGTTTAAAAATCTGTACCTTCCCAGAGAGGACCAAACGAGAGTGGGCAGTCCTCACGTCAGGACCACATTTCTTGTCCAGACAGATGAGGCTAGAAAGTGAGTGCGGTGACTCCCAAAGATCAGGGTCCTGTTTGGGGGAACCAGGTAGTGTCTAGAGTTAGCTGGGCTTCTTCCAAATAGGCAGACAGTGGCTATAGGGCCACGCCCGATGCCGAGGAGCGAGTCACCAGGAAGGCTTGGCCTGCTGAGTCATGCTCAGCTGCAGGGGAGGTGACAGGACTTTTCCAAGTTTGCTGGGCATGGTGACCGTGGGCTCATGCTTGGACCAGCCCCAAGCCCTGCATTTGCTAAGTGCTCTTGACAGCTCTTGCCAAAGTGTGTGCTTCAGAACTGGCTCCCTTTGGGAATCCTTACAGATGGAAAGTCTGTAAGACAGGCTGGGAGGAAACAGAGCGAGGTTGAGCTCTCCACTTGGTTGCACATTGGGGTTTCCAGAACGCCCCCAGATTCTGATTTAATTGGTCTGGGATGCTGTTTGGGCATTCAATTAAAAGCTTCCCAACCAATTCGAATGTGCAGCCAAGGTTGACAGCTACTGGATTTAATGATGTCTTGACTGTGATCTCATAGTGAGTTAATGACAGAACTAGGACTCTAAGGCCAGGACAGAGGAGGTGTTTTCCAGAAACAGAACAGGGTTGGGGTGAGCAGGGGGCCTTCAAAGCAAAATGCCCAGAAGACAGAAAGCCTGGCATTCAGTAAAGCGTGAGTAGTTTAGTGTGTCACTAGAGTGAACAGGAGGAGGGGAAAGGTTGGGGAGGTCAACAAGGTAAGGTAGGCAAGAGCCAGACCACAAAGGGCCCTGTGAGTATGTCACGGCACAGTCAGAAGGGGCGGATGGGCACCAGCGCGGGGGCCCAGCTAGGGAGCATGGACTTCAGGATGAGGACAATAGGGACCCACTGCCCAGGGCAGACGTGATCAGACTTGCATTGTAGGGAAATGACTCAGGCGTCTGGTATGGAGGGGCGGACTTAAGAATGTGAGACTAGAGACGGGAAACCATCAAGAAAGTGGCCGTTGGACTAGTGACATAAAAGCAAACCCTCAGAGGAAGAATGGACAGGATTTGGTCATCAATTCCATGCGAGGGCAACAGAGAAGGGTTTAAAAATGGTTTCTAGGTTTCTGGCATGGGTGATGTGTGGTTTGAAGAAGGAGCAGGTGTGCCAGGAGCTGAGAGGTGGCCGTGGGATATGCAGGAATGGAGGCGTGGGGTGACACAGCTGGAGATGTGCAGGAGGCACCTGTATGTATGGGTCTGTTTCTTAGACCCAGGCTGGAGAAAAGTTGAGAGTTAGTCACTGGGATCCACACAGTGGAGAAAGATCTAGGGAGACTGTGGAATAAAAAGAGAAATGAAGATTAAGGCCGGGCATGTGGCTCACGCTGTAATCCCAGCACTTTGGGAGGCTGAGGTGGGTGGATCACTTGAGCCCAGGAGTTCAAGACCAGCCTGAGCAACACATCAAGACCTCATCTCAATTTTATAATTAAATAAATAAAAATTAAAAGTAAAAAGATCAAGGCCCCAGAGAACAACCCATTGCTAGAAAAGGACCCTAAGTAGAAGAACAAGAGCTGGTATCTCTAAAACCAGGAGAGGATACCCTCCCAAGACAGAGGGATAATGTAAGCCATCGAAGGGCCAGGGTATTTGTCTGGTTTATCCACGGCCGTGTCCTTAGTGCCTAGAACGGTGCCTGTCATAGTAATAGACACTGGTGGATAGTGAGTGGAGGAAGGCCATCGGGTACCCCAGGGGTTGAACTGGGCAAGCCTCTCCACATTGCTGAATGCAGAAGAGGCGATGGTGGCCTTGTGGCCACTCAGGCTGACTGGGTGGCACAGCGTGGATAGAAGCCTCACTACGATTGGGTGAAGAGTGAGAGGCAGATGAAAAAGGGTGGAGACGGCTCTTCCAAAAGAGTTGGCGGGAGAGGGAGAAAAGAGGAGGTTTGGAATGATGGTATGGCTAGGAATTTATTTATTTATTTTAATGAAGGTTATTTTTAAACATGTTGGAAGGAATCAGCAGGAGAGGGTGAAGATAAGGAAGTGAGGGCGGAGGTCTTCCAGGAGGGAGGGTGGTGTCGGAGCAGAAGGGAGGGGCTGCCTTTGGCCAGGAGGGACTGAGCTACCTCTTTTTTTTTTTTTTTTTTTGAGACGGAGTCTTGCTCTGCTGCCCAGGCCAGAGTACAGTGGCATGATCTTGGCTCACTGCAACCTCCGCTTCCTGGGTTCAAGTGGTTCTCGTACCTCAGCTTTCCAAGTAGCTGGGCTACTGGTACAGGTGTGTACCACCATGCCCAGCTAATTTTTGTGTTTTTAGTAGAGATGGGGTTTCACCAGGTTGGTGAGGCTGGCCTCAAACTCCTGACCTCAGGCGATCCACCTGCCTTGGCCTCCCAAAGTGCTGGGATTACAGGTGTGAGCCACCATGCCCAGCCAGGGACTGAGAGACTTCTGAAGATGTAGACAAATCTGAGATGAACTTCTGTGATCCCCGGGGCCTCCCGTCTAATCAGAAATAGGCAAGAGGTTATAACTGTCATGGAATATGGGCGGAACCTCTGACCAGGGCATCACGGGGCTGGTCAGCAGCACAGAGGGCCCAGGTGAGCCTGTAAACTGCATTCATAGGACCATGTATGGTCACCTGTCCAAAGGTCACTTCAGGAACCAGCCCCAGCAGACCGAAGCGGGAGATGTGAGTGGCCAGAACTGAGAAAGCTGAAATCTAGCGGTGTTTCTTGGGCAAGCACCCAGACACTTGGTCTGTTGACTTTTGTACTTTACAAACACTTCTTACAAGGCTGGCTGTAGTTTTTCCAACCAGGAGCCAGATTAGAAGTGATACATGTAACATGTGAAGAGAGGACAGAAGGACCCAAGAAGAAGAAATGAAAGTGAGGCTCAGAGCCCATGTGTAGTAACAGGGCAGAGAGACTCCTGTGCCTGCGTAGGCTGAAGGCCTGCCCAAGGGCGACACAGGGATTCCATCCGGCCAACCCTTTCATTCAGCCAGGACTTCCTGAGCATCCACGCTGTGCCAGATGCGGTCCTAGACAGTGAGGAGGGAGAAGTATAGCTGTGAACACAGCAGGCACATGCTGGCCCTCAGGGAGCTGCCTGAGACACAGTCCGAGCCAGGCCCTGTCTCCACAGCAGTGGGAGAGACCCCTTGGAGAAAGCCAGAGTGTCACTAACAGAGGGCTTCAAGGTGCTGTGAGAGCAAACGGGGCAACTAATGCTGGGGCTGGGGTGACAGGGGAGATTAAAAAAAGGGCTTCACGAAGGACTTGGCAGCCATGCTCGACCTTGAAGGGTTAGTTGACCTCATAGGGCAGGAGGGGCAGGTGTCTGGGCAGTGAGAGGGGCTTCTGCAGAGGTGCAGGGGTGTGGAATGTTCTGCTGATGCGGAATTGCTAACTGCCTGCAGTGGGCACACTGACTTCCCTTGTCTGTTTAGAAGAACCTCTCTTAGGAAACAGCATTGGGTTGGCCACAGTTTGCCTACTCTTGAGAAGAGACTTTGCCCCACAAGTGGTGAGGATGCCAGAAGCTTGTTCTCTTCCATAAAACAGGCCCCAAAGGGCTTCCTCCTGGAAGTGGTTAATTAATCATACTACCTTATATGTTTACAAAGCACCACCCCATAAATTACCACCTCACAGCAACTCTACAAGGCAGGCGGGGCTGACATCTTCCCCTCTTCTAAATGAGGGAACTGAAGCCAGATGAGGTATCTGGAGAGTGAGAGGCTGAGCTAGAGGTGGGCTCCAGGCCTTGTGCCTCCCCAGCTCTGCACACTGCCCCTGCCCTGCTGTGAGTGTGACAGGACATTCCTGCCATGCATCCCCTCCTGGAGGAGGAGGACAGAGGCGGAAGAGGTGAGCCCAGCCACAGAGGGAGCAGCTAAATGAACCAGGGAATCCTGACCATCATGCTGGGCTCATCCGAGCACTGCCTTTCCCCTCCCCAAATGACTGAGCTGCCAGTAGAGATGACTGACAGCCACTGAGAAACCATGAAGTCCTGGCCCAAGGGACAGTGTCAGGCATGTCTGAGAATAAGGCATCCTCAGAATCCAGAGTCTGGGCCAGAAAGGGCCTCATTGTTTGACAAACAACACTCCTTGTTTGACAAAGGAGGAACCTGGTCTGCAGAGGAGGTGAGGTCTGCCCAGGATGACCCAGCTTGGTGAATGAAAGAGCAGGAGGCAACACCCGCCTCCCAACCCAAGCCCTGTGTACCGTCAGGCTGAACTGGGCTGAGCTGGGCTGAGCTGGCCTTCGTGCTCTAGGCAGCCTCTCCTTCTCTCTCCTATATCCAGAGTTCTAGTCCCCTCTCCCCTTCACCCGTCACCACTACCATAAACCCTTACTGCTTACTTACAGCTTGCCCAGGCATTGTTATACGTACTCTAGAAACAGTAATTCAGTTGTTCTTCAAAATAACCCCATTAGGCAGACACCATAATTTTCCCTGCTCTATAAGAAACTGGGGCACAGGAATGTTAAGCAATTAAAGCAAGGACACACAGCTGGTAAGTGGCAAGGCTGCAATATAACTCCGGGGAGTCTGGCCCTAGTCTGTGCCCTTGACCATTGTGGAAGATGGACACAGTCCCAGATGGGCACGTAAACACCCTTTCACTCACCTACAACTGCCACCTAGCTGGCCGTGTGTGGTCTCACTTTGGAGCTGAGTCAAGCTCAGTCATGTACCAACATCTCAGGTTTCCCACACACAGTTGCACAATCTCTTACACCATCACACCCTGTCATATCACATCACCCCTCAAGCCCTTCAGTTAGATTCATGGCTTGTTGGTCATTTAGTGTCAACTCTGCACCTCCAGCACCATGCTGGGCACCAGCGACACGGATGCATCAGACAGACCATCTCCGTGCTGAGGTTTACTGTAGAGGGAGCACACGGTACCTTACAGTTAGTCGTCTAAAGGCGATGATGGAAATGCGAGCAAGCACAGTGGGAGCAGGGAAGGAAGAGGGAGAGGGTGCTTCGCCCTTAGAGCAGGGTTTCTCAGCTTGGCACTGTGATGTTTCTGCTGGTGTTGTGGAGGCCTGTCCCGTGCATTGGAGGATGTTTATCAGCATCCTTGGCTTCTGCCCTCTAGATGCCAGTAGCCAGTGTGACAACCAAAAATGTCTCTGGGCATTGGCAGATGTCCTATGGGGTGCCGAAGCCGTCTCTGTGTGAGAACCAGTTGCAGTGGAGTGGGAGGGGTGGTTCTCGGGAGGAAGGCTTTCCAGAGGAGTATCTGTGCATGTTCTGAAAGGTGATTAGGCCCAAGCAAAGGTGTGAGGTGTCTAGGTCATATGAGGGAGTCACTGCGTGTGCCTCGTGAGTCATAGTTGGGGTAGAGGAGACACTTTATTGCAAGAGCCGAGAAGGGCTTCGGGTGTGGCCACGGCAGTGGGATGATTCCTCTGTCTGCCGGGAGGCCTGGCCTGGCCTGGCCTTGGTTTGGAGGCTAGCCATGTCAGGGCTGTTCCAGGGAAGCAGCCTGGGTGGCCCAGCCCTCTGCAGGGGGGTTGGGGCCCAGCTCTAGCCCCAACCTGGGCCTCTTCCCCCAGGCCCCAAAGTGAGGCCCCAGGGGACCCAGTGGGCAGGGTTATCTGTCCAGCCCCACCTGGAACATCTGGCTCCAATCTCCCACCTCACCCAGGGGTGTGGCTGAGAGTTGCTGTGGAGATGAAGGCCCTGGGCTGAGAGCTTGTGGGAGGGGCAGTGTGGGGCCAGCCCCAACTGGAAGACAGGGGCAGGCAGGGAACAGGGGTGAAGGCCAGGCTGAGAGGCTAAGCCGGAGAAGCTGGCCCTTTCCTCCTTGTAACTGGCGCTGAAAGCTTGGCTGGCAGTTTAGCCCCTTCTTCCCCACAATAGCATCCCGTAGAGCACAGGCAGAGTTGAGACCGAGCCTGAACCTGGCCCAGGGATCCCTGCTGGGGACGACCTAACTGACCTAGTCCTCCTGGGGTAAAGGAATGTCTAGCGGGAAGGATGGTGAGACCAGCCAGAGGTTCCAAAAC
Organism: Gorilla gorilla gorilla; assembly: GCF_029281585.2. Taxonomy (NCBI): domain Eukaryota; kingdom Metazoa; phylum Chordata; class Mammalia; order Primates; family Hominidae; genus Gorilla; species Gorilla gorilla. The sequence goes on from NC_073224.2 coordinate 197,012,485, forward strand.
GCATACCCCTCCTGGCAGTGGTCTAGAATCCTAGATCAAGGGTTGGCAGGAGGGCCACATCCAGCCAGCAGCCTGTTTTTGTGCAACCCATGAGCTAACAATGGTTTTTACATTTTTACAAGGTTGAGAAAAGAAGAACAATGAGTGACAGAGGCCATATGTGGCTCACAGACCCTACCTAATGGATTCTAGCTAGCCTTTTACATAAAATGTTTACCAGTCCGGCTCTGGAGCACTTTGACTTGCATGCTCCCTACTTACAGGGAACTCACCACCTGTAAGGTGGGCAGCCTCATACCCTGAAGTCTAGAAAGCTCTTCCTTCCCCTGAGCTGGAGTCTGGCCCTGGCACCTCTGCCCTCTGGGGCTACAGAGTGCTGGGTTCCTCTGCCAGGAGCAGCCGAGCGGGGTCTGGAGACTAGCTTTATTCCCTGAGGCAGGCCCGTAGTTCCTTCAGGTTCCTCCTTACTCTTACATTCTTAGGGTAATGATTTCTGGCAATTTCAAAATGGAAAACCTTGTCCCTAAGGCTCCTCTGAAGGTGGTGACTTCTTTTCTTGAGAGAGCAACAGTGACAACAGTAACAGCTTACCCAGGTGCCAGGCAGTGTTCGCCGCCTCATGCCCCTCTACAAAGGGGAAGTGAGAAGTTCCTTGGCAGATGGGCAGACATGTAGTCTCACCCACAGTTGTCTCGACTGGCGGGAGGTGGTGTGGGGATTCCCAGGTGTCCTTAGGCTTGGGCAGGCCTCCCCCTCACCCCAGGAGAGCCACCGGGTGAGGAATAGCTTCGCGTACCAGAAGCCATCCAGTCCAAAGGATCTCAGCTGCCCAGAGTCAACCTGCTTCTCCAGGGTGGTCTCCATGGTGGGTGTCCTCTAGGCTCAGTGAGGCACCTGGACAGAGATCTGTAGTAGCCCCTCAGCTCTAGGCTGGCCGACACCATGGCAGTCCCCCTGGGAACTAACCAGAACCGCTCCTCCCTCCTCAACACGCTTGCCACCACCCAAACCCCACAGCTGGGTGAAGAGACTGGGCTGGGAAGGGAGCAGAGAAGCGGGTGGATGGCCGAGCCTGGCACATTTGGTGTGCAGGACTCCAACTGCATTCTGAGGGGTGGTTCACTGTGGGAAATGGGGTCTGACTTTGGTGGATAGGAAGAGTCGGGAGCAGAATCCAGATGAGACCCAGGGCAGGCTGCCTGGGTAGAGAAGTAGGACAGACTCGGAGGCAGAATCGAGAGGACCTGGTGATGGGTGGATGTGGGGTGGTGGCAGCATCAAGTGTTTAAATCCTAAGCTTGGGACAGGCATGTGAGGTGGGAGCGTTCAGAACAGGCACGTGCCAGGTCTCACCTCACACATGACCCAGGGTTGTGGAGGCTGCTGGGAGCCGGCGGGATTGGGCCTGTGGGATCCTGTCAGGGCATAATAAGTAGACTCTTCTTTCCTGAGGTGCACCCAGACACTTCTAGGGAGGATGTGACCCCAGAGCTTTTCCCCACGTAGGGTTCTTCTCATTCTCCAGCATCCCCCTGCCTTTCCTGGGCCAAGAGTCAGCGTGGAACCCCATATGAATCCCCAGGGAGGAGAGGGCACAGAGCACCGGAACCAGCAGTAGGAATTGGAAAACCAGGCGTGGCTTCTTTCCAGAAATCTCAGGCATCAAGAGGCAGAAACCCACTCCCCAGCCTCAGCTTGGCCAGGAAGTGCTGCTGTGGGCTGGAGAGGATGAGTCTAGGCCAAGGTTAACATGCAAAGAGCTGGCTGCTCACCCTTCCTCCACCCCATGAAGTGGTCTGCGTAACAGAGCAGCTAGGCAGCGTCCAGGAGCCAGCCCTGGACAAGGTTGAGTCCCTTTGACTGTGTGACCACAGGCAGGAGACGTAACTCAGGGTTGAGCTCTGGTCACACCTCACTTACACACAGCCCTCTTGTCAGTTGCCCCAACATCTCAAGAGATCTTCAAGCTTATTTAGGTAGTTTCAAGCCTTACTTAGCACCTATTTACTCTTTCTTTGTATACAATTCAAACAAATTCCATTTGCTGACTTCTTGGCAAATTTCAAAAGAGGTGTGGAGAGTTGTACAAGACAAGCCTCTGAACTACAGAGGGTTGGGGGAATACCTTAGAACTATGGAATGCAGAAATTTAGCCATCAGGAGCCAGTCTGCACACGGACAAACACCTCTCCTTGCCCCTGGAGAGAGCCCCAAGGGCAGACACCATTGCCCTGCAGCCCCGCTTGTAGGTCTGGTTGCTCAGGAGAGCAAAGTGAAATCTCTTCACATTTTCACCCCATAATGGGTCAGGAAAGACTGGACGCTCAGAAGGGCAAGCGCCATTTATCTGGACCGTTCCCATATCCACCCTCATTCAGAGCAGCCTGTTCTTGGTGGAGCCTGATAAACGGGGCATTACTGTTCCCAACCAGTCCTCCTCTGGGGTTAGTTTCGTCCACAGAAGAACACTTTGCATTTTGTTGCTCTGTTTTTTGTCAAAATCTGCCTTCTGTCTGCCCCCAGCAGAATCAAGGGGTTCTAAGAGGAGAGCCTAACACCTTTGGTTCGATTCCTCCATTTACTCACCAGGTATCCCTGGCACTGGCTCTGGGACAGACCATGGTGTGAATCAACTGTCTTCCTCAGGGAAGACAAACTCCTGGAGTCAGGGAAACCTGGATCTCGAAAGGTTTCAGCAGTAAGGCCAGGGGTACCTTCCAGGCAGGAGTAGTAGCATCTCAAAGGCGTAGAGGGGTGGGAAATGGTGTGTAGTGAGTGCAAAGGTGTGGTAGGTAGGGAGATTGGATTGATACCTGGCAGAAGCCCCGATTTTGAGTTACGGGTTGAAGGCTTGGGGAGACTCTGTTAGTGGTCTGCACAGCCTTCAGGCCACCAGTGTGCAGTGGGGTGATTTTAGGGATGATGACACCAAGCACTGTTTCACTGATTCCCTGCAGCACTGTGAAGCAGCTACTGCTAATGTCTGCACTTTAGAAATGGGGCCATGGAAACTCACAGATGAAATAACTTGCTCATGGTCACACTGGAAATAAGGGGTGGAGCTAGGACCTGAATTTAGTTGTGTCCAGAATCAGAGTTCAGGTTTCTATTCACTGCTCTGCATGGCATCCTTGGAACAGACAAGCAGATCCTTAGGGCTTGCCTCTGCCCTACCAACTGTCCTCGCCCCTTGGAGCCTGGCCTCCATCAGATGCCTGCTGACTTGGGACAGGTTGTGACAGGGCAGGGAAAAAGATGGCTAGAGGCTGAGGACCCACAGCAACAGGAAGGAAGGCACCAGGAGGCAGGCCCAGCATATTTGAATAGGTGGGCATTTCTGGGACTGCAGGCCTTGGTTTGGCAAGTGTGCCCGCCCACACCTTCTTCTTCTGCTAGACCTCAGTGGGTTGGAAGGGATAGGGAGGACCAACAGCAGTGATGGAGGCTGCAGAGGCTGCATACTGCTGTGTGTGCATGAACTTGTGGCATGCACGCACACGGAGGGGTGTTGGGATGGGTTGGGTTCACATGGAATTGAGTTTGAGCTGTAAGTGGTAGGGGATGAGGGGCATGTGAGTTTGTGACTGGCTGAAGCAGGAATATTTAGATTCTATGAGCACGGGTATGTATGTGTGTGTGATGGTATACGTGCATAAGAAGCCGTTTCTGGGTAACTAGGGCCTGCACTCTGCTATACGTGTGGCTGGGTGGGTCTGGCCAGTCCTATGGCACTGAGAGTGTGGTGAGTGTGCTCAGGCAGAACGGGTGCTGCCTGCCTACCACATCCGTGGGAGCTGGCCAGGGTGGGGGCAGGGCTGGTGGGCAGGGCTGCCCTAGGACGGGCATTTCCAGTTCCTGGAACTGCTTCCTTGTGTGGAACCTTTCCCCATACCTCCTAGCTGGGCCCTTGGGAGAGGGGAGGAGGCCGTGGGTCCTTCAAGGGGGTGCTCGCAGGCCAGACACAAGGGAGCTAGGCCTGGGGAACAGAAAGCCACAGTGTGAGTCTTTCAAGCACTTCTGAAGGGTGACATGTGTGAGTTTGTCACACCAGGCCCTCAGTGCGGTCAGGGAGTCTGTACTTCCTGGATGGCGGAACCTGTCTGTCAAGCCCTGCTTCCTCCTCAGCAAGGGGTTGGGGAGAGGGCCTGATGGCAGGAGATGGGCCCTTGGGGCTTTGAGACATGGTGAGGAGAAAAGGGGCAAGTGGGAAGACCCTTTTCCTTCTGTATTTCTCTTTTTTTTTTTTTTTTTTGAGACATAGAGTCTCATTCTGTCACTCAGGCTGAAGTGCAGTGGCGCAGTCTTGGCTCACTGCAAACTCCGTGTCCTGGGTTTAAGCAATTCTGCCTTAGCCTCCCGCGTAGCTGGGATTACATGCTTGCGCCACCATGTCCAGCTAATTTTTTTTTTTATTTTTAGTAGAGATAGGGTTTCACCATGTTCCGAACTCCTGACCTCCAGTGATCTGCTTGCCTTGATCTCCCAAAGTGCTGGGATTACAGGCGTGAGCCACCACACCTGGTCTTGTACCTCTCTGTTCTATGCCTGAACTTCCACCACTGATCACTTGCCATCATCCCAGCAAGTCACACTGAGCCTGTGAAACCACAGGGCACTGGAAACCACACGTTAGGGGAAGTGGGAGAGTTGGCGGGGTTCTCAGATGAACTCCAACCCCTTGTTTCTTGCCTGGGGAAAGTGAGGCCCACAAAAATAGAGGGACTTGGCTCAAGAACATGCAGTGAATCTGTGGCAGAGCCAGGCCCTGGCCCTCTCTTAGGGAGGGGTGCAAGGGGAAAGGAAAAGGAAGACTGGGTCCTGGCCCCTGGCTTGCTCACCCAGGCTGCATCTCCCCCTGCAGGTGATCGAGGAGTTCTACAACCAGACATGGGTCCACCGCTATGGGGAGAGCATCCTGCCCACCACGCTCACCACGCTCTGGTCCCTGTCAGTGGCCATCTTTTCTGTTGGGGGCATGATTGGCTCCTTCTCTGTGGGCCTTTTCGTTAACCGCTTTGGCCGGTAAGTAGGAGAGGTCCTGGCACTGCCCTTGGAGGGCCCATGCCCTCCTGCCCAGGGAGTCCCAGATGGGGTGGGAGGTAGGGGAGACTTATCTGCCTGTTCCAGGGTATTACCTCTGATCCAGCCCCTGGGAGCCCAAGGAATGTGGGCACTGGCCTGACCTGTGACCCCATCCCCAGGCGGAATTCAATGCTGATGATGAACCTGCTGGCCTTCGTGTCTGCCGTGCTCATGGGCTTCTCGAAACTGGGCAAGTCCTTTGAGATGCTGATCCTGGGCCGCTTCATCATCGGTGTGTACTGCGGCCTGACCACAGGCTTCGTGCCCATGTATGTGGGTGAAGTGTCACCCACAGCCCTTCGTGGGGCCCTGGGCACCCTGCACCAGCTGGGCATCGTCGTCGGCATCCTCATCGCCCAGGTAAGCTGGGGCAGGATCTACCTGCCCGGCAAGGCCCCTGCCCACAGCTTCAGTGGCTCTCGGATCTGTGCCCAGCAGGGCAGAGTTTCTCTTCCACCCAGCCCCCACAGCCTTGCAGAGGACAACTATGGTACACACGTCCAGAGAACACAGCACCATGGCCTCCCAGTTGACAGCAAGATGGCTTGACTCTTCTCAGTCCCTTTCTTCTCACTCTAGGCCTCCAACCACAGGGCCCGCCTTCCCCCAACATGCCGCAGGCTGTTATGCACAGTAGCCTCTCTCCAGGAGGCTTCCCCTTCCCTGTCCCCAAAACCCTCTTGTGGCAGAGTAGCAGCCCCCATTCTCTGTGCTGGACACATCTGTGGCCTTGTCATTTGTCCTCCCAGCAACACTGTGGGGTAGGTCCTACTTTTCCCATGTGACCGATGAGGAAACTGAGAAACAGGGCTCATGCTAGAGTGGCAGAGCCTCTAGAACTGGGGCCCTTCCCTGAAGCAGCAGCTGACACAAAGTAGGGAAGGCCACTCTGGCAGGATGGGGTGGGAAAGGGGGTCAGGGCAGAGGCGCTTACGGCCCCTGCTTCCCCCAGGTGTTCGGCCTGGACTCCATCATGGGCAACAAGGACCTGTGGCCCCTGCTGCTGAGCATCATCTTCATCCCGGCCCTGCTGCAGTGCATCGTGCTGCCCTTCTGCCCCGAGAGTCCCCGCTTCCTGCTCATCAACCGCAACGAGGAGAACCGGGCCAAGAGTGGTACGGGCATGGCCCTGCCCTCCTCCCCACTCCCTGAGCCCTGGCCTTCTTCCCACTCTGAGCCACCCTCACCTTCCCTCCGGTCCCCCCAGTGCTAAAGAAGCTGCGCGGGACAGCTGACGTGACCCATGACCTGCAGGAGATGAAGGAAGAGAGTCGGCAGATGATGCGGGAGAAGAAGGTCACCATCCTGGAGCTGTTCCGCTCCCCCGCCTACCGCCAGCCCATCCTCATCGCTGTGGTGCTGCAGCTGTCCCAGCAGCTGTCTGGCATCAACGCTGTGAGTGCCCCCACCCACCCTTCCTGTGCCCCAGCCAAGCCCTCTGGTCAAGTGTGCATGGTGAACAAGTCCCAAACTTGAAACAACAGATACGCCTCTGCCAAAGAAGCTTCCCTTTAGACCCCAAGCCCGTAAGGTCACTGCAGTGCAGTGTCCCTTCTGCCTGAGTATTTGTCCCCTTCATTCTTTACTCATCCTGGGTCCCACATCCACTGCTACAGAGGCAGGGAAGGGCCACAATGTCCAGGTAGGCCCCAACAGTTTCTCTTGTCTGGCAGGTCTTCTATTACTCCACGAGCATCTTCGAGAAGGCAGGGGTGCAGCAGCCTGTGTATGCCACCATTGGCTCCGGTATCGTCAACACGGCCTTCACTGTCGTGTCGGTGAGTCTTTGCTTACTGGCCCCCCCAGCCAAACCCCAGGGAGGAGGCAGTGCCATCTTCCCCACTGGTCTTTGCAGTGCCCTGTGACTTTCTCAGCTCTTGAGGCAAGGCCTCTGGGTGGGTGGGTTCAGAAGGGCACCAGGCAGGGGTGGCACTGACACTGTCTCTGCCCACAGCTGTTTGTGGTGGAGCGAGCAGGCCGGCGGACCCTGCACCTCATAGGCCTGGCTGGCATGGCGGGTTGTGCCATACTCATGACCATCGCGCTGGCACTGCTGGTGAGTTGCTAGGTTCTGGAGAGTGAGGGATGCAGGAGAGTTTGCCTGGGCTTCAGATCCCAAAATGCCTGTCTCAGCCCCAGGCTGGCAGGCCTGTTGGTGGCTGCATTCTCCCTGGCTGTGGGTCTGACCTTCTGGCTCCTGAAGTTGTCTCCTTCCAAACCACACACATCCTCTCTTGAACTTGCTCCTCCCTGCTTGATGGATTCTCAGCGCAGCACCTCTGGTCCCAGATCCCAAACTCTCACCTCCTTAAGGAATTGCTTTGCCTAATATTAACCCTTTCCAATCTTCATCTGTAGCCTCAATTCATCTTCACAGCAACCCCGGGAAGTAGTGCTATCCTCCCCACAGAGGTGCAGAAACATGCCTTGCCTCATTCAGTTCACACTACTGGAGGTGTAGTTCAGTTCTTCCCATTTTATGGGGGAGGCAGCTTAAGTCCCAGTGAGGTTAGTAACTTGTTAGATAAAGGATGAAGCCAGGAATCAACCTCAGTCCCAGGCCTGTGACTGTGACCGCTGTGCCAACCCTGTGCCTGGCACTCACACACAGGCACTCGTTTATTTAGCCTCTGGGCAAGGAAAGCACCATGACCGTCATTTTACAGCTCAACGTGGGCTTGGAAAGTTTGGTGGTTGCCGAAAGGCCAGACAGGCAGCAAGTGGAAAGCCCATAAATTTTCTACCCTGGCCTCCTCAAGAATGGTTATATGCAGAACCGTATGCTTAGCGCTTACTCTGTGCCAGCCTGAGCTGGGCACCTCACACGCCTTAGAACCTGAATCCACCCCACCCCCAGGAGTGTTCTTCTGCATCCTGCCACAGGCAGACTGTGCTGCAGGCACAGACAGGGGACCATGGGGCCTCTTAGCACCGTCCACATGCACACCACATTACCACTCCCAGGGGGTGGACTCAACACTTGCAGCCACCCTGCAGGACTTAAATCATTTTGTTCAGATGAGGAAACTTAGGCCCAATGCTGGATACACAACAAATCCAGGACCATCCCCAGGCTTCCTGCCTTCTCGCATAGCTCTGCTCCGGCCTCTGTAGCTTCTGTTTCCCCTGAGGATCCATCACAACCCAGTCTAACTTTTCCCCCTCTCCGTCATCCTCAACAGGAGCAGCTACCCTGGATGTCCTATCTGAGCATCGTGGCCATCTTTGGCTTTGTGGCCTTCTTTGAAGTGGGTCCTGGCCCCATCCCATGGTTCATCGTGGCTGAACTCTTCAGCCAGGGTCCACGTCCAGCTGCCATTGCCGTTGCAGGCTTCTCCAACTGGACCTCAAATTTCATTGTGGGCATGTGCTTCCAGTATGTGGAGGTGAGAACCCCCACTGTCTCTGTACTCACCATTTCTCACCCGCACGCATGACCCCACAGTGCTGTGCAAAGTGCTGGCCCAGCATTCTCATTAGGAATCATGCTGAGGAGGAAACTGAGGGTAGGAAGCCCAGGTCACATGACCAAGAATGCTGACCTCAACTCCAGGGTTCTCCCCTTAGCCTTGAATGGTGCTCCTGAAGCCTGTTACATTCTAGGTACAAGCGTGGTCTCAGTTAATTATGATAGCATCCCTGGGTAGGTGGATGTTCCCTTTTCAGCTCAAAGGCCCAAAGGTAAAGTGACTTATCCAAAGTCCTACAGCCAGGATGTAGGGTCATGACTCCAACCAAGTGTGTCTGTGTGTCTTTCAGCAACTGTGTGGTCCCTATGTCTTCATCATCTTCACTGTGCTCCTGGTTCTGTTCTTCATCTTCACCTACTTCAAAGTTCCTGAGACTAAAGGCCGGACCTTCGATGAGATCGCTTCCGGCTTCCGGCAGGGGGGAGCCAGCCAAAGTGACAAGACACCCGAGGAGCTGTTCCATCCCCTGGGGGCTGATTCCCAAGTGTGAGTCGCCCCAGATCACCAGCCCGGCCTGCTCCCAGCAGCCCTAAGGATCTCTCAGGAGCACAGGCAGCTGGATGAGACTTCCAAACTTGACAGATGTCAGCCGAGCCGGGCCTGGGGCTCCTTTCTCCAGCCAGCAATGATGTCCGGAAGAATATTCAGGACTTAACGGCTCCAGGATTTTAACAAAAGCAAGACTGTTGCTCAAATCTATTCAGACAAGCAACAGGTTTTATAATTTTTTTATTACTGATTTTGTTATTTTTATATCAGCCTGAGTCTCCTGTACCCACATCCCAGGCTTCACCCTGAATGGCTCCATGCCTGAGGGTGGAGACTAAGCCCTGTCCAGACACTTGCCTTCTTCACCCAGCTAATCTGTAGGGCTGGACCTATGTCCTAAGGACACACTAATCGAACTATGAACTACAAAGCTTCTATCCCAGGAGGTGGCTATGGCCACCCCTTCTGCTGGCCTGGATCTCCCCACTCTAGGGGTCAGGCTCCATTAGGATTTGCCCCTTCCCATCTCTTCCTACCCAACCACTCAAATTAATCTTTCCTTACCTGAGACCAGTTGGGAGCACTGGAGTGCAGGGAGGAGAGGGGAAGGGCCAGTCTGGGCTGCCGGGTTCTAGTCTCCTTTGCACTGAGGGCCACACTATCACCATGAGAAGAGGGCCTGTGGGAGCCTGCAAACTCACTGCTCAAGAAGACACGGAGACTCCTGCCCTGTTGTGTATAGATGCAAGATATTTATATATATTTTTGGTTGTCAATATTAAATACAGACACTAAGTTATAGTATATCTGGACAAGCCAACTTGTAAATACACCACCTCACTCCTGTTACTTACCTAAACAGATATAAATGGCCGGTTTTTAGAAACATGGTTTTGAAATGCTTGTGGATTGAGGGTAGGAGGTTTGGATGGGAGTGAGACAGAAGTAAGTGGGGTTGCAACCACTGCAACGGCTTAGACTTTGACTCAGGATCCAGTCCCTTACACGTACCTCTCATCAGTGTCCTCTATTGCTCAAAAATCTGTTTGATCCCGGTTACCCAGAGAATATATACATTCTTTATCTTGACATTCAAGGCATTTCTATCACATATTTGATAGTTGGTGTTCAAAAAAACACTAGTTTTGTGCCAACCGTGATGCTCAGGCTTGAAATGCATTATTTTGAATGTGAAGTAAATACTGTACCTTTATTTGACAGGCTCAAAGAGGTTATGTGCCTGAAGTCGCACAGTGAATAAGCTAAAACCCCTGCTTTTAACAATGGTACTATACAACCCCTACTCCATTAACTCCACCCACCTCCTGCACCCCTCCCCCCCCACACACAAAATGAACCACGTTCTTTGTATGGGCCCAATGAGCTGTCAAGCTGCCCTGTGTTCATTTCATTTGGAATTGCCCCCTCTGGTTCCTCTGTATACTACTGCTTCATCTCTAAAGACAGCTCATCCTCCTCCTTCACCCCTGAATTTCCAGAGCACTTCATCTGCTCCTTCATCACAAGTCCAGTTTTCTGCCACTAGTCTGAATTTCATGAGAAGATGCCGATTTGGTTCCTGTGGGTCCTCAGCACTATTCAGTACAGTGCTTGATGCACAGCAGGCACTCAGAAAATACTGGAGGAAATAAAACACCAAAGATATTTGTCTCTAGAGGCTCAGCTGACAAAATCTGGGAGAAGTTTGTTTTTGTAACTACAGGCAGGCTTTTTTCTCCCTGACATGAAGAGGGGTTGTAAGAAGGGTGTGAGAAAGGAAAACTGGTACTTAGCAAATGGAAATACCTATATGTATTACCATTAGGTGTAAAGAATCTATAAGGACATCCATCTGCATCTCAACAAAGAAGAGCAGGTTGCGAAGAATATGCCCTGCCTGAGCCTGGGGACAGGGCGGTTAACTGGTGAAGGGCTGAGGCCAGATGAAAGGAAGCCTTATCGTGCGCTCCCAAAAGACTTCTGTTGAAAGGAGTTATCCGGGTCCCCGTGCGGGAGGGGGTGCGGGGGCAGGGCAAGGAGGAGAGGCCGGGGGCCCAGGCTATCAGGGCTGCCACTCGGGTATCACTCCTACGACGCTGCTCACTCAGGGCTGTCCCCACTGGACCAGAAAGGAAACAGACGGGGTGAGGTGGGGTGGGGATGGGTGGGAGCCCCGCGCCGGTGGCCGGACGCAAGGACTACAAGGCGGATGGCGCGCGGAGCTCATTCACACTCGAGGGCCCAGAACGTTGGCAGAGCCAGGCAGCACCCCAGCCCCGCCCCGGCCCGGAGGTTCAGACCCCGGTCTGAAAAGGCCCGACAATCCACTCGCAGCTGCCTCCCGCCCTGGGTCAGTATCGACGTCCCCGAGCACCGCCATTTCCCAAACTGCAAAATGTCAGCGCAGGCGCAGGGAACCCGGCCCGCCCTCAGCGTGGTCCAGAGTGCGGCGACGGCACAGCTGCCGGTCGGTCCCCTGACGCCTTTCCTCTAGGGGCCGCAGTCCACCCCGGGGTAGAAGATTTGGGGCCAAGGTTCGGCCGCCTACTGCCGAGGTCGATGGCGCATCCTCTCCAGACCTCACAGCCGTCCCCTACGCCCGGCCACCGGCGGCGCACGGACACGATTGGGGATGGGCGGGGCCAGGTGGCGTCTCCACCAATCAGAGGCGCATCGTTGGGCCCGACGAGGGGCGGGCTCCAAGACTCCACCAATCACACCCTGGCGGTTCCAGGCGCTGGCCCTTGGGGACGACCTGGGCGCCTGCTTGCCAGGCGATGCGGTTTACTCTGGAGGGGGTGACGGTGACTTGTGTATCGCTGGGCATCCCTGGGGACGTAGCTCACCCGGGTTCCTATCCCGCGTAAGGTGACGTCTACGGTTTCTGACGAAAAGGGGTAAATAGATAACGGGACTGTTCTCCAGGCCACCATCTTTTCCGAGCAGTGCTTAGTTGTTTCACTGACAGTGTTATGAGATCTTTCATTTGAAATCTTAGGCGCAAATCTTCTCTCCCTGGAAGCCTTCCGGATCAGGTTTTCCCGGGAACACTACATCGGCATTTCCTCCATCAAAGCGCTCTCCACGCTGTACCGGAATTGTCTTTCCACCACATTGGGGGCGAGGGCGGGGACGAGGGCGGGGGTGGGGGGGGGAGGGCAGCTGCCGCAGGAACAGGACTGAGCCATTCCTTGGTCCCCACTTCCCACCACAGACTCTGGTCAGGATTATTGAATGAATGAAGTAGAATTTAGAAGCCAAGAAGTTCTGAAATCTGAGTTCTTACAGTGCAATTTTAGGTAGACGATCTGACAATTCAGGATGTATTTAATAATAGGGAAAGGATATCATTCTCTTATGTCAACTACATTTTTAATGACCCCTTTTTCATTCTGTGATTTTTATTTCATAAGTCTCCTACAATTCTGGTCCGTCTGTCCATTGCAATTGCTGGGCCTACTGCTGGCCACTCATCACCTCTCCCAGGATCACTGCAACTGCCTTCTCACTGATCTCTGTGCTTCCTGCTTCCTCCTCATTCTCCACACTGCAATCGATGATCTTCCTAAAATTCAAATCTAGTTATGTCTCTCTCCTACTTAAAAACCTTCCTGGGTTCCTCATTTCTCTCAGGATAATGTCTGTGTTTCTTAACCTGAAAATTCAAGTCATTCATGATCAAGCTGTCTCCCTCACCACTGCCCTCACTCAACCCCAACCCTATCCTCCAGCCATCCATCCACTCTGTTCTCTGATCACATTCTCCATCTCCTCTGGGCCTCTGAAGTCTCCTCCGAAGAGACTGCCCTCCCACCTACTCCTGTTATCCACTAGGTGATCATACCCCACCACAGCTCAAGGAGTGAGAGAAGAGAAGCTGCTAGTTGGGAGTCTGGCTCATCCATTCATTGGCACATTCCTGCCAACTAGTGGCTGTTTTGTGAACATTTTGATCAGGGCAGGGTTTAACCTCACCCTTTCAGGGTTTCAGAGATACTACATTGCTTTGGAGGGAACCCTTGACTGGTCCTACTACAACAAATCCATCTGGTAACCCTGACCCTGGCTTCCCAAATGATCTTCCTAAAAATGTGTTCTGACCACATTATTCTATGGGTTAATACTCCCCACTTTCTCATGATAAAGCCCAAATTCCTTAACCACATTCTGGCCTTTGCAGACCTTTTCTTCCAATACACTTCTTCCACACCCTAATCTCCAGTGAAGCTGATGTACTCTATGTTCCCAGGACAGCTCCTCACCCTAAAACTTTTTGTTCAGTCCCCTTTCTCCTGGTCTGCCTTTGGTCTCTCCACAAGATTATCTGATATCAAAATACCAAATTAGCTGTCACTTTCTCTATGAAGCATTTGCTCAATTCTTTGAACCATTACCTAACTGAGTACACACTTGTTGCCACGTTTTCTCCTCAGTTATGCTGGGTCTTGGAAAAAATATGGTTTCTGGAGTCAGAAATAGCTGATTTAAGATTCCTGCACTGCTATTTAGCTGAATAATCTTGGGCAAGTCACTTCACCTTTCTGATCTTCTGTTTCTTTTCTGTTGTAATATTAAAATGAAATAAGATAATATATATTGTAATGCAGATGTCAGCTGGAGTTACATCATCTTCCCCCTTCCAAATGTTTCAGAAAGTCTGGTAATCACCCCCAAGGTTTCTGTGAATTCCCAGGGATCTTTTGTTTTCTTTCTTTCTTTTTTTTTTTTTTTTTGACACAGAGTCTCCCTCTGTCACCCAGGCTGGAGTGCAGTGGTACCATCTCGGCTCACTGCAACCTCCACCTCCCGGGTTCAAGCAGTTCTCTGCCTGAGCCTCCCAAGTAGCTGGGATTACAGGCCCCCACCACCACACCCCGCTAATTTTTGTATTTTTAGTAGAGACAGGGTTTCACCATGTTGGCCAGGCTGGTCTTGAACTCCTGACTTCGTGACCTCATGATCCACCTGCCTCGGCCTCCCAAAGTGTTGGGATTACAGGCATGAGCCACCACGCCTGGCCCCCAGAGATCTTTTATATTCTTTTTTTTTTTTTTTTTTTTTTGAGACGGAGTTTTGCTCCTGTCATCCTTTGGCCTCTTTCCCAGCTCAGGCTTTGGGCCCAAACTCCAACCAGCTTGCCCAGTCCCCACTTTGCTTGTCAAAGGCCTTGACTAATGCTTTGAAATGACAGCTGGTAAGGACCTGTCAATTTACTTGGCCTTTCCTTTACCCAGTTTTTATCAGGGAGCAGGGGAATCACAAATTTCCCCTTAAAATGTGCAATCTCTTACAAAAGTTATTCCATACACGTTTGCATGAAGCAATGGATGAGAAGACTTAAGCGTGTTTATTAAGTGGTAATGGATTTCCTTTGTTCTCGGACTCACTGTTTTTGTCCTAGTCTCCTCATAAAGGACTGGATCTCAGTGCCTCACAATTGTCATGGACAAAGAGCTTGATTTTGAATTATGGTTCAAGAAGAGGGTGGTTTTGACCCCAACCTAGGATATCAGTTTTTCCATCTTCCGCCACTGTCTCAAAACGAATTCCACATCTCTGTCTTTCTTCTAGAGTAGTTATCTTCAAATTTTTTTGCTCACATACTTCCTAAAAGAATTTTGAGGCCAGGCCTGGTGGTTCACACCTGTAATCTCAGCACTTTGGGAGACCAAGGAGGGTGGATCACTTGGGCTCAGGAGTTTGAGACCAGCCTGGACAACATGGCGAAACCCTGTCTCTACAAAAAATACAAGAGTTAGTTGAGTGTGGTGGTGCATGCCCATAGTCCCAGCTATTCAGGAGGCTGAGGTGGGAGGATTGCTTGAGGCCAGGAGGTCAAGGTTGCAATGTGTGAGCTATGATCACACTACTGTACTCCAGCCTGGGAGACAAAGCAAGACCCTGTCTCAAAAAAAAAAAAAAAAAAAAAAGAATTTGACAAACTATCTCTTTGCTTATTTTTAGATTGAAGTTACAAATTTGTCTTCTTAAATTCAAATATTTGCAGGAGATTTAATTTCTGATATGTGATATTGTCATTTTATTTTATTTTATTATTTTTTGAGATGCTGTCTCTCTCTGTCCCCAGGCTGGAGTGCAGTGGCATGATCTCAACTCACTGCAACCTCCACCTCCTGGGTTCAAGCAGTTCTCCTGCCTCAGCATCCTGAGTAACTGGGATTATAGGTGCCTGCCATCATGCCAGGCTAATTTTTGTAATTTCTTTTAGTAGAGACGGGGTTTAATCATACTGTCCCGGCTGGTCTCGAACTCCTGACCTCAAATGATCCACCTGCCTCGGCCTCCCAAGGTGCTGGGATTACTGGCATGAGCCACTGCGTCAGGCCGATATTGTCATTTTACAATAAAACTCTTACATTACTCTTCTTTATATATTCAAACAATATACCACAGTGTTACTATATCCATATCCACAAAATGGGAGATTTTGTATATATATTATTAGATTTATACATAAGTATTTCAATATGGGGTGTGCTAATATAATGGTAGTATGTTTTAATTTCCACTTGTTCATTGCTGGCATATAGAAAGCAAATGACTTTTGTATATTAATCTTGTATCCTGCAATGTTGCTATAATTAATTGCTTATTAGTTCCAGGGGTTATTTTGTAGATACTTTTGGATTTTCTATATAGATGATCATGTCATCAGCCAACAACAACAGTTTAATTTCATCATTACCAATCAGTATACATTTTATTTCATTTTGTTGTCTTGTTGCATAAGCTAGGACTTCCAATACAATGTTGGAAAGGAATAGTGAAGAGGACATCGTTGCCTTGTTCCTGATCTTAGCAACAATAATGCTTCACATTTTTCACCATTAAGTATAATATTTAGCTGTAGGTTTTTTGTAAATATTCTTTAATCAAGTTGAGGAAGTTTCCCTCTATTTCTAGTTTCCTGAGAGTTTTTATCAGGAATGAATGATGGATATTGTGAAATACTTTTTCTTTCTTTCTTTCTTTTTTTTTTTTTTTTTGAGACAGACTCTCACTCTGTTGCCCAGGCTGGAGTGCAGTGGTGCAATCTCAGCTCACTGCAACCTCCGCCTCCCAGTTCAAGTGATTCTCCTGCCTCAGCCTCCTGAGTAGCTGGGATTACAGGTGTGCACCACCACACCCAGCTAATTTTTGTTTTTTAGTAGAGACGGGGTTTCACCATGTTGGCCAGGCTAGTCTCGAACTCCTGACCTCAAGTGATTCGTCCGCCTCGGCCTCCCAAAGTGCTGGGATTGCAGGTGAGAGCCACCACACTCAGCCCTGTGAAATACTTTTCCTGTATGCACTGATATGACCATGTGATTTTTCTTCCTCCTCTTCTTCTTCTCCTCCTTTTCTGTCTTCCTTTTCTTCTTCTCCTTTTTTTTTTTTTTTTTTTTTGAGACAGAGCCTCACTCTGTCACCCAGGCTGGAGTGCAGTGGCACGATCTCGGCTCACTGTAGCCTCTGCCTCCCAGGTTCAAGCAATTCTCCTGCCTCAGCCTCCCAAGTAGCTGGGACTACAGGCACATGCCAACATGCCCGGCTAATTTTTTGTATTTTTAGTAGAGATGGGGTTTCAACGCATTAGCCAGGATGGTCTCCATCTCCTGACCTTGTGATCCGCCCGCGTTGGCCTCCTGAAGTGCTGGGATTACAGGCGTGAGCCACCACGCCTGGCCTTTGATTTTTCTTCTTTAGCCCATTGATGTAATTACATATAGATTACATTAATTGAGGGTTGTTTTTTCAGGTTTTGTTTTTAAGACAGACTCTCTCTCTGTCACCCAGGCTGGAGTGCAATGGGGCAATCTCAGCTCACTGCAACCTCTGCCTCCTGTGTTCAAGCAATTCTCCTGCCTCAGCCTCCCGAGTAGCTGGGATTACAGGTGCCCACCACCACACCCAGCTAATTTTTGTATTTTGGTAGAGATAGGGTTTGGCCATGTTGGCCTGGCTGGTCTCAAACTCCTGACCTCAGGTGATCTGCCTGCCTCGGCCTCCCAAAGTGCTGGGATTACAGGCGTGAGCCACAACGCCCAGCCAATTGAGTTTTTAATGTTGAACCAGGCTTGCATGCCTGGAATAAATCACATTTGGTCATGTATATAATTTTTTTAATGCATCATTGGGTGTGCTTTGCTAATATTTTGTTGAGGATTTTTGCATTTATGTTCATGAGAGATACTTGTCTGTAGTTTTCTTTTTAAATTTATTTATTTATTTTAAATTGACAAATCAATTTGTAGTTTTCTTGTAATGTATTTGTCTGGTTTTAATATTAGGGTAATACTGGCCTCATAGAATGAGCTGTTTCTATCTTCTAGAAGATGTTTAGAAAATTAGTATAATTTTTTTCTTAAGTGTTTGGTAGAATTCACTAGTGGATCCATCTGAGCCTAGTACTTTTTGTTTGAAGAGTTTATTATTTATTGATTCTGTTTCTTTAACAGATGCAAGCCTGTTTCAGATTGTCTACTTCTTGTGTGAGTTTTAACAGATTGTGTCTTTCAAGGAATTGGTCCATTTCATCTGGGTTGTCAAATCTGTGGGCATAGAGTTGTTCATAATATTCATTTATTATTCTTTTAACATCCATGGGATTTGAACTGATCTCCTCTCTTTCATTTTCAATATTTGTAATTCATGTCTTTTCTCTTTTTTCTTAGTTAGTGTTGCTAGAACCTTATGATTTTATTCATTTTTACAAAGAAACAGGTTTTGGTTATGTTGATTTTCACTATTGATTTCCTGTTTTCAATTCATTGATCGCTGATATAATTTTTATTATTTATTTTAATCTGATTGCTTTGAAATTGTGTATAGAATCCTAGGTTTTTGGCTTTTTCTCTTTCAACACTAAGTATTCCACTCCATTATCTTCTTGCTTACGTGATTTCTGAGAAGAAGTTGGATATAATTCTTATTTTTGCTCCCCTATAGGTAAGTGGCTTTTTTCCTCTGGCTTCTTTCAAAATTTTTTCTTCATCTTTAATTTTCTGCAGCTTGAATATTATATGTCTAGGTGTAGTTTATTTGTTTGTTTGTTTTTGGCATTATTTTGCTTGGTGATTTCTGAGCTTCCTGATCTGTGGTTTGGTGTCTGGCACTAATTTGGTGAAATTCTCAGGCATTATTGCTTCAAATGTTTCTGTTGTTCCTTTCTCTCTTTCTTCTTCAGGTATTCTCATTATGCCTATATTATACTTTTTGTAATTAGATATTCTTTCTCATTTTTTTCACATCTTTTTTCTCTTCACTTTCAGTTTTCAAAGTTTCTGTTGACATATCCTCAAGCTCAGAGGTTCTTTTTTCTCCAGCCATTTGCAGTGTACTAATGAGTCCATCAACAGCTTTCTTCATTTGTTAGTGGTTTTTTTCTTATCTCTATCATTTCTTTTTTATTCTTTCTTATAATTTTTATCTTTCTGTTTAAATTGTCCATCTGTTTTTGCATGTTATCTACTTTTTCCATTAGAGCTCTTAACGTATTAATCACAGTGAGAGGTGACAACGTGCTAGCAGCCCTTGCTCGCTCTCAGCACCTCCTCGGCCTTGGCATCCGCTCTGGCCATGCTTGAGGAGCCCTTCAGCCTGCCGCTGCACCGTGGGAGCCCCTCTATGGGCTGGCCGAGGCTGGAGCCAGCTCCCTCTGCTTGCAGGGAGGTGAGCATGGAGAGTTGCGGGCGGGAACTGGGGCTGCCCACAGCACTAGCGGGCCAGCGTGAGTTCCAGGTGAGCGTGGGCTCCGAGCCCCACAGTCAGAGTGGCTGGCTGGCGCCGCTGGCTCAGGGCAGTGAGGGGCTTAGCACCCGGGCCAGCAGCTGCAGAGGGGGCACCGGGTCCCCCAGCACTGCCAGCCTGGGCCACACTCAAATTCTCACCAGGCCTCAGCCGCCTCCCTGCAGGGCAGGGTTCAGGACCTGCAGCCCACCATGCCCAAGCCCTGTGGCGGTGGGCTCCCACGCAGCCCCAGCCTCCCCGATGGGCGCCGCCCCCTGCTCCGCAGCGCCCAGTCCCACCGACTGCGCAAGGGCTGATGAGTGCAGGCGCATGGCACGGGACTGGCAGGCATCTCCGCACCCAGCCCTGGAGCGGGATCCACTCCGCGAAGCCAGCTGGGCTCCTGAGTTGGATGGGGACTTGGAGAACTTTTATGTCTAGCCAGAGGATTGTATATGCACCAGTCAGCACTCCGTGTCAAGTTCAGGGCCCGTGGATGCACCAATCAGCACTCTGTATCTAGCTAATCTGGTGGGGACTTTGAGAAACTGTATGTCTAGCTGAAGGATTGTAAATACACCAATCAGCACTCTGTGTCTAGCTCAAGGTTTGTAAACACACCAATCAGCACTCTGTGTCTAGCTCAAGGTTTGTAAATGCTCCAGTCAGTGCTCTGTGTCTAGTTCATCTGGTGGGGATTTGGAGATATTTTACCTCTAGCTAGAGGATTGTAAATACACCAATCAGCACTCTGTGTCTAGCTCAGGGATTGTAAATGCACCAATCAGCTCCCTGTCAAAACGGACCAATCAGCTCTCTGTAAAACAGACCAATCAGCTCTCTGTAAAATGGACCAATCAGCTCTCTGTAAAATGGACCAATCAGCAGGATGTGGGTGGGGTCAGATAAGGGAATAAAAGCAGGCTGCCGGAGCTAGCAGTGGCAATGTGCTTGGCTGTTCTTCTGCATTGTGGGGGGTTTGTTCGTTTGCTCTTTGCAATAAATTTTGCTGCTGCTCACTCTTTTGGTCACTACTGTGTTTATGAGCTATAACACCGCGAAGGTCTGCAGCTTCACTCCTGAAGCCAGCAAGACGACAAACCCACCAGAAGGAAGAAACTCTGAACACGTCTGAACATCAGAAGAAATCAACTCTGGACACACAACATTTGAGAACTGTTAACAGTCACCGCGAGGGTTTGCGGCTTCATTCTTGAAGTCAGTGAGACCAAGAGCCCACCAATTTCAGACACAATAGTAGTTTTAAATTCCCAGTAGGGGAATTCCAACATCCCTGCCATGTCTGTGTCTGGTTCTGATGCTTGCACTATTTGTTCAAGCTGTGGTTTTTTTGCCTTTTAGTGTGCCTTCTAATTTTTTTGTTGGAAAAAAATGAGCAATTTTGTACTGGGTAAATGGAACTGTGGTAAATAGGCCTTTAGAGCCTGGGGAGCAGAGTGAGACCTATCTCTAAACAAACAACAACAACAAAACCTTAACTAAGCATGCCTGTATTCCCAGCTACTTGGGAGGCTGAGGCAGAAGGAGCACTTGAGCCTAGGAGTTCGAGGCTACAGTGAGCTATAATTGAGCCACTGCACACCAGCCTGGGCGACAGAGTGAGACTCCGTCTTGGGGGGAAAAAAAGGTATAGATCTTTAGTAATGTAGAAGTGCGGTGTTGCAGGAGGGAGAAGTGTTCTACAGTTCTATTATTAGGTCTCAGTCTTTTGGTGAGCCTTTGGGTCTGGGCTGTGAACTTCACCAGTGCTTCTCAGCTTTTGTTTTTTCCCCTTAGGTGGGGGCAAAACCACTAGAGGAGACTGAAGTTGGGTATCTCCCTTCTCCTACAGGGAAGCTTAGAGGAAGCTGGAGTTGGTATTTCCTTTCCCCCAGGTGGGAGGCTACAGGCTGCTGGAGTTGGGTATTTCCCTTCCCCGGGGTAGGTTAGCCTCTGGCAAAATTCTTTCTTCTGAGGGTAGACCTTTTTAAAAACAACAGAATGCTCTGGCATACTGCAAAATGGTTTATTTCGCCTCCCTCTGCTAGAAGCATGAAGGGATTTTTCTCTGAGATTTACTGTGAGGATCTGGTAGATCTCTGAGAGGTAAAAATCACAAAAGTGTTGGGGAATCTCCATAACTCAGTACCCCTGGAATGTTTTTTTTCTTTTGAGACAGGGTCTTGCTCTGTCACCCAGACTGGAGTGCAGTGACATGCTCATGGCTCACTGCAGCCTCAACCCGTCTGGGCTCAAGCGATTCTCCTGCCTCAGCCTCTTGAGGAGCTGGGACTACTGGAGTGCACTACCAAACCCAGCTAATTTTTAAAGTTTTTAAAGAGACGGGGTCTTGCCATGTTGCCTAGCCTGATCTTAAACTGTTGAGCTCAAGCAATCCTCCCACCTCAGCCTCCCAAAGTGTTGGGATTACAGGTGTGAGCCACCATGCCTGGCCCCTGGTGGAATTTTTAACTCTCTGAGTTGTCCACACTGATTCTCCAAAAATTGGGGCAGTTACAGTTTAGGTTTTCCTATTCCTGTTTTCAAACCTCCTGTAGAGGCTTCTGCTCATCTATTGCATTTCCAGTAACTTGTGACTGCCTGTATTTTCCTGTCTCTCCAATTTTGGCAGCAGCAATCTCCCTAGTGGTCTCATTCCTCTAACAAATCTAAGAAGAGTTGTTCAGCTTTTGTTTGGTTTTGTTATTGTTGCTCAGCTTTTTAACTTGTTTAGATGGAGTGTTACCTTCTAAGCTCCTTACATGCTGGACTGGAAACCAAATTTCTGTCCTTCGTTTCTGAAGGACAGTTTTCCTGAATACTATTCTTGCTTGGCAGGTTTTCTTTCAGTGCTCTGAATATATCATCCCACTCCCTTCTGTCCCTAAGGTTTCTGCTGAGAAATCTGCTGATAATTTTATAAGAGCTCCCTTGTACTTGATGAGTCACTTTACTCTTGCTGCCTTCAGAGTCTCTCTTTGACTTTTGACAGTTTATTATGTGTCTCAGGGATGGCTTCTTTGGATCATATATTGTATCCCATAAGTCCCTTAGGCTTTCTTAACTTTTCTTCATCTTTTTTTCTTTTGTTTCCCCTGACTCAGTAATTTCAAATAACCTGTCTCAAATTTCCTGATTGTTTCTTCTGCTCAATTAAATCTGTTATGATCCCTTCTACTGAATTGTTCAATTCAGTTATTGTTTTTTTCAACTCCAGAATTTCCATTTGGTCTTTTTCTTAACAGATTCTTTTTTTTCTTTTTAGAGACAGGGTCTCACTCTATTGCCCAGGCTGGTCTCAAACACCTGGGCTCATGTAGTCCTCCTGCCTCAGCCTCCCAGAGTGCTGGAATTTCAGGCCTGAGCCACTGCACCCGGCCTCTGCATCTTTGTTGGTATTCTGGTTTTTATGCATCACTTCCTGGTTTCATTTGCCTATCTGATTCTCTTGTAGCCCACTGAGCCTCTTTAAGATGATTATTTTGAATTCGTTGTCAGGTAATTCATAGATCTCTGTTTCTTTAGGGTTCTATTTCTGAGACATAGTTGGTCCTCTGGACCATGTTTCCCGCTATCATCATATGTCTTGTTATTTTTTGCAAGAGTTTGTGGATTGAAGAAATGACCATGTGTTCCAGTTTTAATGGATTGGCTTCATAAAGGGGAAAACCTTAAACATTCAGCTCAACTAACAGTTTGAGGGAGTGGTCTCTCAAACCTTTTCTGGAGATACGTATTCTTGGGCTTGTGCCTGTAATTTCCCAATTCAAGAGGTTTGCTGGTGTCTTTTCAGAAGTTTGTAGTCTCTTGCTCTCTCTGGTGTCTGTCTTACAGTACTGCAAGTTCTCAGGGTCTACAACAAGCTGTTGATGTCTCTTGTTCTCAGCAGTCCCCTGGGGATTCAGTCCCCAGGGGATACACACACACACACACACACACACACACACACACACACACACACACACACACACACACACTACATATTGTATATACACACATACATATATATATATACACATATATATATATGTATAATTTTTTTTTAACTTTATCAGCACTCAATGTCAGGCAAGACAGAAACCGGTCCCTCAGGGAGTCCCCTGAAAAGCCTGAATGTTGGACGCACATTCTACTCTTCTGTTTCACATTCAAGGTAGAAGCTTCAAGTTGAGCATTTACTCCTGAAAGCACCAAGCTGTACTGGCTTTGGGAAAGGGCTATTGTAGGTTAAATGAAAATGGTTCTTCTTACCCATTTTAATATAGCTGTTCTTGACTTTGAACTTGCCTCAGGCACTAGTTTCTAGAATTCTCATAAAAGCTTTTTGGACCATATATTAAGTCAGTGTCTATGGAGGAACAAGGTCTGAGATGTCCTATTATGCTGTATTGCTGATGTTACTCCTCTCAGGAAGATTAGTTTTTGAAAAGAGTACATGCAGAAAGTAAAGATCGGGATTTGGACATCGATTCCCTTAAAGCTAAATATGTTCACATATTCCTTGGAAATTTTTTTGGACATCCACAGGTATGAATACCCAGTTTGAAGATAACCTTTTTGGAGGATTCAAATTAGTATTCTTCTGGCTGTCTTTGGGATTTTGTTTCCTAAGTCTGCCTTGAATGTGCTCTCAAAATACCTACTTCCTATACTGGATCTCTTCCACCCCCAAGCTGGGCACCTGGGTCAGAGGATGTGTCTGGCAGGCTTTGAATGGTATAATGGTTAATTTTATGTGTCAACTTGACTGGGTTAAGGAAGACCCAAATGGCTAGTAAAACATTATTTCTGGGTATGTTTTTAGAGTATTCCCAGAGATTAGCATTTGGGTCAGCGTACTGAGTAAAAATGATTCACCCACCCTAGTGTTAGCAGGTCTTATCCAACTCATTGAGGGCCCATTTGAATGGAATAAAAAGGTAGAGGAAGGGAGAATTCTCTCTCTCTCTCTTGAGCTGGGACATCCATTTCCTTCCTTTGGACATTGGAGCTCCTGATTCTTAGGCCTTCAGACTTCAGGAGTCAGAGCAGCAGCCATCTGGGTCTCAGGCCCCCAGCCTTGGATTGGGAGTTATATCATTGGCTCCCCTGTTTCTCAGGCTTTCAGATTCACACTGAATTTCACTACCATATTTCCTGTTTCTCCAGTGTGCAGGCAGTATATCATGGGACGGACTTCTTGGCCTCTACAATCACTTGAACCAATTCTTACAATGTATCTGCCCTTAATATCTATATAAATATCCTATTGGTTCTGGTTTTTTTGAGAACCCTGACTAATGCAGATTTTGATACTGAGAGTGGTTCTAGAGCAACAGAATTTTAAGGATGAGTTTGCTGAATTGGTTTTGGGGCTTATGGAATTGGCTCTTCAATCTTCTTAGATTTCAAGATGCTAAGGACTCTATATCTAGTAGTCTATTGCATGAGCTATTTATAAAGATATGCATTAGATGCTCCTAGTTTACCAAATATAAGAAGTAAAAACCTAAGTAACTCTGTATATGCTACTTTCAAACATTTTTGGAAAACCAAGGAATATAATGCCGTTGGTTGGTTGCTCCTAATGTCACTGAACAAAATGGTGAAAGAGGAGGATGAGCTCAGAGATTCAAATTACCAGCTTGAGCTTCACATAAATGATCGAAGAGCTTCTACATGTGCCCTGAGGGAGAGCCTTATCTCCTAAAACCTCAGTACTGAAATTGCTGCAAATGAAGCAGAAGATTTCATCTTGTAATTGGCTGAATTACAATGCAAATTGAACACGCAGCCTTATTACAGGGTGTAAGTAGGCAGCCTTACACCCTGCCTACTGTTGAAGTGAGGGTATTCATTGGGAAATAATGTCCCATCCAATATGTTAGCATGGGGACTTAGGGGAAGACCCTAATGAAGCTGAGGACATTGAGTCTTAAATCCTGATAAGTCTCCTTTGCTAGTGGAAGAGTTCTTTCCACCCCCAGAAAAAGTTGCCTGCCTACTCTCAACAGAGGTGGCTTCCCCAACCCCAGCAAAAGTGGCTTCCTCACTCCCAACAAAAATGACCTCCCCCACTGCAGTGGTACTGGCTTTTCTACCTCTGCCCAATGGGATTAATCCTAAATTGCCTGAGGGATGGTAGTGGTCTCCACTAAAGCAGTTGCTAAGCAAGATAATGTTGATTCTTCTCAGGACTCATCCCCACCACTCCTCTTTCTTCTACACCCCTAACTAGACTCAAGTCCCAGCAGGCCCCTAAAGTGATTTATGGCTCATGAGAAGATATGTTATATTCCAAAAGAATTACTTGAGTTTTCTTCTTATATAAGCATAAATTTAGGGAACATGTGTGGGAATGGATATTAAAAGCATATAATAATGGCAGAAGGAACATAAAGTTGGATGGCCTAATTTATTATTTTCCAATCCTGCTCCTTCTTTACAGGCCTAATTTATTGATATGGGCCTACTAAGCAGAGATTCTGCGTTTAATGTTGCCTCTTGGGGAAGTTAGGGCTCTAATCATTTGGTTTTTGGCTGAAACATGGATCAAAAGGTGGCCCATGATGAGCGAGTTGGAAATGCCTGATCTCTCTGGTTTAATGTAGAGGAAGGGATTCAAAGGCTTGGGAAAATTTGAATGTTACAATGGATTTGTCATTTAAGACCTACTAACCCATACAAAGAGAGTCCAGAAGTCATATCTTGCACAATACTTTTAGAAATAAATTTATGAGGGTGTAGTCCCAGCACTTTGGAAGACCAAGGCGGGCAGATCAGTTGAGGTCAGGAGTTTGAGACCAGCCGGGCTAACATGGTGAAATCCCATCTCTACTGAAAGTAAATACACAAAAAAATTAGCCGGGTGTGGTGGCGGACACCTGTAATCCCAGCTACTCAGGAGGCTGAGGCAGAAGAATCACTTGAACCCAGGAGGCAGAGGTTGCAGTGAGCCTAGATCACGCCACTGCACTCCAGCTTGGGTGACAGAGCAAGACTCCATCTTTAAATAAATAAATAAATGAAATTTATGAAGGGTTCTCCAACATCCTTGATCACTGTCTTCTGTAGGCCAGATCTTACAGTGGGAATCACAGCCACTGAACTGGAAAACGAAGGTAGTCAGAGTAATTAGATTACGTGGTGGCAGGGGCCAAGTAGCAGCACTAAACTGCCAAAGGTATGGTGGGCATAGTTACTATAATGGACATCAGAGCCAAAGCAGCAATAGGAATAGCCTGACTCCTGCAGACTTATGGCATTGACTAGTTAATCATGGTGTTCCTAGAAGTGATCTGCATAAGCAGAAAGGTTCCGGGTCAAGTGAACAATAAGTCTAACTCAAATCATTTTAAAAAAGAGTCACAATCCCTCAATGAATTCCCAGACTTGAGCCAGTTTACAGATCCAGAACCCCTTGAATTAAGGGAAATACAGGTCCCCTGGAGGAAGGATCTTGGTGCACTACCAAAAATTTATGCTGTTCATCTTTCCCTCAACCTTCCTCAAAGGGACCTATAGTCTTTAATCACAGTAACTGTGCACTGGGGAAAATAAAATCATCAGACCTTTCAGAGACTACTGGACACTGACTCTGAACTGACCTTGATTCCAGGAGACTCAAAATGTCACTGTGGCACTCCAATCAGAGTAGGGGATTATGGGGGCCAGGTGATTAATGGAATTTTAGTTCAGTTCCATCTCTCAGGGGGCCCAGTGGGTCCCCAAACCCATCCTGTAGTTATTTCCCCAGTTTCAGGATGCATAAGGAACAGATATACTTAGCAGTTAGTAGAACCTCCACATTGGTTCCCTGACAATGAAATGAGGGATATTATCATGGAAAAGGCCACTAGAAGCCACTAGAACTGCCTCCACCTAGGAAAACAGTAAAACAGAAGCAATAACTGCATTCCTTTCATTGCAGAGATTAGTGACACCAGACACAGGGGTGGTGATTCTCACTACATCTCATTCAACTCTCCTAATTGGCCTGTGCAGAAGACAAATGATCTTACAGAGTTAGAGTGGATTATCATAAGCTTAACCAACTGGTGACTCCAACTGCACCTGCTATACTTGATGTGGTTTCATTGCTTGAACAAATGAACACATCCTCTGGTACCTGGTATGCATCTATTGATCTGGGAAATGCCTTTTGCCACACCTGTCTATAAAGCCTACCAGAAACTATTTTCTTCTGGCTGGAAGATCAGAAATATACCTTCACCATCCTACCTCAGGGGTACATCAACTCGCAGTCCTGCCATAATTTAGTTTTCAGGGATCTTGATCATTTTTTCATTCTACAAGATATCGCACTCTTCCATTACATAGATGACGTTATGCTAATTGGACCTAGTGAGCAACAAGTATACTTGAGACTTAGTGGTAAGACATTTGCATGTCAGAGGGTGGGAAATAAATGCCACTAAAATTCAGGAGCCTTCTACGCAGTGGAATTTCTAGAGGGCTAGTGGTGTGGGACATATCCCTTCTAAGGTAAAAAATAAGTTGTAGCATTTGGCCCCTCCTACAACCAAGAAAGAGGCACAATACCTTGTGGGCCTCTTTGAATTTTGGATTTTGCCTCCAAAATGGTCCATTTACAAAGCGACCCAAAAAGTTGCTAGTTTTAAATGAGGCCCAGAACAAAAGAAGACTCTACAATAGGTTCAGCCTGCTGTGCGAACTGCTCTGCCACTTGGCCCATATGATCCAGCAGATCCTATGGTGCTTGGTGAGTCTATGGCAGATAGGGATGCCATTGGGAGCCTATTTAGCAGGCTTGCATAGATGAATCACAGTGTAGGCCTTTGGGATTTTGGAGCAAGGCCCTCCATTATTGGCAGATAACTACAGTCATGAGTCGCTTAATGACAGGGATATGTTCTGAGAAACGTGTTGTTAGGCGATTTTGCCATTGTGCAAATATCATAGAGTTTACTTACGCAAACCTAGATATTATAGCCTACTCTACAACTAGACTATTGCACCTAGGCTATAAACCTGTACAGCATGTTACTGTACTAAATACTGTAGGCAACTGCAACACAATGGTAAGTATTCACGTATCTAAACATAGAAAAGTACAGTACAAAATACAGTTTTATGATTTTATGGAGCCACAGCAGTATATGCGGTCCATCATTGACTGAAACATTACACAGTGCTATTCTTTTGAGAGACAGCTCTTAGCCTGCTACTGTGCCTTAGTAGAAACTAAACACCTGACCATAGGCCACCAAGTTACCATGTTACCTGAGCTGCCCATCATGGATGAGGTGTTATCCGACTCACCAAGCCATAAAGTTGGATGTGCATAGCAGCTCCCCGTCATCAAATAGAAGTGTTATATATGCAGTAAGTCCAGAGCAATCCCTAAAGGCACTAGTAAGTTACATGAATAAGTGGCCCAAATGCCCATGGTCATTCTTACTACACTGCTTTCTTACTCTCTCTCAACCTGTACCTATGGGCTCATGGGGAGTTCCCTGTGATCAGTTGACAGAGAAAGAGAAGGTTTGGGCCTGGTTTAAAGACGGTTCTGTACAATATGCAGGCACCACTTGAAAGTGGACAGGTACAGCACTACAGCCCCTCTCTGGGACATCCTTGAAGGACAGTGCTGAAAGGGAATCTTCCCAGTGTTAGAATGACAGGCAGTGTACTTGGTTCTACACTTTGCTTGGAAGCAGAAATGGCCAGATGTGCGATAATATATTGATTCGTGGGCTATAGCCAATGGTTTGGCACGGCCAGGGACTGGGAAGGAGCATGGTTGGAATATTGGTGACAAAGAAATTTGGGGAAGGAGTATATGGAAAGACTGCTCTGAATGGGCAAAAGACATGAAGATATTTGTGTTCCATATGAATGATCACCAAAGGATGACCTCAGCAGAGAAGGATCTTAATAACTGAGTGAAGAAGGTGATCCATTTTGTGGATATCAATCAGCCTCTTTCCCCAGCCACCCATGTCAACACCCAATGGGCTCATGAACAAAGTGGCTATAGTGACAGGGAGGGAGGTTATGTGTAGGCTTAGCAGCATGGACCTCCACTCACCAAGGTCAGCCTGCCGATAGCCACTTCTGAGCTCAATCTGTCAAGAGCAGAGACCAACACTGAGCCCCCGATATAGGACCATTCCCCAGGATGATCAGCCAGCTACCTGGTGGCAGGTTGATTATAATGGACCATTTCCATTATGAAAGGAGCAACATTTTGTCCTTACTGGAATAGACATTTACTCTGGATACAGATTTGCCTTCCCTGCATGCAATGCTTCTGTCAGCTACCATTCAGGGACTTACATCTTTCCTTATCCACCATTGTGGCATTCTACGCAGCATTGTTTCTGTCCAGGAAACTCACCTCACAGCCAAAGAAATGCAACAGTGGGCCCATGTTCATGGAATTCATTGGTTTTGTCGTGTTCCCCACAACCTGAAGCAGCTGGCTTGATAGAATAGTGGAATGGCCTTTTGAAGACTCACTTGCAGAACCAGCTAAGTGACAATACTTTGCAAGGCAGAAGCAAAGGTTCTCCAGAAGGCTGTATGTGTTCTGAATCAATGTCCAACATACAGTACTGTTTCTCCCATAGTCAGGATTTATAGGTCCAGGAATGAAGGGGTAGAAATGGGAAGGGCACCACACACACTAATTCCCTAGTGACCTACTAACAAAAATTTTGCTTCCTGTTTCTACAAAGGTATGCTCTGCTGGATCCAGAGGGAGGACTGCTTCCACCAGAAGACACAATTGAACTAAATTCCATTGAACT
Source organism: Gorilla gorilla gorilla (assembly GCF_029281585.2). Classification (NCBI taxonomy): domain Eukaryota; kingdom Metazoa; phylum Chordata; class Mammalia; order Primates; family Hominidae; genus Gorilla; species Gorilla gorilla. Next base: position 197,042,027 of record NC_073224.2, read on the forward strand.
AGAAGTTAAGACTGCCATCCAACCACTTTGGGCTCCTTATGCCTCTGAGTCAACAGGCCAATAAGGGAGTTATGGTGTTGGCTGGGGTAATTGATCCAGACTACCGTGGGGAAATCTGACATAAAAGAGGTAAAAAAGAATATGTCTGGAACACAGGAGATCTCTTAGGGTGTCTCAGTATTACCATGCCCTGTGGTTAAAGTCAATGGAAAACTATAACCCAAACCAGGCAAGACTATGAATGGCCCAGACCTTTAGGAATGAAGGTTTGGTTTACCTCCCCTCCACCCTCAAACCAACCTTGGCCTTCTAGGTTAAGAAGCATAACCAGCTGAGGTTCTTGCTGAAGGCAAAGGGAATACAGGATGGGTAGCTGAAGATGGTAGTTGTAAGTATGAGCTACAGCCATGTCATCAGTTACAGAAAAGAAGACTGTAATTGTCATGAATATTTCATCCCTATTTTTTTAAAGAATGTGTGTATGTACACATATATTAAACAAATATCTTTGTTTTCTTTCCTTTCTTATCCCTTATCATGTAACATAAGATGTATTGACTTTATACTAGTATTCTAAGTACTAGTATTGTTAATACTTTAAAGACATCTTAGTATTTTAAGTATGGGATATCAGAAGACTACACATCACTCACAGACTTTACCTCCTCTTCTGGAAAAGGGATTACTGCATTTTTTGTTGTATGCAGGATAGTTGTATCATGTTAAGTGGAATTATGACCTTGTTATTGTCATTATTTGGAGACTAACTATGGTTTAAGGAGATACATATGGATGCCAAGTTCACAAGGGGCAGACTTGTGATGGTTAATTTTATATGTCAACTTGATTGGGTTAAGGGATGCCCAGATAGCTAGTCAAACATTATTTCTGTGTGAGTCTATGCTGGTGTTCCCAGAGGAAATTCGCATTTGAATCAGCAGACTGAGTAAAAAAGATCCACTGACACTAGTGTGAGCAGTTATCATGTAATCCATTAAGGGTCCACCTGAGTAAAACCAAAAGGTGGCTGGGCGCAGTGGCTCACGCCTGTAATCCTAGTGCTTTGGGAGGCCGAGGTGGGCAGATCATGAGGTCGGGAGTTTGAGATCAGCCTGGCCAACTGGTGAAACCCTGTCTCTACTGAAAATACAAAAAAAATCTAGGCATGGTGGCAGGCGCCAGTAATCCCAACTACTCAGGAGGCTGAGGCAGGAGAATCGCTTCAGCCTGGGAGGTGGAGGTTGCAGTGAGCCGAAACTGCATCACCGCACTCCAGCCTGGGCAACAGAGTGAGACTCTGTCTCAAAAAAAAAAAAAAAAAAGGAGGAAGAAAGTTTTCTCTTTCCCTTCTTGAGCTATGACATCCATCTTCTTTTGCCCTTGAACATCAGGGTTCTTGATTCTCAGGCCTTCACACTCCAGGACTTACACCAGCAGTTCCCTGCACCACTCCCCCACCTTCTTCCAGTTCTCAGGCCTTCAGCCTTGGACTGGTAGTAATATCATCAGCTACCCTCATTCTCAGGCCTTTGAATTTGGACTGAATTGCACCACTTGCTTTTCTAGTTCTTTAGCATGCAGAGAGCATAATGTGGGACTTCTTGGCCTCTGCAATCATGTGAGCCAATTTCCATAATGAACCTCTATTAGGGTTTTCGAGAGAAACAGAACAAATATATAATCTATTTGTTCTGTTTCTCTTGAAAACCCTAATAGAGGTTCATTATGTTTCTCTTGAAAACCCTAATAGAAGTGGTGAGAAATGGACAGCTGTCCTGAGCCCAGATATAATAGCATCAGGGTTTGTGTTTGGCCAGGAGGGTAGGCTATTCCCTCTTCACTCCCAGAAGTCCGCCTCCACCTTTACCTCAGACCCACATATGCTGAGAAAGGAGTGTCACAGTGGCTATCTTCCCTTGCTATCTCCTCCCTCCAGGGAGGTAGGAGGGAAAGGCAACATGAGCTGTTCTTTCCTGGAGTCTGCATGGTTCCTCTTCCGGCTCTGCTCCTTTCATTTTTAAAAAATTTTTTTAAATTATACTTGTTTTTTTTTTTTAAACATTTTTATCTTTGATGACAGTACAACATGAACATAATTTCCACATTGTTTAAAAATCCACATAACTCTTTTAATAAATAAAGCATATTCATGGCTTAGATTTTAAATCACATTTACAGATGAGAGAAAACTTCTAGGCCTAAACAGGTAACAGTGAAGCGACTACTGCTGGAAGGAGTGGTGTGCCACATGCGTCTTAAGCCTCAAGAGTGGAGACTGCAGGGCTAGGAACACCAAACACATCACCTCTAGGCCAGATGGAGAGCCGAGACCCAGGAAGCCCATGCAACCACCATCTGCCCCCTCCCCTAGTGCTGCAGAACCAACTGGACGCTGTGTTACTTTCAGATGAACTGGAGGTGGGTCCTGATCATATTACATGAAGCTTCCCACCATTGTGAATAATTAGGCAAGGCATTTGTGTCAGAGGGGCATCACTGATAAATGCAAAGCAATATTGGGGCAGTAAAGAGGAAGCTACAGAAACATTCGCGTTTCTTCAAATATCAGAATCTTCCACATCACAGCAGGAGAGCTGAGAATGTGCTCCACCTCCTGAAGGCTTAGTCCAAAAATTTCCTGTTGGCTTTTGCACCAAACAAGGCTCCCTGGACTTCTAGCATCATCTGCTGGGCTATGAGATCCAGCCGGCTTTCTGGGGTTTTGGAAACCTTTATTTTATGTTTCCCATTATAGATCTCAACTCCACCAGCTATGTCCTCAGGCAGGTAGGACTCCTGGTCGATTTGGACATCAACATTGTTTTTGGTGGCAATTTTGTACATAGGGATTGCCTTTTGCACCGCAGCCTTTACCAGAGGAAGGTCTTGTTTCCTGCAACGAACAATCATTCGGTGCTCCAGCAACTGGTACAAACCCTGGAGAACCAGTCCATCTAGCAGCACTTGGTACCTGGTTGTATCTTTTACCACCTTGCTGAGTCTCTGTTTTGCTTCATTTAGTAGGTCTGTGATAAGGTCATCTCTCGCTCTGAGGACTTTGAGCCTTGCTTGATTCATCAAATTGGATATCTGAATTTTCTTCTGCTACTCAATCTGTTTCTCTTTCTTCTCATGATATTCCATAATCTTTAGTCTTTGGGTTTCCACAAGCTGACCTTTCTCTATGTTGAATTCTTCTTCTACCTTTGCATCTATTTCTTCTGCTTTCTCATTGGCTTCGTATTCAATGAAAGCCATCATATGCTTTATCTGCTTTTGCATGTCAGCATCACTGACAGCCATGGCAAGAGCAATGCTAGGCCGGAGAGCAGCAGGCTCGAGTTTAAGTTTGAAGGGGAAGGTGGGAGGATTGGGCAGAGGAAACCCCTGTGCAGATCTTTATCAATTTCCTTTACTTTATTAATTTCCACACTTTCTAAGCAAGCCTTGGCTTCAAAATGACCACAGTCAGGTTCTCCAAATGAGTGCAATATTTTATAGATGTCTTTCCTCTGCACAGCCCAAGTAAAAAGTATGAGCAATTCTACTAAACTGAGTCTCAAGCCAAGACACCCCTCACAGCTTCCCTCTGAAACTGGGCAGTAATGCTTCCACCTCAGGAGTCATGCTGTCTTTGGGAAAATGCACTGTTTCACTGGGTGCCTGGCAGCATGGGTCTCTGCTTTATCCCAGCCTACCCCTATGTCTGTGCTTTGGTGAGTATCTCAATCTCTATTTTTAGGTAGGTTCCTCACACTGTTAACAGAGTAATGGGTATAACCCTGACCTGGGCCTATCCTGGGAGTCTTCTGACCTGCTTATTCCCATGCCCCAGGCTCTAAGTGTCAAGAATTTGACAGGGATGCTCAATAAATGAAAAATAAGAACCTTTAACCCAACCAACGTCATATATGGCAACCCAAACCTTCTCCAGGACTCAATCTATTACCAAGGCTCTAGGCAATCCATAATAACCTAGATCTAGGCCAAAACCAAATGACAGTAACCAATACCCTTCATCCAGTCTCTTCCTCTAGACTAGTTGCTCTTTGTTTTTTGTTTGTTTTTAAGACAGGGTCTTGCTCTGTCACCCAGGCCGGAGTGCATGGCACAATCATGGCTCACTGCAGCGTCAGCCTCCCAGACTCAAGCAATCCTCCCATCTCAGCCTCCCGAGTAGCTGGGACTACAGGTGCAAGTCACCACACCTGGCTTAGACTGGTTGCTCTTTGAGGGCCACTGGAACACTGTCCGCAAGAGAGATCAGCCCAACACAAAGAAGTTATCAATAAGCGTTTAGTGAATTTGACTTTTCCTCCTTACACTACAGAGCTACCACCTACAAAACCCTAAAAACACTTTTCCAACATTTCTTCTCTTAAGTAACAAACCCAGTCTCCTGTAATCTAGGTTTTATTCATTTAGACAAGCATTTACGTCTAATTTACGTAGGTTGCTGAAGAAAAGCAAGACAGATATCCCTTGCCTTCAACATGCAGTCACAGGAGAAATAAGGGACACACAATTAAGTTATAGTGTAGTATCATGATTCTTGGCCAAAAGAAAGAGTAAATGTCAGCAGTAAATATGAATGATATAGTGAGGTAATACAAAGAACTTTGAAGTGAGAGAGGTAAGGTTGCCTACTATACTGGACTTCTGTTTTGGCTGCCTGCCATCCAATCACCCTTTTCAAGGAAGATTGCTCCTTCCCTACTCTCAGTCCATATGTTTATGGTATAGTTAATTCCACCCCAAACTCCAAGGGTCAACTTCTGACCCCAGGCATGACCATTAAAGCATCACCTTCCCTTGGTCACAGTGATTAGTTCTAGAATGGACCCATGACCTACTCATCAGTGAGATGCAATGATTCTTTTGTGAGAACAATTAGAAGAGAGGCAGTCCATGTTTTAGCTATACTTTAGCCCAGATGGATAGCTCCAGTGGTCTTGTACCACAAAGGGAAAGAAAGCCTGTCTCTGAATGGAGCCAACAGTCTGTAGCTACCATGTCTGAGGCCAGACTTTTCAGCTACGTGAGCGAAAAAATTATCTTTCCTTAAGCTGAAATTGACTGCTTAGCTATAAAATCAATCTATAATACATATAATCAGACCTTGGTAAAGTTACTTTGAAAAATTTTATTTAATTGATCCCAAGTCACCTGGCTCTTTAGGGGGTTGGTCAGTCAAGGAAGCCATATGTTCAGTGGGGACACAGGTTTTAGAGCCAGACATTCATGGAGCTGATTCTGGCTTCTTAACCTTTCTAAGTGTTAGTTTCTTCGTTTGTTAAATGTAGATAACAATAGTGTCATGTAATTTTTTTTTCATGTCTGAGGGCAGATTCTGTGAGCACAAAATAAAAGACTACTTACAAGAGCTTAGGTTTTAAGTTAATATTTAATTTATTAATTTAAAACTCAATACCTAGGTTTATGTCTTAAAATTCAGTTCATAAGTATACTATTCTATCTGTAAGTCTATTATATATATCTATTATATAGATTTACAGATAGAATAGTATACTTATAAACTGAACTTATATAAAATAATAATTCAGTTTAAGGGGATCTTTTATAATTGTTCAAGTAACTCAGGTAGAACTATCTAAACTCTTAAACAGTCTCACTTATAAGCTTATACAATGTAATTATATTAGAATTTTAAACTGAATTTGTAAATTTTTATATTCTTTTTTCATTCTGTACCTGTCATATGCCTAATCAATCAAGTTCCATCCCTGAGGAGGCAGGACTAGATTGCAGCTCTGACTCTGATGGACAGAGCAGCATGTGGAGGCTTGCATGGTGAATTTTAGCTCCAGAATGACTGCAGGAATAAGTAAAGAATCCTGTGAGGACCCACAGACCCTCTGAAGGAAGTGAACTTCTCCTGCAAGACCTGGGAGACACCCCAAATACTGTGAGTACCCAAACTGCGGAAGTGGGAAAGGGAGATCCTCCGCCCCTGAACACACACCACCACCAGGGAAACTGAAGGTCTAGTTTTTGGGAGAAGATTTCGACCTTACCTGGAGCTGAGTCAATTTAGAAAGCCAAGTGAAATACAGGGGTAGAGGAAGCAGTGGGAAAGGCCCTGGGAGCTTGCTGAGTCCCTAAGCAGGCCATTGCTGCCTGGCATCACAGGGCTCGTTTGAGAGGGTGGCCAGAGGTGCAGAGAAAATGCCACAGAGAGAAGAAAGTCTCCAGATGAACTGTGTAACAATTTGAGCTAGTTGAGGAGCCTCCTGATTAGAACTTGGGGGAGGGTGTGAATCCTGTGTGCAGACTCCACAGGTGCGGGAAGAACTAAAGCCCTTTTCTTTTGCAGCTGGGAGGCAGGTAGCCTGGGGCAAGTTCTCAGCCCTGCTTACCCACTGCCTGGAAACAGACTCGGTGCTATTAGCAGGGGCATAGTGGGAATGAGACTGGCCCTTTGGATTGTGTGGGAGCTGGGTGAGGCTTGTGACTGCCAGCTTTCCCCCGCTTCCCTGACAACCTGTGTGACTCAGCAGAGGCAGCCATAATCCTCCTAGGAACATAACTCCATTGACCTGGGAACCTCACTCCCATCCCCCACAGAAGCCGCAGCAAGACCCACCCAAGGAGAGTCTGAGCTCAGACATCCCTAGCCCTGCCCGCACCTGGTGGTCCTTCCCTACCCACCTTGATAGCTGAAGACAAAGGACATATACTTTTGAGAGTTCCAGGGCCCCATCCACCACCAGTTTCTCTTCATACTACCACAGCAGATGCTCTCTGGAAAGCACCACCTCCCAGCAGAAGGCCAGCCAGCAAAAAAATAGAGCATTAAACCACAAAAGCTAAGAACCCTCATAGAGTCCATTTCACCACCCTGCCACCTCCACTGGAACAGGAGCTGGTATCCACAGCTGAGAGAACCATAGATGGTTCACATCACAGGACTCTGTGAAGACAACCCCCAGTATTACCACAGAGCCTGGTAGACTTGCTGGGTGGCTAGACCCAGAAGAGAGATGACAATCACTACAGCTCGGCTCTCAGGAAGCCACATCCATAGGGAAGGGGGGAGAGTACTACATCAAAGGAACACCCCATCAGACAAAAGAATCTGAACAACTGCCTCCAGCCCTAGACCTTCACTTTGACAGAGCCTACCCAAATGAGAAGGAACCAGAAAAGCAACCCTGGTAATATGATAAAACAAGGCTCTTAAACACCCCCCAAAAGTCACACTAGCTCACCAGCAATGAATCCTAACCAAGAAGAAATCCCTGATTTACCTGAAAAAGTATTCAGCAGGTTTATTAAGCTAATCAGGGAGGCACCAGAGAAAGGTGAAGCCCCATGCAAGGAAATCCAAAAAAACGATAAAGAAGTGAAGAGAGAAATATTCAAGAAAATAGATAGCATAAAGAAAAAACAATCAAAACTTCAGGAAACATTGGACACACTTAGAGAAATGCAAAATGCTCTGGAAAGTCTCAGCAATATAATTGAACAAGTAGAAGAAAGAAATTCAGAGCTCAAAGACAAGGTCTTCAAATTAACCCAGTCCAACAAAGACAAAGAAAAAAGAACAAGAAAACATGAACAAAGCCTTCAAGAAGTCTGGGATTATGTTAAATGACCAAACCTAAGAATAGTCGGTGTTCCTGAAGAAGAAGAGAAATCTAAAAGTTTGGAAAACATATTTGGGGGAATAATCAAGGAAAACTTCCCCAGCCTTGCTAGAGACCTAGACATCCAAATACAAGAAGTGCAAAGAACACCTGGGAAGTTCATTGCAAAAAGATCATCACCTAGGCACATTGTCATCAGGTTATCTAAAATTAAGACAAAGGAAAAATTCCTAACAGCTGTGAGACAAAAGCACCAGGTAACCTATAAAGGAAAACCTATCAGATTAGCAGCAGATTTCTCAGCAGAAGCCCTATAAGCTAGAAGGGATTGAGGCCCTATCTTCAGCCTCCTCAAACAAAACAATTATCAGCCAAGAATTTTGTATCCAGCAAAACTAAGCTCCATATAGAAGGAAAGATACAGTCTTTTTCAGACAAACAAATGCTGAGAGAATTCATCACTGCCAAGCCACCACTACAAGAACTGCTCAAAGGGGCTTTAAATCTTGAAACAAATCCTGGAAACACATGAAAACAAAACCTCTTTAAAGCATAAATCTCATAGGACCTATAAAACAACAACAACAACAAAAAACATCAAGGTACACAGGCAACAAATAGCATGATGAATGGAATTGTACCTCACATCTCAATACTAACATTGAATGTAAAAGGCCTAAATGCTCCACTTAAAAGATACAGAACTGCAGAATGGATAAGAATTCACCGACTAATTATCTGCTGCCTTCAAGAGACTCACCTAACACATAAGGATTCATATAAACTTAAAGTAAAAGGGTGGAAAAAGGCATTTCATGCAAATGGACACCAAAAGTGAGTGGGGATAGCTATTCCTATATCAGACAAAACAAACTTTAAAGCAACAGCAGTTTAAAAAGACAGAGACATTATATAATGGTAAAAAGCCTTATCCAACAGGAAAATATCACAATTCTAAACATATATGCAGCTAACACTGGGGCTCCCAAATTTATAAAACAATTACTAATAGACTTAAGAAATGAGATAGACACCAACACAATAATAGTAGAGGACTTCAATACTCCACTGACAGCACTAGATAGGTCATCAAGACAGAAAGTCAATAAAGAAACAATGAATTTAAACTATACCTTGGAACAAATGGACTTAACAGATATATACAGAATATTCCATCCAACAACCCCAGAATATACATCCTATTCAACGGTGCATGGAACTTTCTCCAAGATAGACCGTATGATAGGCCACAAAAGGAGCCTCAATAAATTTAAGAAAATTGAAATTATATTAAGCACTCTCTCAGACCACAGTGGAATAAAACTGGAAATCATCTCCTAAAGAAACCTTCAAAACCATGCAAATACATTGAAATTAAATAAACTACTCCTGAATGATCACTGGGTCAAAAACAAAATCAAGATTGAAATTTAAAAATTCTTTTAACTTAACAACAATAATGACACAACCTATTAAAACCTCTGGGATACAGCAAAGGCAGTGCTAAGAGAAAAGTTCATAGCCCTAAACGCCTACCTCAAAAAGACTGAAAGAGCACAAACTGACATTCTAAAGTCACACTTCAAGGAACTAGAGAAACAAGAACAAACCAAACGCAAATCCAGCAGAAGAAAGGAAATAACCAAGATCAGAGAAGAACTAAATGAAATTGAAATGAAAAAAATACAAAAGGTAAATGAAACAAGAAGCTGGTTCCTTGAAAAGATAAATAAAATTGATAGACCATTAGCAAGATTAACCAAGAAAAGAAGAGAGAAAATCCAAATAACCTCAATAAGAAATGAAATGGGAGATATTCCAACTGACACCACAGAAACACAAAAGATCATTCAAGGCTACTATAATCACCTTTGTGCACATAAACTAGAAAATCTAGAAGAAATGGATAAATTCCTGGAAAAATACAACCCGCCTAGCTTAAATCAGGAAGAATTAGATACCCTGAACAGACCAATAACAAGCAGTGAGATTAAAGTGGTAATTAGAAAGTTACCAACAAATAAAAAGTACAGGACCAGACAAATTCACAGCAGAATTCTACCACACATTCAAAGAAGAATTGGTACCAATCCTTTTGACACTATTCCACAAGATAGAGAAAGAGGGAACCCTCCCTAATTCGTTCTATGAAGCCAGTGTCACCCTAATACCAAAACCAGGGAAGGACATAACCAAAAAAGAAAACAGCAGGCTGATATCCCTGATTAACTTAGATGCTAAAATCCTTAACAAAATACTAGCTAACCAAATCCAACAACATATCAAAAAGATAATCCACCATGATCAAGTGGGTTTCATACCAGGGATGCAAGGATGGCTTAACATGGGCAAGCCAATAAATGTGATACATCACATAAACAGAATTAAAAACAAAAATCACATGATCATCTCAATAGAGACAGAAAAAGCATTCGACAAAATCCATCATCCATTTGTGATTAAAACTCTCAGCAAAATCATCATACAAGGGACATACCTCAATGTAATAAAAACCATCTATGGCAAACCCACAGCCAACATAAGACTGAATGGGGAAAAGTTGAAAGCATTCCATCTGAGAATTGGAACAAGACAAGGATGCCCACTCTCACTATTTCTCTTCAACATAGTACTGGAAGTCCTAGCCAGAACAACCAGACAAGAGAAAGAAATAAAGGGCATCCAAATCGGTAAAGAGGAAGTCAAACTGTCACCGTTTGCTGACAATATGATTGTTTACCTCGAAAACCCTAAAGACCCCTCCAGAAAGCTCCTCGAACTGATCAAAGAATTCAGCAAAGTTTCCGGATACAAGATTAATATACACAAATCAGTAGCTCTTCTATACACCAACAGCAACCAAGCAGAGAACCAAATCAAGAACTCAACCCCTTTTACAATAGCTACAAAAATAAATAAATAAATAAAATACTTAGGAATATATCTAACCAATGAAGCAAAAGACCTCTACAAGGAAAATACAAACACTGCTGAAAGAAATCATAGATAACACAAACAAATGGAAATATATCCCATGCTCATGGATGGGTAGAATAAATATTGTGAAAATGACCATACTGCCAAAAGCAATCTACAAATTCAATGCAATTGCCTTCAAAATACCACCATCATTCTTCACAGAATTATAAAAAAATTCTAAAATTCATATGGAACCAATAAAGAGCCCACATAGCCAAAGCAAGACTAAGCAAAAAGAACAAATCTGGAGGCATCACACTACCTGATTTCAAACTATACTATAAGGCCATAGTCACCAAAACAGCATAGTACTAGTATAAAAATAGGCACATAGACCAATGGAACAGAATAGAGAACCCAAAAATAAACCAAATACTTACAGCCAACTGATCTTCAACAAAGCAAATAAAAACATAAAGTGGGGAAGGGACACCCTTTTCAACACATGGCACCGGGATAATTGGCTAGCCACAAGTAGGAGAATGAAACTGGATCCTCATCTCTCACCTTAAACCAAAATCAACCCACGAAGGATTAAGGACTTAAATCTAAGACCTGACTCTAGAAAAATACTAGAAGATAACACTGGAAAAACCCTTCTAGACATTGGCTTAAGGATTTCATGACCAAGAACCCAAAAGCAAATGCAATAAAAACAAAGATAAATAGCTGGAACTTAATTAAACTAACGAGCTTTTGCATGGCAAAAGGAACAGTCAGTAGAATAAACAGACAACCCACAGAGTGGGAAAAAATCTTCACAATTTATGCATTTGACAAAGGACTAATATCCAGAATCTACAATGAACTCAAACAAATCAGCAAGAAATAAAACAAACAATCCCATCAAAAAGTGGGCTAAGGACATGAATAGATAATTCTCAAAAGAAGATATACAGATATCCAACAAACATATGAAAAAATGCTCGACATCACTAATGATCAGGGTAATGCAAATCAAAACCACAAGGTGATATCACCCTACTCCTGCAAGAATGGCCACAATCAAAAAATAAAAAACAGTAGATGTTGGCATGGATGAGATGATCAGGGAGCATTTCTACACTGCTAGTGGGAATGTAAACTAGTACAACCACTATGGAAAACAGTATGAAGACTTCTTAAGGAACTAAAAGTAGAACTACCATTTGATCCAGCAATCCCACTACTGGGTAAGTCAATATAAGAAGTCATTATATGAAAAAGATACTTGCACACACATGTTTATAGCAGCACAATTCGCAATTGCAAAGTCGTGGAACAAACCCAAATGCCCATCAATTGATGAGTGAATGAAGAAACTGTGGCATATGTATGCAATGGAATACTACTCACCCATGAAAAGGAATGAATTAACAGCATTTGCAGTGACGTGGATGAGATTGGAGACTGTTCTTCTAAGTGAAGTAACTTAGGAATGGAAAACCAAACATTGTATGTTCTCACTGATATGTGGGAACTAAGCTGTGAGAATGCAAAGGCATAAGAATGACACAATGGGCTAGGTGCGGTGGCTCACGCCTGTAATCCCAGCACTTTGGGAGGTCTTGGCAGGTGGATCATGAGGTCAGGAAATCGAGACCATCCTGGCTAACACGGTGAAACCGCAACTCTACTAAAAATACAAAAAATTAGCCAGGCATGGTGGCGGGCGCCTGTAGTCCCAGCTACTCAGGAGGCTGAGGCAGGAGAATGGTGTGAACCTGGGAGGCGGAGCTTGCAGTGAGCGGATATTGTGCCACTGCACTCCAGCCTGGGTGACAGAGCAAGACTCCATCTCAAAAAAAAAAAAAAAAAAAAAAAAAGAATGATACAATGGACTTTGGGGACTTGGGGAGAAGGGTGGGAGGGGGCGAGGGATAAAAGACTACAAATAGGGTGCAGTGTATACTGCTCAGGTGATGGGTGCACCAAAATCCCACAAATCACCATTAAAGAACTTACTCATGTAACCAAACACCACCTGTACCTCAATAACCTGTGGAAAATTTTTTAAAATAAATATAAATTTAAAAAGAAAACAAAAATTTTCCATCCCTGATAAGCAAATCCTTCCCAAGTGCTCAACTAAAAATTATTATGTATATTAAACATGTAAATCTATTAGGTCTAATTGTCAAATATTTCAATACTGTTTATAACCCTAATTAAATTTACATACACCTCACAGGTCTAATTGATCAAATTAAGCTAATCTATTGGATTCTTCAATATGACATATTATATTAAAATTGCACTTTAAGTACCATACTCCCCCACACATGAACTTATTATAAACATAAAATTATTAACATAATAGGTTTGATTTATTTATCATCTCTATTTTTAATTCTAGCCTTTTCAGGTTTGAAAAGCCACTTACTCACTGAGTTCTAGCATCTCCAGGGAGTTCGGATTACTAGGTCAAGAATTGACAACCATGATAGAGTTACCATCTCAGGGGGCCAAGTTGAGGTGACTGGCTCAACAGTTCACGGCTGTGAGATAGTTACCTTGTCAGGAAAACTGGGGTTGACATCTTAAACAAGTTGAAGCTATAGAGTTGACAATTTATTAACACAATAAGGTCATTATCGGTTAGAGATTTGACATTGGGGAACAGGATCTGAACTTTGCAGGCTTCCAGAATGATTCTACCTGAGCTACATGTGGATACAGTGAGTCCTTTTTGTAGTCACCATGACAACAGGGGACTTCTAGTTCATATCCTTCTACTGGATTCAAATTACACCCTTCTGTAATTCATCTGGTCAAAGTTTGCAACCTCACTCAGGTTGCAAGAATAGAAACTTCTACCACAATTTGAGTAGATACGTGAGCCTCTTAAGAATTTTTTTTTTTTTTTTGAGACAAAGTCTCACTCTGTCGCCCAGGCTGGAATGCTTTCAGCTCAGAGCAACCTCCATCTCCTGGGTTCAAGTGATTCTTCTGCCTCAGCCTCCCGAGTAGTTGGGATTACATGTGCATGCCATCCAACTCAGTTAATTTTTGTATTTTTAGTAGAGATGGGGTCTCACCATGTTGGCCAGTCTGGTCTCGATCTCCTGACCTCAGGTGATCCGCCCGCCTCGGCCTTCCACAGGGCTAGCATTACAGGCATGAGTCACTGTGCCTGGCCATCTTATGATATTTTAATGTACTTGTTTTTTAACAACTACATGCGTGACCTTTCCACCCATCTCCCAAAATTCTGCTGTAATTGGTCTGGCTAAAGCCTAGGCATCAGGATTTTTCAAGTCTCCTCTGGTGGCTCTAATATACAGCCAAGGTTGAGAATCACTGATATGCCTTCTCCTTCAGCCGTAAAGACATATTAATTTTATTCCACCAGAGCTTGAATACCTCTCATACCTCTTTGTCTGCCACGAAATTGTGTTGATCACAGTAAGTTATAATATGGGATAGTGGTTGAAACTTCAGGCCCTAGAAACAAACTGTTTAGGTTTGATCTTGAGTGAATTTCTTACCTTCTCTGTGCCTTAGTGTTACTAATTGTAAAATGGGAATAATAATTGTGCTATCATAAACAATAATGGTGGATGCTGCAGCTCCCAGAACTACAGCCACAATATCAGGAGCAGGAGCGGCAGTGATGGCAGGTCACCTGCAGGTATTTTATGCATGGGGTTTGTAAGAAGGAGATAACTGTCGCTACTCGTATGACCTCTCTGACAGTCTGTATGGTGTAGTGTGCAATTATTTTCAGCAAGGGTACTGCATTTATGGAGACTGCTGCAGATATGAACATAGCAAGCCACTGAAACAGGAAGAAGCAACTGCTACAGAGCTAACTAAAACGTCCCTTGCTGCTTCCTCAAGTCTCTCATCGATAGTTGGACCACTTGTCGAAATGAATACAGGCAAAGCTGAGTCAAGAAATTCAAACTTTGCAACTATATGAGCAGGTTCAGAGGACTGGGTGAATACTATTGAGTTTGTTCCTGGGCAACCCTACTGTGGCTGTACTGTGCCTTCCTGCACTGAAGCTCCCCTGCAGGGCTCAGAAGAATCAGAGAAAGAGCAAACCGCTGTGGAAACAAAGAAGCAGCTGCGCCCCTATGCTGCAATGGGAGAGTGCCAATATGGGGAGAACTGTGTGTTATCTCCACGGAGATTCATGTGACATGTGTGGGGTGCAGGTCCTGCATCCGATGGATGCTGCCTAGAGATCACAGCATGTAAAATCGTGCATTGAGGCTCACAAGAAGGATGTGGAGCTCTCATTGGCTGTGCAGCACAGCAAGGACATGGTGTGTGGGATCTGCATGGAGGTAGGCAGTCTATGAGAAAGCCAACCCCAGCAAGTGCCACTTCAGGATCCTCTCCAACGGCAACCACACCTACTCTCTCAAGTGCATTTGCAAGTGGAGAAGTGCTAAGCAATTTGAGAGCAAGATCATAAAGTCCTGCCCAGAATGCCATATCACATCTAACTTTGTCATTCCAAGTGAGTACTGGGAGGAGGAGAAAGAAGAGAAGCAGAAACTCATTCAGAAATACAAGGAGGCGATGAGGAACAAGGCGTGCAGGTATTTTGATAAAGAACATGGGAGCTGCCCTTTTGGAGGGAACTGTTTTACAAGCATGTGTACCCTGATGGCCATAGAAAGGAGCCACAGAGACAGAAAGTGGGAACATCAAGCCGATACTGGGCCCAACAAAGGAACCACTTCTGGGAACTCATTGAGGAAAGAGAGAACAGCAACCCCTCTGACAACGATGAAGAAGAGGTTGTCACCTGTGAGCTGGGCAAGATGTTGCTTATGCTTTGGGCTGCAGGTAGGGACAATAAACGGACAGACTCTGAAGATGAGTGGGACTTGTTTCATGATAAGCTGGAAGATTTTTATGACTTGGATCTATAGCAACCTTGCATGGCGTGTGAACTGGTCTGCTGACCCCAGACAGCAGCTGTCCCCTGTGGTGGTGTGGCAGTGCCTGTGTTCTCTCCTAGGCAGGCCTATCAACTCCAAGTGCTGCGGTAAGAATTTTTACCCAGGGCCTGTCTTCTCAACCCCTACCCTTTCCCCGAGGAGTGTGTTTTCCCTGTTGAAAAAACTTACAAAAATAAATCTTAAAGTTAGTTTTTTGTAACATGCATTTAACTGTCAGTTAGTGTAGGTGTGTTGCGCCATCTGTTTTCAACCAGATTGTGTTTATGGACTTCTCACACACTCATTTTGAGGACCCCAGCTTCAAAAGTAAAAGCAGTGGCCCTGCTTTGGGGTCCAAGAATAGGAGTGATGGGTGAAGGGACCTAAGCTGGCCAATAGCCTTCTGCTCCAGACATGGGACGTGGATCCTTGAGGTTTCTGGTGAAATCTGCACATCTGTGTTTTTATATCTGTTCCCTATCCTGTAATCCCTACCACGTGCACTTGTTCTGTGGTTTTTGGTCTCTTGTTTAATTGTACATAAGTGATACTACTGGGTAACCAGAACCAGGTGCAAATGTGTTGAGATTTCTACTGTTTTGCATGTTAGGAAAATTGAGAAAGAATACATATAAAAGATACAGAGGCATAACATCAATGCAGAGTTGGAAGTTGACTCCCAAGGGCTGACATGGTGTGTATGAGTGTGGGTGTGTGAAAAGCTTCTCATCCCTGCATAGATGCAGTATTCTTAGCCTTAGCAGAAAAAAGTGGTTTAGTGGTTTAAACCTTGTACAGCAGATAGATCTTAAAGGGCAAAGCACTATATTGGTAGTTGTCAATATAGCAGTGCTAGCTCTGTCTATATAAACAGAGAAATGGGGTTAGCCATAGAGGTTAAAACTACCTGGTTATCCCATATGTTAACACAAACTGGGTCTTGGATACATTGTTGTATTTAGTGTTTTACGATCTAGCTTTTCCAGTACAGGCACTTTCTGAAAAACCTTTGTCTTCATTTGGGGCATTTTGTTGTCGAGTTTTTGTGGGTTTTTTTTGTGGGTATTTGCCTCATTCCACCCCTGAGTTTTCACATAGACAGATGTGATACAAAACTCTGTTCTAAGGTGTTTATTGTAGTGGACTAATGGGTTTGCAGTAATAAGTCATACTTTTCCACTGAAGGGGAGGGCTTGGGAATCCCTAAGACTAGCTAAAGTTAAGTTGTTTGAAGAATTCCTTGATTGGAAATTTTACCTTTGTGTTTTGTTGCTTTGTTTCCTGAAAGTAACTCGGGGATGCTCCTGGTTTGTCCATTTACTGCTTTGATTCCTGGGATCCCACCCATTCTTTCACTTTATGAAAATACAAATAATTGTTGCAGAGGTCTCTGTATTTTGCAGCTGTCCTTTTGTAAGAAGCACTTTTCCCAAATAAAACAATTCAAATAATAGTCACTATCTGTAAGATGTGAGGAATAATCGTTCCTATCTTCTAGGGTTTTTTTTTTTAAAGTAGGGTTAAATGGCATTAATTATACATTAAAGGCATTATACATGTAATGCTTACTGCACAGCATTTACACATATTAGGTGCTCAATAAATTTTAGCTATTCTTGGCTGGGTGCCAATGGCTCAGGCCTGTAGTCCCAGCACTTTGAGAGGCCAAGGCCAGTGGATTACTTGAGTCCGGGAGTTCCAGACCAACCTGGGCAACATGGCAAAACCCCATCTCTATAAAAATACAAAACAATTAGCTGGGGGTGGTGGCGCATGCCTGTGATCCCAGCTACTCAGGAAGATGAGGTGGGAGGATCGCTTGAGCCCGCGGAGTGGGCAGAGGTTGCAGTGAGCTGAGATTTTGCCACTGCACTCCAGCCTGGGCAACAGAACAAGACCCTGTCTCAAAAAAAAAAAATTTAGCTATTCTTATCATCATTATTTTCTATGTGAATTATCGTGTAATCTGAAAATAAATCTCTTCCTCTCCAGTCCTTATACTCCCTCTTTCTTTTTCCGATCTTATTGTATTGATCGGGACCTCTAATATCATGGTGAGCATTGATGGTGACAGAAGTACCCCCATTTTATTGGCCCGTTTAGTTACTACTGTTAAATAAAGTGCTTCCAAAGTTTAGAAGCATTCCTCGCACATTAAAGTATGAGGTTTGATAGAGGTTTTGCTATAGATACCCTCTTTCATATTAAGGAGGTTCTCTTCTTATTTTTAAAGAGGAACTGAATTTTATTGCTTGCTTTTCTGTCATTAAGAGAGATGATCATACCGTTTTCCTCCTTCGATTTATTAACGTGAATTCCACTTGTTGAAAAGATATAATTCCCTCCACCATGGCACCTCCCAGCCAGGAGCCCAGCCCCTACGATGAGACTGAAATGCACTACTCCTTCCACTAGCTCATCCAAGAGCAGAGCCGCTGGGAGGCCCAGGAGGGGCTGGAGCTGTAGCAGAGGGAGCGGGGTGGTGGCCACAGCGAGTGGCCAGCAGACACTCTTGGGGTCCCCAGGGCACCCACAGCACGGCCACACTCTGCGTCCTGGCTAGCATTCCCAGCCTCACCATTGGCCGGCCCCTGCTCGTGGACTTGGTGCGCTCCTCCCGGCACAGCCTGCGCCTGTACGACCTGAAGCTGGACCCTACGTCCTGGGAGGAAGAGGAGGAGAAGCGGAGCCTCCTGGTGAAGGAGCTCCAGGGCCTGGCTGTGGCGCAGCGGGACCACGTGCTTCGAGGGATGCCCCTAAGCCTGGCTGAGAAACGCGGCCTGCGAGAGAAGAGCCGGACCCAGAGCGGGAAGTGGAGGGGCCTGCGGGGCCATGGCAGAGTCTGCTCCTGCTGTGGCTGGCTCAGATATGTCTGTGAGCTGGCCTTGCACAGCGTGGGGCTGGCGCTGCTCTTGGGCCTGCAGGCCCTGAAGCCGTGGCGCTACGTCCTGAAGCGCATCAGGGGCTAGTTCAGCTCCAACGTGCTCTCCCACTTCCTCTTCCTTAAGACCCTGCTGGCCTTCAACGCCTTCCTGCTGCTGCTGCTCGTGGCCTTCATCGTGGGCCTGGAGGCCGCCTTTACGCCCGCCCCGCCGGGCCCTGCCCGCGTCTGCTCAGGCCTGGAGCTCCTCAAAGACACAGGCTGCTTCACCCACATCGTCGTGTATTACAGCCACTACAGTAATGCTAAGCTAATGCTAATACCGGGTGGGCAGCACCTCTGGCATCCATGCCGTCACTATCTTCTGCTCCTGGGACTGCAAGGTGAGGCAGAAGCGGGCCTCCCCCCTCCAGCAAGACAACAGATAACATTCGCACCGGGAGAAGGAGCTGCTGGCCCGAGCAGCAGCTGCGGCAGAGCCCTAGGAGCGTGTGCGGGAGGCTGCGGCAGGCGGCTGTGCTGGGGCTCATGTGGCTCCTGTGTCTGGGGACTGCGCTGGGCTGCGCTGTGGCCGTCTACATCTTCTCGGAGTTCATGATGCAGAATCCGGAGGCTGCTGGTCCTGCCTCTGGTGGTCGGCCTCCTCAACCTGGGGGGTCCCTACCTGTGCCTTGGCCTGACCGCCCTGGAGCCGCATGACTCCCCGGTGCTGGAGTTGTACATGGCCATCTGCAGGAACTTCATCCTCAAGCTGGCCATTCTGGGGACGCTGTGCTACCACTGGCAGGGCCGCAGTGTGGGCGCCCTGCAGGGCCAGTGCTGGGAGGAACCCGTGCTGTACGGGTTCCTGGTGATGGACTTGTCCTCAAGTGCTGGACACGCTTTTCGGGGAATTGATGTGGAGGATTATCTCCGAGAAGAAGCTGAAGAGGAGACGGAAGCCTGAGTTTGACATTGCCCGGAATGTTCTGGAGCTGATTTACTGGCCGACTCTGACCTGGCTGGGGGTGCTCTTTCTCACCCCTCTTCCGCGCGGTGCAGATCATCAAGCTGCTGCTCGTCTTCTACGTCAAGTAGACCAGCCTTTTGGCCAACTGCCAGGCACTGCTCCGGCCTTGGCTGGCCTCCCACGTGAGCACCGTCTTCCTCACGCTGCTCTGCTTCCCCTCCTTCCTGGGCGCCGCCTCTTCCTCTGCTATGCCATTTGGCCTCTGCTACGCCCTCAGCCATCTGCGGCCCCTTCTGGACCCTGGACACCATGTACGAGGCCCGCAGGATGTGGGTGCCCCAACTGGAGGCGGCGGGCCCCAGGGGCTCCTGGCTGCCCTGGGCGCACCGGTACCTGGTGGAAAACACCTTCTTCGTCTTCCTGGTGTTGGCCCTGCTGCTGGCTGTGATCTACCTCAACATCCAGGTGGTGCTGGACCAGCGGAAGGTCATCTGCCTGCTCAAGGAGCAGATCAGCAACGAGGGGGAAGACAAAATCTTCTTAACAAGCTTCACTTCATCTAAGAGAGGAAGGAGAGGGAGGAGAGGAGCAGGGTTGGGACAACCCAGGAGGCTGCGGCACCCCCTGCCCTGCTCAGACAAACGGGATGCCTAGGGGGCCGGCGATGGGCCTCGCAGGCCCGCCCAGCGCCCTGAGACCACACTGGTCCCTCCCAGTGACCCCGCTGGGACACCAGGACAAGGAAGAGACTGCTTCTCCTCTCAAAAGCTGTAGCCGTGCCTAGGCTGGAACCGAAAGGGTGGGTGAATCCGACTTGGACACCCCCAGTGAACTCTGCCCTGCCTGGGACAGATTAAAGGGGTTTTGCAGAAAAGAAAAGACATCATTAAGAAGGTGAATTTATCATATAAGAAGAGGGAAAGAGGGAAAGGCATCAAGATTAACTAAAAGAAATAAAATTAGTTAAGTCAGCAAATTCAAGAGAAACTATACAGATCAGCTAGATCTTATGAAGAGAGAGGAGAGAAACGAACAAAAGTTATGGAATGTTTCTATTCTTGTGACCATCACTGTGAGGGTTTCAAGAACACAGCGGGTGGTCAACCAAGTAAGATTAACGTCTCCGAAATGGCTGCACTGCATATATTCTTTCTATCTTTAACTGCTCTTGCCTCTTTCCAATTACAATAAGATTCTATTTTGTTAATTTTTTTTTTCAAGTGAATGGTGTCAGAAAAAGGGTGCATTTTGTTTTGTTTTGTTTTCAGTTTTTTTCTCCCAACTTTTTATTTTGGAAAATAATGTCGGCCGGGCGCAGTGGCTCGCGCCTGTAATCCCAGCATTTTGGGAGGCCGAGGTGGACGGATCACTTGAGGCCAGGAGTTCGAGACCAGGCTGGCCAACATGGCAAAACTTGTCTCTATTAAAAATACAAAAAATTAGCCTGGCATGGTGGCTTGTGCCTGTAATCCCAGCTACTAGGGAGGCTGAGGCAGGAGAATCACTTGAACCCGGGAGGCAGAGGTTGCAGTGAGCCAAGATCACGATATCGCACTCCAGCCCAGGCAACAGAGCAAGACTCTGTCTCAAATAAAATAAAATAATAACAAAAAATAATCTCCACAAAAGGTGAAATTATAGTATAATGAGTTAATAGTTTCTCCATCACCTAAATTCACTGATTGTTAACATTTTGCCACATTTTACTTATCTATATAATTTTTTCTTTTTTGTTGAACCATTTGAGAGTTGCAGACATCATGGCATTTTAAATCAAAACACTTCAGCATGCCTCTGTTTAAGAACAAGAACATTCTCCTATATATCCACAATGCCATTATCACATCCAATAAATTTAACATTAATATAATTGTATCTAAATATATAACATATTAACATTTCATCAATTCTCCCCAAAATTTCTTTTCTAACTTTTTTCTTATTTGATCTAATTAGGGATACCATATTGCATACAGTTGTCAGGCATTTTTAGTATCCTTTAATTTTTCTTTTTACATTTTTGAAAAATAGAGACAAGTTCTCGCCATGTTGCCTAGGTTAGTCTCGAACTCCTGAACTCCAGTAATCCTCCTGCTTTGGCCTCCCAAAGTACTGGGGTTATAGGCATGAACCACTACACGGCATGAACCACTATGCCTAGCCCTTGAATCTTAATCTTTAATCTAGAATAGTATACACACAAATGCATGTATGCATATAACACACACACACACACATATATATATATATATAGTTTTTCATAACACTAATATTTTTGAAAAGTCCAAAGAAGTTGCCTTGTTGAATGTTCTACAATCTGGATTTATCTCACTCTTCTCCCATAGTTAGATTCAGGTTAATCATTTTGGCAAAAATACTACATACATGATGCTGCATACTTCCTATTACTTCACATCAAGAGGCACCTAATGTCAGTTTGTCTCATTATTGGTGATAAGTTTGACCACTTGTTTAAGGTAGTGTCCATCAGATCTCCATTACAAACATGTTTTTCTGTTTGTAATTAATCACGTAACCTACAGAATATACTTCGAAACTGTGTGAACATCCTCTTCTGCAACAATCTTTCACCCACTGGTTTTAGCATCCATTGATGATTCTTGCTTGAATCTGTTTGTTACGCTCATGATTGTAAAATAGTGATCTTCTAAGGCAATACCACATGCAAATGCTATTAGAGAACTTAGCTCTACCTTAGGAGGAGGACTGGGGAGGCATTTTCAAGAGATTCAAGCAGAAGACAAAGAGATAATGTCATAAATGAAAAAATTATCTTGAGTTTCTACAGTCAAGAAAGTTTCTAGGTTTTAGATCCATAGAACAGTCGTTTCTCCTGTCAACTTTAGCCAAGTCAGTTTATGTTAATAAATCATCACTTGGGCTGGGCTCAGTGGCTCATGCCTGCAATCCCAGCACTTTGGGAGGCTGAGGCAGGCGGATCACCTGAGGTCAGGAGTTCAAGACCAGCCTGGCCCACATGGTGAAACCCCATCTCTACTAAAAGTACAAAGAAATTAGCTGGGCATGGTGATGTGTGCCTGTAATCCCAGCTACTCGGGAGGCTGAGGCAGGAGAATTGCTTGAACCTGAGAGGTGGAGGTTGCAGTGAGCCGAGATCATGCCACTGCACTCCAGCTTGGGCGACAGAGCAGGACTCAATCTCAAAAATGAATGAATAAATAAATAAATAAATCATGCAGTTACACATCTGTTTTATCTCTGTGTTGAAGTCATTAGCCTGATTGTCTGGAATGAACCCAAATGTTCATTCCCCTAGTCCTCTGTATAATTTGGCTTGGATCAGAGTAATTGTAGTGGCTGATTGCTTACATTGTTCTCGTTGCCTATGCCATTGCCTCAGATGAAGTAATGAGACTAGGCTGGGAAGCCAAAAGCACTGATGGAGTTTCTAATTTTGAAAACTCCTTACGTTTCTGGAATAAGCTATACTTTGTGAATGTGTTATTTTTAAATTTAATACTGGACTTAAAATTAATATTTTATTAAAATTTTTGCATCCATGTCATAAATAAGATTGTCCATTCTATTGCCCTTAAATGTTTTTGTTATCAATATTATTTCAACCTCTTAAAAATGAGTTGAAAATTTTTTTCCCCTCTGGAACAACATGTATAAGATAAGAATCATCAGTTCCTTTGAAAGTTTAGTAAAAGCTCACTAGTAAAATGGTTTGGCTTGTGGGCGGATCACGAGGTCAGGAGTTCAAGACCCACTGGGCCAACATAGTGAAACCCCATCTCTACTAAAAATACAAAAAAGTAGCCGGGCGTGATGGTGGGCACCTGTAATCCCAGCTACTTGGGAGGCTGAGGCAGGAGAATGGCTTGAACCTGGGAGGCGGAGGTTGCAGTGAGCCGAGATCGTGCCATTGCACTCTAGCCTTCTTGACAGAGTGAGACTCCATCTCAAAAAAAAAAAAAAAAAAAATGGTCTGGCTTTAGTGACTTTAACGATAATAAATAATTTGCAGCATTCCTCTAAAAAGAATACAATAAAATTCATACTCTATAAAACTATAGAGCAGTAAAAATCAAAGAATACATGTGACAACATAGATAAATCTCAAAACTATAATATTGGACATTTCAGTTGTTTCCAGTTGCTTTTGTTATTTTTGTTTGTTTTGCCATTATGGACAATGCCACTATACACAGTCTTCTACATGTTTCTTGGTGCCCACATGCAAGAGTTTCCCTAGGAAATATACCTTGTAGTGGAATTGCTAGATTGTAGGGTACATGCATGTTCAACTTTTTAAGGTAATGCCATACAATTTTCCTATGGGAATTTTCCAATTTATACCAATATTAGAAACATACGAAAGTCCCTATTATGCCGTATTCTAGTTAACATTTGGTATTATCCAACTTTTATATTTGGCGGTTGTGAAACTGGATTTTACTGTGGTCTCAACACACATTTTCCTGACTTTGAATGAACCTGAACATTTTAAAATATGTTTACATATTGTTTATGCTTTTTATTGAGTGGAAATAATACTGTTTTTTTGTCCATTTTGCTAACTGAATTGTCTCTGTATTGACTTACAGAAATTATTTACATATTCTACATATCAAATCTTACTTAGCTTTATGTGTTGCAATTACTCTCTCATTTTGTAGCTCATCTTTTCACTCTTTTTTTCTTTCTTTCTTTCTTTTTTTTTTTTTTTCTGAGACAGAGTCTTGCTCTGTTGCCCAGGCTGGAGTGCAATGGCATAATCTCAGCTCACTGCAACCTCCACCTCCTAGGTTCAAGTGATTCTCCTGCCTCAGCCTCCCGAGTAGGTGGGATTACAGGCGTGTGCCACCATGCCCGGCTAATTTTTGTATTTTTAGTAGAGGCAGGGTTTCACTATGTCATCCAGGCTGGTCTCGAACTGCTGTCCTCAGGTTATCTGCCCATCTCGGCCTCCCAAAGTGCTGGGATTATAGGCATGAGCCACTGTGCCCGGCCCTTTTCACTCTTTTTATATGAAATGTTTAATGTTAATGTAGTCAAATTCATTGATATTCTTTCTTTTAGTTTGTCCATTTTTGACCAAATTAAGAAATATTTTCCTATCCAGTAGTCAAAAAGATAATCTTCTATATTGTCTTGTATAACAATTTTTCTGTTTATATATAGGTCTCAAATACTCTAGGAATTGACTTTTGTGTATGTTGTAAGATAGGGATCCATTTTATTTTTCCCCTTATAATCAATCATCCACATACAATTTACTTTAGAAGGTCTGTGAATTGTCTATTTTAAAATTTTTAATTTTGAAATAATTTTAGATTCAGAGGTAGTTGCAAAGATAGTACAGAGTCCCTGTATACCCTTCAATGAGTTTCCCCCAATGGTTGTATCTCACATAATTAAGGTACACTATCAAAACCAGGAATAACACATGGATACAATGTATGTGTATAGTTCTATATCATTTTATCACATGTGTATATTTGTGTAACCATCACAACAATCAAGATACAGAACAATTATATTATTATAAAGATCTCCCTGTGCTACTATTTATATTCACACATACCCAATTGTCTTTCTATTCTGTTTAAAGTATCTTTCAAAGACCAGAAATTTTGAATTGAAAAAGAAAACAAACGACCCAATAAAAAATGGAAAAAAATATGTAAACAGACACTTCACCAAATAAGCTATATGGATGCAAATAAGCACATAAAAATATTTTCAACATCATTGGCCACTAGGGAAACAAACATGAAAATCCCAACGGTATACTTTGGAAAACAGTTTGGCAGTTTTTTAAAAAGGTAAGCATATACCTACCACTTGAGCCAGACATTTCTAGTTATTTATTTACCCAAGAGAAATGAAAGCATATTGATGGCAGCTGCAGCCCATCTAGAGTGGCCACTGCAAAGTTGCTGGCTTTGCAATGGAGGAGACCCAGCTGGAACTGCACGCACCAAAGAGCTGGGAGCTGGAAACAGGTAGGAGCCCCACCTTTTTCCAAATTGGCAGGGTGGGAGACCTGCCATCCCAGGCACAGCTGCAGCCACCCAGATGTGGCTATGCATCCAGGCATCCTTGCACTCTTGGGGGCCCAGGAAGCCCCCCTGCCCCTGCAGGCTTGGAAGTACCTGCTCCCCTTGCCTGGCCTATCCCTGTATCCAGTGCATGCTCTGATTTTGGAACAAAGTTGAGGCCAAGCCTGGGCACTGTCACAACCCAGCAGGGTGTGGGAGTACACTCAGGGTGGCGTTGACACACCAGCCCCCTGCCGCCTCGGCCACCTCCAGACTTTGAGGTTGAGGGGGTTCTGAGGGCATCTAGGCACGGGCCTGCAGGCACCCCTCAGCACAAACAGCCTGGGCACTGTGGATGACATGATTGATGGTGGCAGGAGGCTGACAGGATTCTGGGCAGGTCCCCAGTGAAGCCCCATCTTCATGCCAGAAATGTCCTGGAGCATGGGAACTGGGCTGTCAGTTCTGGAAGGAGTCTGCAGCCTGGAATGAGAACTTATGGTGCTTTTTCTGGGCCCACCTGTGGCCACCCATGGATCAATAAGCACACACTTCCTCCCTTCTGAAGCCCATAAAAAACCCAGACTCAGCCAGACTCAGAGTCACACAGATGTTGGGACAACCTGCCTGCAGATAGGAGCTACCCACTCTGGGTCTCCTCTCCTCTGAGGGCTGCACTCGACAGGATGAACTGCCTGTGGAAA
This sequence comes from Gorilla gorilla gorilla, assembly GCF_029281585.2. Taxonomy (NCBI): domain Eukaryota; kingdom Metazoa; phylum Chordata; class Mammalia; order Primates; family Hominidae; genus Gorilla; species Gorilla gorilla. Next base: position 197,068,050 of record NC_073224.2, read on the forward strand.
GGAGCTACCTATGTTGGGTCTCCTGAGAGCTGTACTGTTGGTCAATAAAGCACCTTTTCGCCTTGCTCACCTTCCAGTTGTCTGCATACCTCATTCTTCCTGGATGCAGGACAAGAACTCGGGACCCGCCAAATGGTAGGGCTGAAAGAGCTGTAACACAAACAGGGCTGAAACACATCCCACCCCCTCCCACTGGCTTGCCACATTGCAAGTGATGAGAAGGAGAGAAGAGCTGCAGTCCTTCAGGGAGTCCAAACCTAAGGGCTCTCTGAGCCAGGGCTGTGACACCCTCTTTGGGGCTCTGTGGTTCCTGCTATCTCCAAGCTTCCTGGAGCCACCGCGTTCCCTGGAGCCCACAGTGGAAGCCACGTGCTGTATGCCTGGTCCAGCCACAGCCTCACATGGAGCCAGCACCTGGGCCAGCGCCTGGAGCTGCCCACCCACAGCAGCTGGTGTGCCTGGCTGTGTGCAGTGGCTGGACCCCATGCACCTCTCTCATGCACCTCTCATCACTCTGCACCTGGCTCACCCTTGGCAGGCATGGGATCCGGGCCAGTAGAACAAGCTGAGCACAGCCTGTCAGATTGAGTGGGCAGAATGAGCCTAGTAGACCCAAGCACAACTCGGGCAAAGGTGCCACTAGCCACAGAGGCTTCCAGCTGGAAAAGTGACACCCTAAGGATCCTGTGACAATTTGGCTATACAAAGAATTCTGCAGAAATGTTCATAGCAGCTTTATTTGTAATAACCCCAAACTGGATACACTCAAAATGTCCATCAAGAGGTGAATGGATAAACATATAAATGTATGGCCATCCAATGAAATAAAATTCAACAATAAAAATGGATAAATATTTATATACACTACATAATGCATGAATCTCAAAATAATTATGCTGAGTGAAAGAAAGCAGACCAACCAAAACAAGAATACATACTGCATGATCCCATTTATACAAAATTCTAGAAAATGTAAGCTAATCTACGGTGACAAAAGCAGATTCAGTGTTCACCTGAAAGCCAGTGGACAGAGAAGAGGGATGAGGGAAAGGGATCACAAAGGGCATGAAGAAACTTTTAGGTGTGATAGATGTGTTCATTATCTTGATGTGGTGATGGCTTTATAGGTGCAAACCTATGTCAAAACTTATCAAATTGTGTCAGCTGTGCCTCAATAAAGCTGTCAAAAAAGAAGAACCCATCAAAGATTTCTTTCCTTCTTTTTTTTTTTTTTTTGAGATGGAGTCTCACTCTTTCACCCAGGCTGGAGTGCAGTGGTGCAATCTTGGCTCACTGCAAGCTCTGCCTCCTGGATTCACGCCATTCTCCTGCCTCAGCCTCCCGAGTAGCTGGGACTACAGGTGCCCGCAACCATGCCCAGCTAATTTTTTGTATTTTTAGTAGAGATGGGGTTTCACCATGTTAGCCAGGATAGTCTTGATCTCCTGACCTTGTGATCCACCCGCCTCGGCCTCCCAAAGTGCTGGGATTACAGGCGTGAGCCACCATACCCAGCCAAAGATTTATTTCTTGCTCATGACACATGTCCATCATGAATTGGCTAGGAGTATTGTCCTCGTCCTCAGTCTGGGACCTGGGCTGATGGAGAAGGTACTACCTAGAACAATCCTGGTTGCCATAGCAGTGGAAAAAGAGCACTGTGGCAAAATACACACTGATTCTTAGAGCTTCCACTCAAAGAAACAAGGCTACACATAATTTTTGAGGTGCTTATAACTTTGGAAATATATATTACTAGTGAATTGTAACTCCTCATTATGTGGCCATTTGTATCCCTAAGAATGCTTTTTTCCTTAAAGTCTATATTTTCTACACACTAAATTTCTTTTAATTGGTAATTCCTTGGGATAATTTTTTAAATTCTTGTACTTTCAACCTTTCTGTGTGCTTACATTTTAGGTTTATTTCTTATAAATAACATATAACAGGATTTGAGGGTTTCTTCTTTTCTTTCTTTCCTTCTTTTTTTCTTTAGCAACAGGGTCTCACTCTGTTGCCCAGGCTGAAGTGCAGTGGCATGATTATAGCATACTGCAGCCTCGAACTCCTGTAAAAAGATCCTCCTGCCTCAGCTTCCTGAGTAGCTCGGATTACAGGGATGTTGCCCAGGTTGGCCTGGAACTCCTGGCCTCAGTAAATCCTCCTGCCCCAGTCTCCCAAAGTGCTGGGATTACAGGAGTAAGCCACAGGGGTTTTCTTAACTAATCTGAAAAATTTTTGTGTTTTAACTGGTTAGTTCATTCCATTTCACATTTATTTAGACAAATATTTCTATTTGTCCTATTTTTCTTCAGGATTGATTTGTTTTCATTAATCCAGGTTTTCCCTTTTACTAATTGGAATTCAATTTATTGCTTTAGTGCCTTCCTTACCATTTTCACAGGAATGCTTAATCTCAAAAATTAATATTTTTCCCTTTACCTTTTCTTGTCATTGTCTTGTCATTAGACTCACAGCCCTGACCAGTAAACATGCTCAGAACATCCAAAGTGTCAGCACCCACTTGTCACTTGGTTTTCAGCTTCCTGTTTGTTTTTTACCTCTAGGAATTTTCCTTATTTTCTTGAAAGCTGGTAATGACAGACACTGCTGCTCCACTCCTACCAGTGCCCCATCCCAGCTAATGTGCGTGCACCCCACTGTGCCTCTGCAGCTGCTAGCATGTGCAAGTGAGCACAGATCCTGCTGCTACTGCCCCTATGAAGTACTTTGGCTGGCACTCTCCACTGGAATGTTGTGTGGCCAGCAGTCTGGGAATACCTCAGCCTCTCCAGTGTAACAAGTTCCTAACCTTGGGGGACCAGACAACAAAGCTGGGGGCTCAGTACCACGCCCCCAGAGTTAGAGTACAAAGCCCAGGAGTGTTGAGCTCTGCCTTGGCCTCTTGAAATCTTCTAGAAACAAAGCCCGTCAACTGAACCCACATTATGCCATTATCAAACCCCCAAGGGCATCAAAGAATATAAAAGCAAAACACCCCATCAAAAGGACAGCACATTCAAATATTAAAGGAACATCAGCCCACATAGATGAGAAAGAACCAGCACAAAAACCCTAGTAAGAGTGTCTTCTTACCTCCAAATGACCACACTAGTTCCTCAGCAATGGTTCTTAAGCAGGCTCAAATGGGTGAAATGACAAACATAGAATTTAGAATATAAATAGGAACAAAGATCATTGGGATTCAAGAGAAAGTTGAACCCAATCCAAAGAATCTAAGGAACACAATAAAATGATATAGGAGCTGAAAAATAAAGTGGGCATTTAAAGAAAAAAGCACACTTATCTGATAGAGCTGAAAAACACTACAAAAATTTCATAATACAATTGCAAGTATTAACAGCAAAATCGACCAAGCAGAGGAAAGAATCTCAGAGCCTGAAGATTGGTTCTCTGAATTAACTCAGGCAACAACAGAAAAAAAAAAAAAATAGAATAAACAAAACTTCTGAGAAATACAGGGTTATGTAGAGACCAAATCTATGACTCTTTGGTATCCCTGAAAGAGAGGGAGAGAAAGCAAAGAACTTGAAGACATATTTGAGGATATCATCCATGGAAATTTCCCCAACCTCACAAAAGAGGCCAACATTCAAATTCAGAAAATGCACAGAACCTGAGCAAGATACTATATAAGATGACCATCCCCCATACACATAGTTATCAGATTCTCCAAGGTCAGCATGAGAGAAAAAATATTAAAGGCAGCTAAAAAGAAGGGGCAGGTCACTTATAAAGGGAACCTCATCAGACTAACAGCGGACCATTCAGCAGAAACTCTATTAACCTAAAGAGACTAGGGGCCTACATTCAGCATTCTTAAAGAAAAGAGACTCCATTCAAGAATTTCATAACCAGCTAAATTAAGCTTCATAACTGAAAGAGAAATAAGATCCTTTTTAGGCAAGCAAATGCTAAGGGAATTCATTACCACCAGACCTGCCTTACAAGAGGTCTTTAAGAGAGTGCTAAATATGGAAAGGAAAGACCATTACCAGCCACCACAAAAACACACAGACTATTGACACTATAAAGTAATTACACAATCAAGTCTGCATAATGACCAGCTAACAGCATGATGACAAGATCAAGTAAACACAAACCAATATTAACCTTGAATGTAAGTGGGCTAAATGCCCCCAGTTAAAAGGCACAGAGTGGTAATTTGGATAAAGAAGCAAGACCCAAATCTATGTTGTCTACAAGAGACCTATCTCACATGCAGTGACACCCATTGGCTCAAAGTAAAGGGATAGAGAAACATATACAAAGCAAAGGAAAAAAAAAAGCAGGGGTTGCTATTCTAATTTCAGACAAAACAGATTTTAAACTAACAATGATGGGAAAAGACAAAGAAGAGCATTACGTATTGGTAAAGGGTTCAATTCAACAAGAAACACTTAGCTATCATAAATAAATATGCATCCATTACAGGAGCATGCAGATTCATAAAACAAGTTCTTAGAGACCTGCAGAGGGACTTAGGTAACCACACAATAAGAGTGGGAGACTTCAACACCCCATTAGCAGTATAAGACAGATCACTGAGGCAGAAAACTAACAAAGATATTCAGGACCTGAACTCAATACTTGACCAAATGGACCTAACAGAAATCTACAGAACTCTCTACCCCCAAACAGCAGAATGTACATTTTTCTCATTTGCACATGGCACATGCCTTAAAACTGGCCATAAAACAATTCTCAGCAAAATTAAGAAAGCAAAATCATACCAACCACACTCTTGAACTACAGTGTAATACAAATAGAAATCAATACTAAGATCACTCAAAGTCATACAATTACATGGAAATTAAACAACCTGCTCCTGAATGACATCTGCATAAACAATGAAATAAAGCCAGAAATCAAGAAATTCTTTGAAACTAATGAGAACAAAGATATAAAAATACCAGAATTTCTGGGACACAGCTAAATCAGTGTTAAGAGGGAAGTTTATAGCATTAAGTGCCCATATCAAAAAGTTACAAAGATGTAAGTCAAGTTAACAACCTAACATTACACCTAGAGGAACTAGAAAAATAAGAGTAAACCAACCCTGAAGCTAACAGAAGACAAGAAATAGCCAAAATTAGGGCTGAACAGAATGAAACACACACACACACACACACACACACACACACACACACAAGATCAATAAAACCAGAAGTTGGTTCTTTGAAAAAATAAATAAGATTGATAGACTGCTAGATAGACAAAGAAAAAGAGAGAAGATCCAAATAAACACAATCAGAAATGACAAAGGAGACATTAACACTGACACCAGAGAAATACAAAAGGCTCTCAGAGACCATTACAAACACCTCTGTGCAAACACAAACTAGAAAGCTTACAGGAAAGGGATAAATTCCTGGAAACATACAACCTCGCAAGATTGAAACAAGAGGAAACTTAAACCCTGAACAGACTAATAATGAGTTCCAAAATTAAGTAAGTAATAAAAAGCCACCCAAGTGTGGTGACTCATGCCTGTAATCCCAGCACTTTGGGAAGCTGAGGCAGAAGAATCGCTCGAACATGGGAGGCAGAGGTTGCAGTGAGCTGAGATCGCGCCATTGCACTCCAGCCTGGGTAACAAGAGCAAGACTGCATCTCAAAAAAAAAAAAAAAAAAAAAAAAAAAGCCTACCAACCAGAAAAAGCCCAGAACCAGATGGATTCACAGCCGAGTTCTACCAGATATATAAAGAAGAGCTAGTACCATTACTACTAAACCTATTTCAAAAAAATTGAAGAAGAGGGACTCCTTTCTAACTCAACCTATGAGGCCAGCATCAATCTGATACCAAAACCTGGCAGAGAAACAACAGAAAAAGAAAACTTCAGACCATATTTTTCATGAACATCAATGCGAAAATCCTCAGCAAAATACTAGCAAACAGAATCCAGCAGCATATCAAAAAGCTAGTCCACCATGATCAAGAAGGCCTTATCCCTGGCATGCAAGGTTGGCTCAACATATGCAAATCAATAAATGTGATTCATCATGAAAACAGAACTAAAAACAACCACATGTTAATTTTGATAAATACAGAAAGGGCTTTCAATAAAATTCAATATATCTTCATATTAAAAATTCTTAACAAACTAGGCATTGAAGGAACATACCTCAAAATAATAAGAGCCACCTATGACAAACCCAAAGCCAGCATAATTAAGGGGCCAAAGCTGGAAGCATTCCCCTTTAGAATCAGAACAAGACAAGTATGCCTGCTCTCACCACTCCTATTCAACACAGTACTGGAAGTCCTAGCCAGAGCAATCAGGCAAGAGAAAGAAACAAAAGGCATATGAATAAGAAAAGAGGAAGTCAAACTATCTCTGTTTGCAGATGATATGATTCTATATCTAGAAAACCCTGTAGTCTCTGCCCAAAAGCTCCTAGACCTGATAAACAATTTCAGCAAAGTTTCAGGATATAAAATCAATATACACAAATCAGTAGCATTTCTATACAATAATAACATTCAAGCTGAGTGCCAAATAAAAACACAATCTCATTCACAATAACTGCAAAAAATGAAAATAAAATAAAATACCTAGTAATACAGTTAAACAGGGAAGTAAAAGATCTCTACAATGAGAATTACAAGATACTGTTGAAAAAAATCAGAGATGACAGAAACAAATGGAAAATCATTTCATGCTCATGGATAGGAAGAACCAATATTGTTTAAATGGCCATACTGCCCAAAGCAATTTACAGATTCAACACTGTTCCTATCAAACTACCAATGACATTCTTCACAGAATTAGAAAAAACTATTCTAAAATTCATATGGAACTTAAAAAAAACAGCCTGAATAGCCAAAGGAATCCTAAGCAAAAAGAACAAAGCTGGAGGCATGACACATTACCCAACTTCAAACAACGTTACAAGGCTACAGTAATCAAAACAGTATGGCATTGGTACAAAAACAGACACATAACCCCATAGAACAGAATAGAGAGCCCAGAAATAAAGCTGTACACCTATAACCATCTGATCTTTGAGAAAATCAACAAAAACAAGCAAAGAGGAAAGGACTCCCTATTCAATAAGTAGTACTGGGATAACTGGCTAGCCATATGCAGAAGATTGAAACTGGAACCCTTCCTTACACTATATACAAAAATCAACCCAAGATGGATTAGAGACTTAAATGTAAAACCTAAAACTATAAAAATCCTTGAAGAAAATCTAGGAAATACCATTCTGGACATAGGCCCTGGCAAAGATTTCATGAAAAGATGCCAAAAGCAATTGTGACAAAAACAAAAATTGACAAATGGGACTTAATTAAACTAAAGTGCTGCCACACACCAAAAGAAACTATCAATAGAATAAGCAGACAACCCACAGGATGGAATAAAATATTTTCAAACTATGCATCTGACAAAGGTCTAATATCCAGAATCCATAAGGAACTTAAACAAATTAACAAGCAAAAAACAACCCCATTAAAAAGTGGGCAAAGGACATGAACAGACACTTCAAAAGAAGACATACACGTGGCCAACAAGCATATGAAAAAATGCTCAACATCACGAATTATTAGATAAATGCAAATCAAAACCACAATGAGATACCATCTCACAACAGTCAGCTATTATTAAAAAGCAATAATAATAATAATAATAACAGATGTTGGCAAGGCTGCAGACAAAAGGGAATGCTTACACACTGCTGGTGGGAGTGTAAATTAGGTCAGCCACTGTGGAAAGTGGTTTGGGCTATTTCTCAAAGAACTTAAAACAGAAGTACCATTTGACCTGGCAATCCCATTAATGGATATATAATCAAAGGAATATATTTTTCTACCATAAAAGACACATGCATGCATATGTTCATCACAGCACTATTCATAATAACAAAGACCTGGAATCAACCTAAGTGCCCACCCATGGTAGACTGGATAAAGAAAATGTGGTATATATACACCATGGAATACTACTGAGGCATAAAAAAGAACGAGATCATGTCTTTTCCAGCAACATGGATAGAGGTGGAGGCCATTATCCTTAGCAAACTAAGCAGGAATAGAAAACCAAATACTGCATGTTCACATGTTCTCACTAATAAGTGAGAGCTAAACATTGAGTACACATGGACACAAAGAAAGAAACAATAGACACCAGGGCCTGCTTGACGGTAGAGGGTGGGAGGAGGATGAGGATTGAAAAACCACCTACTGAGTACTATGCTTATTACCTGAATGATGAAATAATCCATACAGCAAACCCCTACAACACACAATTTACCTATATAACAAACCTGCACATGTACCTCATCACTACAAGGTTTTTTTTAAGTTCTTTATAAACTGGAAAGTTCTATGCCAATAATGAGCATTATAATTAGATTTAGCCACAAAATGTATGCACGTTGTTTTCATTAAAATTTACTTGTATAATCAAAAAATAAATAAATACAAACTGAGTCTCTGTAAACTAAAGAAAAAAAGTTGCATGCATCTAAGTGGATATTTGCTGTGTTTTATGTAGCAATTGCACAACTGTAGGTGCTTTATAAACGGTTTTTTAGTCCACAGAATTACCAGAATTGGAAATTCATTTTTGTTTTTCTCCTTCTTCCTCTACATAGAAATGTTTTTCTATGTTTAATTTTTTATCTATAGCTGGTTTGATTTTTCTCTCTTTTTTCTCTTTTCTTTTTTCTGACCACAAAGATCCAGAAGATATCTACAACTGGTTTGAAAGTTATATTTTTATACTTCTGGAGGTTTCCCCTAACTTACCTACGCTCACATTTATACTTTTTTTTTCTTATGATTGCCTAAAACTCATGGTATCTAAATCTTTGCCCCAAACAAATTAAGAATCTTGGCATGCATTTACCTCTCTCTCTCTGTCTCTTGATTACCTCCCTGACACTTTGAAATCATTGGAAGCTTTAATTCTAGACTGTTAGGGAAATCTAATCTTTTTAAAATGGCATTTAATTATTTAGACAACAAAGACCATTTCTAATTTCCTTATACCATCCATCCCATCCCTCTATTCTTCAGTTTAATGGCTGCTATCTGGAGGACAACTGAAACAATAGTACTGGGTGAAAAAGCAATATCCCTGGTCTAATCCAAGACACAGACTTATTTCCCATTACATAACTGAGAAGTGTAAAGGGTGCTTTACAAAAGTTTTGAGCAGTCTTGGTTTTGCTCTTTGAGACTCCTGAACCCCTATCATATCTTTCCTTCCAAATCTGTGCATTCTAGGACATAAACGGTCAAGCCAATTCTTGCCTTAGCTCATTTCTTTCTCTTTATTTTTTCGTGGTTAAAAAAAATACATAAAATAAATTCACCCTCTCAATTTTTTTTTTTTGAAACGGAATTTTGTTCTTTTCACCCAGGCTGGAGTGCAGTGGTGCAATCTCGGCTCATTGCAACCTCTGCCTCCCGGGTTCAAGCGATTCTCCTGCCTCAGCCTCCCAAGTAGCTGGGATTACAAGCACCCACCACCACGCCCAGCTAATTTTTGCATTTTTAGTAGAGACGGAGTTTCACCATATTGGCCAGGCTGGTCTCGAACTCCCTACCTCAGGTGATCCACCCACCTCAGCCTCCCAAAGTGCTGGGATTATAGGCATGAGCCACTGCACCCGGCCTACCCTCTCAATTTTTAAGTATACACTACAGTCTTGTTAACTATGTGCACATCGTTATATGACAGATCTTCAGAACATCTTCACCTCACGTCTAAAACTCTGTACCTATGGAATAATAACTTCCTATTTCCCTCACTCTATAGACTCGCAACCACCATTCTACTTTCTGCTTCTATGAGTTTGATTACATTAGATAACTCATTTGAGTAAAATCATGCAGTGTTGCAGTGTTTGCTTTTTGTGATTGGCTTATTTCCCTTAGCATAATGTCCCAAAGTTTCATCCACATTGCAGCATATGACAGGATTTCATTCTTTTCAAAGGCTGCATAATCTTCCATTGTATGTGTATTAGGGTTCTCTAGAGGGACAGAACTAATAGGATAGATGTATACATAAAGGGGAGTTTATTAAGGAATATTAACTCACACAATCACAAGGTCCCACAATAGGCCATCTGCAAGCTGAGGAGCAAGGAAGCCAGTCTGAGTCCCAAAGCTGAAGAACTTGGAGTCCAATGTTCAAGGGCAGGAAGCATCCAGCATAGGAAAAAGATGTAGGCTGGGAGGCTAAGCCAGTCTAGTCTGTTCATGTTCTTCTGCCTGCTTTTTATTCTGGCCACGCTGGCAGCTGATTAGATTGTGCCCACCCAGATTAAGGGTGGATCTGCCTTTCCCAGTCAACTGACTCAAATGTTAATCTCCTTTGGCAACATCCTCACAGACACACCCACGAACAATATTTTGCATCCTTCAGTCCAATAAAGTTGACACTCAGTATTAACCATCACAAGTCCACCCCCTGTCAACTTGAACCCATACACATCTCCTGAGATCATACATAATCTTCAAATAAGACAATAAAAACATAATCTTCAAATAAAGACATAATTACACCTAACATAATACAACTATCCTTTGGGCACCAATCCCCAACCCAAATGCTATTACGTAAAATTAAAAACACTTAAATGCTGATATGAAGTCAATAAATCTTATATCATATGATAAAGGAAAAAAGGAAATAAAAATGAAGAAAATTTTCTTAGTACAAGTGTACACATGCATAAACATGTTTTTAACAAAAGAAGGAGCAATACTCATGACAACTACAGTCATTTCTGCATCTGGTCACATGGTCATAGCTGGTATTGATGACTACTTTCTTCTACTACCTATTCCTTATTCCCTTTGCCTTCAGCAAGCACCTCAGCAGGTCATAATTTTTTGCCTGGTGGAGTAACCCAAACCTTCATTCCTGAAGGGTCTGGGCCATTTGTAGTCCTGCTTGGATTGGGCTGT